>NW_024544769.1:0-1200000 GCF_018167655.1 Microtus oregoni
ATTCAGCTTTATCTTTCCACAGCTGACCACCTAGAAGATTCCACAAAAAAGCGCCATGATGCTTTTATGCTTTTAAAAATATATTTCAATATGTATTCATATATATTCAAAAAAGGATTATATATGTGACATATATATTGAAATGCTTGCCTCATCTCACACTGATTCACATATCCATTATTCCACAGTTATCTTTGTGGATGTACACGTACATGGTCAGAACACTTAAGGATTACTCTTAGTACTTAGGATGAGAAAATACAATTAACCATAGTCACTATGCTATGCTGTTGATTTAATCTATGACACATACTCATTTTAAAACTGAAAGTTTGTACACTTTAAATAAGTTCTGTCCACTTCCCTACTCCTTAATCACTGGTAAATACCCTTAAACTCTAGATTTATGTGTTCAACATTTTTTGAGATCACATGCAGATTATATCATGTAATATCTGTCTGTGTCTGGCTTCTTTCACGTAGCATGCTTTTTTTTTTTTCAGATCCATCAGTGTTTGTTACAAATTGGCATGAATTCCTTTGTAAGGCTGAATGGTCTTTGTAGATTAACCACATTTTCTTTATCAAGTCATATATCAACAGATACTTAGATTGACCCCATTTACTGGCTATTGTGAATAGTGCTGAAACGACCATGGGAACATATATCTCTTTGACATATTGATTTAATTCCTTTGAACATATACTCAGCAGTGGAGCTACTTGTCATATGGCACTACTGCTTTAATATTTTCAGAAATTTCCATGCTGTTGTTCACACGGCTGTACTAATTACAATCCCACTAATAGTGAACAAGGTTACTCTTTTTCCGCACATCTTTACCAGAACTTATTCTTTCTGATAATATCCATTTTAAGTAGAGTGGTATGGTTTCTCATTATGCTTTTCTTTGATGATCAGGTGACCATATGAATTTTTAAAACAAATTTTAAAAGTCATATTTTCATTTGTAATTATGTATGAGTTTATTGTAATATGTATATGTATATGCATGTAATTATGCATGTGAGTTTGTGCATATGTGTGGAGGTCAGAAGAGGGCATTGTATCCCCCAAATCTCTAATTACAGGTGTTTGTGAGCCACCTAACATACGTGCTGAGAACAAAGCTCAAGTCCTCTACAAGAGCAGTAAGAGCTCTTAGATGCTGAGTCATCTTTTCTTTTCCAAATATTTTACTGTGTATTTTCTGTCTATATATGTGTGCTCCTTCCTTGGAAAAGTGTTTCTCCATCTTCTATTGGTATAGGAGTTCCTTCTGTTTGTGTGTTGCTTTCATTAGTTAATAAATAAATAAACTGCCTTGGTCTAGTTGATAGGGCAGAACTTAGGTAGGCGGGGTAGACAGAACTGAATGCTGGAAGGAAGAGAGGCAGAGTAGGGGAGAGACACCATGGAGCCACCAGAGACAGACATGCTGAATCTTTCCCAGTAAGCCATTTCCATGTGACGATATACAGATTAATGGAAATGGGTTAAATCAAGATGTGAGAGTTAGCCAATAATGGGACAAGCAATGATTTAATTAATACAGTTTCTGTGTGGTCATTTCAGGGGTTAAGCTAGCCAGGCGGCAGGGACAAACAAGCGGGCCTTCCCCTGCAGCATCCTATAATTTCTATACTGGATGTACTAATTTGCATTCTGACTAAAAATGTATCAACACCTACCCCAATCATTGCCACACTTTCTCTTTGTTTTCTTGATAGACATTTTTATTTTTTTTTATTTATTTATTTTTGCTTTTTGAGCCTGTCCTGGAACTAACTCTTATAGACCAGGCTGGCCTCAAACTCACAGAGATCCACCTGCCTCTGCCTCCTGGATTAACGGCAAGGTGTGCGCCACAACTGCCCAGCTCAATAGTCATTCTTAACAGGGAGAGATGGAATCTCAATAGCTTTGATATACATTTTTTCTGATGTATAGGGATGTTAAACATTTCTTTTTTATATATCTATTGGTAAAATTTATTTATTCATTTGAAATTTATTAATGTGCTGTTGCAAGGAGGGCTGCTTGTTTGTCCCGGCCGCTGGCTAGCTTAGCCCCAAAATAACCACTTACAATGTGCTCACTGATTAAAATACTTGTTTGAGCTTTGACATTATGTATGTATGTGTATTATTAAAATACACGTATATGTGTATAATATACTATACATATGTAATGCATACATACTATCTTGTGTGTTTATGTGTGTATATATGTGTATATGTTTGTGTGTGTATGCTGTAGTAATTCCTACTGCTAGTAGCCTTTAAGTTACCCGCGCACTTGGGCGTGGCCGCTTATACTATATATGCTGTTGTAAAGTGCACGTCCGGTCTCTCTTTTCTGGCTGCAGGATTTATTGCTGTTTCCTGTTCCAGCAGAGGATTGTTATGTGAGTCCACCTCTAAATAAATAACCCTTTATTATACTCAATTCTGAGCTAGTGTAGGATTTCTTTTAAGAGTCCTTCTTCAGATGTGTATGTTTATATGTGGTTGCTTGTGAATGTAGGTTTCTGAGGTGACCACAAGAGGCCATAATTAAATAAACTAAATGGAGAATGAAATTGACTAGAACTGATTCTATAAATTCAAGAAACTGTAATTTAAAGTATATCAGTTGCATTGGGGTGGAAAGATGGCTCCGCAGTTAAGAGTGCTTGAGCTCTTCCAGAGGACCTGAGTTTGGTACCTAGCACACATGTCAGGTTGCATGTCATGAACTGGTTGGTGTCACTCACTATTCTGATCCTTTATTAGCATATCTCTTCCACTAGAACCCTTCTTCTCTATAACAACCCCCCTCTATGTCTTATTTTGATGTGTAGCCCACTGAATTTAATAAGAGTTACTTGCCAAACAATCTTATGAAAAACAATATACAGATTCAATTCACAATTCAATGTCCAGCAAAATTTTTCACAAACCTTAAAAGAAAATACTCAACTTCATATGAAAAAAACAAAAACCCAGGATATCCAAAACAATCCTGTAAAATAAAGGAACTTCTGGAGGAATCACAAACCATGACTTCAAACTCTACTACAGAGCTGCAGTACTGAAAATACCCTGATATTGGCATTAAGAACAGACAGGAGGACCAATGGAACCAAATTGAAGACCCAGATATCAATCCACATACCTATGAACATCTGATTTTTGACAAAAAAGCAAAAAAATATAAAAGAGGAAAAAGAAAGCATATTCAACAAATGGTACTGACATAACTGAATATCAACATGTAGAAGAATTAAAATAGATCAATATCTATCATCATTCACAAAACTCAAGTACAAATAGATCAAAGACCTCAACATAAAACCAACCACACTGAACTTCATAGAAGTTCAAAGAAGTGGGAAGTACACTTGAATGCATTGGCACAGAAGATCACTTCCTAAATATAACCCCAGTAGCACAGACACTGAGAGATGCAATTAATAAATGGGACCCCCTGAAACTGAGACACTTCTGTAAAGCAAAGAACAAAGTCAATAAGACAAAACATCAGCCTACAGAATGGGGAAAGATCTTCACCAACCCCCACATCAGACAGAGTGTTGTAGGAATTCCTTCTGCCGCTAGCCTTTAAGTTACCCATCCACTTGGACTTGGACTTGCTGATGTAAAGCATGCGTCCAGCTTCTTTTCTGGCTGTGTTACTGTTCCCTGTTCCAGCAGAGGATTGTGATCTGTGAGTCTACCCCTAAATAAATAACCTTTTATTATACTCAATTCTGAGCTAGTATGGCATTTCTTTTTTAGCATCCTTCTTCATCAGAGGACTGATCTCCAAAATATACAAAGAACTCAAGATATTGGTCATCAGAAGAACAAATAATCCAATAAACAATGGGGTACAGACCTAAACAGAGAACTCTCAACAGAGGAAACCAAAATGGCTGAAAAACACTTAACGAAATGCTCTCCATCCTTAGCCATCAGAGAAATGCAAATCAAAAACATTTCTGAGATTCCATCTTACACCTGTAAGAATGGCCAAGCTCAAAAACATTGATGACAGTTTATGCTGGAGAAGATGTGGGGTAAAGGAAACACTCCTCTATTGCTGGTGGGAGTGCAAACCGGAATAGCTGTTTTGGAAATCAGTATGATGATTTCTCAGAAAATTCGGAAACAACCCACTTCAAGACCTAGAAATACCACTTTTGGGTATATACCCAAAGGATGTTCAATCATACCAGAAGGTCATATGCTTAACGATGTTCATAGCAGCATTATTTGACACAGCCAGAACATGGAAACAACCTAAATGCTCCTCACCTGAAGAATGGATAAAAAAGATGTGGTACATTTACACAATGGTGTACTACACAGCAGAAAAAAAATTAATGGCATCTTGAAATTTGCAGGCAAATGGATGGAGCTAGAAAACATCATATTGAGTGAAGTAACCCAGACCCAGAAAGACAAATATAATATGTACTCACTCATAAGTGAGTAGACATAAAGCAAAGGAAAACCAGACTACAATTCACAATCACAGAGAACTTAGACAGCAAAGAGGGCCCTAAGAGAGACATACATGGATCTAATCTACATGGGAAGTAGAAAAAGACAAGATCTCCTAAGTAAATTGGAAGCACAGGGACCATGGGAGATGGTAGAAGGGGAGGTGGAGGAAGGGAGGGGAGCAGAGAAAAATATATAGCACAATAAAAAATTAAAAAATAAAAATAGGTCACCCTCTTCCCCCTCAGCTCAATAAGCTGTGTTCTTTTGGAACACGCACAGATGGGGGTTCTGATGACTTTATCTGCGTTCGCTCCTTTGTCCTTTCGCTTACCGACCACCGTACCCTGCAGAACCACCCCATCCTGTGCCAGGAACGTGCTGCCACTGGCACCATGCCCTTCCCATACCCAGCACTAACCCCGGAGCAGAAGAAGGAGCTGTCTGACAACGCTCACCGAATTGTGGCTTCGGGTAAGGGCATCCTGGCTGCAGATGAGTCCACTGAAAGCATTGCTAAGCGACTGCAGTCCATTGGCACTGAGAACACCGAAGAGAACAGGCGCTTCTACTGCCAGCTGCTACTCACTGCATTGGGGCGGTGATCCTCTTCCACGAAACACTTTCCCAAAAGGCGGATGATGGCCGTCCTTTCCCCCAAGTTATCAAGTCCAAGGGCGATGTTGTGGGCATTAAGGTAGATAAAGGCGCGGTACCCCTGGCAGGAACTCATGGTGAGACCACCACCCAAGGGCTGGATAGCTGTCAGAACGCTGTGCTCAGTATAAGAAGGATGGAGCTGACTTTGCCAAATGGCACTGTGTGCTCAAGATTGGGGAGCATACTTCTTCAGCCCTTGCCATCATGGAAAATGCCAATGTTCTGGCCCGTTATGCTAGCATCTTCCAGCAGAATGGCGTTGTTCCCATTGAGGAGCCTGATATCATCCCTGATGGAGACCATGACTTAAAGCGCTGCCAGTATATAACTGAGAAGGTACTGGCTGCTGTGTACAAGGCTCTGAGTGACCACCCTGTCTATTTGGAAGGCACACTGCTGAAGCCCAACATGGTCACCCCAGGCCATGCTTGTACCCAGAAATATTCCAATGAGGAGATTGCCATGGCAACTGTCACAGCCCTGCATTGCACAGTGCCCCCTGCTGTCACTGGAGTCACTTTCCTGTCTGGAGGGCAGAGCAAGGAAGAGGCGTCTATCAACCTCAATGCCATCAACAAGTGCCCACTGCTGAAGCCATGGGCCTTGACTTTCTCTTATTGCCGGGCCCTGCAGGCCTCTGCTCTGAAGGCCTGGGGCGGGAAGAAGGAGAACCTGAAGGCTGCCCAAGAGGAATACATCAAGCGAGCCCTGGCCAACAGCCTTGTTTGTCAAGGAAAGTACACCCCATGTAGTCAGTCTGGAGCCTCAGCCAGCGAATCTCTCTTCATCTCTAACCATGCCTACTAAGCAGAGGTGATCTAAGGCTGCCCCATCAACACTCCAGGCCTCTGACTACCCACTTTACTTTTGAAGAGGGGGCCTTCAGGCTTTCCCATCACTCTTGCTGCCCTCATGACCGGTGTAGTGTTGTCTGCGAATGCTAATTCTGCCATCCCTTCCAGCCCACTGCCAATAAACAACTAGTTAAGGGGGAAAAAAATTTTAAAAAAGTTCTTGGACATTTGCCCCAGAAATTCATTTTTTAAAAAAGTTACTTGCCCAAATTGGATGGAAAGTTATTTAGTGAGCAAATGCAACTTTTCAGTGGTTACCCTACTGAATAAATTGACACCTTCCTGCCAAGAACTATTCTTTGGCAAGAATCCCTTTGGAAATGATGGGACCTTATAGTATCCTCCTCCTTCGATGATTGAGTAAATATTAATGAACTCAATCCTGTGAAAATCTTATAAAGTTAACTACAGTGTATAAGTATCAACGAGTTCCTCCTATTCCATAGTTGTGGACTTCTCTCAGTTGTTTCCTTTGCTGTACCAAAATTTTGATTTGGTACAATAATAGTTGACTAATTTTGTTTTTGATTCTAGTCTTTCAGGCTTTTATCCAGAAAATCCTTGCTCATTCTAATGCCTATGAGCATTTAACCCATTTTCTTCTAGTAATATCAATTTCACATTTCATATTTAAGTCTTAAATTCATTTTGTAGTTCCTTTTTATATATAGTAGAAAATGGGGTCCTAGTCTCCCATTGAGCACTGGTATATACATTTTTCAGCACTGTTTACTAGACAGGATATTCTGCTACCAGTACATCATTTAAATCTGTTGTAGGTTTTGTAATTTGTACTTGTATGTGACTTTAGCTTACTTGTAGAACTGCACAATTATCACCTGTATATAGTTTATTTCCCATTCTTTCCTTCTGGGAATCCAAATACTTGTATGTTAAATGTGTCACTGTGGGGGCAGGCTTTGAAGTTTCCTATGGTCAAGATACTAATTAGTGTCTCAGTCAACTTCCTGTTGTCTGCAAGATGTAGGGATCTCAGCTATGTCTGCCTGCATACATATTTGCCATGCTCCCTGCCATGGTGACTGGACCTCAGAAACTCTAAGCAAGCCATCCCAATTAATTGTTTCCTGTTGTAGGGAGTCTGTTTGCTTGTTTCCCAGCTGCTCAGACTCCAAAAACAATCATACAGAAACTATGTTATTTAAATTACTGCTTGGCCAATCACTTAAACGTATTGGTAGCTAGCTCTTATATCTAGTATTAACCCATTTCTACTATTTTATATTTTATCATGAGGCTCGTGGCCTACCAGCAAGGTTCCAGCTGGCAGCTCACATCTTTCCCCTCTGGCAGTTACATGGCATCTCTTTGATTACACCTACTCTACTCTCCATATATACATGTGTGTGTGTGTGTGTGTGTGTGTGTGTGTGTGTGTGTGTGTGTGTGTGTCTGTGTCTGTGTGTCTGTGTGTCTGTGTATCTTCCAGCCTGGCTAAGTTCTGGCTAAATTCTGCTAAGCCATTGGCTGAGAGCAGCTTCTTGATTCATTAACCAACAAAAGCAACACATATACAGAAGGACTTCCCACACAATTTCCCCTTTTCTCATTTTCTGTTTAAATAAAAAGAAAGGTTTTTAACTTTAGCATAGTAATATTACATATAAAAAATACATTTCAAACAAGAATTGCAGTTACAATATTTATATCTTCATTATTTCTTATCATAACTAAGGAAAACTATAATTATAACTATTCTTCAACTCCATCAAAGACTCCAGAAGGATATAATATTACCTAAATAAACAGGAAGTGCATTGTAGGCAACTTCCAAAACTCTAGAAATGACAGAGACATTTCACTGCATGGACAGTCACACAAAGTTCTTCGGTATCATTGGAGTATCCAATCATCAGCCCACGTGCCCATAGTATCTTGCAGACTTTTCTATGAAGCAGGAAATTTCAAAAACAGTTCTGCCAATATTGGCAGTTTGTCAGTCATTTTCTTCTGTGTCCTGCAGAATGTCTGGCAGTATCTTTCAAGAAGCAGGAATCCGAAAGGACTGTTTCACCTTCCTTAGGAAACCTTAACAGTCATTTCTCTGTGTGTACTGCATGTCCAGTTCATACAGCATAACATCAAGCCGTCCAGGCAAGAGCAGTTTCTTGCACAAATGGCTAACTAACTATAGAAGGAACCTCTTAAATGCCATCATCCTCTTGAAGTAGATTGTTACTACCAGGAGCAGATATATATTCCTGTCATGAAAAGTCCTAAGTTCTTAAAACATTTTAAATGCCATATTCCGTAGTCTTTGAAAGATCTGAAAACTATCCATCTGAAATATATCTCTGTACATCCAGAAAACCTAACTAACATGACTACAAGTTTGACCATTATAAATGACTATTTATTAACTTATATTTCTTAATTGTACATTGCATTTTTAAATGAGCTATACAAACACAATAGCTTAATCAAGAGCAGAAATATATGATTGGCCTAAAATTTGTATCAATAGACCAAGATCCATACCAATCCTAATCTCTCTAGCATATCCCCCTTTAAAGTTAAACAAACATTTATAAAGAATCATTTATGGAATTTGGATATAGTTCTCTCCAAACTGCTTCCTGCTTTTAGTCGGGCAAACTAATTTGGGGGTATATTTATGGTGGCCTTTCAGAGGGTTTTGGTCTCTCAAACCACATTAGTCTGGAAGAAATCCATAGGTTCTCATTCTCTGTGGAAACAAAAGAAGAACTTCTTTCCAAAGCAACAAATCCTTAGATCCAAATTCAGAAGTCAAGATACCTTTAAAGTAGGCATGCTGATTTATCTTAGCAGCCCGTACAATGAAATGTCTCTCTGTACTTAGCTCCATCACAGTCAAAATATTTAAAGAAAACACCATAATATATATTATCTAGACTTTCTGCATATAGTTCACTGAACTATATACAGAGGATACCAGAAAGTGGAAAGATCTCCCTTGCTCTTGGATTGGGAGGATCAACATAGTAAAAATGGCAATTCTACCAAAGGCAATTTATAAATTCAATACAGTCCCCATCAAGGTCCCATCAAAATTCTTCACAGATCTTGAGAGGACAATAATCAACTTTATATGGAAAAACAAAAAACCCAGGATAGCCAAAACAGTCTTATATAATAAAGGAACTTCTGGAGGCATTACCATCCCTGACCTCAAACTCTACTACAGAGCTACTGTATTGAAAACAGCTTGGTATTGGTATAAAAACAGAGAAGTCGACCAATGGAATCGAATAGAAGACCCAGATTCTAACCCACAAACCTAAGAACACCTCATTTTCGATAAAGGAGCTAAAAGTATACAATGGAAGAAAGAAAGCATCTTCAACAAATGATGCTGGCACAACTGGATGTCAACCTGTAGAAGAATGAAAATTGACCCATATCTATCACCATGCACAAAACTCAAGTCCAAATGGATCAAAGACCTCAATATCAGTCCGAGCACACTGAACCTGATAGAAGAGAAATTGGGAGGTATCCTACAACAGATGGGCACAGGCGATCGCTTCCTATGTATAACCCCAGCAGCACAGACATTAAGGGCAACATTGAATAAATGGGACCTACTAAAACTGAGAAGCTTCTGTAAAGCAAAGGACACTGTCACTAAGACAAAAAGGCAACCTACTGACTGGGAGAAGATCTTCACCAACCCCGCAACAGACAAAGGTCTGATCTCCAAAATATATCTGTGCTTTTTTAAATTACATTTACTGTCTCTTTACTTTTTCTTCTCTCTCCCAAGCCCCTGTACATTTTTTTTAATTTATTTATTTATTAAGGATTTCTGCCTCGTCCCCACAACCGCTTCCCATTTCCCTCCCCCTCCCCCGATCAAGTCCCCCCCCCCCCTCATCTGCTCGAAGAGCAATCAGGGTTCCCTGACCTGTGGGAAGCCCAAGGACTGCCCACCTCTATCCAGGTCTCGTAAGGTGAGCATTCAAACTGCCTAGGCTCCCACAAAGCCAGTACGTGCAGTAGGATCAAAAACCCACTGCAATTGTTCTTGAATTCTCAGTATTCCTCATTGTCCGCTATGTTCAGCTAGTCCGGATTTATCCCATGTTTTTTCAGACCTAGGCCAGCTGGCCTTGGTGAGATCCCAATAGAACATCCCCATTGTCTTAGTGTGTGGGTGCACCCCTCATGGTCCTGAGTTCCTTGCTCGTGCTCCGTCTCCTTCTGCTCCTGATTTGGACCTTGAGATTTCTGTCCGGTGCTCCCGTGTGGGTCTCTGTCTCTGTCTCCTTTCATCGCCTGATGAAGGTTAATATTCCTGAGGATGCCTATGTGTTTGTCTTTGGATTCACCTTAGCGATCAGGGAAATGCAAATCAAGACAACTTTAAGATACCACCTTACACCTGTCAGAATGGCTAAAATAAAAAACACCAATGATAGCCTTTGCTGGAGAGGTTGTGGAGAAAGGGGTACACTCACCCATTGCTGGTGGGAATGCAAACTTGTGCAACCACTCTGGAAAGCAGTGTTTCGGTTTCTCAGGAAATTCGGGATCAACCTACCCCTGGATCCAGCAATACCACTCTTGGGAATATACCCAAGAGAGGCCCTATCATACAACAAAAGTATATGCTCAACTATGTTCATGGCAGCATTGTTTGTAATAGCCAGAACCTGGAAACAACCTAGATGCCCTTCAACGGAAGAATGGATGAAGAAAGTATGGAATATATACATATTAGAGTATTACTCAGCAGTAAAAAACAAGGACTTCTTGAATTTTGCATACAAATGGATGGAAATAGAAAACACTATCCTGAGTGAGGTAAGCCAGACCCAAAAAGAGGAACATGGGATGTACTCACTCATATTTGGTTTCTAGCCATAAATAAAGGACATTAAGCCTATAATTCATGTTCCTAGAGAAGCTAAATAAGGTGAACCCCTGTACATTTTTCAAACATACTTTGTTTTGTTTAGAGGTCTTTTATGTCTGACTCTTTCCTATTGTATATCTGAAATCCTTTTCTGTCCAGGAGCACTTCTTAAAATGCTAAGCAACATTACTAAAACTAAGGCTACTTTGCCTTTCGCTCTGCCCAGTCCAACATGTAAAAGGAGATCCTTTTATTGCCTCTGAGAGCCATTTTCTATGCCCCAGATCCAGGGTTGAGTCGCAGCATGTTTTTGTTGCCATTAAACAAGTTGTAGCACTCTTTTCACAAATCCCATTTAAATACTCCATAGCCAGACTTACCAAAAGAGTCAGAGATCATGCTAGCAGCATGGTTCAGGAAGCCACTGTTTTGAAACTGTGCAGGGTTGTTTTTCTACTACCACTAAATCAGGAGGACCTCTCTTAAAGTAGCTGTGGCATGTGGTCAGCAAACAGAGCAAGAAACTGTGTTAAACTCTGGTTTTTTTTGTGTGTGTCTAGAATTCCTTTTCAAGCTCTCTCAGGTTTTTATGAGGATGTAGTTACCCACAGTGGAGTGCCAATTTGCTGTATGTGACCACTTGTTCATTCCCAGCCACCCAGACCTGAAACAACCACACTGAAATTGCACCAATCAAATCATTGCTTGGACTATTAGCTCTAGCTTCTTATTGGCTAGCTCTTACATCTTAATTTAACCCATCTCCATTAATCTGTGAATCACCACGTAGCTGTGGCTTACTGGCAAGTTTCTAGCTATTCTGTCCCTGGTGGCAGCTATATGGTGTCTTGTGACTCTGCCTTCTTTCTCCCAGCATTCAGTTTATAAGAGCTGCCATGGTCATGGTGTCTCTTCATAGCAATAAAAACTGTAACTAAAGCAGTGACTCTCAACAGTCTGGTTTTCTTCTTTCAAAGGCTAAAACTCCTTCAATTTTCTCACCACCGTTGTTTTTTATATTCAGTTCTTTCAAATGGTAATTAAGTTTATATATATATATATATTTGGATTTTTCGAGACAGGGTTTGTCCGTAGCTTTTTGGTTCCTGTCCTGGAACTAGCCCTTCTAGACCAGGCTGGCCTCGAGCTCACAGAGATCCGCCTGCCTCTGCCTCCTGAGTGCTGGGATTAAAGGTGTGCGCCACCACCGCCTGGCTAAGTTTATATATTTTTAAGGGTTTGCAATCATTATTATTCCAGAACTTGACAGAATCAATTTTTTTATTAAGTAGATTAAAAATTTATATATAAGGAGTGATAGAATAAGGAGGGAACTCAGTTTTTTCTCTTGGGCATTTCAGTATTGAATTTGTCTTTCTTATTTTTGTTGTTGTTATTGTTGTTGTTGTCATTAATTTGTTGACACAAACTAGAGTTCTCTGGAAAGAGGAAGCGCAATTGAAAAAAATGACTCCATTCAGATTTCAGAGCTTGCTTTGTTTGTTTGTTACATTTGCTGGAGAGATGGCTCAGCGGTTAAGAGCAAAGCCTTTTTTTTTTTTTATTAATGGTTGCTATGAATGGACCCAGTCTATGAAGGATAGTGCCATCCCTGAGACGGACTTGAATTGTATAAGGAAGCAGGTGGAACAACCAGAGGAAGCAAAACCAGTAAGTGCATTCCTCCATGGCTTCTACTTCAGTTCTAGCCCCTAGAACTTTACCCTGTTTGAGTTCCGGCACCGACTTCCTTCAGTGATGGAGTGCAACCCAAGCTATGCAAGAAGAAATATATTATTTCCTCCCCAAGTAGCTTTTAGTCATGGTGTTTGTCTCAGCAATCGCAGCACTAGGTAAGATACCTTACCTAACGGAGGAGCAAGAAAACTATCAAATTCATTAATGAACAAGGTCACAAGTAGACTAGATTTCAGAGGATATGTATGTCTCATAACATCTTTGAGGAGTGGGCATTCAGACTGCAATGAACTTATAAGATTAATAAGCTTCATAATTTTTACAGGTTTTTTTTTGTTTTTGTTGTTTTTTTCAAGACAGGGCTTCTCTGTGTTCCCCTTGTTGTCCCAGAACTCAATTTGTAGACCAGGCTGGCCTCAAACTCAGAGATCAGCCTGCCTCTGCTTCCAAAATGTTAGGATTAAAGGTATGTGCCACCACCACAAGGCGATTTTTACAGTTTTCTATATAAGTGTTTTTTTTTCTATATGTGTCTCTCACATTATGCATTGGCCAGTGTGATTAGACTTGAGATTTAGGAATTGCAGAGCTGGGCATCAAAGCCAGGTTTCTCATACTTCTGCTTAAAGCTGGCTGTGTTCCAGCTTTTGAGAATGGAAATACCTCTGCTTTAGAACATCCTTTTTAAAGAAAAGGGTGATTGGTATTCAGAAATAAAAGCTCATGTTTGAAAGTTGCTCTAAGATCTGAGCTAAGCCCCTCTAGGTAAACTCTGAAAGCAGAAATAAGCCTAGACTGAATGTTCAGAAAGGGCAACAGACACGCTTCTGTGCTGTGCTCTTTCGATTTAACAGGGGCTGTAGTGTTTTGTGACATTAGAGATCACAGAGGTGGTCACTGACAAAAAGCATTCTACAGCAAGCATATTTAGGTATGGCAAATGCACTTTTAAAGATGTTTTCCAGATCTCTCTCATCTTCCGGTCAAATCAACTGAACATTTATTATTGTAATGCAATTCAAATGAAAATAAATATTCCCAACATAAGCTAGATATCTTTAACCTCCCCCGATAAGATATGAGCTTAAGAACTATAGTTATCCTGCATTTCTGTCTACCTATAATAATGATGTACCTGAGTTAGAAAATGCCCATTAAGTAACAACTTGTAGCCCTTATTTCATGCTGTTGTTCTGGTATAATTTTCCAGATAAATAAAGACTACATCTTAATATTTGTTCTCTAATTTCATTACAAGGTATGAGGAAGTCATTAGTCATATGAAGATTTACAACTTGAAAATAAAGTTTGCAGCTAAGGCAATTTATCACCCGCATGAATTTGAGAGAAGAATGCAAACTATTTTCATCTGTGTTAATTACCGTGCTATCGGCCTCTCGCTTCCATTTATGTGCTTGAAAGGTTTGCTTGTCCACAATCCCTTTCTGCTTTTTGAATCTACAAATAATATATCTTAGGATGTCTGATTCTAAGTCTCTCAAGTAAGAAATTCAAAGACAAAAGAAAGTCTTTGATTAAAAAGCAAACATTTGATTCATGTTTATGGGCAGTGGAAATGGAATGCAAGCATACTTCCTAGATTTGGAATAGCCTAAATGTACCCTAACTAGGCTAGAACCCAAGAAAGCTTTTGAACTCATTTCTGTCCAGAATCTGAGGTAGGGGGAGGAAAGAGATTAAAGAAGAGAGGTCTGTGTCTTGCTAAATACCATATTTGAGAAATAAATGCTAAAACCATGTCTCTTGAAAGTTGTTTTTTTTTTTTTAACGAAAATAGAATGTAGGAGGAATTGCTTGAATCTAGCATGAGTAAGAGAGTGGTCCTCTTGCCAGTGCTGTCTATGAAATTTATGTATGGCTCTACAAATAAAAGAATGTTCTGATTTTTATGATTATCAAACCACTCTTCCTACTGCTTCCAGTGGGCAGATGTGATGAGGGTAGCAGTGGAGGAAAGTCAGCTTCTGATCCCACTAGTCACTATCAATATAGATAAAATTATTTTACCAAAGCACAATGAGAGTGTCATCTTAAATTGGACTCTGCTCAATTTCTCATTGGCTTACTTCCATTTTGAGAGCCCTGCAAGATGCTCTCCAGCCAGTTTCTCTTTATGTAAAGTTCGAAGAGCAGCAGCAGAGATTGTTTCTTTGAGATTCAGGTGATCCTTCTTCCTCCTGCTATATAATACTATTAGAGATGCTCTGTTAGCTGGACACGATCTTTTCTCCAGCTATATTACAGGAACCAGAAGAGAGACTGTGTTGGAGGATTATACAGTTTCTTTCCAAGTTTATCTATCTTTGTAGATAGCTACTTCTCATGCAGTCCCTGGAGATTGATTGAGGGGCCTAGTTATTGGTCACATACACACTGATTCAAAGTTCCGCAATTCCTCAAAGGAATATTTACAGAATTTTGCCATAAACTGTCAAAACTCCATTAGTATTACTGGTGACATCTAAACTCTCTATACTTGTGGTAGACACCCCCAAATATTCATCACCCACTGAGTCACTGATTCTTGAACATTATCCAGATGCCCTGATTTATACTGATCACGTTGGGCATAATGCTAAGAACGCTAGTGTAGCTAGGGAAATGCAGTATTTTCTCCCCACCCATGGACATGTGTTACGGCGTAAATGAACGGCAGACAGAAATTATAATAAAATATTCAGCTTTAATAAGAGAAGGACTTACAAAACCGAGGTTCCCGTGGAGAACAGGAAAACAGAAGGGAACGTGGGGAGCACACCCGCAATCTTTATGCGTAAAAAATAACCTCAGGGGACCCTGCCCTTCAAGCAAGGTGATTGGCTGGGCTTCCCCTACAGATGTGTGTAATACGTAAGTCATATTTCCACTGTAGGAGTTAAAAGAGACCAAACATCTATTTCCTCTTTAGTTGAAAAGAACAAGTTTCTTTATTTGAAATCCAAACTGTGTAGCTATGATGCAGCCTTCCTTAATAAAAGGATGTTGATTAGACCATTTTAATGATTGTCTTCAGCTGAATAGCCATTCATAGACTTGCTGTCACTGAAAATAAACGGAGATGAACAATATACATACCTTATTATAATTTTGAAGGCATTTATGCACATGTAATTTAGTAATCCTTCTTTCTTATATAGCAATACTAACACATAAAGTGCTTATTTTCTTTCTTAACCATATGCTATGCTAAAAAACTACACTTTATAGACCAGGCAGACATTGGAACTACAGTAGTAGATATGTTTGTCTATTTGGATTATTACTGTGTTATTCATCTATAAGAAGAACTTACCCACTAGTATCTATTCTCATTTCTTATAAACATCTCTCTAAGCTTGCTCACTGAGGTGGTTATTCCATGGTTTATAGTGAAACAAGGCTGGATTAAAAATAAAGCAGGACCTACTGACTGGATGTGAACAGAAAATTCATCCCCTACCCTCCATTTGAAAGGAGATTCAGTTCATGCTTTTAAGATCTCTGAGTCACATATTTTATATTGCTTTCAGTCAGATATATAAATAAAATGCTTAATGTAACAATTTTGAAAACAACCTAATGGCTTCACAACAAAAAACTGGGATTAGGGTACAAATGAATGTCATAACACACCTATGTGAAGAACACATGAAGCCAGAGGAGAAAATATACACATATTCCTAAAACACAGCAGTTTTGATGCTTACATGCAAACACACACACATATACTATGATATCACCATGGGTTCACTGGTGGAAAGACTGGATTATAATTGAGTTTTTTGTTTATCTACCAACAACTATTAACATGCAGGTGAATAGTGTGGACTGTATTCAGCTGGTGTTGCAGATGTGGGTCCCACACAGCAGATGTTTGCTGCAGTTTTGCATGTGCCGATTATTGGCTCCTGCGCTGTCTTGTGGTTGGTAGCTGTTTGGTTACTGGTTAGTTGTTCTAGTGCTGGTACATTGTGTGCTGCGATGTGGTACAGTATCCTTCACTGGCACAACTGTGGGATCATTTATACATTGCAACATTCCAGGTTTGTCAAGTCTCTGAGCCACAATTTACAGGTGCTTTTTCAGGCCATGGTTGCTTCTTCAATTTATATATAATGATTTTTATTAGAACATTTCGTAAATGTTCATTATTGTGGTTTGCTCTTATTTGCCCCAATGACCCTCTCTTCCTTCCCTTTCCCCTCCCACTGGTCCTCTTTCTCCCCACAAATAGTTCTGTTTTCCTATCATATATATATATACAACTATGTATATATGTATGTATGTATGTATGTATGTTCTGCATATCAGAGAAAACATGTAATATATGTCTTTTTTTCTCTTTACCTTATCTTGTTCATTCTTTCCCATTATATTAGATCCCTCTTTCCCCTAAAATAGCCCTGACTCTACTTTCATGTCAGATAGATAAAGAGATAGATTCTTTGTAGGTGAGAAAACGTGATAGATCTTTGTGCAACAAATCAGTAAAATACTTCTATTTCCAAAAAGTAAAAACATCTGTCTTTTAAACATCACATTTGTCCTTTTTCCTTCTTCCAGCCCCAGATAACTGACATTCTCTATGTTTTCTTTTTGTCATTGTCTCTAGGCTCTTGTGAATCTCCCTAGGTGTCTTTGAGACAAAATATTGTTTTATCATATGGTGTGGTGATTTGAGTAGGGATGGCACGCATAAACTCATGTGTTTGAATGCTTGGCCCATAGTGAATGTCACTATTAGGAGGTGTGGCCTTGTTGGATTAGGTTTGACCTTGTTGGAGAAAGAGTGTCACTGTGGGGATGGGTTTTGAGGTCTCAGATGCTCATGCTATACCCAGTGTGGCACACAGTCTCCTTCTACTGCCTGTGGATCAAGATATAACACTCTCAGTTCCTTATCTAGCACCATATCTGCCTGCATACTGCCATCTCCCACTATAATGATATTGGACTAACCTCTGAAACTGTAAGGCAGCCCAATAAAATATTTTCTTTTAGAATAGTTGCAATGTTTGTGGTGTCTCTTCGCAGTAATAGAAACCCTGACTAAGACATATGTAATGCTATTTATTTATTTATTTATTTATTTATTTATTTATTTTGTTTTTATGAGACAGAGTTTCTCTATAGCTTTGGAACCCTGTCCTAGAACTTGCTCTGTAGACCAGGCTGGCCTCAAACTCACAGAGATCCGCACCTTCTGCCTCCCAAGTGCTGGAAATAAAAGCGTGCACCACCACGCCCGACTGGTAATTCTACTTTTAACTTCTAAAGGAAAGCCGAGCAGTGGTGGCGCATGCCTTTAATCCCAGCACTCGGGAGGCAGAGGCAGGCGGAACTCTGGGAGTTTGAGGCCAGCCTGGTCTACAAGAGCTAGTTCCGGGACAGGCACCAAAGCTACAGAGAAACCCTGTCTCGAAAAACCAAAAAAAAAAACCAAAAAAATTAAATAAAAAAATAAATAAATAAATAACTTCTAAAGGAATCTCTATATTGTTTTTCACAGTGACTACACCATTTTCATACCCAACAACAGTGCATCAGGTTTCTGTGTTTGACATGTCCTGGGCGATACTGGTGTTTCTCTTGCATGCGCTGTTCTCACTCTCCCATTCTCACTGTGTGTTTAGTACTAGGAATTAAACCTGGGGCTTTATGTGTGGTCTGAGCCAAGTTTTCAGTTCCTACTTCGGTTTTTGATCAGACATTATTGAACCATTAGTACCCATCCTAATAAGGCAATACAATTGCAGTTTTGATTTGCATTTTACTAGTAAGAAGTCACATTGAACATATGATTGTTGGACCGTTTGAATATCTTCTCTCAAGAAATCATTTTTCAAGCTTGCCTCTGTTTTGCTGTATTCTTTTGTTTTTTGTTGTTCTTTGGCTGTTTATTTAGTTTTTAAAAAATATAAATTAAGTTTATTCCTGGACAATTTCTTAGATGTATACATTACAGTCTGATCACTCTGTCCATGATACCTTCTCTTAATGCCCTTGCAACCCAATAAGCCCCTACCCCACAAGTCCCTCTTCCAGATTAACACCTTTTTAAACCACTTTGTCTAACCATGACCACCTATGTGATCATCTATTTGTAATTATTTGTTGAAATCTGGTGGGCTCACTAGTGGGTAGACAATGGAAAGCAATGACTTCTAATGATTCACAATCTATCTGCAACCAATAGTTCAGGCCCTGGAGTGTAGATGGTCCACTCTTTGCAGACCCAATGTGTGTGTGTGTGTGTGTGTGTGTGTGTGTGTGTGTGTGTGTGTGTGAGAGAGAGAGAGAGAGAGAGAGAGAGAGAGAGAGAGAGAGAGAGAGATGAGCACTGACTACTTTCAAAATGAAGAGGCTACTACTACTAATAATGAATTAACATATGAAAAGCATTGTAGGCAAGTGGATCAATCTAGCATGGCAGCTGAGTGGGGCTACTGTCCTAATTTATGATTTAACAGTTCAAGAAAAGTTGAGTTGACACACACAGGGGCAACACTGCTGTAAACCAAGGCCCCTCTGGCTTTGGCAGATTAATTAGCTGAGTGATATAAAACAAGATGGGAAAGGATGAAGAAAATGACAGAGATGTGAAGTAGCAACTTTCAGTGCCTAAGCCTCACATATGATGCTTGGTGATTTCAAACACAGTATCTTGGTCTGGGCATGCAAATCATTGTCTTCTTAGGGATTTTGATATTAGGCTGGAAGCTTTATTTTGTAATTAAGCCTTATGGTTTTTATCTGACCACTTCAGAAGAGGTAGCTAGTTAAATCACCAATCATTTTCTAGTGTGAGCTTTGAGACTGTTTTATAAGCAGTTCAGGGTGTGACTTTGTGTAAAAGAATGCGAAGTAAAGAAAATCTTAGAAAGGTTTCAACTTGAAAACCTCCTGTCAAAAGTTTAAGGCTACTGACTTTTGCCCATACCCATGAGGTGGATTGCCCAAAGGTATGAGCTGCTGACAGCACTAGCAAATTTGCTGAGTGGAATCCTGGCCCTGGAAGAAATAATAGTGCAGCGCTGCATTGAAACCTCTTACCTGCGGTTAGAAACTCTATTGGGATTTTCTTAGATGATAAGTTGATATGGTTATCGTGTGATTAAGGTAGGTATCCACATTTCTTCTGAGGAAGCAAATGCAAACTGCACATGGAAGATACTTGAGACTACAATACTGATTTTAGTGTGCAAATCATTTATTATAATACTTTTATTCTTCTTTTGAACTCTTTGCTTAGTCCTAGATAGTATGGTGACAAAGTGGCAGGCTTGGTACTATTGCTCTACTGTCTCTTTCCGTAAGATCCTGCCCTCACCTTAATATCCACTTATTTCTGTGCTTCTTCCATTTTTTGCTAGGATCCCATTTCTTTCTTTATAGTCTAATACCTTACTGAAACAATGATGTGAACCACATTGTGTGGTTCTCCTCTGATCTTTCTCCACTACTCTTGCAACCAGACAAGTAACCCTCCATGACTACCTTATTATCTTCCAGCTGTAAATTCTCTCCTTTGGAGTTGCTTCCTATAGTTTCCACTGCATCATGGTGCAGCTCCTGGATTTTGGTTTGGCGACATTAGTGTACTATTATAGTATCCGTCCACCTACAGTATTAATATTATTAAACTCCTTGCTCTCTTGACTTAGTTCCTGTGGGACAAGTCCATCTAATTATCCGGTCTTGCCTCCTGCTTTTTGTTCCACAATGCTCATTGTCTCCCAAGATCAGTGTCCTATTTCCTTTCTAGAAAGATTAGCTGTTTTATTTTAGTTACAAGGTCCTGCATTGCATTATTATGCAGTCATCCTCTCCTTCAGTCTGCCTCCCACTTCTAGTCACTTGTTATGGATCAAAGTATTCTATTAGCTTCTGGTGCTGCTTTAACCTCTTTCTCTCCCTATTTCAGAATAGATCAAGCAATACATCCCTTAGGGAGATTTTTCTGTCTATTGTTCCAATGTAAGAATGAGTAAATGTAAATAATCTATCACTCCATCAATATTCCCATTTCTTTTCCCCCAAGATTAGGGCTCTTTTTTTCCTCTCATTAATTCAATCTGTCATATGTTTATTTAGCACATTTTCACATTCAAAGCATTTAAGTAGCTAATTAATCCTTGGAGTACCTTCTGGTATGCACCAAGACTATAAAGGCAGTTGACACTAAGGCTGGGAGAAAAGCCCAAGAATTTCTGTTACCCCCATATCACTGTTCAAAAGTACATTTTCTTCATTCTGTCTCAGCATGACTGAAATAGATAGAATCGTGAATAAATTACTGGGATTTGGTTTACAAGAAAGTGACCAGAAAATGTGTGACCTTCGTGCTAGCCCACATTTCTCGTTTAGACCCACGGTCACCCTGTGTGAGTTGCACTGTGGGAGGTGGGAGGCAAGCCTCAGAACATGATTAATGCATGTTGTGTGCTCCTCTTTCACTTTCACCCAAAGAGACAGATTTATTTACACAAATCTGTCATTACAGAGAGACATTTCCAAGAGACAGTAAAAAGATTGTGTATAGGGCTGTGTTTATGTGTGGAAAAAGGGAGAAAGGCTAGTGGAAGGGATACATAAATTGTAGAATTGTTTTATGATTATCTGTTGGACTACATTAGTAAAAATAAGCAATGAGCTAAACTCTTTATGAGAACCTCTTTTAAATTCTTTAAAAACATTGAAAATATATTCTTCTCATCCAGACAACACACATACTATATGAAGCCATTTGGGACTGATAGTTTGGCTATTAAGAAGGGAAATGAGTTATAGAGTGCCAAATAACTGTTTTATCTGGCTGTTATTATTATTGTACTGAGGAGTAAAGAAGACCTTTTATATAATGAGGAAAAATCACTAGTTAAATGACCTCCTTCTTTTTTTAGTTCAAATGAAATAGGTAATTGTTTGACCATTACCTCCAAATTATGGAGGCTCTGTGTTCATTAATAGATAAAACTGTATCTACAATGGCACTCTGACAAAGCCAGTCTAGTCAACATATTCTTGATTGAATAAGTAATACCACAAACTACTACACATACTGGAGTCACTGTTATTCCTATGATCTTGCCTTACTGTGACTATTGCTCTTCAACCTTAGGTGGAATACAAAAATATTTCAAAGAAAACTTGGAAATGTTTCTTGTTTACAAACATGTTGGGAATATTATTTTAAGGTGTGTTACTTTTGTTTATGTTGCATTTCCTTAACTGTGAAGTTGTGATAGTTTGCCTATCTTGAACATCTGATGGTCTATTAAAAATCGGAATGGCCAATAGTGAGGCAGGAGAAAGGGTAGGCAGGGCTGGCAGGTAAAGAGATAAAGAGACTCTATAGAAAGAGAAAGCTGGGAGATGGGGTTCGGAGAAGTAGCCAGAGAAGGAGGAGGACATCAAGGACCAGCCATTCCACTACACAGCAATGCACAGTATAAAAGTAAGATTACAGAAGTAAGAGAATGGAAAAAGACCAGAGGCAAAAAGGTCGACAGGATAATATATATTAAGAAAAGCTAGCAAGAAACAAGGCAAGCTAATGCTATATGTTTATACCTAAGAATAAGCGTCCTTGTGATTTATTTGGGAGCTTGGTGGCAGGCCCCCCAAAAGAATCCAACAAGCTATTACACAAACACTGTTCACAGAAGACTATACCATTGTCTTTAAGAGGTGAAGGGCTTATCGTGGTGTATACTGAATGATGCAGAGAATTTGCCATAGCCATTTGGTACAGTTGTTCAAAGAAATCTTTGTAACATATAAAAAATAAGCTACTGGTTTTGTCCCAGTAATTATTGTAGAATGTATTCACTAAGTATCCTTCATCTTACCCTATCTATCATTTCTGTGGCTGATTTTGCAATATTATAACTAATATAAGAGCAACAAAGGCAGCTCGCATTTATGTGTAAGTGCCAGGCAGACAAGCTAAGTTTTCCTTGACATGTGTTATCTCACATAATACTCATTTATAGCCATTTTCAGATGGGCTAAATAAAGTTGATGATAATTATATACCTAGGAAATGGCAGAGATGGGAAATGACTTCAGGGAGTTTGCTTCTAACTACTTACTAAATTATCTCATCCCAGACTCAGGCATGGGATAAGGCACAGAGTTGTATTTTAAATATTACTTGCTGATAAGATGTTCTTTGAAACATACAATCAATAGTTTTCTTTTTAGGAAAAGTGTCATCAAAATTTAAAAAAAAAACATAAATACAATATAAATCATTGCATTCTCAACTTACTGTGAATGACCTTTTAGTTTTGTCTTTCTCAAAGTGAAATCTCTGTATTTACCTGATCATGCTGATAAACTTACAGAAATGCTCTTCATTAAAACATTAAGTAATTAGCAAAAAAACAATGTAGACTCCCATCTAGAGAGTAATGGTTCATTGTGTATTAGCTGTATTCCTAAAGAGCTGAGTATGTTCTTGAAGCCTAAAATATGGAAATCTCACTTTTTCTAAACACAATGGGACAAATGTCATATCAAAGCAAAGTGAGTCTGGCTCTTGCAATGGTAAAGATGCCATGACAACTTCAACCAATTTTTCTCTTTCTATGATTACTCACTCGTTTTCTTCTTTCATTTTCAAAACACTACCGCTTTCCGTTCTGTTTTAGCTGAACGATGTTGTGAGTGTAGTGTCTTTATGTGGACTTAATGAATAAATACCTTCAGAAGAAAGAAGGAAAGAAAAATGAAAGTTATGGCCCCAGAGAATAAAGCTCAAATTTATATTGATATTAGCCACCAGAGAATGCCAAATTTCAGGGCAGTATTTCTTGTTTGGGGGGTTTAGATTTTGTTGGTGTTTGGGGGGTGAAGTTGATTTCATTTTGATTTTTATAGCTTTGTGAGTGTGGAAAAGGAGAGCTAAAGACCTTGGCTGATGAGATGGCAAATTGAATATAAGAATACTATTCCCAAATAAAGTCAGGATCCCCTGCACCTAGGTCTCCAGTATAAGAATATAAGCAGAAAGACACACCCCTTTCAAATGCTAAAGGATAACAGAGAAAACTGTCTCTCTTTGTACTAACTATTGGATACAGGCAGAAATCTCATCTGAAAAAATGGAACTGATGAAAAGTGACCTTATATAGATTGCAATGGTCATTTTTTTACCAATATAGTGATGATAATTTTGGATTCTGTGGTTCACTAAAGATAATTTCAATGTTTTGAAACTCCCTCAATGAGAGTTAGGGTTTTCTCCTCACTCTAAAATTTGTAGATAAGTATTTTTGGAAAAACAAAACGTAAAAACAGGTAGCTTCCACTTTCTGTTTCATAAAAAGTTTGCCTTGGGGTAACCTAAACATCAAGAAAGACATCTGACTGTAAGATTGCTTTTTTTATAGTAACACACAAGTAGTAAAATGGAGACGACATATGGAGCAAGGGGTATGAGTCTAGTCCAGGCCTGAGATGCATAAATGGACAAACCTTCAGATGTCTGCAGACTCATTCACTATCTCACAGTAACTGTAGGCAGATTTAAGTGAGAATATATGTGATGACCTAGCCAAACACCAAAGTCATAAGAGGCACTAAACTGTTGCTATCGTTCCCTAGGTTTGGGCCTGAGATAGCATAGATAGAATTCTGCCTTCTGTACTAAATATCCTCATCAGTAGACTAAAGGAAATGTAGAAGGGAAATATCTAGTTTCAAACGCATTTACAGGAAAATATGTTCATCACCCAAAGTTGGAAACAGAAAGAATAAGAACTAGAAAGCATAAGCTGCAGCTAAAAGGTTGATTGAAATGCAACCCCAGGTGCTGAGGTTTGAATGTGCGCCCTAAACTTCACACATTGGAAACTTAACCCTGAAAGCACCAGTGCTAAATCCTGAGACTTTTAAGAGTGATTTGGCTTTGTCTTCATGGAAGTATCAATATTATTTTCATGAGAGTGTGTTCATTATTCCAAGAGCAAGGTCTTCATCAACGATGAACTTGCTTCACTCATATGACGCCTGCTATCATTTTTTAATGTAGCAATGGATGTGGCAGCACATGCCTTTAATCCCAGCACTCAGGAGGCAGAGGTAGGTGAATCTCTGTGGCTTTGAGACTGGTCTACATAGTTTCATGTCAGTCAGGGCTACATAGTTAGACCCTGTTTGAAAAAAAAAAGCTCCCTGCCAGGATGTGACCCTTTGATTTTGGACTTACTAGTCTGAAGAACAATGGCAGATGATAATTTGGAAGATAATTCACAATATGTTTGTTGTATAATGGATTAGTGTCGATATTTCTATACTCACATATATTCTACAAATCATCAAGAACTGAAGTAAAGTGATTGGAAAGAGAGTAACACACACCGTAGGAGGTCTGCAAGAATGTTTATAGCTGCTGTCATTGGTATTCTCAAACTAGGTAACCAAATGTCCATTCATTCTTTATACTAAATGGAAGTGGAAAATGCAGGTTCACAAAACCACGTAGGTGATTCTTAGAATGTCCTATGAAAAAAAGAAATGGGAAAAGATCATATTTGTTTTCTTAAAAGAAATCAAAATTGGAATTATATAAAACTAGGGGAAATGTTATATAAAAATAGATGCAGGAAAACTATAAAGAACTGCAGAAAATGAAAACACACGATTCAAAGTAGTAATAACTTTTGAGGGAGACAGATGGGGTCAGAAGGGCAGTCAGGTGACTTGGAAGTTAATAGTAATAGCAGATATTTTAAATTGAGTGGTAATAGAAACATGTTCATTGTAACATTATTTTTGCATATTTTATAACTGCTATTTTGTAATATTTTATCCTCTGGCATTTACACACACACATATTTCTACACACATATAAAATATACATATATTTTAAAGTGGAGAAGTGATATTGGTAAAAAAATTGCTGACTCAACCTATATAAACCCTCATAAGCCAAAATATTTTAAACAGAACTTTGTGATGCTGAGCTACCTCCTTACTTAGAAATACTACATTATTCTTTAGTACAAGCACGCAGTTATAATATTCAAGAGTGGAGAATGCATTTTCATTCAATTGGATCTTCCTAATGGTAAATACACAAGGTATGTTATGATTATTGCATAAGTTCCAGAGTCTACAGCATCAATGTACAAGTAGAAGACTAATTGTAACTTTTGAAAAGTAAGAAAATATTTATTGCCCCTTATTCAAACCTATGAGTTCCTATTTTGTACGCTGATCTAGTTACTCTTCTACTGTTGTGATAAGACACCACCATCACAGCAACTTGGAGAAGAAAGCATTTATTGAGGGTTAGCCTATGGTCATCATGGCAAGGAGCATGGCAGCAAATTGGCAGGCATAATGTGGGGGCATAATAACAGCTTACATTCTGGTCTACCAGTACTATATATATATATATAGATAGATAGATAGATAGATAGATAGATAGATAGATAGATAGATAGATAGAGATAGAGATAGATAGAGATAGATAGATAGATAGATAGATAGATAGATAGATAGATAGATAGATAGATAGATAGTTACCTAATTTGGAATGGCATGAGCTTTTGAGACCTCAAAACTTCCTCCAACAAGGCCATACCCTCTAATCTTTCCCAAACAGTTCTACCAACTAGGGATCAAGCACTCAGATATATGAGCCTATGGGGGTCATTCTTGTCTAAAACACCACAGACCTCCTAATTGCCTTTCCAGTCTGTACTTAAAACACTAATTCCTGTGTCTGATCCACAACCTGCTTTCATGTCCACACTATTTCATCAAGGTATGCATTAATTTACTAGTATTTCTCAACAAACTGCTGGGAATGAACATAAAATCAGCAAGCAAGCACCAATCTCAACAGTCAATGATAAATTGAGCAGGCAGGCATAAAAAACCAAAAGAATTATTTCTGAATTGCAAATATGCCATGGAAGTTGAAAAAAAAATGACTGGGTTCCTCTGATATACTCCCTTTGCCAGAAATGATAAATGAAACACAGATTCCATTATTCATTACTTTAAGTAAATTTGTCTATACTACTACTACCTAGCATTTCTTTAACCTTCTTTAAAGCTTACTAACTTAATAGTCTTCAGAATGCATCAGTAAAAAGGGCAATCATTGTTATCCAGCTGATATCATAAATGGGGGGATTTAGATTCACATGGGTAGTAATAGCATGACCTTCCTGGAGAAGTGGGGAATGCCCTTCCATATACCTGTGCTCTAACTTCACTTACCTGAGATAGATCCTTAAAATTTTTGTATCTAACTTTTTGTTATCTTAATATGACTAAATTTGTCAGCTGAAAGTGAAATGATTTTGGCATTTCATTACAGGGTCAGAAACATTCTATGAACATGTGATCGCATACAGAAAAGAAAATTAAAATGACATTTTAACAAAGACCTATTATTTTTATGTGTTTGAGTGCTTGCTTCTACTACAAGTGAACGCACACCTCATATGTGCAGATATACTCTCAGAGGCTGAAAGAGGGAATTGAATCCCCTAGACTTAGAGTTACAAATGGTTGTGAGCCAACATGTAGGTGTTATGATGGAACCTATGTCCTTGGCAAGAGCAACAAGTGTTCTTAACTACTGAGACATCTCTTCAGTCCCTAAAATGACATTTTAAAACCTGCTTTGATTGCCAATAAAAAACTGTAAAAATAAAGGCAAGGTACGGGGTTTCTAGATCTGAAAGGAATTGGTGGTAACTGTGAATGAGAGGGTGATAGAAGAAGGTCATTGGTTAATAAAGAAACTGCCTTGGCCCATTGGATAGGCCAGCCCTTAGGTGGCTGGAGTAGACAGAACAGAATGCTGGGAAGAAGGGAAGTGAGGTCAGAGACGAAATGCCGCTCTTCTCCAGGGCAGATGCGATGAAGTTCTGACCCAAGATGGACGTAGGCTAGAATCTTCCTGGTAAGTGCACCTTGTGGTGCTACACACATTAATAGAAATGGGCCAAGCAGTGTTTATATGAATACAGTTTGTGTGTTGTTATTTTGGGGCATAAGCTAGCCAGGCGGCCGGGAGCTGGGAGTTGGGAAGCATCCCGCAGCTCCTTCAGCAGGAGGGTGGAAAAGCAAACTGAAATGAAGTCTTTTTCAAGGCAAAGCCTCGATAGTAGTAGCCTTATGTGATAGTCAATGGTTGGTAAAATTTATTTTCCCAGTTGCAATTTAAAACATAGGGAATATTTATTTCTAGTTACTTATCTTTACTATGCCCAGAGTTAGGCACGATGATTCTGTTTACTGTCCACAACTGCTTCTTTCTCCACTACTCAAGAAAACCTTTCCACAATGCGGGAGAGTGAAAGTGGTACCCATAGAAGCATAACTCTAAGGGATGTGCAATGCAACTCAGTGATACAAGATTGCCTAGTGTTTGGGAGGTCCTGGGTTGGATCACCAGCACTGCCCCCACCCCATTTTTTAAAAAAATAACTTTCATGTCAACTCTTTAAAAATTATTAATGAACATCATAATGATGATACCCAAATGTTACTTTTTATTGTTTTCCTTAATCCCTTATGACATCTCTAATGACTTATATGTAGATGCACTAGTTAAGGCAGTTTCCAGTTGTGCTACCATTGTCATTTGCAAACTCCTGACTCTGGATGCTTAGGGTCTAAGTAAGAGCTTTGTGGTTCTTTGAACTTCTTCCATAAAACTGTGCCATACCATATAGGCAGTAAGAAAATGGCTACTTCTGAAAAGGGAGACACTGTTGATATTGATTCAGTGTCTTCAGATTAAAATGTCAACAAGGAATAAAAACAGCTCTTTTTGAAAGACTTGCCCTCTATAAGAGACACAAATGTGCCTTGCTGGCTGACTCTAGCTGGTGTTACCTGTTTTCATATTCGTTTCTATTACATTGTTGCTGTGCATTTTCCTGGCTTTTATGTGATCTATGAGAATGACTTTAAAACCATGAAATGCCCCGAGCCTGGGAATTTCTTATGTGTGCACAATATGTCGTGGCATATGGAGAAGAGTCTAGGTGGCAGGCAATTTGGATAGTAGCCACATTCACTAATCAGGGGGCAGATTTCACATGTGCTTACTTTGGAAGGTACTATTGATCCCACAGTGACCTTTTCAGTTACACTCACACACAGCTCATAATAGGTTTTCAAGTAGTGTCAATGCATAAAAAATGGTAACCAGGCTTTAAACACTGTGCCACTTGCTGAAGGCCAATGGCAGAGGAGCCTGGCTGCCCTAGCTTGCAGCTATTTGCAAACAATGTATCTTTCTTTTGTAAGAGTTGTTTAGTTTTGTTTTTTTGCTACATGCATTCATCAAACATTTTCACTGGTATTAATGAACATCGTAATGATAATATTTCCCAGATACTTTGCTGACTACTCTCTGAGGTCGGAAGTGTATGTTTCTTTTTGTAACTGAGGAAACTGAAATCAGGAATACTCAAGGTAAAAGTGAACATACTAGAGTCTCAACCATATTATCATGTGCTCTTAACCAAAATGAAATATTGATTTCTTTGAGTCTTTTTGGTAAGTCAGGAGAGTAACTTTTGGACTTTTAAAATAAAGCAATTAACTGAATTATATGAACCACTTTAGCAGGAGGCCATTGACACTAAGTGTTCCATAAATACTATTATTGTTTAGTTGTTTGAAACACACCTAGTAACTACAGTTACTGAGCTGAACAGATCTATAGAAACAAAGCCATAAACAGAAAACCTTTTAGTGCCATTTTAATATTTTTAAGACCATTAGCTATAGCAATATAATTGGACTAGAATCAAAACTGGACTATCTGACTGGTGCCCCCACTGAGCTTCTCCTAAATGCATTTTTGTGTATGGACAGGGCTGGTTGGCTCACTGGCAGAAATACTCTACTCTATAAATGGGTTAGTTTCAATTTGTGAAGAGTTAAGTAGATCTTCATGCATATAAGGAAACTTCAGTGACGTAGGTCAAGTGAGGGTGAGTTTAGTCAGTTTGTCAAGGGCCTAAGCTATACATTTTTAAATATTATATATAATTAAATTATTTTCAAGAATCCACAGTAACAAACTGGCAGGAGAAAGCTTCCACTTGAAGTCCTGTCTGAAGACTTTTAATGACTAGATAAGACTTATTTGTAATGAGCATTGCTCATTTGCATGCAAATAATTAATGTGTCAAAGCCTTTAAAAAGAGATCTATCCTTCCTCAGTTAAACATGCCCCTTTGCAATCTTGTTTACACTATTACTTTGCTTAGCTAACCATTCATTCACAGATAGTGTAATGGTAATTTGAACAGGAACTGGGCAGAAATTTAATCACAAATTCTGAATTACTGGAGCCCAAAATAATGAGGCTTTACTGTAGAGTCATTTCGTGATTATCCACATCAATGAATGTGACACCAATAATTTTTAAAACATTTCCATTTTACCTTGTATATTATTTGGGAGAAAGTTACCTTCTCAATTATATTTTCCTTGGGCTCCTGTTAAACTTATATTTGCATTCCCTCAGCACACATAGATGGGCAGTCAAAGACACAGCCAAGAAGCATAAAATAGAGAGCTGTGCAAAGCCTGTCTGGAATGAATCATTAAGCACAACTCATCCTCAGGTTGAGAATCATCCTTATTGGAAATTTCTTCATTTCTAAAGATAGGTTCAGCAAACCTTCCCAAACAAATGGGAATTCTCTATTCGTTACATAGATTTCCTGAGGGAATGACTATCTTTCATCCCCAGGGGAACCCAGTGATGCGGACATTGGACATTAACCCTGAGCAAATGAACTTCACATTTCTATGAGATTCCTCATGAGCAATGAGGAATATCTGGGATGGTAGCTAGGATAGGAAAGAAGAGGCCTTTTGAAGCATCCAAAAATCATAAATAAGTTGTCTTTATTTCAGAACATTAGCAGCTCAGCTAGTATGCATTCAATGAAAGGTCACATTCTCCATTTACCAGAATAAAGGGAGCCAGAGCTGATGTTCACATTAAACCCTGTGCCTTGAACAAATGAAAAGAAATGCTTTGAAACCATTCACGGGAGAGTCAAGGATGTTATATATGATCCTCTCCTTCCTTTCAGGTCTCTTTTGGGTGATATTCCATTTTGTGTAGGCTGTCAGAAAAATTTCAGATAGACTAAGACATGGGGAAGCAAAGACTTATTGATATATGATTGCAGGTGTGAACTACAAAAGTTTGATCCAGTTGTGGTTCTCCTCACCTCAAGCACAGTACTCGGGGACAGTGGCAGCCTTTTGACACACAATACCAATTCTCCGCATTTCTAATAGAATCTTGAGTCTTACTGAAATTCACACAGACTAGCACATTTCCCATGGGGCTTTTTTCCTTCAGTGTGGTCACATGGCTAAGTTCTACCACTGATATATAAGGACAAGTGTCACCTAATGAGTGATGTATCCTTAAAGGAAAAGGATGCTAGAGTTGAAGCAATTATCACGGGTCATAAGTCTGGATATGACGATTCTAGTGTTCCTGACACCTACAAAGAACTGTCAAGTCAGGTCTGGATTGTACCCTCCTAGATTTCTTGTGTGAGAGGACGATACTTTATGGGTTTATTCTGCTGGTGATTTGGATTTTCTTCCATGTCCAGCTGTACCTAATCGTAACAGATACACTATTTAACCAAGTCCTTTTCTTCCAGAAAGAGTCTATGGCCTGCACAAAGAGCAGAGAGGCTTTGTCTAAAGATGAGAAGAGTATTTGCCGGTGATTTTGTTGCTAAGATGTCAAAGCAGCCCTGTGCCTGTGAAACATCTCCCTGGCTGGGGAAATAATGGGGGCACTTAGCTTCTTTGTGTCAGTGGCTTCACAGCCTTTGGCCTGTATCTCTTGTTGATTAGCAACAACAGATGTCATCATTAAGGCTCTTTAACCTGCCTGTGAACTTCTCTGCCTGCTAATACCATACTAATCTAGCCATTCTATGAGAATGGCGGTCAAGATGCCACAAGGAAGGAAAAGTGGGACCCCAGCAATGCAGTCTATAATGATGCCGAAGACCTCCTGAGTGCCAATTTCAGTACCACACACCTGAAATAACCTTTAAGAGGATAGCAGGTGTAATTCTACTTGCAAATTGACAGACTCCCCTCCCCATGTCAGCAGGCATCCAAATTCTGACCGTATACTAGGGGTTAATGAGGTTGACAATTGACTGTGCTTAAATAGTATTAAGGTAATGCATTTAAACATCAAAAGTTTACAACCCAAAATTGATCACCCTGGCCAATTTACACAAGAAGGATCAATATAATCAGCTCCCCCTCTTTAAATGTTAACAAATGCTTTAACACAACACGCCTGACCATAGGATGCAGATTAAAATTAGATACAGAATTAAGTTCCTTCTACGAAGTAGAAGAGTCAATTGGAAAATCCTGATAATCAGCCAGAGCTGCCCACAAGGCTTGGCTTTATAGTATTTAACAAGAAAAGAAACTTGCTTCTCACAAACCTAATGATTTTTGTTGAATTCAGCAAGAGTACAGATAGGAACTATAATAAATTCCCCCGTCCCCGTTATGGTCACCTTTCTGTTCAATGAAGGATAGCTCTGAGCTTTACTACCTGCCAAATGCCTGCAGAGGGGAGCATCTAGGATTTCAGCCCCTCTGTCACTTACAGATGGGCTGGATTGCTGCCAAGGGCCAGCTATCTCAGCTCTTAATCAAAAAGCCCCTTTGCAGTCATCCTTAGCTGTGTGGCTACCGCGGTCAGGTAGGTTCAGCTTAAGTCCAAGTGCAACTTCTGATGAATCAACACCACATACCCAAGAACATTCACATAACACGGTCTTCTGAACAGACATGGGGAAAATACAGCATATACCCTCCTGTCCCCATTTGCCTTTGTGATGTCTCTACCAGAAGCCAATGCTATGATACCCCTTTGAATGCGCCTGCTCTCATTACACACTGGTACCTTCCTGATTTCTTCTTCTCTCTGTTATGCTCAGGTCTTCTGTGAGCCCTGGTATTAGATAAGGTTGGTTCTAAATTATATATTAATTATACATATAAATATGTTCACTTTTCTAGAACTGTTTATAGTTTTCAAAGGGCCAAAGCTTAAAAGAAAAGGTTCTTTAGTTTGCCTTTCAGGGCAATAGCTCACAAGCTTTGGCAGATTAATTCTTTCTATGGAGGGGAACCCAGATATCTTTTTATTTTGTGAGAAAGGATCTTGCTATGTTTCCTTAGCTATCCTGAGATCTCCATGCTCAAATGATCACCCTGCCTCAGCCTTATGATCTGCTGATTCTACAGGTACTCCTTACTTGCACCTGGATGAGAAAACTGCTTTTAATTTGCTCTGGCCTCCCATCACCTCCAGTGCAGCTGCTGCACAGAGCACTTTGGTCTATAGTGCTCTGGAGCATTCTGCAAAATGGGCGCTATAGTGTTTCTTTTTCCTTCCTTCCTTCCTTCCTTCCTTCCTTCCTTCCTTCCTTCCTTCCTTCCTTCCTTCCTTCCTTCTTTCCTCCCTCCCTCCCTCCCTCTCTCCCTCCCTTCTTTCCTTCCTTCCTTCCTTTCTTCCTCTTTTTTTCTTCCCCCTGTCTCTGTCTCTCTCTTTCCTCGCTCTAAGATATAACAAATGTAACACATGCTGGTATCAATGTTTCTTCCACCTCATCTTCTTTAGCTTACTAGTATGTGTCCCCAAGTCTCAGTTCCATGAACCCACAGCTGCACCATGATCCACAACCTCACCTACAACACAAACGACTGATAGTGGTCTAGAAATGTCTGAAGCTGTGAACCACAATAAAAATTCTTCCTTTTAATTTGATTTCTCAGCTCTTTTGTTAGAGTAATGAAAGGCTGACTCAGCTATGAGTGAAAAGGCATTAAGGGAATATTTTGAGTCCTTGCGCCATGACTACACAAAGTCACAGTCAGAGAAGGACAAGGATTTTGTCATTTCTGTGTTTCCTTCTGTTCATGGATTGAGTGGAAGTAACTAGTAGAAGAAATCTGAAATAGAGGCACAAGGTTGAAAAGACAAATAACGCGAGGTTGACTGAATGTAATGAATGACAATAACGTGGTAAATTACAAAGGGCAATAAAAAGCTGCAGAGGACTGTGTCTGCAGCTCATTCCCCAGGACTGTGTTTTTCTCTCTTTCTCAGGTCTCCCTCTGGCTGCAGCTATTCCCCACCTTCCCACCAGTTACTCCCACCTTGCACTAGGCTGGTGCTTTGATCCAGGTGCGAGTCTGCATGCCAATAGTAGCTACATTTTGCGTGTAGTCTTTACACCACCCAGATAAGGTGTGTACCGCTTCACAGATGAAAAAGACGAGGCACAGAGAGAAAAGAAATTTAGCCAAGTACACACACCATGAAAATAGATGCCCCACAACCAGGTATAGCGGTACACACCTTCATCCCAGCACCACGGAGGTAGAGGCAGGTAGATCTCTGAGTTTGAGGTGAGCCCAGTCTACATTTTGGGTTCCAGGACAGCCAGAGCTACCTAGTGAGACCCTGCTTTAAATGCCACTGCCCCCAAAAGAAAATAGGAGCTCCACAAGCATATATATTTTGGTTTCTTTTGCAACAATATTTTGGGCACCTTGATTGTATTTGTACACACTAAACGTATAATAAAAAGGGTATTTATGTGTAAAAAATAGGACTTCTAGCTAAGGCAGGTTTTTTTTTTCTAGAATCAGTTACTTATAAAATAGTTTTTGTGTGTGGATCAATTACTTGTAAAACAAATAACTGTTAATGTAGCACAATATTTTTCCTACCAATAAGAAGTAATAATTTTACATTGTGTGTGTTTGTGTGTGTGCTGTGTGTGGCTGTTCACATGGCATGGATATGGAGATCAGAGAACTACTTGCCAGAGTCAGTCTCATCCTTCTACCACGTGGATTCTGGGAATATGACTCAGGTCTTCAAATGCCTTTACTCACCAAGCCTGGCTCCGGAGCTGTGTGTCTTATAGTTTTTATTTTTACTTTTTGGTGTACATGTATATCCGTGTACTTTATGTATATATGCCTATTTACGTATGTGTGTGTGTGTGTGTGTGTGTGTGTAGGTCAAATATAAGCACCCATTGTATTCCTCAGTCACTTTCCACCTTATTTTCTTTAAATGGGGAGTCTCACTGAACCTGGAGTTCACCAATTCCACTAACAGGACTGGCCGGAAAGCTCAGGAGCCTGCCCTCTCCCATCCCACCGCCATCTACTCTCCCTCCCACTGGCAGGATTCCAAGAGCACATTCCCATGCTTCGCTTTTTACATGGGTACAGAGATCTGAACTCAGGACCACAGACAGCTTGTATGACATGCACCTTACCTAGTGAGCCATCTTCCCAGTCCCCTTTAATTATCATATATCAAAGAAACAGTACTTCGGTCTAAAGTCACCTGTTGATAGAGCTGATAAACCTGCTCAACTGAGTTAGACAATGAGGTTTTAAGCTAAGAAACACAAAAACCACACAGGCCTCTAGTGACAGGAAATTGAGCCACACCACAGAGGAAGCACATAACCTTTAAGACAACATGCGTGAACATGCGTGATTCTGAATTTCTCTTTTCCTTGGCTGTATCTACAAATGCTGTTTTTCACAACAATGTTTATGGCTCCTTTACCCTGTACATATGAAATTGCACATTCATTTGGTTTGCTAGCATACCAACTGTGTCTCCAGTCTCAATAGCTATCAGATAAAACCCTGCTTATTTTGTTAATTGCTGTTGGCAATTGGGCCAGGTTGTTTTCATTAGCTATGATGAAGAGGGGAGCCACAGGAGCAATCCTTTCCAACCAGTGAAGGGGTCAGATTTCTTTAAGAGACTCTATAAGGCAAGGTAGATATGCCAGACCTATCAAAGATATAGGTAAGTATCCAGAGCCCCCAGAGTGGTAGTAGATGGGATCCGCTAGAGGCTTCTAGAACATAGCTCCACATTCCTTCTGGAAAGCACCAAATGGGAAATATTGTAGGTTTAGTGGGCCAGAGAGTCTGTGCCAGCAACTACTTAACTATAGAACAAATGTAGCCACAGATAATAGGTAAAGAGTGGCACTCCAAGACAGCAGAAAAATATCAAAACAGTGGAAAAACATAGAAATAGACAGAAGACTAGATTTGGCCTGAGGGATGTACCCTGCAGATCCCTGTTCTATGATAAAGGCCTTATCAGGAAATCAGACACTTGTCCATATTATCTTCAACCTGGCGTCTGCTTCTCCAGACTGACAATGTTATCTTGCTTTCACTTATTTTTTTTCTCTTTTTAAATCTTCAGTGAATTACAATGACCTAGCTGTAGGATGCAGACTGCCCTGTTGAAAAGAGAATGCAAATCACAGGCCCTGTCACAAAGAGTGAGCTTCAAGGACCAACGGGGTTTTATTTATCTGAGCAGATGAAATGAGCAGTGGTCATTTGTGCTTCCCGCAGTTTACATAGATATATAAAATCTCGTGTGTGTAAAACATGAAAGTAGACAGGAAACAGTTTAGGGGACTAATGGGATGAAGGTGGGGGAGGGAAAATCCCATCCATAATACAGTATCTAGTTGTACGAAGACATCTTCATGCCACACAATAACATGCTCCATAAACACACCCCCCCACACACATACAAAAATAGTTTCAAATAATGGAGATTTCAATCAGAATAAAACTACGGAGACTATACTCCAGACCACTAGGATGGTAATGACTCAACTTTAGAAAAACATTTCTTAGAAGCAACTCTTTCCTCCCCTTCTCACCCTCCTGCCAACAATTCCACCCGCCTCTTAATGCTGCAGGTTTTTGAGGGGAGGAGAGACAGCTGGTGGAGTTTCTTTCTCACTTCTAAAGTTTACTATAGTGTGAGAGATGAAATTAGGGCACAAAAAGGGATAGTACGTGGAACCAACACGTGCCACTGCTGAGGGCATGGACTGTTTGTCAAGTGGAACAGTAGAGTTTTTAAATGTAGTTTTATTTTAAAGAGATGGTGTTTGGAAATGCAGCCCGTGTGGCTGGGGCTAAGCTTGTAATAACTTCAGGAGTGCTGTGAAGAAGCCCCAATTTCTCTCTGAAAGTGGTTTTGTCATACTGTAATATAAAAGGATAAGGGAGTAATCTTGCCGTGTGTTGCTGGGTGGATGCTGTTGCCTGCAGTTTATTATATTTAGGTAATGCCTAACTGCACACTTGATAGACATTACTTTTATGTTGTGGCTCTGAACTGTTTTATGCTGCCTGGTCATTGTGTTACCTTTCTGACTTAAAGACCCCTGTTCTTACCCTATACCCTAATAAAAGATTTCAAGCTCTCACTTTCTCAATTAAAGCCAGAATGAGTCGACTCTGAATAGACTCGGGGCCTTTAAAATGGATGGATTTGCCAGTAAAATAGCAAGGTAGCAATTGAGGCAACACATTAATTAAATGCTGTTATCCAGCTCTGTCCTTAAGGTATAGCAAAACTGACCAAGGGCTGGGCAGAGAAGGCGATTAAGGGAGCAGTGGTAAGCTCTAGTCACTAAAGGTCCCTCTTCAAAGTCACAGTTAAAAGGTCCCGCTTCTGAAAAAAAAATGACATCTTGAATTTTGCAGGAAAATGGATGGAGCTAGAAAACATTATTTTGAGTGAGGTAACCCAGACACAGAAAGACAATTATTGCATATACTCACTCATAGGTGGTTTTTAAACATAAAGTAAAGAAAGCCAGCCTACAAACCACAATCTCAGAGAACTTAGACAATGAGGACACTAGGAGACTTACATAGATCTAATCTACATGGGAAGTAGAAAGTAGAAAAAGACAAAATCTCCTGAGTAACTTGGGAACATGGGGACCTTGGGGGAGGGCTGAAGGGGGAGGGGAAAGACATTGAAGGGAGCAAAGAAAATGTAGAGCTCAATAAATTTCAATAAAAAAAAAAGAATTTAAAAAAGGTCCTGCTTCCTTAGACTTCTCCCTTCACCCAGAGCCCCTTGGAATAGAGCAATGGCCGGGGTAATATTCCCAGAATGTAACTATCTGAACAGTCACTGCAATGTGATTCTCCTGAGTCAGGGGTTCCATCACAACAACTGGTTCTCATGGAAAATAGCATCTTTAGTAAATTAGCTTTAGGTTTCTTGCTCTTTTATGTTTAATAACCTCAAACTTATGGAAAAGATAAGTACAGTATAAATAACATTTTTCCCCATTATTACCACCTCACTCCAAAATCCTGTTTGATTTTTGCCAGTGGTCTCTATGATGGATTTGATAGCAAAAGACACTATGATAACTTTGATAGCAGAAGACTCCACTCCAGGGCAGTCATGTGCTGTGTTTGGCTTTCACGATTCCGATTCGTTATTCTCCTGTGGTCTAAGAGATTTCCTAGGTTCACTTTCCATTGTTTGACCTTGACCTTAACAAAGATAGTGGGTCAGTTATTTCATGGACTGGCCCTCATTTGGGATTGCTCAATGTTTTGTCCTAATTGGTTCAAGTGACAGGCTTTTCCACAAAAGTATCTGTGAAGTGATGAGGAATTCCTATGGTATTTTTTCACAGAGTGGGATTTCAATTTATTCTGCCACTGTTAATGTTCACTTTGACCATATGACCTATATATGCAGGACAGGCTGATTATAAATTTAATTTCTACCTCTTTATCAAATCTTATACTTTTATTTTTAAATAATTTAAAATTTATTCCAAATATCTCAGAGAGCAAATGTCATATAAGCATGACCTGTTTTTCCCCAATATAAGCATCTTCTATGACCATAAGAATAACTGGGGGGGGGGGGGGATACACTATACTATCACTATATTCATTAAAACAGTTATAGCTTGTGGAGTTGTGTTTACTACCACAATAATTATCCATTCTATCTGCAACAATTTTTAATTCATGTGGAATTCACATAAAATAGACTATTTTAAGTGAACAGTTCAGAGATAATATATTCATAGTGATGCGAATCCCTACATCAGTGTAGTTCTACAATATTTTATGATCCCTGCCAGAAAAACAACCTTGTGCTCATTAAGCAGTTACTTTACATTCTTCTTACCCCTGCCGCTGATATCCACTAATTTAACCCTGTGTCTGTGAATCTACAAATTGACGGTATTTAGTACAGTTGCATCATATATCTAATCTTGTGTGTCTGATTTCTCTCACTTAACATAATTATTTTAGTGGACCCTCGTGCTGCTCCAGCTGTCAGTATTTCAGTCCTTTTATGGGTGAATAAGACTTTCTTAACAGAACACCAATAGCCCAGGCACTAAGATCAACAATTAATAAACGAGACCTCATGAAATTGAGAAATTTCTGTATAGGAAAGAACACTATCATTGGACAAAGTAGCAGCCTACAGAATGGGAAAATTTTTTACCAACTACACATCCAAATGAATGATAATATCTAAAATATTTAAATAGCTCAAGAACATGGACATAAAGAAAACAAATTACCCAATTAAAAATGGGGTATACATCTAAACAAATAATTCTCAAGAGAGAAAACTCATATGGCTGAGAAACACTCAAGGAAATGTCCAATGTCCCTAGTCATCAGGGAAATGAAAATCAAAACTACTTTGAGAGTTTAATCTTACACCTTTCCAAATGATCAAGATTAGTAAAAGAAATGACAGCTCACGCTGGCGAGGACGTGGGTTAAGGAAAACACTTATTCGTTTGTTGCCAGTGGGAGTACAAACTTGTTGAGCCACTATGGAAATCAGTGTGGTTGTTCTTCAGGAAACTGGGATAAGTAAGACCTACCTTAACATCCAGTTATGCAGGAATAGATCTACCTCAACATCTATTATACCACTTTTGGGCATACACCCAAAAGCTGCTTCATCCTTCTACAGAGACACTTAACCATATTCTTTGCTCTTCTATTCCTAATAGCCAGAAATAGGATACGGTTGTAGAATCCTACAAATGTGGTACATTTGTTTATGCTGTGGAATATTACTTTAACTGTGTAAAAGTGTGCTACATTTGTTTGTACTGCATTTTTTAACAATGTAAGAACATGTGTTTAATTATGTAGCGATGTGTTGTATTTGTTTCACCTTGTCTGCCTAAGGCATCTAATTGGTCTAAAATATGCTGAATGGTTAGTAGCTGGGCAGAGAAAGTATAGGCAGGCCTGGGGAGATGTAGAGAGAATAAATAGGAGGAGGAATCCAGGCTCAGTAAGAGAGAAAGAGAAAGGGAGATGAGAATGAGGACAAAGAGGGGACATACCACGGGTCAGAAGTCAGGCAGCCACCAGTTAGACACAAGAAGCAGTGAAAGTAAAATATACAAAAGGAAAGAAAAGTAAAAAGTCCCAAGGCAAAAGGCAGATAAAGAAAAGACAGCTTAAAAGAGATATCCAGAAATGAGCCTAAGCTAGGTCGAGCATTCAAAACTAGTAAGTCTGGTACAGGATACAACCGAGATGCCCATCAATAGATGAATGGATAATGAAAATTTGGTACATTTACACAACACTTTTAAAAGGAATGAACTTCTCAGGTTAATGAATAGAACAAAAAAAAACAAAAACAAACAAAATAAACATACTGAATGAGGTAACCGAGACTCTCAAAAACAAATAAATATGCTATGTATTGACCTTCAATAGGCATACCATACCCACGTAACCACAGAGGTTATATATAGAGTAAGGGACTATGCAGAAGGAAGGATTCGCCAAGGAAGGGGAATAGAAGGTTTAGCTACAGCGAGATGGGAGGGAGAGACTGGAACAAGAGGATTAAACAGAGAAGGAGAGGGGAGAAGTGGGTAATGGAGAGAATATATGGAGTGACAACTTCAACTAGAGGTCATCTGAGGGTTCACACAGAACTCTACTAGAATAGAAACTTCATAATATATATACATAAATGAAAGAAACCGTAATAGAGTCACCAAATAATAGCTCCAAATAGACATCTCTGGCTACTAAGTGAAACCTCCAGTGCCAGCCATGGTTACTTCTAATTGAGTTGTCGAGCAATCCAGGCTATGTCCATGGCTCACTAAGACAATACTGAGAAACACAGAGAAGTTGAGCTGGTGTCCACCTAGAGCCTCCACCCCTACTGATTAGTGTTCACAGTACTGGATGGTACTCTGCATACTGTCATAGAAGAAAGGTACACATCAACCAAGTTATTAACCCCTTGATCTACAATGGTAACCTGCTTGCATGATACATTGACGAAATAGTGGCATAAAGCTTGTGGGATTAACCAACCACTGTCTGGATTTAAGGCCCATTTCATGAGATAAAACCTATGGCCAAAACTGCTCAGGTGGCCAAGAAACTGGAACTAGATAGGCTGTGGACCTAGGGGGAAATGAAATACTATTGAACTGCTAAAAAAAATATAGAAATATAATGACTCCTAACAACTTTCTACTATACCCATAGATCAGCATCTTGGTCAACCATCATCAGAGAAGCTTCTTCCTTAAGTAGATGGAAGTAAATACAGAGACCAAATGGATTGTATCTGTCAAGACCTTCCCTGAGGGAAGTGGAGGAAGAGGCAGAAATATTCTAAGAAGCAGTGGGAATGGAAATCACCAAGGAAACAATGAATTCCAGGCACAACAAAAGTGACACACATATGAACTCAGAGACAGTGGCAGCACGCATAGAGTCTCCACAGGATTAAGCCAGAGGTGGTCCCAGCACTGAGAGCGAGAAGTGGCCATGAGCTCCATCCCTAACCCAGAAGCTATTCTAAGCTGACAACTGCTCACAAAGGAAAAACCAGTTTTCCTCAGTGGAGCTTCACTTGGGGATACAAGCCACACTTAAGGGCAGGTTCCTTGTTCAGCAGTTGATGGTCAACTGAAATAAATTCAAAGGTGTTTTTGAAGTTTTTTTTTGTCTTATAATGCTTTGTCTGGATATTTTTACTTTACTAGTCTTTTGCATATATATATGGTTTCTGATTTCTTTTATAGTTTATGTGTGTGTATGTGTGCTTCTTAAGCGTTCTCTTTCTTTCTTTAAAGTTCTGTTTTGGGGGTTTTATTTTTGACTGTTTTCTAAAAAGAGATATAAAGAAAGCATGAAGTTGGAGGGGTGGGAGGTGGGAGGATCTGGGAGGAGATGTGATCAGAATATATTTATTTTATGCTTCTTAGGGTTTTATTGCTGTGAAGAGACACCATGACCATGGCAACTCTTATGAAGGAAAATATTTACTTGGGGCTGACCTAGAGTTCAGAGGTTTAGTCCATTATCATCATGGCTGGACACACATGGCATCATGTAGGCAGACATGGTGCTGGAGAGGTAACTGAGAGTTATACATCGAGATCTGTGACAATGGCATACTTGATAATCTTGAGCTTCTAAAATCTCAAAGCCCACCCCTCAGTGACACATTTCCTCCAAGAAGGCTATACCTCCTAATAGTGCCACTCCCTATGGGCCTATGTGGGTCGTTTTTTTTATTCAAACCAACACAATATGGGAAAAATCTGCTTTGACTGCAGAATTCTGCAGTGAGACTTCAGCAGGCACTTCAGGGTCAACTCATCAGAGATGCTTATCTCATAGAGAATAAACCTCATTTAGCAAGACAATGAGGAATATTGTCACCAGAGATGCACATCTCATTATCCTTATCTAGCAATGTTGATAAGGTATATTGCCTTCTGAAGGTTGAAGCTGTCCTCATTTGCAGATTTCTTGTGTGAAGAGCTCTTTCCTTCACTTTGCAGCTTGGAGATTTTTTCCACAGCACTACAGTGTGTTGTTTACTGGGCACATATAACTGTGGATGATCTAGAAGATGCCTTCTCATTTAGCTATATAGTTTTGATACATAGAATATATACTGGGACATGCATCATAATTGGATCTATTTGTCCCACAAGGACTGTGGACTCTTAACAGACTGCCTTGTTCTCTTGCTCAGACTAACTGCACACTTACTTTCACCTCAGAGCAAGTTCGAACTAGACTAAAGCACTTTTTAAAATAGATCATAAATTTGAAACCTTACAGCTATGTACAAGGTCGGAACCACAGATGTCCAACTAAGGTTACTGAGAAAAAAAACATGCCAATTCTTTACTTGCCAGTCTACTCACTATGGATTTATTTCTCAAAGTTGTCATTGGGCACAGTACCCGTCTCTCTGGTTGAGGGTTTGCTCCTACGGCCTTGGACCTTTGCATTGCTGTGGTAAGTGGCTCAGATCCTTATCTCTTTAAGGCTGCGGTAGGAAAAGAGTTTTTAGAAGAGAAGAACAAGCATGGTGAAGTTAGAAGTAGGACTGGATGATTAGACTAGAAATAGAACAATAAAGAGCACCTGAAATGAGCATGACCCTCAGATTGTGTGTGAGGTTACTATAGAAATCTTTTACCCCCTTCAGCATCCCACCTTTGAAACCCTGAGTAGCAGCAGGAACTGGTCTCATAGCCCCAACAAAAATCTATTTTCAATAATGAATAAACAAAATATTAATTAGGAACAATTTCAGAGTCATCTTCTTTGACTTTTAGACACCGTCTACTAGTGAAAAATACTCCCATATATCATTGAACCTTAAACATTTCATCTCTTTTCTTTTTCCTTCTTGAGATAGTTTCGCTGTGTAGCCCTGGCAGTCCTGGAATTCTCTTTGTAGACCAGAACTCACAGATATCCACCTGCCTCTGCCTCCTGAGCCAGAATTAAAGGTATGCCCACCACGGGCAAGCAACGGTTTCTCTCTTCTGAGATAAAGACTGGTGTTTACAGTAGTAAAGTATTCCTATGTCAAGACACAGCTTAAGTTAATACTTTTAACTCATGAATGGGCAGTTATTACTTTATGCTTATCTAAATCAATCTTTATATTACTATTTTACCAGTAGCAAAGTAAATAATTTTGAAGTCTTTTGATAGAAACAAGGTCTAAAACATAGTGGCCTTATCTGAACCAAAAGTGTTTAGGTAAAATATTTGACAGGGGCATTTTTATCTCAACTATAATTAAATCACTTTGGTGCCAGAAAAACAACTGCTCTTGAAATTAAAAAAAAATAATGTTGAATGCCTTCTTTAATTATGGGAGGTATTTACATAGAAGTGAAATTACAGGGTTATACATGATTTCTATAATTAACTTTTAAAGGAACATCCTACTTTATGATTGAAAAAGCTTATTTTTAATCATATGCATAGTGCGTGAGTGCGCAAAGAAGCCAGACATATCAGATCTCTTGAACCTGGAGTCATAGGTGGTTATGAAGTGCCTTACATGGCTTACGAGAATTGAACTCAGGTCCTCCAGAAGAATAATGACACATACCTTAAATCACTGAGCCATCTCTCCACTGCCATAGCTGCCAGTTTTGATCCTAAGTGGCTGCAGCATTTTTCACTCTCACCAGAAACATATATCTCTATGTATCGCTATGTATTTCATCAACAGTCTGTGTGTGTGTGTGTGTGCACGCGTGTGTGTCCATGCGCATGCGTGTGTGTATCTTTCTATCTCTGTCTCTGTTTTTCTCTCTCCTCCTTCTCTTCTGCCTTTTTCTCCTTCTGTCTTAAAGATAAGATCTCACTGTGTAGCTCTAGCTGTCCTGGAACTTGCTAGTTCAAGCTGGCCTGGAGCTCACAGAGAATCACTTGCCTCTGCCTCAGGAATTCAGAGATTAGAGTTGTGCATTACCACATCATGCCTAACTTTCTATTTTTAAAAATTCTACACAACCTGGTAAGTGTGATATCAAATTATTGGGGGTTTGTACATATTTACATTGTGTGAAATTGATGGAGGAAGGTCATTGGTTAATTAATAAAGAAACTGCTTCTCTTGATCGGTTAGAACATAGGTGGGTGGAGTAAACAGAACAGGATGGTGGGTAGAAGGAAGTGAGGTCAGACGCCATGCAGCTGCTCTCCAGGGCAGACGTGATGAAGCAAGCCGCCAGGTCAGACATGCTGAATCTTTCCCGGTAAGACTGGTGCTACACAGATTACTAAATATGGGTTAGGCAAGATATGAGAAGAGGCTAGAGCTAATGGGCCAAGCAGTGTTTAAAAGAATACGGTTTGTGTGTTGTTATTTCAGGGCTTAAGCTAGCCAGGCGGCCGGGAGCTGGGTGGCAGGAACGCAGCCTGCAGCTCCTTTCTACATGAAATATTGTTTATTCTTCTTGTGCTCCTTAGTCATTTAGAAATTTTCTTTAGACCAGTATCGTTTCAAAACTTTCCCTGTTTAACTAGATTTTGGGGAGTTTGAGTTTAGTTACTAAGTTTATTAGCTTTTACAATTACACCATTTTCCTCTTTTCTTTCCTCCCTCCAATTTCTCTGATATAACACCCTTGCTCTCTCTCAAAAGTATGGCCTCTTTTCCTTGGTTGTTTAAATATATAAATACAACTTCCTCAGTCTGTTTAGTGTTACTTCTTTGCTCACAGTGGTGACCACTTGGTATTGATGGCTCATCCCTAGGAAGGACTAATTCTTCTTTACTTAGCATTCCTTGAATGTCTGCAGTTCTTTATTTATGAGTGGTACCCTGTGAGATTTCCCATTCCATGTTAGCATGTCTGTCACTGTTGTACTTCCTCAGATTTTCTTTAGGCAACAATATTAAGCTATAATAGGTAAAGCTTCCTTGTCATTTCTTAGGTGAAATTCTCATGGCAGCTTTCTTGGTCCCCTGGATCTTACAATTGATGTGGGATTCCCCTCTTTATGCTGTGAATACCATTGGTTAATAAAGAAACTGTCTTAGGCTTGTGATAGGGTAGAGTAGAGCTATGTGGAGAAAACTAAACTGAATGCTGGAAGAAAAGACACAGAGTCAGGGAAAAGCCATAGAGCTGCCACTGGAGACAGATATGCAGGAACCTTGTCGGTAGGCCCCAAGCCTCATGGTAAAATATAAAATAATAGAAATGGGTTAAATTAAGATGAAAAGCTAGCCAAGAAAAAGTTAGAGCTAAGCAGTGACTTAATTAATACAGTTTCTGTGTGGTTATTTAGGGAGTCTGGGTGGCTGGGAAACGAACAAGCAGACTTCTTCTACACCTGAATCTTACAATCTTTAAGCCTCCTGGCCCCCATTGCCCCCATGCCTTGCTTCCCTGATGTTTCCCAACCTATTGGTGAAGCAGTTGTATTGTAGATGTATCAACTGCAAAGATTTTTACTTATTTATTTATTTACATCTATGTATATATACATTGTATTTCTAAGAGTACTCAAAGAATTATTTGTATGTTGTCAGACATAGAGAATGTATGATTTAAACATTTTCCTTCCTTTATATGTCATATTTTCACCTTGATAGTCTTTGAAACAAATATTTTTAATTTTGATGAAGTTCTATTTAGCCATTTTTTCTTTTACTTTTCACTAACTTGGTTTTTCATGTAAGGATTGTCAAAATCAAATATTATCCTTACTTATTGACCTAAGAATTTTAGTGCTTGTTTTCTTTATTTAGATTCCTGATCCAGTTGTGGTTAACTTTATGAATATATGAAGTAGCAGTTTAACCTCATGCTTCTTTGTATGTATATCCAGTGTCCCCGTGCCATTGATTGGAGAGGCTATTTTTTTGTTTTAATTTTTTTCATACAATATATTTTCATCATGTGTTTCATTCCTTTAGTTCCTCCCAGAATCTATGACCCAACCAACTTTATGTTCTCCCCCTCTGTCTCTCTGTTTCTCTCTGTGTGTTTAAAACAACAAACATCGTTCCCCAATTGGTGGAACTTGGCAACTTTGTTTTATTTTGTTGACATTTGGGACTCTTGTAAAATCAATGTGAATTTTGAGATAGGTTTTTCAGTTTATGAAAAACATGTTTTTAGAGATTTCATAGGGAATCTATTGAAACTACAAAATTTTTTTGCATGATATTACTGTCTTCAAAATATTAAGACTTGGAATGGGATGTCTTTTCATTTGTTTATATCTTCAATTTATTTAAACACCATTTAATTGTTCAACCATGTTGTATAGTTTTTGATATATAAGACTATTGTGTGCTTAAAATTATCCTACAGTATTTTACTCTTTGGAACAGTATTATAAATGGAATTGTTTTCTTAAACTTGTTCGTAGATTATTCCTTCTTCTCACATAGAGCAAAATTTGTCTGTGCAGATATTATATTTTGGAACATTACTGAATTCTTTAATTGACCATAATAGTTTTAAACTTGTACATTTTGTTAACATTTTCTACCTCCAGGATCATGGCATTTGAAAACTCAAAATTCTCACACTTACTTTTTAAATACTAAATATATAATATCACAGCTCAAAAAGAGTTTGACACATTTTTCTGAGGCTCCAACTTTGTTATTTGAAAACACTAAGATTTTGGAACCAATTAATCAGTAAGCTATTGATGAATCCATGACAAATATTACTTAATACACTATAAAATCAAGTACACCATAATAGAAGTCAGATGATTCAACAGTCACCCTAAGTATCAGCAAAAGAAGAAAGTAACATTCATATTTAATAATTAGATGAGCCAGGCAGTGGTGGAGCATGCCTTTAATCCCAGCACTCTGGAGGCAGAGACAGGCAGATCTCTGTGAGTTAGAGACCAGCCTGGGCTACAAGAGCTAGTTCCAGGACAGGCTCCAAAGCTAGAGAGAAACACTGTCTCAAAAAACCAATAATAATAATAATAATAATAATAATAATAATGATGATGATGATGATGATGATGATGATAAGATGAGCAAAACAACACTAATGAATAAAATCCCTGTTCCATCTTCTTATTAAGTGTGCTAGTCTTCATTTTTATATAATAAGGATAATGAGCATGCTCTTTTTTATTAATTGTCTTCCTTAAGTTTCTACTGTGATGAAGACACCATGATTAAAAGGAACTTTCATGAAAGAGAGGCTTATTTCATCTTATAGCTTATAATCAGAGTTCTTGGACATTGAAAGATCTTGCTCCCATTGTTCTTTTAGAAAATTTCAAACCTCACACTGCTGTCGCCTTCTCTGAGTACACATTCTCCTTATCTTGTCTGAACTCTGAACACCAAGTCAGGCTTGTGCCATGGCTGTGTCTTATGGATTCTTTCTAATGTTGCTTACTCGCCCATAAGACTTGGCAACCTGCTGCTGTATGTACTTTAGTTTATCATCCCATGGAGAGGCTACTTTTGGTTGGTTGTCTTAGGATTTTCATCGCTGTGATGAGACAGCATAACCATGGCAACTTTTATAAAGGAAATCATTTGATTGGGACTGACTTACAGTTCAGAGTTTTTGTCCACAGTCTCCATGGTGAGACATGGTGCTGGAGAAGGAACTGAGAGTTCTATATCTTGATCCACAGACAGCAGAAGGAGACTGTGTCCCTAGGCCTAGCTTGAGCATATGAGACCTCAAAGCTGACCTCCATAGTTGAACACTTCCTCCATCAAGGCCACACCTACTCCAACAAAGCTACACCTCTTAATAGTGCCAAAACCTATGTGCCAAGCATTTACCCACATGAGTCTATGGGGACAATACCTATTCTAACCACCATACTGTGTGTTGCTATAAGGATCTCCCTCCCCTTCACTAATTTTGCTTCTGTACTCTACAGCTGGCCACCTTACTCATCCTGTATCAGTGCCGTCATCCTTTTTGGAGGTATTGAAACACACACACTATATGAATTTTCAGCACAGACAAGATTAACCATAAACACTTAAGCCAGAGAAAGGAGAAGAGACAGAAGGAAGATAAAATGAGGACAGATAGGGGAAAGTTATGGAGAGGGGGTAAAGAGGAAGAGAAGGAAATTAGCTACATTCACATTGCTGGAGCCAAAATACCTGACCGACACAATTTAAGGAAGGAAAGATTTCGTTTTGCCCACAGATTCCGAGGTTTTCAATCCAGCGCAACATTGAAGGCATAGCCGGTCCATTTGTTATGACGATAGCATGAAGAACAGTATTATCACATTATAATGACCAGAATGTAGAGAGTAGTGAGTCAACCAGGTGCTTGGTTTGGATCTTTAAAAGCCCCACTCCCTGGTGAACTACCTCCATCAGCCATGCTTACCTCCTAAATGTTCCACAAGCTCAAACCATCAGCACTGGAATAAGCACTCAAACATGAACACGGGGGGATTCCCCACTCAGATGAGAGTGCTGGTTCAGACAAAACTACTGATTTTATTTACCTGTACACTAAATACAGACATACTTCAAAATGTACATTTAACTATTGTAGTTCTATTAGGTACCGTATTTGCTCCACTTAAGTATCAGCAAATTGAGACTTAAATGACTAAGTCTTACCCAGGTGACACTATTAGGATGTGTGTAAAACTAGGATTTGAACATCTCTGCCTGGTTCAGAAAGTGTGCATTCTTTTGCCAAGGATGAGAACCTTACTTCTTGCTAGGCAGCCCCACTACTTTGGATTGCCTTGAAGATTAGAATGTCTTAGCCTTTACAGAATTGGAAACCTGTCTCCCTGAAGTTTTTTTCCCCACTCATTGGTCTTGGTTTCACCTCTTGGGAACTTATAAAACAATTCTAATTGCTCTTCCACATGACAGCCCTTAAAATATTTGCGGACAGCTATCATATCCCCTGAGTTTTCTCTTCTCTAAGCTAGACATTTCTGGTTCCTACAATAATTTCTCTTGTGAGTGGGGAAAAATGCCTTTCTTCTAGATTGTTATATTGCACTAATCTTCTAGGATAAGCACAATTCAGTTCACGCCCCCAAACATATTGCATTGTAGCCAGGGCAAAAGAGTTTATTATCATTTGTGTTTAAACTGAACCAGTATGTATAGGTTCAACCGGCTACAACAGCATGTGTTTGTTAGTGAATGAGACTTGTACTACACTGTCATTTTACGTAGCTCTGTACGCTTAGAAGGCCAAGCCACTGACCTAAATGCCACTCTTTTGATGAGTCTCAATAAGAGTTCCCAGAGGAAAATTACTATCACTCAGTTAATAAGAATGCATAATATTATAGCTAGTACAATACATTAATAAAATCTACTCAATGTGTCAGGGTTTGGGATTCAGAATATATAAAAGTGTATAACAGGGCAGGGTACCCTGCCCTCTCTTAGGACTGGAGGGGGAGAGGGAAGGGTGAGTGGGGGAGCAGAAGGGAAGTAGGAGGAAGGGAGGATGTGGAAATTTTGATTCCTATTATTTATAAAGAAATAAAAATTATCAGAGAAAAAATATATAAAGTGCTCTTACAATCTGATAAGGAAAAGACAAATCATTATAAATGGGCAAAGACCTTGAATTGGCAATTCTGAAACTAACATACAAGGGACAAACAAGCATATAAAAAGACAGTCAACATCATCCACCCCTACATAATGCAACTCACATTCATTCATTGTCATAAAATACATAAAACAATGAAGAATTTTAGTGAGGATATGGAGAGATTGTGTCATACTGTGCATGTACAACTAGAAGGAATGTAAGACAAGCTACTGTCAGCCATTTGGCTATTGCTCTAAAGTTTATACATAAAACTGTCATATGACTGACCCAGCAATTCGATTGTTAGATACATACCCAAAATAACTGTAAACACATACTCAAGGAAATTCTTGCATATATTCACACATACCCACACTGATCCCAAGAGTCAAAGGTTTGAAAGAGCTCAAATTTCTTATAGCAGATGACTATATATGCAAAGTATAGTAAATATGTATATTTGCTATACATATCAGTTATAGAAATAAATATATATTAGCTATAGAAATATGTTTATTATGTATGTATTTATATTAGCTATAGAAAGCAATGTATAACCCTTGCTCAATAAAAATCCTAGACACAAATGACCACATGTTTATGATTTCATTTATAAAAAATCTTTTATAAGGAATTAGTATATTCTCTATCAATTAGACTTAATGTTGCTATGACATAATACATGAAATTGAAAGCACAGCAAACAAACAACAACCATGAGGGGGAAAGGTTTTTTTGGGTTCACTGTGTAGTAGATTTCAGTGGATTATGACAGCAGTGGGTGTGGTGGATGCAGCAGAGTAGCTTATCTTCTGCTGCTCATTTCCTCTCTCTTTTTCCACCCTTTATTCCAGCCAGGTCCTCAGATTAGGAATGGTGCCATGCACATTCAGGGAAAGTAATGCGGTTTGAATTTGAAATACATGTTTTGAAAGGTGCTATCTTGGCTGGTAGCAGTATTTGGGGGAGGTTCTGGAAATTGTAACAACTGAAAGATAAGAAGAGAGAGTAGATTACTAAGGGTTGCATCCTTGGAAGTATATCCTCTCGTGTCTGCTTTCTGATCCATCATTACATGAACAGATGTCCTTTGCCACATTCTCTGCCCACCTAAATATTCTGGCCAAGAGAATAGAGCCAAGGAAATTTTGATTGAACCTTGTGGAGCCATTAACCAAAATAAATCTTACCTCCCTTAAGTGTATGTCAGGCGTTTTTCTCCTAACAACAGAAAGTTTAAGTAAAAGAGTAGGTCTTACCTCCTGAATTCATCTGGGAAAATGCTTTCACAGTAGAACTCAGCATCTTGCTTTTCTAGTCTCTCCAGTGATTCAAGTTGACAATCAAGACAATCACAGTAAATTCAGAGACTGAAAGTAGATAATCCAAGTTGCTACAGGTTAGCAGGAAGGAGGACAATGATATAGAACTGTTTCGTGGGTGCTTATAGGGTTTTCTTTGCAGGTAATGAAACTTTCAATACTAAATGGAAGCCCTGGTCACATTACAGTATGTATGTACTACATAAAACTTTATTTTAAACTTAGAAATGGTCAATCTGGTGTTGTGTGGGTTTACCTTCATCCCCTGGCTGGTGGGGATAGCAAACATAGTTTTCTCTGTCACTTGAGTCTAAGTTACTTGTTGTTTTCAAAAATATTCTCAAGGGGAATAAATGAAGCTGAAGCTGAAACGCAGTCATGCTGGTTTAGGATGATGGTAACTGTGCTTTATCTGAGTCAAAGCACATGTTTTTTATCCAGACTTCTCTTAAAAACCATGCCAATTAAGTAGAATAATAACAATTATAATGAAATGTCAGCCAACATCAGAATTCATGGATAAGTGTATTTATCACTTAAATATATAGTTGGTAAATCAGGCCATTTTCTCCATTACATCCTCCTTGGAATGGAACCAATTCTTATTTTCTGGAAGAAATCAATTTTGACTAGAACCATTGCATTTTCAATTTCCATGCAGTGCAAGACTAACTTAGTATTCATTAATGTTTGCCACACAGACTTTCACTCACATGGTGCTTTTTTCCTGGATCCAGTAGTCTGTCAGAGAGCTATGACAAGGGATTGTTCCATAAGCAATATCCCACTCACCTCAAAACAGCTAAGTTTTACTTCTGCTTCACAGCCCTGGAGCAAAACTCACAATTCTCTCATTGTAAATGAACCTAATTCTCCAAAGGCTTCTGCTCTTCTCTAGGGATGAGTTAGGCTCTTGGAGAATCTGCATCAATGTGCATATTTTGAGCAAACCGCTTGGCAAATTGCAGCACCATATTCTGAGAATTTACAGAAAGTTAATATTGTTTTCCTGACTATCAAAGTACTTCGGGGGTCTGGGGAGATGGATCCATGCATAAGTCCCTTGGCTTACAAGTAGTAGAACCTGAATTTGACTCACGAAAATCCACAGAAAAGGTGGGCATGGTATAGATGCTTCTGTAATACTACTACTTTTACTGAGAGATGAGATTTGCAGGCCATCAGAATGTAGTGGCAAACAACAAACAGACCCTATTTCAAACAAGGTGGAAGGTGAAGACTGGAACCTGAGATTGTCCTCTGATCTTCATCCACATGTGCATATTCCCATTCCCACAATAAACATGTACAAACATGCCTGCATACACAACACACCCAGATGGTGTGTACACACATGCAAAACTATGTCTCCTATGCAGTTGTGAAAATCAATTCCAACATTATAGTTAGGATAAGGAATTGTGCTTTCACTTTTAAAAAATCATTAGGAAACACCATTTTTTTTTCTTCCTAAAGTGGGAAGATCATTTACACACTCTTCCAAATATTGCTGAGCATCTCCTGCTACAAAGCCACCTTTCATTCACAAATCTCATTGTGGATGTGCCTCCAGATCTTCATCTTCCTCTGCTTATGCAGAACACATTACACTGGTAAGATAGGGGAAAAAAGGATGGCAATTAACTGCATGGGCAATTTGCTATCTAAGTCAATCATTTTGTAAAGGATGTATGAGTAGCAGAAGAATTTACAGTAACTATTAAGTCAGCCAGTAAATTAGCAGGCTAAGCCATTATATCTAAATTGATTTTCTCTTCTTCCTTTTCCTTCCCTTCAATTGTCTATAAGCATATTCTTTGTGATTATACATCACTACAGACTGACAATCTTTGAGTAACCAAAACAATTTCACCACCAAATCTATCATCTGCCTCATTATCACCCATGTTTCACATATGGGAGCAGTGTGTAACAAAAGCACTGAAGGAAATGGTGTTACTCAATAGCAAAGCTACATCTCCTGTTTGAAAAAAGGAAGCAAGGGAGGAGGTAGTTAGAGAAGGAAGGAGGGGAGGAGGAAGGAAGGTTATATTTGTTTTTAAGAAAAAATGGGGGTCTGAGTAGATAGCTTGGTTGGTAAAGAGCTTGTCATTTAAGCAAGAGAATCCAAGTTCAGTGTTTAATGCCCCTATAAAAATAGCCAGGCATTGCCTGGAAAGAGGAAATAGAAGCGATTACTTGGGTCTACTGGGGGGCAGGTAGGGACGGGAATATGAGGGATCAGTTTGAAGGTTGGATGGAGGGAGAGATTAATGAAAGAGATGATTTTATGGGGTGAGGGTGGGGGATTCCGGGTTAGGTAGAAACCTGATACAATGGAAACTGCCACGAATCTACAAGGATGGCCCCAGTTAAGACTCCTAGCAATAGTGAATAGGTAGCTTAAACTGACCATCTTCTGTAATCAGATTGGTAACTACCCCAACTGTCATCGGTGAATCTTTGTCCAATAACAGATGGAAACAGATGCAGAGATCCACAGCCAAGCACTGGGCCAAGCCCAGGGAATGCTGTGGAAGTGGAAGAAAGTGTTGAGGACCAGCCTCAACAAAAATACCACTCTTGCCAGGGTAGAGGCATGGGGGTTTAGAAATATAGTAAAGAATATGAAGACGTGAATAAAAATAATAAAACAGAGAAACATATAGGATAGCATTAGGAGGGAATTCTAGTGAGTACTGAAATTTGCCTGCATTTAACTTCAACTACTTAAAATACCACTGACCTCAAAAAATGTAGGAGTAAGACAAAAGACTGCATTAACATGATACAAGGAAATGAATGTATCAACTGAAAGTCGCAGGTTACATGCCTAGTTAAACATTCTGTTGCTAGAACAAAACAAGTCACATTTACACCCTAGACCAAAACATTCTGTAGGCAAACCACTCCCTGGGTGGAATCCAAAGTTATCTCCTTAGGGGAACTGGAACTTAGTTGGATCCTTAGACTTTTATTTGAGGTCCTGGAGTACAAGGCTTGGCTATTAGCCACACCTGTTGACAATAACCTTGAGAGAGCAGAACTCTCAGCTCTTCAACTGCAGGGACCTTTGTTTGCGGTTGTAGCACTATAACCTTGAAGGAACTAGAGGTGAGTTCTAACTCTCTGACCTTTGGTCAACACAGAAATAGGCTCACACGTTCGGGCCTCCACAGGAAAAGAAGGGATGCACGAGCCAAGGGAATCAGGGGAACCCAGAGAAGTAATTGGCCTGTGCATGGACGCTCACAGACTATGGATTGATGGCTAGGGAGCCTGAAAGGGACCTGTCTAGGCCTCTGCATATATGTGACAGTTGTGTGGCTTGGTCTTCTTGTGGAACTCATGGCAGTGGGAGCAAGGGCTGTCTCTAATGCTCTGGCTGGCTTTTGGGAACCTGTTCCAAATGCTGGGTTGCCTTGCCCAGGCTTAATACAAGGAGAGGCACTTAGTCCTACCTCAACTTGATAGGTCATGCTTTGTCGGTATCCATGGGAGGCCTGACCCTTTCTGAACAGAGGTGGAAGAGGGATGGATGGGGGGCATGGGAAAAGGAGGAGGGAAAACTGCCATCAGGATGAAAATAAATAAAATAATTTAATTAATAATGAAAAAACAGCTTGACATGATGATATGCACATGTAATCCTGTGTTGGAGAAACGGTGTCATGCAGATCCCTGCCACTTGCTGGATAAGCTACAAAATTGATGAGTTTAAGTCATATTGATATACCTTTTCTCAAAGATAAGCAATCACACTAGAGATTGGGCTCTGTGGTGGTTTGAAAGAAAATTGCCTCCAAAGCGAGTGGCACTGTTAGGAGTAATGGCGTTATTGGAGGAAGTGTGTTACCATGAGGGTGGGCTTTGAGGTTTCTTTTGTTCAAACTTCTCTCAGTGTGACTTTCAGTCAACTTCCAGTTGCCTGCTAGATGCAGGATTCTCAAATACCTCTCTACCATGTCTGCCCATGTGCTGCTTTGCTCCCCATCATTATGATAATGAGCTGTAAGGCAGCCACCCAAATTAAATGTTTTCTTTACAAAAGTTGCCATGGCCATGGTGTCTCTTAACAGCAATCAAATCCTAACAAAGACAACCTCTGACTTTCACATGCATGTGTGTACCCACATACGTGCCCACACATGTACCCATACATGCAGACACGTGTATGTGCCACGTGTGCATGCAACATTCTGAATAAAAATAAATGTTGATTCACAAAATAATTTTAAAAAATTATTTAAAGGAAAAATATGCAGTAAAGAACAATACTTTTTCCATCTCCATTTGTTTTCATGTTTTGATGCTCAGATGTTTTTGTTTACTTGGTTATCAATCAATAAGGCAGGTGTTGAAGATTAGTGCCAAGAAGGGCTGAAATGACCATTCCTATTCCAATTCCTTACTCTCAGGAATGAGTCCCAATAAAACATGAAGATACAAGGACCATTTTCACACTTTTAAAAGTTTTGAGGGTTAGGAAGTCATGAATGTTTCATCTGAAACGTGGACTTTCCCTGAAGCCTTAGACAAAGAGCCACTAAAGCTGGATACTGGTGGTCTGTAGGAGAGGTAGCTCTCACCCATCTCTCTTTCCATTCAGTTTAGGGGCTTATCTATGTTGTTACATTTCTTGGAAGGATTTCTGTGTTGTCTTCCCACTGTAGAAAGAAAAAATAGTATTTCCTAAAGATTCTTTTTTTTTAAAATTTATTTATTTATTATGTATACAGTATTCTGTCTGCTTCTGTGCCTGCATGCCAGAAGAGGGCACCAGATCTCACCATGGGTGGTTGTGAGCCACCATGTGTTTGCTAGGAATAGAATTCAAACCTGTGAAAGAGCAACCAATGCTCTTAACCTCTGAGCCATCCCTCCAGCCTGATTCTTTTTTTAAAAAAAAGTTATTTATTTATTATGTATACAATATTCTGTCTGTATGTCTGCAGGCCAGAAGAGGGCACCAGATCTCATTACAGATGGTTGTAAGCCACCATGTGTTTGCTGAGAATTGAACTCAGGACCTTTGGAAGAGCAGGCAATGCTCTTAACCACTGAGCCATCTCTCCAGCCCAGCCATCTCTCCAGCTCCCTAAAGATTCTTTTTAAAAATAATTTATTTTTACTTTCTGTGCATTGGTGTTGCCTGCAGGTATGTCTGTGAGAGGATGTTGTAGGAGGCCACTTGTGTGTTCCTAACTGTCCAGACTCCTGAAATAACCACACAGAAACTATATTATTTGTGATACTATTTGGCCAATAGCTTAAATGTATTTCTGGCTGACTCTTATATCCTAAACTAACCCATATCTATTATTCTGTGTATCGCCACATGTCTGTGGCTTACCAGCAACGTTTTGGCATGTCTGTCTCTGACAGCAGCTCCATGGCTTCTTTTGACTATGCTTTCTTTCTCCCAGCATTCAGTTTAGTTTTACCCACCTAACACTACTCTTTTGCCCTATCACAGGCCAAGGCAGTTTCTTTATTACCAATGGTATTCACAGCATACAGAGAGGAATCCCACATTAGGAGGGTGTCAGATCTTGGAATCACAGACAGTTATGAACCACCATGTGAGTGTTGGGTATTAAACCTGAGTTGTCTGTAACAGCAGCCAGTGTTCTTAACTGTTGAACCATCTCTCTATCCCTTCCTAATGATTCTTTTGAAATGAAAGCAAAGTTACCCACCCTAACTATTATAATATTTGAATTGATTTTCTCAACTACATATGGAGATACTTTTTTGTATATGTGTGTGTATGTATGATATGGGTGTGTGGTGTATGTAGTTGTGTCTATGCTTGTTCATATGTGTGAGAGTGTATGTGCATGTGTATATGGAGGTCGGAGAGTAATCTCAGAGTGTGGCAGCTTTGGGTCTGTCTGAAGGCTTTAAGTGTGATTACCCAGCAAGCAAAGAAGAAACAGAATTTGTTCTTTAATATCTAGCCTTAAAAACATAGTGTTATTTTTATCTCATTGCTTATTGGTTGCAAAGAAGACACAAGGCCTGCCAGATTTAAGAGGAACAGGGAGAAAGGGTTGGATTGTGTATCATGATTCAGGAATGGCAACCTTCTAGGAACCATGTGGGCTAGGACATACCATTGCAGCCATTTTTGGAGAAATATATTCTGCAATACTTCTTTGATTGTAGTTTTTCTGTTTCTTTGTTCTTTTCTATGTCCTTGCTTCATAGTTCATTTTCATAAGCAAATATATCTTGAAGGAGTTTTAAATAGGCCCTATCATGTATATTGGACTGTTCTAGACATTTTAGGCTTGATACTAAAAATACTATGGCCACTTCCTTCTGAGAGATTATGTTCAAATGAAAGGGATGCAAGCAAATAAGTAATATCAATTTTGGAGGGATGAGAGAAGGAACAGATTCTCACTCTGCAACCATGTTGACCATGAATGTCTATGTAATCCAGGATGTCTTCAAACATATGCTCTTCTAGTCTCAACCTCTCCGATGTTAAGATTACAAATGTATATAAAACCATGCCTGACATCTTCATCATCAAAATGCATGCTCCCATTTTTGACTAAATGAAATGGGAAAGAATAACAAAATTAATTTATTTTGTTCTTAAAATCATATTCCCAAAGAACCTTCCCTTTAAGAAAGAGACTGTGAGCCAAGTAGTGATGGCATATGCCTTTACTCCTAAGCTCTCAGAGGCAGAGGCAGAGGCAGAGGCAGGCAGATCTCTGAGTTCAAGGCCAGCCTAGTCTACAGAATGAGTTTCAGGACAGCGAGGTTTACACAGAGAAATCCTGTCTCACGGAAACAAAAAGGAAAACAAAACAAAAAAACTGATTGTGTGTTTTATATTGCTAGTTATTTCACAATAAGACTCTTTCAAAACAGTAGAATACTCAACGTAGCTTGAGAAAAATCAAACTCTGTGCTGGAGGTGGGGCAGAGTTCTAATGATGATAGAGGAGTGTCTCTGAGGGTGAAAGAACAAAAATGTCACTGGGCTTTCCGAAAAAACTGAGCAGGAACTCAGCTGTTATCTTTGATTTCTTCATTGCTCTCTTCAATTCAAACTTTGCTGCTTCATTTCATCACATCATAAACCATACAAACCAACAACAATAACAACAAAGCACCATGACAACCATAGGGTTCACTGCAGCTACTCAGAGTGAGATTGTGTTGTTTGGCATGTTCCTTCCTATTCTATTCAAACTAGTTCAACTTGCCAGTCATTCCACAATTGTGTCTAGTACTTCAAGACAGTGTCAATTCTGACAGCTTCGCCTGTGATTGTCATTAATCTAAAAGGGCTTAAGCCTAAGAAAACTTGTCCTGAACTGATCCAAAAGATGGCTACTGCAGCAAGATTGAAAAATGTGTGAAGACTTGGCCTCACACGTAAGCAGAGCAAGGAACTTACTATTGATAACAGTCAGTAAATGACCCTTGAGGCCCAAGCATCTCTTCTACTAACTAGACTATTAAAACATTGCTTTCTTCCTTCTCATGTTCCCATAGTTATTATGGAAGCTAAAGGAAAGTCAGCTTTATATATTTTAAAGCAAAATTTCATCTTCAGAGAAATCGGCAGATATAGTGCATCAGCCCAGGACGTACGTTTGCTGAAACCTTGGCTTGTCATGGGTACCTGTGAGATAGAACAAATCATGTTGTATATACCAGCATTCTGAAGTTTCAAAGGTCTACTTCAGAAATAAAATAAAGTTAGAGTCCTGTAACATGGACAACTCTGCTGTTGTTTCTCATATGTAAGTTTCTTGAGTAGACAAGCATTGCAGACTGTGTTTGAAGGCTTGCACAACTCTGGTGCATACTCTGAGCTGTGCCACGTATGTAGTATCATTAGAAATATGCGTCACAACAGAAATAAGGTTGACATCCTCTGCTTTAAGAACCACAGAGAGCTTAAAGGAAGATATGGGGCAGATCAATTTCAATTCGATTGTACAGCTTAGAGAAATGTACTATGTGAGACACTGGGCAGGCTCTAGGGGAGGTATGGGTGAAAAGGTACATCCTGGATAGGGAAGAAAGAGCCAGAGCACATCCCCAGGGAGAAGGTTGCTGAAGGAGATCCAAGGGAATGGACAGAAGGCAGACCATGCAACAAAAACCCCATGTGTGCTTTGAGAACTGTGCTCAAAACAAATGAGAACATGGCTATATTTGTGCTCCTCAATGTTCTCATTTGCTTTTCTGTACCAACAATAAAAACATTGACCAAAAGTAACTTAAGGGAGGAAAGGGTTTATCTGATTTACATTATACAATCTATAACTGAGAGAAGCCAAGGTGGGACCTTGAGGCAGGAACTAAAGTAGAGATCCTAGAGGAATGCTGTTTACTCAGGTTTGCTTTGTCTGCTTTCTTCTATAGCCCAGATACACCTGCCTAGGGAGGACACCACCCACAGTAAGTGGGGCCTTCCTACATCAATTAGTAATTAAGAAAATGATTCATGGCCATACCCATAGGCCAACTTGATGGATCCAATTGATGTTCCCTCTACCCAAGTGACTCAAGGGTTGCATCCAGTTGACAGGCAAAACTATGATACTTAATTTGTTCTCATTTGGACAAACTTATGCGGAATGAGTTTGTGTCTGTTTTATTAACGAGCTAATCATGAGCCATATGCGGAAACCAACAAGCTAATCTCCTTTACTTGGTGATCTGTCGAGCACCTGACAAAATTATAGTCCAATGCATGTGCCACGCTAAATTACCTCAAATAAAACTATGTAAGTTAATAAGTAAGCAAACAAATAAAAGTAATGTAAATTGCAGAAAGGGATCATAATAATTTATTTTTATAGGACACTGGACTAATAAATAACAACAAATGAGTTCTAAGACCTGGATAAATATTGTGATATCTGCCATCATTTGTTCATCTTTCTAATTTTACTTTCTGACCTTCAAGGGAATATTGTCAGTGCTACTATGTGAATGAAAAACAATCTTGAAATTTCTCAAATTAGGCATGCTGCCACCAGGTGGTGGTTTCCTAACCCAGTCATACTGAACAATAAAGGTCCACCTGAAACATGTGGGTTAAGGGAGACACTATTTCAAACATCCACTTAAAAGAAATTGCAACGCAAAGTTTTGGCTAAACCTGTAAGAAGAAGAAGATTTGTGTGTAGCTTTTTAAAATTTTGATTTGTAAGCCAGGCAGTGGTGGTGCACACCATTAATTATAGCACTCAGGGAGGCAGAGACAGGTGGATTTCTGTGAGTTAGAGGCAAGCCTGGACTACAGAGTGTGTTCCAGGACAGCCAGAGATACACAGAGAAACTGTGGCTTGAAAAACCAAAAAAAAAAAAAATTTATTTGCTTCAGTTTTGTCTTAGTTTTGATTTTCGAGGCTGGGTTTCTCTGTGTAACAGTCCTGGTTGTCCTAGAACTCATTCTGTAGACCAGGCTGGTCTCAAACTCCTTAAACTCACAGAGATCCACTTGCCTTTGCCTCTTGAGTGCTGGAATTAAAGTCATCACCTCTACCACCGGAATCAGGTTTGTTTTCTTAGGGAAGTGCATGCACATATACGACTTGGAATCAGTTATACTCATCTTAAATTTTATGATGTAACTTTGAATTATAACTTCTATTCAAAAGCCTTGTCCTCAACATCCTGATACTTAACTGGAGGTCAAAATTACCAGAGTACTTCTCTACCACATAGGTCTGCTCTTTAGCTTTCTTTTCTTTTTTTTTTTTTTTTTTTCTTTTTTTTTTTTTGGTTTTCCGAGACAGGGTTTCTCTGTGGTTTTGGAGCCTGTCCTGGAACTAGCTCTTGTAGACCAGGCTGGTCTCGAACTCACAGAGATCCACCTGCCTCTGCCTCCCGAGTGCTGGGATTAAAGGGCATCCAAATTACCTTGCTGCTCAACTTAACTTCTGACTCTCTGGCTTATAGAAGCGCAGATTCTCAAAATATAAAGAAAAAGTTGAGGAAAAATGTTCCTATGTAGAACAATAGCTTGTGTTTTTCACATTTCTTCAACAAGGTTCATTAAACGGAACACTGGTTTCTTAATACGCTCTTTTTGGTGTTAACCCAGTAACATGTGCAAATATATATTACTTACAATTAACAAAATAAAACTTTCATCTCTCTGAAAGAGCATTTACCTACTTTGATTAAGACTATGGAACTCTTAATATTTTTTTTTGGTGGGGGCTGATTTCCTTAGTATATCACTTTGTAATATTTAGCTGAGAGTGTGGTCAGTATGTTGTCAAAATGGAATTTTGAAGTGTTTTATTTTATGAATAACACAGAACATTCTGTACTAAGTAAAAGACTTGATAGAAAAAATGTAATGAAGCTATTCTGATAATATAAGCTAGAATTCTAGTTGGATTATATGGGAATAAAATGGTCCTTAAAGTGGTCATCATTTTTGTCATCATCACTGTTAAGCATTCTCATTTATTTCTGAGCAGTTAAAAGTTCCCTAGAGGTAAGTTATTCCCAGTGCCGTCTTACACACTATTCTTCTTTTTGCCTCAGGCTTTAGGTTGTGTGTTTTCACTACAAGTATCTGTGGAATGACCAAGTGGCCATGAAGATTTCCAAAGGCAAACCAAAGAATCACATTTTCTTTTATTTTTTTAAAGATTTATTTTCTTTTATGTGTATGAGTGTTTTGCCTGCATTTATGTATGTGCTCCAGATCCATCCCTGTTGCCTGTGGGGACCTGAAGAGAAAGTTGGATGTCTAGAACTGGACTTACAGATGGAGGGAAGCTGTCTGGGTACTGGAAGTCAAAGCCCAGTCCTCTGGAAGAACACCAGTGCTCATAACCAGTGAGTGACTACTCCAGACCCAGTAGTCATAGTTTTTAATACAATGTATACTGGTGCATTCAGAACTCTGAATTTGGCCCACTTGTGAGGGAATCAAATGGCTCTGCATTTTTATCTAACTATTTTCTGTGTGCCTCATTCAGACAATTTCTGTAAAAGCATCCCATTACCTGAAATGGTATTGGTTACAAAGGTTACCTTTCAATGTGCCATAGCAAAGTCACTAACAAGACATGTTCAGGGATTGATCTGAACTTCATGGTCATTCCATGGACAGTTCATCCCATTGCAATGGCTTTCCCTATGTGGGCATTTATCTGTTCTTCAAGGGCAGTCCTGCAAGAGACGGTATCACAGAGGTTTTATTTTATTTTAAAGTATATACACAACATTCAGAATGAATTGTTGAGCCAGGTGACAGGTGCTATCTAGAGATTTAAAATGGAGTTTTCTGTCTTTTGAGTTCTGACAGTTATACCAAAGGCAACTATACCTTGGAAAAATCAATTGTCGAATTTTTTACATGAACCACAATTTTTCAACCACCAACTTTTAAACATTACTCCTTTGTTTCTGTGGTCAGGTGGTGTTATAGGGTGGTGTTTTATATTCAGTTTTCAAAATGTGTTTATATATTCCTGTTTGTCTAAACCTCATGAACTGAAATCTTTGAAGATTCCGTTCGAACTTGTTGAAAATAAGATAAACAGTGCAGTTCAGTAATGCAGGTGAAATTGTTCTGTGCTGAGACCTCTACTCTCTTTCCAGTGCCCTAAGCACGTTCCACCAAAGCTACCCTCCAGCTTCTAACTCCTGTTGTGACGACAGCAGGTGAATATGATCCTGGATACACTTTTAAACTTTTGAATGACTTCCTACCTGCTGACTCACTTATGAGAACCAATACCTTCCACCAAATTAACATAGTTGCAAATCTATTTTCCTTAAAAATAAAGACAAGCTTCCCTACAACTTGGCAGAAGAGAAAAAATGTATTTTCTGTAAAGTTCTGTTCTCAAACTGTGGGTGGAGGCTGAATGACCCTTTCACAGGGGTTGAATATCAAATAGGCTGCATGTACATACTCTATGATTCATAACAGTAGCAAAATTACAGTTATGAACTCCAACAAAAATAATTTTATGGTTTTGGGAGTCATCACAACATGAGGAACTGTATTAAAAGGTCACAGCATTAGGAAGGTTGAGAACCACTCTATTACAAGCTTATAGGCAGTGCGGCAAACCTCAAAATGCCAAGAAAATTATTTTTCACCCAAAGTGCTATACCTAGCTAAACAACTAATCACTTCTTAGGGGAAAATAAATGTACTTTCGGACTTGAACAATTTCAAAATTTTATTTGCTTCTCCTAAGCATCCCTTTTCAGAAAACCATTAGTATATACTTCCTACCAAAATAGAGGAGTGGATCAAAAATGTCATACATACTTACTGTCATACAAGTCATATGGGATCCACCTCAGAAGAAAGGCAAAGGACAGTCACAGAATGACAACAGAAGGTAGTCTTAGCTCACTGTACATTTATTTATGTATTTCACTAGACCTGAAATTGATAGAATATTTGAGGTGGATGTATTTCAGAGGAATTTTTACAATGAACACAGCAATTACATAGAAAACTCAGACAAAAGGCAAATAAAACTAAAATTAATGTTAATATGTGTAGAGAGGGGAGTGGGCCTGCTTTTCATCCTGCCTGGCTCCCACACGACTAGCTTAGCCCCAGAAATAACAACACACAAACTGTATTCATTTAAACATTGCCTGGCCCATTAGTTTCAGCCTCTTAATGGCTAATTCTCACATCTTGGTTAACCCATTTCTAATAATCTGTGTAGCACCATGAAGTGGTGGCATACAGGGAAAGATTCAGAGTGTCTGACCTGTTGACTGGCTCCATGGTGTCTGCTCTGGAGAAAAGAGGCATGGCATCTGCCTAACTTCCTTTCTTCCAGCATTCTGTTCTGTTTACTCTGCCTATCTAAATTCTGCCCTATCGGGTCAAGCAGTTTTCTTTATTAATTAACCAATGAAAGCAACAGACAGAAAGAAGTCACTCCCACATCAAATATGGAAGGAAGGGTGGACAGGAAGACAGTGTGGACATCCATATGTGTGAGATTGGGGGAAACATTTTATTTTTGACTGTATGATGTTGATTGGTTATATCTAAACTTAATAAGCTAAGAACATGGCACTATAAGTATCTTTTTAAAAGCTGTATTATTTAATACAATAGTTTCTGTGACACAGGGCTATGGGGCACTTGAAAAACAGTATAATTGATGAATTTTTGTATTAACTTAATTTTATTCAGTTTAAATATAAAGATTCTTATACATAATTTGGTGATTAGAAAGCCTGAAAGAAAATGTAGAACAACTTGGGTATATGAATTTTCTTTTTCAAACTGAGGGAACCTAAACACACTTCAAACATTTCTGTTGAAAAAAATCCGGTATTTTACCTGGCTGTAATGGTGTATGCCTTTAACATAGTACTCCTGAGGCAGAGGCAGGCTGAGCTCTTTGAGTTCAAGGCTAGCCTGGTCTACATAGTGAGTTCCAGAATAGCCAGAGATACATAAGGAGACCCTGTCTTGAAAAAAACAAAAGCAAATCTGTCAGGATCCATTTTCCCAAAGATTATAGCAGGGACTATTGTCCTAAGGATGTTTGTGGGGAGCCCCACACCCAACTATCTTGAGAACCCACCCCACATTCCAACTATCTAGAGAACTGTTTGTGGTTGGAATCACAAATGGAAAGATTCTGCTTGCAGAGAACACTAGGTGTGTCGACTTGTGACCTTTACTGCCCCAGCAAGGTCCCTTCTTGCCTTTGCTATGCCCCTGCCCCCATCACAAGCCAAATTCCTCATTCAAGGGCTACTTAAGCCACAACCATTTCGCTAATAAAGTGAGACCTTGACAAATTGAGAACAGAATCTTGTCTGGCTTTGCTTGGTCTTCGTTTCTCCCTCCCTCCCACGTCTTTTTCAGATAATGCCTCTTCGGGACCTTGGAATAACTGACCTGCTGGTCCGGTTACACAAATCAAAAGTGATATCTAAATTGAGGCATACTGTATATGTGAACTGCACACAAGAGTGTTAAACTTATTATTTTAAAAAACATGTAAGAAACTCAATTTTTGTATCGAAAATATCTCTGAAATAATAGTGACATGTTGACTTAAAGGAAATGTTTTACCCTTTATTATGATTTTACAGTGTTCCCACTGGGAAATGTATAATTCAACATGTGTACTTCTTATGAATCTACAGGACAATGCTGATTTAGACTAATGGTATAACATCAGAAGCCTGAAGAATCATCAAAATAGAAGAAAGCTGCTTCTAGGACAGTGGTTCTCAATGTGTGGGTTGTGACTTTTTTTTGGGGGGGGGGACCATAGCACCTTTTCACAAGGGTTACCTAAAGACTATGAAAAATACAGATATTTGCATTACCATTCATAGCAGTAGCAAAATTACAGTTATGAAGTAGTAATGAAATAATTTTCGTGGCTGGAGTCACTACAACATGAGGCATGAGGGACTGTATTTAAGGGTTGCAGTGTTAAGAAGGTAGAGAAAAGAAACTGTTCTAGGAAAAGAAACAGACTATGGAAGAGATCAAGAGACAGCTATGCTTATGTTATTATAGAACTGCTATGTACTAGACAACAGAATTATTGTTGTGGGATATTGGTATTCTGTGTGAAAATATATTGCTGTGATTAATGTAATAAAAATCTGAATGGCCAATCGTTATACAGGAGGCTAGGTGGGATTTCTAGGAAGAGAAAGGAAGAAGTGGAGATATCTAGGCACATGAGATGTGAAGAGACATGGAAGAAGCAGGATGGACAGTACGTGACAGATTGTAGGATAGAAATGGTTAATTTAAGTTATAAGAGCTATTTACAAACAAGCTGAAGCTAAGGCCAAGCTTTCATGGTTAATAGGTCTCCATGTGGTTACTTGTGAGCTGGTGGCCCAAAGAAAAATCTGACTACAAATTAGCATTGTTATTATTATTTGACTCTAATCCTATGTACACATAATTTTGACAAAAATTTGTAAAGGAGTAGAAAATCAATTTCTTAATGTTCTTATCACTTTGTACAGCTATATCTGTTTTTCTGCTTTTCAGTTAATATGAAGGGAGTGAACCACCAGAAATAATGTTTACTGAAGAACTAATTGTGAAGAGAATCACCAGTACCTACAGATGTTTCTACTCTGCCATTTCAATCCTGCGACATTTCCCAGGGAAAAGTAATGAAGCACCTATTCGCCCTGATGATAGGCCAAAGAAATGATACCATTCAAGTCTAGCTTAAAGAACCAGTGACTTGGATGGATAGTGGTGCTGCATGCCTTTAATCCCAGCACTAGGGTGGGAGTGGGGGAAGAGGCAGGTGAGTTTGAGGGCAGCCTGGTCTACAAAGTGAATTCCAGGACAGCCAGAGTTGTGACACAGAGATCCTGTCTTGAAAACCCAAAACAGAAAAAAAAGAAAGAAAAAAAGAAAAGAGAAGAGAAGAAAAGAAAAAAAAAAGGACCAGTGTAGTGAGTTTATGGGGGGGGGGGGGGTCACTTATAGGAGCCCTGGTGAGGGATTACTTACAGTAGCATGGCTAAGCAAAGGCAACTGCAACCCCCAAATCCCACCTTGTTATCAGTAACAACTCATGAAAGCTGCATCCATGGGGCTCTCTTGACAGTACAAAGGTGCTCTTAGCTGATCAGAGTCTCCCTCCCCTCTCCAGTAATTCTTTGCTGTTTTTTTTTTTTTCCTCAAGGAGAGTACTTGCGAATTGGCTTTCAGGACTTCCTGCTGCTCCCAGTAAACTTCCTTTATTTCCTGGGATTTATGAGCCCTACTTCCAACTCTAGGAGGGAGTACTTCAATTTGGATGAAATAACAACCTAAAAGTCCATTTAGTAGCAAATTGTGCTTTAAGAAATAATTCCTTTCCACCAGGAAAGGGTTAAAACTTAAGCAGTAGCAGCACAAAACCAAAACTAAAGAAGATCCAATTTTCTGAAGTATTCAAGCTGCATACATAAACAAAACCCCATAATCATTATCATTAAGGTATGAAATTCCCTTATTATTTTCTCCAACATATTTTTATAAAAATCAGCTATCGTTGCTAATCAAGAAAGCAGACAGAAACTTCAATGCTCTTCACTCCAGTGAGAAAGAAGGTTGGATTCATGGTCAGTTTCAGTTCTGTAGTAATTAGAAAAGCTTTCCCTGAGTTTTCCCCAGCCTTACTAGGTAGGAATACTCTTGAGAGAGGTGACAATTTGCAGTTCAGCTAACAGGCACGACAACACATTTGAAATAGCAGCTTCCTGGAGAATTGTCAGGCATAAACTGTAATGGGGACTGGGAAAAAATCATGTGGGAAACTAAAGACAGACTTTAAAAGAAGAGTCATGAATCTCCTCTTCACTTTCCCCTTCGCGCCAAACCTAGCTTTCTATTCAAAGTACTTATGAAAGAGAAAGAGGCTAATCTGTATCATTTGTGTGTGTTTGCATTTGAAATAAATTTTCATTTAAGTCTCATTTACATTTTTGTAATCATTTTAATATTTGACTGCCAAAACTTTTAGAGTAATTTTAATACAAGAAACTTGGAGGTCCCAAAGGAGGAAGAAGGAGAGGACTAGAAAGTCAAAATGGTAAAACCTATTCAGATTAGTGACAAAGATGACAGAGGGGCAGGTGAACACTGGCCTTCAAAGAAACCATCCATTTGGGAATAGAATAAATGAGGGCTAGAAGCTCTCTCAAAGGGAGATTTCTGATCAGTGGGAGTCATTAGTGTTCAGAATGCTTTACTGCAGAGGATATAAAATTTTCTTCTTTGATAGCCTTCGGCAACAGGATAAATGTGTATTAAGTTGAGGACTTAATATGGCTTCAAAAAATATAAATTGATCATATGACCTCTCTTAAGGTCTTTTCTGGTCACAGAGAAGAGGACAGGACAGGGCACCCCGAAAGTGAACAGGGTCTGTTCTTCCTAGCCAGAGGCAGGAAATGTCCTTGGTTCTTAGAGAAGGAAAGATGTGAGCTAGCTATGCTTTCCTATTTCTCTCATAAATATATACACCTACCTGAAGGTTATATCTTAGGGTGTGATGAAAACTCCAGTCCAGAAACTAATTCCTCCTAGTGAACTGCTTTGGAATTGTATCTTTGGAATTGGATTTTCATTATGGAAATGGATTATATCTAGTCCCTAGTTTCAGCTTGTTTTCTGAATGATTTGGGGAACTCTTGAGGTATTTCTAGTCTTAGAGGTCATTAAGGATATTCCTTCTGGCCAAAAGAATGGAATCCACCTCTGGCCCTGGGTGGAGAGGTGACTTTCTGATCTGCTGCAAAGATTAGAACTCTACAGACCCTCGTGTCTTTGCCAAGAGTTAATCCACCTGGGCCTGTCAATCATTAGGTGAAGAAAGCACTCCTGGGGAAGGCTGATTCACCTAAAGCCAGGCCAAGGAGATATAAGAAATAGTTATCGCCTTAATGAGATAATACACTTTTCCTTGCCAGGAGGAAGCCCAACCTTTGGGACATCAGCTTGCATAGCCTTTGTTAATGTGGTCTGCTTGGTTTTCTGAGTTCTCTATCAGAAAATGATCACTTTTCCTTTTCCTCCTTTTCTATCACTTTTTCCTTTGGATAATGGCCAAACACTGGGAGTGCTTTCCCTAATGTTCTGGGTTTCCTTAGAAGCTCCTCCCACACCCTGCTTACCTCCATTACTGAACGTGCTGGCCTGGTTTTTTCTCTTCATCTTCTCAATCTCCCTCTATTGTTCCTAATTTCTGGCTGGCTTTCATGTCTGCGGGTTAGAGGGTAAAGACGTTACACGGGGAAGAAAACACAGACACGCGGAGGTCCCACGGGGGTGCACTTTTAATGGGGGAGGGGTAACAACGGGCAGGTACAGGTGCGCTGACTCGACAGGAGAGGGGGGGGAAGAGGGAAAAGGGGCAGGGGTCGTAGGACCCTCGCTTTTTAACGAGGAATGCAAAGGCTTCTGGGAAATGTGTCCGTGGTCCAGAGGAACGCTGGGAGCTGTAGTTCCGCAAAGGAACAAACCCTCCTCCTCACAATTATTGAAATTTGCATATTGCCAGCCGCATTGTTTTTAATCAAACTTTGATAATGTATGTGGTAGTAATAGGAGTCCCCAATTACTTACCCATTTGAAATCACTTATCAGACACCTGCCAAGTCTGGAAAGAATCTCTTTTATTTAAAATATACCTACCATAGATAGGCCAAACACGGTTCTAGGGTCTGAAGAATCAACAACACACAAGGAAGACTGTCTCTAGTGAATGACACAAAAACATAAAAAGGAAAGGCCATGACTGCTCCTAGGTATGGTAGAGTTGAAAGTTTATTGTAGATAAGGGGGGTGCATAGTCAGAGGCAGAGACATCTGTGAAGAATCCAGAGCAGTGAAAACCATGAGCCATTTGAGGAGACAGGGGGAGGGGAAGAGAGAGGGGAGAATGGGGAATCAAATGCAGCAGCCAGGAGGCCCAAAGATTATGGTGACAAAAATGGTTGAATTATATAGGGAAGGGCAGCCCAGCCCCTGGGCAGAAGAGTTCAGGGTAGAGGGCAGGGTATGTCAGCTATATCCCCTAATCCATAGGGACTGAGGAATGTTGGGAGAACCTTGCAACCAGATCTGCTTTGATATGTTAAATAGGCACCTCACCTATTTGTCCTGACATAACATCTAAAAAGAGTATTTTAATTTCTAAACATCTCCATCCAAAAATGTCAGTTTGGAATTTGGGGCATTTTAAAATCTTTTTGGAAATGACATTTAGAAATTTAAGAGAACCTTGTCATTTCAAAGTATTTCATAATCATGGCATTATCACACAAACTTGCAAGTATATAACCTGGAAGGTTATGGCTAATTTTTTAACACTCTGATCATGATTGTGCAGATTTCATCTTGAGAGGCAACTAACCTCTTGCTTCTGTTTGATAAAAAAAAGGGGGAAAGACTGTTTAAAATAGTTCTTTAGAAAGGATGGATGCAACCAAAATTGATAACATAAGGTGACCTATTGTGAAATCACACAGATCTCTATGAAGTTAATCTTGAAAGCAGTTTTGTAAGGATTTGAGCAGCCTCTATCTTCTGCTCTGAAAAGGTTTGCTATCTCTGAGAATACCAAGTGGCAGTAATACCAAACATACAAGTCACTGTGATGCATTGCACCGGTTCTAATTGGTCTTAATAGTACAAACCCAAAGCCAGATATTGGGGTAAATGCAGAGAGATCAGAGAGAAAAAGGAGCAAGTCACAGCCAACTCTTACCTTGATAACTCCTCAGCCTATAAAAAGCAGAGCTCCTGTCTCCTCCTGCCTTATATTCCTCTTCCTGCCCAGCCATATCACTTCCTGTCTGTCTGTACAGACCTCTCCACAGATTGAGATACTGTGCTAGTAGAAAGAAAGATAGAACTGTCTCTCAGACATATCAAGGAATGCTTGCCTAGTTCAAATCTCCAGTAAGTAGTTGGTATCCTTATTGGTTTATTTTCTATAGTCAAAACAATAACAAGATTTATTCAATAATAACCATTATAGCTTTTTCTTCATCAAACATAGAATGAGAAACTGTCCATAGAATTCAACATACTAAATGCCATTCAAGGAAGAGACAGGCAATCTGCTGGGTCCTGGCATAAATGTACTCTAGTATACTGAGGAATAGTGTGCCAGCTCAGAAACTAAGTCCAGGTGGCCTTCAAAGCTTAGCTCCATTTTAACTTCCCTAGGACAAGTTATTGAATTGCTTTATGCCTGTACTTTCCTCATTAAGCAAATAATAATAGGTTGTGCAGACTGACCTGTCCACCCAACATTCATATTGAATTCATATGTTGAAGTACCACTTCCTCATAACTTAGAATGTAAACTCGTTTAAAGATATGGTCCTTTAAGAGACAATTCAATTAAATGATCCCATCAGCTTGGAGTCCTAATCCAATAGAACTGTAGTTTTGAGAACTAGAAAATACACTGGTGCAGGAGTACACAAATGAAAGGCCCTAAGAAGAGCTGGGGAAATTGCACTGTTCTGCAAGCCAAGGAGAAAGACCTCGGTGGAAACCCATCTCTCTGGCACCTTGAAATTTCTGCTTCTATCCAGAACTATGCGAAATAAATTTCTATTGTTATGTGACATTTTGTGGTGGTACCTTGAGTAACTAATACTACTACTTGTGATAATTTGTTATTGCAACAGATACAACTAATATAAAGTACTCATTCTTGTAAAACTGCTGTATTAAATATATATATATATATATATATATATATATATCCTAAAACTAATGCTAGCATTGTTAAGGTGTCTATTATTAAATTGAACAACAAAAATCTCTTTGCTCTATGGCGTGTACCTAAATTGAGGCCTAATGCCACTTTGGTCTCTGGCTTGTTTGGAGTTACTGTGGAAGGGAAGAATCCAGGTCTCTCTTTTGTAGAGTCTTTGTCTTGCAGATAAAGAATTTCAACTGGGACTAGGCTCATAAGGAAGTTTCCAGGTCACTTTATTAGCATAAGGGGGGGAAACAACAGGGCAGGTACACTTTAAATCTCGCAGCTCTTGGAATGTGGGTGATGGAAAAGAGTAAAGAAAAAATGGCAGGGATCAATAAAGCATATATGGGGGAGGGGTCCCAAGATTAAAAGGAGAAAAATGAAAGATATTTGAGTTATAGTTCAGAAAACTTAATAGAAAAGATCTGTAAGCAACTGCTTTGAAGGATAACTTCTGGAGTATATATGTACATTATCTCTTTAAGGAAAAATCATTCTGCCCTTAGTTATGTACAAAGCACCCTCCCCCAAATGGCAGTGCTGGTAACAATATCCTAAACAGAAGATGTTCAGAAGGGTAAACAGAAGGATAATTGGGTAAACAGAAGCCTAAAGGTGAGTTTCTGTTTACCAGGAACCTCCCTTAATCTATGCACTAAGGTCAACTACCTTGGGCAAGAACATCTAGTTACTGATCAATGTGAATAGCTCATATCTGTTCAAAGATGCCCATCCTGTTGATTGTCATATAAAGGACATTTGCTTTTCCACCATTTTGCTCTTGTTTCTGCCACCATCTCCTACCCCTGAGAGATAGTTTTGGCAGTGTGATCCCCAATAAACCTGTCTTTATATACATGGGGCAGTCTTGTTCAGTGGTTTCTCAGCATCCTTGCTTACACCCATCTTCTTACCATTTCCTTAAGTGTACTCTGAGGGGTGGTCTCCTGTCCAGGTGACTGACAGTCTAATTAGAATATCTTTTAAGGGAGGGGACAATAGCATGCAATACTTTGGGCAGTTCTGAAAGATATGCCCTCAGCCCAGTGTAAGAAATTTTGTGCTTTTAACTAGGAGGAAGTAGCTTTCTTTCTTGAGCCTCAACAAAGTCATGGTACCTCTACCCTTTTCCTTTCATAATATATTTTAAATCTTGAGAGGCTATTGTGATGCTTTCCTTTGTGTGTATGTTACCAAGGGAACAGCAGGTAAGGTCCAACTTCTGACTTCAAAAGAGGGGTTCATTCTTAATGGCCTCTAGCCCTGCTGTGGCTGTCTTTCGACCTAATATTGACTAGGGGCTAAGGATCCTTCTGGTCTTTTTGCTGAAGAAGTGAATGAAGACAGACTCCCCACTAGATTCAGGTCCTGGTGTCTTGAGGGGAATATTGAGACTGGCTCTTTGGTAGGCACGGAAAGAGCATGTTCAGCCTTCCCTTCTTGAGCAATTTATTTCACTAAGAAATTTGCTTTTTTATATGCTAAGATTGTGAATCGTCTCTGAGAACATTAGTTTAGCTTTATTATGCAACATCACAACCTTTCAGTTTGTAATAACACAAGTTTTATAGATTCTATATATCAGGCACTGTTGAATATAAAAATGTAATGATTTTAGCACGTGTGAATTAATTTTTTTCTAACTCCATTAGATTAAAAATGCACTGGGATAAGCAAAAATAGGTTAGGGCTTCACCAGAGAGTGCGTTATAATGAAGGAGCATTGCTTATTATTCAGCTAACCTAATGAAGTTGCTTTGTATCCACTGCATACATTATTACTGATTCTGTTATCATGATGTTTTCTTTCTAGAGACCATTAAATTGATTTGTACATACCTCTGTGAAAGTCTGAGAAAGGGATTGTGAGCTTTATTCTGATCTTCAGAGTATGAAATGGTTTTCTGTCCTCAAATATACCTGGTTTTCAGCGTACCAGAATGTCTCAAGGCCAGACTTACAAGTAGAATCTGCTATTTAACTGCAAGTAGATAATATAGGAAGATTGTCATCACACTGAGCTACCCATTATCAGATTAACTTTGTAAAGATTAATTTCTTTAACAAAGAAATATTCTTAACAATACCTGTCTTGAACATTCAAGGCTAAAACAGTTACCTGAATACAGGATTACATAAGCAGAAACAAAGACTGTATTAAAATGCAGCTTCTGGTTCAAGAGATCTGTGGAAGAGTCAAAGATACTTCATTTCAAACAATTTCCAAGGTAATCAGAGCAGTTACATTAGCAAGGTGTGAAGTGGTGGGTATCTAAGGTTTAGGACCCCTGATTGGCTGACATTTGTCTAGGGGTGTCTGTTATGCCCAAATCTGTGGGTCCTCACAAAAGCCAACAAAGGAGACTGAATCCCATATGTAAAAGCAAAGAGCTTTGATTTTAATCAAGTTTGTAAACTCGGTCTCTCTGCATGCCCAATGCATTGGAATATCTGGAGAGCCTTGCACTCAATTAGAACTGGGTTTTTATAGTAGTAAAGGTGGGGGTGAGGTGTCTCTGAGATTCAGGACCCCTGATTGGCTGACATTTGTCTAGGGGTGTCCTGGTGAGGTGCACTGGCAGGTGATTCTATCTACAGTGGTTGGAATGGCAGGCATTTCCTTTTAATGGTCTGCTCTTGGGTGGGGATTGGGTAAACTACTTAGTCTCCAGACTCCATTTAAATTTATTGATGGCCAGAGTCCCAGGTAATCATAGTTAAAAGTAAAAAAAAAACTTCCTTTGGTTGACCTTCCCAGACTTAACTTTCATGGCTGGCCCCCACAGTGTCCTGGTGAAAAGCCATGGGTATTGCTGGCAGGTGATCCTATCTATCTACAACAGTTGGAACATTATGAATTTCCTTTGGATTGTCTGTTCCTGGGTGGTACCTGGGTATTCTCAGTTTGTAGTCTTTATTGGAACCAGGTATCACCTCAGGGTAAACTACTGAGACTCAGGCCTCTATTGAGCTTGTCATGGCTGGCTTCTACATGTCCCCTTTCACAAGTACCAATGACAGGATCCAATCACGGTTCCTATTTGCCAATGGGTTTAAGGAGATAGTATTGGACCTTAGAACCATTAGTTAACAGACTTTTTTCAGGGCAGTGGCCAGCCTACCAGGCCCTGTAGCTCTGATATTTTGAGTACAACCAAGTTGTAATTATAATCCTGAATGTCCTCTTTGGTTCTGTGGTTCTGCATAAAGAACCAAAGTATCTTTTTATTGTAGAACCATTTAAGCTAATAAAATCATTAATTCACAACTCTGGGCCTATTTTTCTGGTATATCAACAGATACAATAAGTACTCATTTTGTTCCCCGATGCCAGGAAGCTCCCCCTTGCCTCAGCATTCTAACCTATTCTGGGCAGGGAGCATGAGACAATGTGTTCTTTTTTGTAACTACTTTGAGCTGACATTGGGTCATTGTTGTCAGGGCCCAAGAAAGCTGAAAGGCTAGCCAAAGGTAAGAAGGGAATTCGGGCAAATGGGGCACTCATCAGAAGCATCTGGTTCTCAGACTCTGTTGAAGAGACAAGGAGCATTCACATCAGCTGGACTGGTCCACATCAGCTTTCAGCAAGTCCAGGGCTTGCAGTCATTCGGAGAAGGTTGTAGTCAGCAACTGATGCTTAACTCTATCTGCCAGACAAGCAGAAATGTATTGAGATAAGTTTAAACTAGGAACAGAAGTTAAAATATCTGTAAACAGCAGACATAGACTCATATCTTTGAGTCCTACAAAAAATACAGATTTTGGTTAGAATCATGTATATTATCCTGCTGTCTAGAGAGCCAGGTATAGATTGAACAAAGATGTCTTTGGCCTGATAAGAAACACCTTTAAGTTCATATTTAAATAGCAAATAGAATAAATCTAAAATATTGAGCTTGTGCCCCAAACAGTAAGTAGTCATTGCTCTATTCGCTTATCAGAACTACATCATAAAAGGGGAATGAAATCAGAAACATTTTTCATATTTTAACCTGTATTTACATCTTAAATCATTTTTTGGACCCTCAAAGCTTATGAGCATTTATATCCTAAGACCTTTACACATCTTAAAACATTTTTTTTAAATCAAGCGACATAGGAACTTTAGAAAAAACAAGTCTTGATTTTTATATGTATAAAATGAGCTAACAAGCTGATTATAGCTTCATGGAAGGATCTGGATACCTGTTGTTGCTGAACTGACAACATTATAGCTTGCCTAGCCATCAATACTGTCAGAGATCCCAGAAGGATAAATAAATTATACCTGAGTACAGACCAAGCAGCTTCCAAATCTATTAAAAATGACCGGGCCCAGAGTTAGTCATACCCAGGTCTCCATAGTATTGGAGGCAGAAGTATCCAGAATAGCAGTCTTACAGTCTTAGCCAGGCCCATAAGGTGATTGTTTTTCCCTGTGGAAGAGGGACATGTTAAAGACTGACCTTGTTTTGTCTAGGCAAAAGTGGTGCAATCAATTCTCCAATGTCCTGCTGTTTGTCCACATTCTAGACCAGGTGCTGGCAGCAGGTCTTGCACTGGAACATCTCGTCCAGTAGTCAGCATCATCATAATCCAGGTGGAGACATCATGTTGTCCCATAATCTTCTTTGTAGACCTTGGGCTACTGCTAGGATCTCAGAGTCTCTGTCTAATATAAACTTTTTAGTCATTATTTTAAATGCCATATTCTGCAGATCTCTGAAGTATGAAGGTCGCCTAGGTGTATCTAATTGAACAAATTTTGTTTCTCATTAATTGTTTTAAGTTTGACTTTGAAAACATATACAGAGACCTAAATAAGGCTTATCCCAGTAATTAATTATATCAGTACTTTAAGGATGTGACGGAGGAAGGTCATTGGTTAAATAAAGAAACTGCCTTGGCCCTGATAGGACAGAAAATTAGGTAGGCGGAGTAAACAGCACAGAATGCTGGAAGGATGAGGAAGTGAGCTCAGACGCCATGCTTCTCTCTCCAGGGCAGATGCGATGAACCAAGCCGCCGGGTCAGACATACTGAATCTTTCTTGGTAAGACTGGTGCTACACAGATTACTAAATAAGGGCTAGGCAAGATGTAAGAATTAGCCATTAAGAGGCTAGAACTAATGAGCCAAGCAGTGTTTATATGAATAGTTTGTGTGTTATTATTTCAGGGCATAAGCTAGCCAGGCGGCCGGGAGCTGGGTGGCAGAAACGCAGCCCGCAGCTCCTTCTACAAGGATGACTAACTTGCATTTCCTAACAGTCTATAATAAGTTAGCAGCTTTTAAAAGACCAGAACTTTACATTCTGTCTGGTTTATCCTATTAAAAAAATGATTTTGAATTGAAGCTAGTAAGGAGTCATTCTGAGGTTTAAAACAAAACAAGTCTGTGTCCAGCTGTTAATGCTGTCTCCTGGGAAGGCAAAGAAAAGGTCCCAGGGCAAAAAGGAAACAGGAAGGAGCCCTTGACAAGTCTTAAGGAACTACAGCTGTGAGTTAGGGAAGGGCTACAAGTTCCCTTTTGCCAAGAGATAAGGAGGAGGATACCCTTTTTAGGGAGTAAGAACTTTCTCCAAGGAACCTGAGGGACTGGGAGCTTTATTCAAATGCCCGACCTTGGGGAAAGGACTTTGTAGTTTTATCTCTGTTAAGTCTGAGCCTTAAAAAACAACATTTTTTCAACTGAAGTTTTCCTTAGTATCAATACAAAAAATTTATGGCTCAGTTTATTCAAATAGCTTAAATCCAACAAAGTCAGCAAAGACAAAAACATACATTTTTAAGCTTGAATAGACCTTGAGCAAGGAGATACATTTTTTTAAGCCACTGATTTTCAACTTTTTAATGGTTTGACCTGTTAATATAGTTTCCCATGTTGTGGTGATCCCCTATTACAAAATTTTTCCTGTTGTTATTTTACAACTGCAGTTTTGTCATTGTTATGAATCTTAATGCAAGCATATGACATGCAGGTGGTCCTAGGCCACCCTGCAAAACTTTTTTTTAACCACCAAAGACTTGATGGGATGAGAAACTGTTCAAGCCCTTTGCCAGACTACTTATGTCTTTGTCTTGCTGCATTACAAGAAATGGAACATCTCTGTTTCTGGTTAGCATTTGGTGCTTATGGCTGACCCTAATTTTTAGTCTTTTATTAAGTCCAAACATTAACAGTATAAAATAGTTTATAAGCACAAATGTCCCACAGTTTTAACTGTTCCTTTTTAAAAAAGCTCTTAAATGTCTTCCTGCAATATCAAAAATAAAGTACCTCTTTTGCTCCATTTTCAACAGCGTATACATAGCCTGTGTTTTAGATCTCAGCCTGTTTTATTTAACTGTAGCTGGTACTTCTGGTGACTATCACCTGACACTGGTATTTCAAAAACTGTTAAGGTTCATTCTTAAAACTGCACATTCTTTGGGACTCTAGTCCTGCCATACATTTGTAAACCTCTGCTGTTTCCTATGATACCTTTATGTCTTTTTTAAATTTTTTTATGATTTATTTATCTTTATTTTATGTGCATTGGTGTGAAGGTGTCAGATCTCCTGGAAATGAATCTTCAGACACTTGTGATCTGCCATGTAAGTGCTGAAAATTGAACCTGGGTTCTCTGGAAGAGCAAGTCAGTACTCTTAACCACTGAGCCATTTCTCCAGCCCCCACCTTTATGTCTTTATAACCATTTTCACCTGGGTGACTCTTAAATTAGCAAAGTCTAGCTGGCAAAGCAAGGTACATTTTTGAGGATAAAAACATTGAGGTGCAGCTTTGATTGATATATATATATATAAATATATATATATATCAGGACATGAATCATCATGCAAAAATCTATCCCAATTCAAACCATCTTGGAGATCTGTTTGGTCCACTCCAGGTAGTCACCTTTAGTGAAGATGGCAGTGAAATCACGTGGCATCCATTTTTTTTTCTAGCAAAATGGCAATCCAAAATCCAAAATGGAATTATGCCTTATGGTTTCTTTAAAATTACCCAAGCACATATTTTAAGTTATTGATTCCCAGTGTTACTAATTAACTTTTAACTAGATTTATTTTTAATTTTAACAGATTTTTGACCGTATCTAACAAAATAAACTTATAAATATGAAGCTATAGAATGTTCACATAAACCAAGTCCATTTGTTTTTTTATTTTTGACTGTTCTGCTTTGTTTTCTTCTCCTTGCCATTGTGTCAGGGACTTAGACTGACAGAGTGACAGAGGATACTTTTAAATAAACATGGGTCCAAGATGTAGAGACATAATCCAATTCTAGAGCCATTTTTCAATAAAAAACAGCATAAAAGAGTTTTAACATTATTTATACCAAAAACTCATCTGAATTTCTGCTAACCCAAATCCAGTAACCAGAGCTAAGAGATTAATTCTGAAGTCAGGTTCGTAAATGTCGCCACAGCAGTGATGGGTGGCAGAGACAGCAAAAATATCCAATCCATTTTTGTCTCAGCTCCATGCTTGCAAGACAACTTACATAGACAAACTTTTCAACAAAACAAGCACATTCAGTATTTGCAGGTATGAGAAACCACAGCAAGCATAGTTCACATCTCCCTCCGACCTTTTATGACGTTTCATATACCTTCAATCCATTTTTTCTCTTTTCATTCTTTCAGTTTCCAGCTTTCTTCCTCGCTTTTGAGACAACATATCAAAGTCTTTCTTGCTTCTCAGACAACATAAAAACTCCTACCAAAGTCTTTTTTATGGTTCCCCTCAGTAGTATATAATATATTGTATGGCTACAATATTTTAAACCAGAACAGAAATATTTATTACGGCCAGATCTATAGAGGGAAGATCTCTGACTCATCTGATCCTCCCTGGAGGATAGACTTGGCCTCTTCTCAGAGTTTTAAGGGAAAAACCTGCAAAGGCAAAGGGGGTGCAGTTGGATTAGGCAGAAGGAAAGGCTTAACCCACAGGAGGGAGGAGGTCATTGACTAGGTTGATGAGACCCCGCCAGGTCAGGTCAGGTAAGGAATCTGGTCCGGTTGTCCTGTGAGACTTTTGTCTAGGGGTTTCCTGGTGAAAGCAATAGGTACGTGCTGGCAGGTGATCCTATCTACAACAGTTGGAATATTAGGAATTTCCTTTGAATGGTCTGTTCCTGGGTGGTGCCTTGGTAATCTCAGTTTGTGGTCTTTATCAGATCCAAGTATTGCCTTAGGGTAAACTACTGAGATTCAAGCCTCTATTGAGCTTGTCGTTTCTGGGTCCTATACCTACTAGGGATTATGTTAGAGTTTCAAAACTGCGAGATCTTGAATGTTGAAGCCAAAAAGACCCTAGCTAATACAGTACATTTATCAGGTTGCAAGTCCATCTTAGAAGTCCCTATTCTAATCCTACTTATCACCAAGAGTTAATTATAACCACATTTTTTCTATGAGGTCTTCTTCAAATTATTATAACTCCATCCTCCCCCTATTGATATGTGGTACATAAAGGCTCTATTACATAATATGTTGTTTAATTTTCTTAGAGGTAATCTACTTGCCAATGATGGATTATATTAAATGGAAAATACCAAAAATAAAAATTCTTAATTTTAAAATAATGTTTATGTTAGTGTTACTTTATTTCTCATTATATAGTAAATTAATACGAATGTTTTCCTTTACTATTCATTAATCTCTTTCTATACCTAATTTGCAGATTAAATTTTATAATGGATATACATATATGAGTGTGTGTATATATGTGTGTATGTGTATATATATGTTTATATATATGATAAACCATAGTATAGACAGAGTTTAGTTCTATGCAGAACTCAAACACTGACTGGGGATTTTGAAATGGAACATACTACCTAGAGATAAGGGGAATCTCTTTTTAGATGATAGATAGATAGATAGATAGATAGATAGATAGATAGATAGAAGACAGGTAGATATAGATCTGCAATTTACCATGACCTGCATATCCAGGAATGTAAATGTAGCAGATAGTTGTCTATTAAATCGAAGGTATATAAAAAAGAAAAGTAACCACTACTATTATTTACGTAGGACATAGAATGCTGAGAATAAAAAGGAGAGGAGATCACAGAGCAGATTGGAAGAGTGACCTAACATGCCTTACAGTCCATGGCCCTAAATATTGAAATATTTGCATAGAATTTTGGCCAACATAGTTTGTTGCCCAGGAAGAAAAAATGGATATGGACATGCAGCTGTTCGGGTCATATGTGCAGAGCCCCACTGCTTCATGTAACCCAAATGTCTTTTGGTAAAGGCACTAACCAGACAGTCCCCTGAGCTCAAAGCTTTGCTTCAAACCAAGGAAAGGAGACAAAAGGAATAATGATGCTAAAGCTGACTGCCACCACAGGGACCATCTTTTATTAAACCTTCTTATTTTAAGGAAGAAGATGAGGCTCAGAAAGAACAGGTTAGAGATGAACAAATCTTTGCCTAGAGCATGGGCTTTCATTTGGTAGGACATTGCTGTTTGGTGGCTATAATCAGTCTTGGGAGATTTCTTAATCTATGTTGACACTCTGTCTCCCAACACCCTCATAATATTCATTGTTCCCTTTGATGAAGCTGTAGCATCCTAACAGTGAAAGCGCCATTAAGTGGTAGAAATAGGCAGGCCCTATAATGTGTGGGACACAGAGTGTAGCATAGCACAAATGTGACACACCCCAACTGCCTTTTCTTTTCTAAACTCCACTTGTCTCTTTGATCTCTGCAGCATCCTATTGCTTTTGATGGGTTCAATTAGACATAACTGTCTTGATGTGCTTTATTTTGGTATGAGGAGATGACAATTTTTATCTGGGATAACAGATTTGGATGGGGAAAATATGTACATACATACATACATATATACATACATACATACATGCATAAGTGTGTGTGCATGCACAGGCATCCACATGTATGTGTGTGCATATGTATCTCTCTGTGTTTCTATGTGTGTCTCTGTATGTCTCTCTCTCTCTCTCTCTCTCTCTCTCTCTCTCTCTCTGTATCTGTGTGTAATTAATGAATTCCTGTTAAATAGTGAGGTTCATTTTCTGGAGACTGCTATTCCATCTCGATGCTTTACTGTGCTCCTTCATGGAGGACTGAGTGGGCTGGCTGGTGAAATGGGGATCCATTCAAAGCCCTATGCTCATTCAGGACTCAAAGAAGACTTGAAGCAACTAGGCGTACTGCCTTGTAAAACAGGTATGCAAAAACAGTTCCAGAAAGTCTGTCTTCTATAAAGAGAAAATCATGAATAAGAAAAGACATCCAAACCAAACCCTTATGGCTTCCATCTGTGGATTCATTTCTGTATGTGGGGCGATAGTGATACCTGCAAATGAAGAGATGACCGTTTTGTTTTTGAGAGAATTTTAACTTTTCTCCATGAAGCTATGCTATATTATGCTTTAGCAGGAAACTAAAAGGAAGAGAAATTGGCCATAAAGACTCAAAGAGCTGTGAATGTTTGATGTTTCAAAGAGCCATGAATCAAGTGCTGACAGGCTTTCCTTTCATATTCTTTATCTTGAGCTCATTTGAACACATGCATTGCTTATTCTTGCTGAAGCCCATAGTAAACAGCACGAATATTTTCCACAAAATGATTTTTTTAAAGAAGAAAACAAGAGCCACTAGGGTGAGATAGCTTGATAAAGGTTGTTACTGAATGTTTTCTTTTTCCCTAAAAGTCTGACTTGCTTTTTAAAAAAAAAAATGGTAAAAAATAGTCTCAAATGAGTTAGTATGAATGGCTTTGCTATAGTTGCTTAGAAAAAAATGGCAACATAAGGTTGAAAACATATAAATTGCATACTCTGTATTTCTAAAACAAAACCAGCTAACAACATGCAAAAAGCAGTTGCTGTCCTCTAGAATAGTTATTTATGTGGTAAACACACCTTTGCCACAGTGAGACACATTAGAAAATAATTAAACTCACTAGGTCATCTCCATTTTGAAGCCATCTTGATTTAATGCTGCACAGGGAAGTAATTAGATGAATTTGAAACCACAGTCTTAGGGGAGAAAAATAGGGCAGAATGTATTCCAAGAAGGGATTGCAGGCAGCCGGAGCTACGACTATTATGCAGAAAAGAGTCTAAAAATAAAAGTAGCACACAAGCTAAGGAGGACTTCGTACTGAGTAGTGTGCAGCCTGGCTTTTCAATGTCTAGCGCCTCTGTTTGCAAATGCTGGGAGTTCTCCACCTTCTGAATCAGGAAGTACTTTGTAAAGAACCCTGTGGAGGCCCAAAAGTGTGAGCCTATTTCTACCTGACTGAAGGTCAGAGAGTTTTAGCTTATTCAAATTTGTTGACAAGTGTGGCTACACACCCTAACCCAGGATGTGGTTACTTGGTGTTCTTGATATTACTGTGGTCCATAAAGGTAGAGTCACTCCACCCTGGCAAAGGTCAGAGAATTCAAGCATACTTCTGCTTCTTCTTTTAAATTAAGAGATTTTACCTAGGCTGCCTTCAGGATTCTTAGTCTAGGTAGGGTTCACTGCCTAAACAACAGAATAGTTTTCTCAGGGATTAATAGCTTGATGGCTCAAAGTATTGAAGCAAGTAACTGTTTTAGGTGTCCTTTGCATCATGTTAAAGCAGGCTTTTGTCTTCTTCCCCTTTTTGTATTAGGGTATAAAAGTGTATGGAAAATGAACGCAGGTGAATTCAGCATTCAATATTCATTGTGTTGCCCTCTTGTTGCTATCCTATGTCTTAGTGATTCTTATCTCTGTTCCTCCTACTTAACAATTTTTTTAATCCCCATGCCCTTTCCCTGGCAAGTGGTATACTATGGAAGCTGATCCCTGACAGAACCCAGTTCTAAGTTTTCACAGTACAGACCCTCAACTTGCTTTAGGTGCATGCACTTTAGTCTATTCTTTTTTTTTTTTTTTTTTTATCATCTTCTCCTGTGGTTTCTCCTATACTTACACTTTCAGCTCAAGTTTGGAACATGTAAGTAGAAAGACAAAAATTTCCCACTGGAGAAATTCAGCCACAAATACATTTTAAATGGGTGAAATAATAACAGTAGAACATATAAAAGTTTAGGTCTTCAAACCAAGTAATCCCCAATCTACTCTGTGCAACTTGGATTTAGCTTCCAAGTGCATCTTCCCATTTAGCTCATGTCTAAGTCTCATGGACAGCAGGGACTAAGATTTAAGTAGGTAAAGATGTTTTAGACTCTAAACTAATACATACATTGGCACAGACCTGAAGCTCTTGGGAAGTTGGGGGTGGGTGGGTAAGGTACAAGTAAAAAACAGAGATTTGTGCTTTTGACATTGAGGCATAGTCTATGCTTGCATTCTGAAGCATGGAAGAACATGAAATTTGGAAGATTCTGTCTTCCTTGAGGATAGGAGCTAAGCCTAGTTACTTTTTGCAGCCTTACCAGTGCCTCACTGCTCTGCCTGGAACTGAACAAGTGACAATTTTGGGTACTGTGCATGAGGCAGAGAGTCACAGTCTTCCATACTTTCTGTTATCTGTGTTCTCAATGACCTAAGAATGAAGGACTCAGGGGCAAAACCGCGCTGGGGAAATACTGTAGTGGGTCAAAATGGATTGAACCTGAAGATAAAAATGCAATTATAAGATGACAATGCCTGCTAATGCATGTGTTCATGGCCAAAGAAACTATTTGGTGCTCACAGGATCAAATTCAGTGTTTTATAGAGAAAACAAGAGCAAGCCAAGCTTCTTGAGGAACCACTACCACTTTGAAGACCCTTGAGAATTCTTTCCCCATTTGACCCATTCTTCCCTTCTGATGCATTTTCTTCCAACCTCTAGAAGACACTTCTCTTTACAGTGCTTCCTTGGCCATGGGGAGAATAGCTTGATGACCCGTGGACTTCTCACTGACCTGGAGTCTCTGGACTCCTCTGAGGAGGATAATTATGTTTCAAAGGGCATGCACTGAAGTAATCTTGGGATACTATGAGAGATTCAGTGAAAATAGCTAACAGGGATAGGACTGTGTAGGAAAATCTGGAGTTGTGGCTTTTTAAAATTGCTTTGTGCACCTGCTAGTAATCTCTTATTCACCTGCTCATTGGTATATTGGCTAGATTTTTTTAAATGATACTTTCCCTAGGTACATTTGGCAAAGGATGTGTGGAAGCTATTTATTCTCTGTCTTCCATGAACCCCCTAGGCTCTTCCTAAATCATCCAGGCCTTTACTAGTTCCTTCCTTATTTCTTGCCTCCTGGTGTCCTGTCAGGACAATTTTTGCCTACAAAAGTTTTTATCTGCTGAGCTGTGCTTGCCAGAATTACTATTCCCAGAACAGTTCTGCTCTACAGATAATGACATAACCATTTATGCTATAGATTGTAGGATCAAAGCCCTGGTCTTGAGTATGATCCACAAGCAGTAGGCACAGCCAGCTCAAGGGTTATGGAACATGTCCAGTGAAGTCTTTACCATTAGCAGCAAAAACAGCTACCATCCATTATCATAGCTTACTCACATGATGGTGCAGCATAGGGGTGAGATGTGTAGGCTTTTGTGCCTTAGTGTAGGAGGTCTTTTGTTTATGTGTTGCTTTCATTGGTTGAATAAAGAAACTGCCTTGGCCTTTTGCTAGGACAGAACTTAGGTAGGCATGGAGAAGACAGAAGTGAATGCTGGGAAGAAGGGCAGACAAGCAGACGCCATAAAGCTCCTGCTGGTTAGAATCTTGCTGGTAAGCCACAGTCCTGTGGCAATACACTGATTTAATAGAAATAGGTTAAATCAAGATATAAGAGTTAGCCAATAAGAAGTTAGAGCTAATCGACCAGGCAGTGTTTAAATGAATACAGTTTCTATGTGATTATTTTGGTTGTAAGCTAGCTGGGCAACCAGGACAGAACAAAAGGACCATGCTCCTTATAACAGTGCCTGATAGTTTGAATTCAAATTCTTATTTGCCTCTTATTAATTCTGTGACCATGAAAAAAATTCGTATGATTTTTCCTAGTTAGCTTACTGATAACATAGGAAGAAACAGCAGCTACTCAGACTCTTTGTGGATTTCATTAGATAATCCATATAATGTCTTCAGCCTAGAATCCCATAAATATTAACTCTTCTGAAATTTATGAAAATGTTTTTAGACTTTTGAGTTTTTTGTCCATGTTTCAAGTTCATGATTCCTTACTTGGTTCTTTTGGCAAAGGTCTCTAGGGAACAGGGCGTTTCAGTTAGAAGTTTAGGAAAGTACTTTGAGACCTGAAATGAACCCTAAGTAGGAGGCATAAACCTGGAGGATTAAGCTACTTACAAGCTAGGAAATGATGGGCTCTGGGCTCTGCTAGCCTTTCCTGGAGGCTGAGTACTCTGATCTGCTGAAGGCCTTCCCTGGCTGTTAAAGCATCTGCTTAGACTGTATTTGTTTGTCTAACTGCCAGATCCCGGGGCACTCAGATGCTTATGTTTTGAAGCTGTTTTTGTATTTACTAGCTTTAAAAAATGATTGGAATTTAAATATAAAAACCAACAGTAAAACAAGAGTAATGATCTAAAATCAGACATGCAAAATCAGGAAAATCCAATGTATAACTGTGACCAAAACAAACATTCAGATGTTACAGTAGCAAGAGACAATACAAGTAAAATAGAATGAGCCAAGGAATGTTACGGACAGAAAACTATTGACAGGGCTCTAGTGTAAATTCATTAGCATTATCAATGCAGGTTGAGCCTCCTTAATCCAAAAATTGGATATCTAAAATGCTCCAAAGTCAAAAAGTTTTTGAATATCAACATGATGTTACAAGTAGAAAATGCCACATGACTTCTAAAGACTGTAGGCAAAGCATAGACCCGGTATAAGCTTAGTTAGCATCAGGCTACTTGTCTAAGGTACATATGAAACATATGTGAATTTTGTGTTTAGAGTTGAGTCCCATCCCTAAGTTACCTGATTAGACATATGGTATTTCAAAATCTGAGAAAACATAAAATCCAAGGCACTTCTGATCCCAAAAACTTCAGAAAAAGGACACCCACTATGGATTGCATTTCTAGGTATTAAATATTAAGGCCACTGAGTTAATGTTTGTAAGGTCATTGAGTTAATGTTATCACTACTTCCTTTCTTGGGGTAAATCATAAGACTTTTCTCATTTTGATTATTGCTTATGAAAAACCATTTTAAGTATAGATATTATAAGTAAGAGATATAAATCAATGGCTTAGCAATGTAACATTTCACTTTAAAAACTAAATGTTGAAGTTTGAATATGAAGTGTCCCCCAAGGAATTGAGGTGGAAGTAAATTCTAAGGTAGAATGGGCTGAGCAATGCAGAGAAAGTTGGTATTCCAATCACAGAGCCTTTTAAGAAAGTCCTGTATAGCACCCCAGGACCTGTTTCTTTCTGCCTACACAGTTACTGTTATTGGAAAGAGATGTGTAAAAATATTAGATTTTGCCACATGAACAGGACTTACTGACAATGGCTCAGATATTAAAGAAAGCAAACTTAAGTGGAATTTTACACATAAGATGAAATTACAAGGCCCAGGGTCCAGTGTTTATTCATTGTCATCTCAAGAAGCATGTTGTCTCAAGGGGTGTGGCCTTCTACTTTCAGTCTGCTAATGTCTATGCTGATCTCTATTGCTTTCTAAATGGCTTTCTATAGTCATGTTGCCATTATATTTGTAAGAAAGTGATCTTGACCATCAAGGTACACGGAAGTTTCAGGAAATCTGTTTGTTTTAAACATCAAATTTCATGCTTTTTTTAAAATTTTATTTATTTATTTATTTTTTTGGATTTTTGAGACAGGGTTTCTCTGTAGTTTTTGGTGCCTGTCCTGGAACTAGCTCTTGTAGAACAGGCTGGCCTCAAACTCACAGAGATCTGCCGGCCTCTGCCTCCCGAGTGCTGGATTAAAGGTGTGCGCCACCACCACCCGGCAGCTTTTTTATTTTATAGATGAAGAACAGCAGCAAAGAAATAGGCTGTGATTTGCTTAAGATCATGTAACTATAGAATAGAAGGGCTCAGATCGAGGTGCCCTAACTCAAAGGTTTTTTTTTTTTTTTTTGAGTTCCTCCAAATGTGGTCAAACCAGACAAAGTGTTTTTTTTAATTTATTTTTATTTATTCTCTGCTCCTGTCCCTGCCTTTTCCCTCCCCTTCAGCCCTCTCCCATGGTTCCCATGCTCCAAATTTACTCAGGAAATCTTGTTTCTTTTCTACTTCCCATGTAGATTAGAACCATGCATGTCTCTCTTAGGGTCCTTATTGTTTTTAATTGTCTAGATTCTCTGGGATTGTGATTTGTAGGCTGGTTTTCTTTGCTTTATGTTTAAAAACCACATATGAGTGAGTACATGTGATAATTCTCTTTTTGTGTCTGGGTTACCTCACTCAAAATAATGTTTTCTGGCTCCACCCTGCAAATTTCTGGATGTCATTATATTTTTCTTCTGTGTAGTAACCCATTGTATAAATGTATCACATTTTCCATATCCATTCTTCGGTCGAGGGGCATTTAGGTTGTTTCCAGGTTCTGGTATGACAAACAATGCTGCTTTGAACATAGTTGAGCACATATCCTTGTGACACGATTGAGATCCTTTGAATATATACCCAAAAGTGGTATTGCTGGGGCGTGAGGAAGGTTGTTTCCTAATTTTCTGAGAAATTGCCATACGGACATCCAAAGGAGCTGTACCAGCTTGCACTGCCACCATCATTGCAGGATGTTCCCTTTACCCCACAACCTCTTCAGCATAAGTTGTCATCAGTGTTTTTGATCTTGGCCATTCTTACAGGTGTAAGATGGAATCTCAGAGTTGTTTTGATTTACATTTCTCTGATGGCTAAGGATGTTGAATATTTCCTTAAGTGTCTAAGTGTCTTTCAGCCATTTTATATTCCTCTGTTGAGAGTTCTCTGTTTAGGTCTGTACTCCATTTTTTATTGGATTATTTGTTCTTTTGACGACCAATTTCTTGAGTTCTTTATATATTTTGGAGATCAGTCCTCTGTCTGATGTGGGATTGGTGAAGATCCTTTCCCATTCTGTAGGTTGTCATATTGTCTTGTTGAACATGTCATTTGCTTTACAGAAGCTTTTCAGTTTATAGAGGTCCCATTTATAAATTCTTTCTCTCAGTGTCTGTGCTAATGGGGTTATATTTAAGAAGTGGTCTTCTGTACCAATGCATTTAAGTGTACTTCCCAGTTTCTCTTCTACAAGGTTCAGTGTGGCTAGCTCTATGTTGAGGTCTTTGATTCATTTGGACTTGAGTTTTATGCATGGTGATAAATATGGATCTATTTTCATTCTTCGACATGTTGATATCCAGTTATGCGAGCACCATTTGTTAAATATGCTCTCTTTTTTCCATTTGATATTGTTTTGTTTCTTTGTCAAAAATCAGGTGTTTGAAGGTGTGAGGATTAATCTGGGTCTTCAGTTGGGTTCCATTGGTCCTCCAATCTGTTTGTATGCCAATACCAGGATGTTTTCAGTACTGTAGCTCTGTAGTAGAGTTTGAGGTGAGGGATTGTGATGCCTCCAGGAGTTTTTTTTTTTTTATTGTACAGGATTGTTTTGGCTATCCTGGGTTTTTTACTTTTCCACTTGAAGTTGAGTACTGTTCTTTCGAGGTCTGTGATGAATTTTGCTAGGATTTTGATGGGCATTGCACTGAATCTGTAGATTGCTTTTGGTAAGATTGCCATTTTTACTGTGTTAATTCTACCTACCCAAGAGCATGGGAGATCTTTCCACTTTCTGGTGTCTTCTTCAGTTTCTTTTTTCAAAGATTTAAAGTTCTTGCAACACAAGTCTTCCACGTGTTTGGTTAGAGTTACTCTGAGATATTTTATGCTATTTGTGGCCATTGTGAAGGGTGATGTATCTCTGATTTCCTTTACACATTTACCATCTGTGTAAAGGAGAGCTACTGGTTTTTTTTTTTTTTTGAGTTAATCTTCTTGTACCCTGCTATATTACTGAAAGTGTTTATGAGTTGTAGAAGTTCCTTGGTAGAATTTTTGGGGTTGCTTATATAAAGTATCATATCATCAGCAAATAGTAAGTGTTTGATTTCTTCTTTACAGAGTTGTATCCCCCTTGATCTCCTTTTGGTGTCTTATTGCCCTGGCAAGGACCTCAAGAACTATATTGAATAGGTACGGAGAGAGTTGACAACCTTGTCTTGTTCCTGATTTCAGTGGAATCACTGGGAGTTTCTCACCATTTAGTTTGATGTTGGCTGTTGACTTGCTGTTCATTGCCATTATTATGTTTAGGTATGTTCCTTGTATCCCTACTCTATCCAAGACCTGTTTCATGAAGGGATGTATTTTGTCGAAAGCTAATGAGATGATCATGTGGTTTTTATTTTTCAGTTTGTTTATATGGTGGATTATGTCAATAGATTTTTTTTATGTTGAACCATTCCTGCATATCTGGGATGAAGCTGACTTGATTATGGTGGATGATGGTTCTGATGTGTTCTTGGATTCAATTTGCTAGTATTTTATTTAGTATTTTTGCATCAATGTACATGAGTGAGATTGGTATATAATTCTCTTAGTAATGTCTTTCTGTGGTTTGATTATCAGGGTAATTGTAGCTTCATAAAAAGAGTTTGGCAATGTTCCTTCTGTTTCTATTGTGTGGAATATTTATTTTTTTAATTAAATATTTTTTTTATTGAGGAAAGAAGAAAAAAAACATAAACAAAAAAACAAGTTTCCACCTCCTCCCAGCCTCCCATTTCCCTCCCCCTCCTCCCACCCTTCTCCCCCTCCCCCTACTCCTCTCCCCCTCCCTCTCCAGTCCACAGAGCAGTCCGGGTTCCCTGCCCTGTGGTAAGTCCTAGGTACTCCCCCCTCCGTCCATATCTAGGAAGGTGAACATCCAAACTGGCTAGGCTCCCACAAAGCCAGCACATTAAGTAGGATCAAAACCCCGTGCCGTTGTCCTTGGTGTCTCATCAGCCCTCATTGTTCGCCATGTTCAGAGAGTCCGGTTTTATCCCATGCTTTTTCAGTCACAGTCCAGCTGGTCTTGGTGAGCTCCCAGTAGATCAGCTACACTGTCTCAGTGGGTGGGTGCACCCCTTGTGGTCCCGACTTCTTTGCTCATGTTCTCCCTCCTTCTGCTCCTCATTGGGACCTTGGGAGCTTAGTCCAGTGCTCCAGTGTGGGTCTCTGTCTCTATCTCCATCCGTCACCAGATGAAGATTCTATGATGATATGCAAGATATTCGTCAGTATTGCTCTAGGATAGGGTCATTTCAGGTTCCCAATCCTCAACTGCCCAAGGAACTAACTGGGAACCTCATCTTGGGCACTTGGGAGCCCCTCTAGGGTCAAGTCTCTTGCCCACCCTAAAGTGGCTCCCTTAACTAAGAATTGTGGTTCCGTGCTCCCCTATCCACCTTTCCTTTATCCCAATTCTCCTGTTTCCCCAGGTCCCCCCTCCTTCCCTTCTACCTTTTCTCTCCCCATCTCCCCTTACCCCCATCCCACCCCACCCCCAAGATCCCATTTTCTCCCCAGCAATTTGGTCTACTTCCCTTAGCCAAGAGGATAACCATATGTTTTTCCTTGGGTTCCCCTTCTTACTTAGCTTCTTTAGGTTCAGCTATTGTAGACTCCGTGGCCCTTATTTTTGGCTAGAAACCAATTATGAGTGAGTACATCCCATATTCATCTTTTTGGGTCTGGGACACCTCACTCAGGATAGTGTTTTCTATTTCCATCCATTTGCATGCAAAATTCGAGAAGTCATTGTTTTTTTACCGCTGAGTAGTACTCTAATGTGTATATATTCCACACTTTCTTCATCCATTCTTCTATTGAAGGGCATCTAGGTTGTTTCCAGGTTCTGGCTATTACAAATAATACTGCTATGAACATAGTTGAACAAATGCTTTTGTCATATGATAGAGCATCTCTTGGGTATATTCCCAAGAGTGGTATTGCTGGGTCCAGGGGTTAGTTGATCCCGAATTTCCTGAGAAACCGAAACACTGACTTCCACAGTGGTTGCACAAGATTGCATTCCCACCAGCAATGGATGAGGGTACCCGTTCCTCCACAGCCTCTCCAGCAAAGGTTATCCTTGGTGTTTTTGACTTTAGCCATTCTGACAGGTGTAAGATGATATCTCAAAGTTGTTTTGATTTGCATTTCCCTGATTGCTAAGGAAGTTGAGCATGACCTTAAGTGTCTTTTGGCCATTTGAAGTTCTTCTGTTGAGAATTCTCTGTTCAGTTCAGTGCCCCATTTTTTAATTGGGTTAATTAGCATTTTAAAGTCTAGTTTCTTGAGTTCTCTATATATTTTGGAGATCAGACCTTTGTCTGTTGCGGGGTTGGTGAAGATCTTCTCCCAGTCAGTAGGTTGCCTTTGTGTCTTAGTGACAATGTCCTTTGCTTTACAGAAGCTTCTCAGTTTAAGTAGGTCCCATTTATTCAATGTTGCCCTTAATGTCTGTGCTTCTGTGGTTATACATAGGAAGCGATCTCCTGTGCCCTTCTGTTGTAGGGTATTTCCCACTTTTTCTTCTATCAGGTTCAGTGTGTTCGGGCTGATATTGAGGTCTTTAATCCATTTGGACTTGAGTTTTGTGCACGGTGATAGATAAGGGTCTATTTTCATTCTTCTACAGGTTGACATCCAGTTGTGCCAGCACCATTTGTTGAAGATGCTTTCTTTCTCCCATTGTATACTTTTAGCTCCTTTATCGAAAATGAGGTGTTCATAGGTTTGTGGGATAAAATCCGGGTCTTCTATACGATTCCATTGGTCGACTTCTCTGTTTTTATGCCAGTACCACACTGTTTTCATTACTGTAGCTCTGTAATAGAGTTTGAAGTCTTTAAAAAAATTTATTTATTTATTATGTATACAACATTCTGCCTCAATGTATGCCTGCACACCAGAGGAGGGCGCCAGATCTCAGTACAGATGGTTGTGAGCCACCATGTGGTCGCTGGGAATTGAACTCAGGACCGCTGGAAGAGCAGCCAGTGCTCCTAACCTCTGAGACATCTCTCCAGCCCGTGTGGAATGATTTGAGGAGCATTGGTATTAGTTCTCCTTTGAAAGTATTGTAGAATTCTGAGCTGAAACCATCTGGTCCTGGGCTTATTTTGGTTAGGAGACATTTGATGACTGTTTCTATTTCTTCAGCAGTTCTAGGTCTATTTAATTTGCTTATCTGGTCTTGATTTAATTTTGGTAAGTGATATTTATCCAGAAAGTTGTCCATTTCCTTTAAGTTTTCCAATTTTGTGGAGTATAGGTTTTCAAAATATGACCTGATGATTTTCTGCCTTTCCACTGTGTCTGTTGTTATGTTCCTTTTTTTTATTTCTGATTTTATTAATTTGGATATTCCCTCTATGTCTTTTGGTTAATTTGGATAAAGGTTTGTCTATTTTGTTGAATATCTCAAAGAAGCAACTCTTTGTCTCATTGATTCTCTGTATTGCTTTCTTTGTTTCTATTTTGTTGATTTCAACTCTCAATTTTATTATTTCCTTCTGTCTAGTTCTCTTGGGTGAATTTGCTTCTTTTTGTTCTAAAGTGTTCAAATGTTCTGTTAATTCACTAGAGTGGGATTTTTCTATCTTCTTTATGTAGGCATTTAGTGCTATGAACTTTCCTATTAACACTGCTTTCATTGTGTCCCATAAATTTGGATATTTTGTGTGATCATTTTCATTGAAATTTAGGAAGTCTATAATTTTTCCCTTTATTTCTTTCTTGACCTATTGATGATTCATGTGAGCATTGTTTAATTTCCATGTGTTTGAGGGCTTTCTGGAATTAGTATTGCTATTGACTTCTAGTTTTAAACCATGTTGATCTTATAAGATACAAGGGTTTATTCCAATTTTTATTGTATTTGTAGAAGTTTGTTTTGTTACCAAGTATATGGTCAATTTTTGAGAAGGTTCCATGAGGTGCTGAGAAGAAGGTATGTCATTTTATGTTTGGATGGAATATTCTATAGATGTCTGTTAAGTTCGTTTGAGTCATTACATCTGTTAGTTCCCTTATTTCTTTGTTCATTTTTTGCTTGACTGACCTGTCCAGTGGTGAGAGAGGAGGGTTGAAGTCTCCCACTATTAGTGTGTGGGGTATAATGTATGATTTAAGCTTTAGAAGTGTTTCTTTTACATATGAGGGTGCCTTTGTATTTGGGGCATAGATGTTCAGTATAGAGATTTTCTCTTGATGGATTTTTCCTGTGACTAATATGCAACGTCCTTCTTTGTCTCTTTTGATTGATTTTAGTTTGAAGTCTATTTTGTTAGATATTAGGATAGCTACACCAGCCTGTTTCTTAGGTCCATTTGATTGAAATAATTTTTTCCATCGCTTTCCTCTGAGACGATGTCTGTCTTTGAGGTTGAAGTGTGTTCCTTGTATGCAGAAGGATGGATTCTGTTTTCGCATCCAATTTGTTAACCTGTGCATTTTTATGGATGAGTTGAGGCCATCTATATTAAGAGATATTAATGACCAGTGATTGCTATCTCCTGATAATTTAGTTTTTATTGTTGGTGATGTTAATTTGTGCATTTCCCCCTTCTCTGGAATTTGCTGCCATGAGACCATCAATTTTATGTGCTTTTGATGATGTAGCCAACTTCCTTGGGTTGGAGTTTTCCTTCTAATATTTTTTGTAGGGCTGGGTTCATGACTAGTTATTGGTTAAATCTGGTTTTGTCATGGAATATCTTGTTTTGTCCTTCTATGATGATTGAAAGTTTTGCATGGTATAGTAGTCTGGGCTGGCAGCCGTGGCCTCTAAATGCCTGCACAGTCCTTAACCATGACCTTCTGGCTTTCATTGTCTTCATTGAGAAGTCAAGTGTAATTCTGATAGGTCTGCCTTTATATGTTACTTGGCCTTTTTCCTTTGCAGCTCTTAATATTTTTTCTTTACTCTATATGTTTAGATTTTTGATTTTATGAGGAGAGGGAACTTTTTTTGATTCAGTCTATTTGGTGTTCTGTAAGCTTTTTGTATCATCTTAGGTACATCTTTTTTAGGTTGGGAAAGTCATCTTATATGATTTTGTTAAGTATATTTTCTGCACTTTTGAGTTGAACTTCTTCTATACCTGTTATTCTTAGGTTTGGCCTTTCATTGGTGTCCCATATTTTCTGGATATTTTTGATTAAGCTTTTGTTAGATTTAATGTTTTCTTTGAGTAATGAGTCTATTTCCTCTATTGTATTTTCAGCGCTTGAGATTCTCTCTTTCATCTCTTATATTCTGCTGATTATGCTTGCATTTGTGTTTCCTGATCATTTTCTCATGATTCCTGTTTCTATAATTCCCTTGGTTTGTGTTTTCTTTATTGTCTCTATTACAGTTTTCAAGTCTTAAATGGTTTCTTTCATATGTTTGATTGTTTTTTCTTGGTTTTCTTTAAGGGATTTGTTGATGTCTTCCAATATTTTATTTGTCTTTTCCTCTATTTCTTTGAGAGAATTTCTCATTTCTTCTTTAAGAGTCTCTAACATTCTCCTGAAGTTATTTTTTAGGTTATTTTCTTCTGCTTCATCTATATTTGGTTATCCAAGTCTTGCTGTTGTAGGGTCTTTAGGTTTTACTGGTGTCATGTTGCTCTTTGTGGTGTTGCATATATTCTTACCTTGTCTACTCATCTTTTCCCCTAATTTGTGTAGCTGGTGCTGTTTGTGACTCTGGCGATTAATCTTCTAGGTGCCAGTGGATCCATGGCTCAGGTGGTTGTTTCTCATCGTACAATCAGTGCCACAGTTCCAGTTACCCTGATAGTCACTCCGTGATCCTGAAGGTCACTCAGAGCTCCCAGGCTTTGCTCCACTCTTGTGGAGTTTACTGTCTCAGGCCTGTTGTGGCCTAGGTTGCCAGCTCAGACCTATTTCTGTAAATGTCTGTGATCTGTATCCACTCCTGCAGAGATCCCTGGCTTGGGGTTGGCCCTGTAGAAGTCTTTGGCTCCAATCTATCTCCTTGGAGGTCCCAGGCTTTAATGTGTCCAGATTCTGAGAGAACCTGGCGCAGGCCTACACCCTCAGAGGTCCTAGCCCCATGCCAGGACCTTCAGAGGTTTCTGGTTTCTGCCTACTCCCTTGGAGGTCCCAGACCAATGCCAAGACCCACAGAGGTCCTGGCTCAGGCCTACTCCCTCAGAGGTCCCAGACTCATGCTGGACCTGCAGAGGTCCTGGCTCAGGTCTACTCCCTCGAAGGTCCCAGATTCACATCTGGAGCCACAGAGGTCTCTGGCTCTGGCCCACTCTCTCAGTGGTTGCTCCCCTATAACTGCCTCTGTGGAGTTCACTGTCTCAGATCTGCTCTGGCCCAAGTCGTTGGCTTAGTCCTGCCTCCACAGATGTCCCTGGTCTGCGTCTGCTCCTGCTCCCATGGAGCTCACCGTCTTAGGCCTGCTCTGGCCTAGGTCACTGGCTCAATCCTTCTCCCCTAGAGCTCATTGTCTCATGCCTGCTCTGGCCTAGTTTGCTGGCTTAGTCCTGCTTCCACAAATGTCCCTGGTCTGGATCCACTCCTGCTCTTGTGGAGTTCACTATTCCAGGCCCACTCTGGCCCAGGTCTCTGGATCAGTCCTGCTCTTGTGGAGATTGCTGCCTCAGTCCTGCTCTGGCCACAAAGCAAGTGCTTTCACATGACTTCTATGAGCTCCATAGTAAAGCCCTGAAACACATTGCATGGTGCAAATGAAGTGTAGACTGTTTTGATAAAGTTGCCACTTTTGTTTTTCCACTAAGGATTTGCCTCTGAAACTCTCTTAAGGAGTTAAAATTCTCCACAGTTCTCAGTAATTGTATATATGCATAAATAGGCAGTGCAATTCAATAGAGGAGTTAAATATGTGATTAAGAGATATCTTACAATCAATGGGAAATTGTCTTAGCTTAGCGTAAAGAGTGGGTTTTGTTGTGGTGGTGGAGAGAGGCTTCTTTTCCCTTAGTCTTTGATGCTTATTAATTGTGATAAGGAAGGTTTAAACTAGCATTTTTCTCATAGGAATAGCACAGTCTTAGAAAATTTTAGCTTGTTCAACATTCACTGAGTTTAAGAATATTATACACAATATTGAGATCTACATTTTCTTCTCATCATAACCTTGAGATGAACTCTGAGTTCAGTAATTTCTGTTTCACTGTGATGTTATTGGACTATGACCCTAGAAAAATCTCCAAACAATATGCCTTGTGAACAAAAAGAGAAAAAAGCTAATAGAGGGTAGGCCCTTGTGAATTAAGGCATTTATTAAGCTGGGCGCAGAAAGTAATGCTTCTCAAACTTTAGCCTGGCTAGGGCTTATTAAAACACAGATTACTGGGATAGTCCTACACAGTTTCTGACCTAACAAGTCCCTAGGTGACTGATTCTGCTGGTCCCAAGGATCATACTTTAGGAACCAACACTGTGGCACATTTGAATACATATTTCCAAAGACCTTACCTTTTAGAGAGTACCTAGTGAATTACGTTGTGCTGGGAGAGTTGATGGAAGAACATAGTCTAGAGTCAAAAATAACTGGGTCTTAATATTCAGTTTCTCACGTCCATGACCTAGATCACAAACTCAAGCAATAAACTAGAATCAGGGGCTTGTAGCTTTAAAGACCACTAGTGGGGAGACTACAGAGACCACGAGATCCTCAGGGAGCTCCTAGCTTAATAAGCATCACAAGTAAGGGATCAGATGGCACAGTCAGTGAGGCTTTGGACAAAGACTTTTGATAAAATTTCCATCATTTTGATATAAGTCTGTTTTCTTTTGATGAAAAATTTGTTTTAAGTATTTTATTTACACCTCAATTTAGACATTTTATATTATGATAAGTATACTTTTACATGAATAAACCCACTCAATTTTTTACCATCTTTAGGTAGGTACCCTTATTGATGCTTTACAGATGAGGCCCGGAGAGGGTTAAGTACCTAGTTCAAGTTCATATGCTAATAAGTAGAGTGAGTGTGGGTGTGAAAATTTAGTGCTATGCTATTAGACCTGAGTGTTATCACATTATCAGAGGAAGAGTGCAATGAATATCAGGTTACAAGAGAAAGATGAGTAGGAATAAGTTTCTGAAGGTGATAGCTGAGTTAGAGATTAATAACAGAAAACATTTGTGCTAGAAAGGAACGAGGGGTATTCCACACATAGGTGGGGATACAATGAACCCCTTATTCTCTGCTTGAGATGAGCAGGTAAAACAGGTAAGGAGTAGAATAATGAAGAACCATTTGAAAACCTAGCCCATGACAACAGGGAAAACAATTGCTGGCTGCCAGAGTTATGAAGGTAACCAGGTCAATGAGGACAAGGCTACACTGAGATGGCAGGCAAGAACAGATTTGAACAGTACTGGCTTAGTCCCAGGAGTCTGCCTCATTGAGTTAATTTGCATCTCTGGCTCTTGCAAGCCATGGGGCTGGGCCAATTTCCCCAGGCCCTTTTGCTGTGAATTTCTTCATTTGTGGTCATGGGCTGGACATGACACTACTTAAATCACTGTTGTGATACTTACACAAGGCGCTGCACATAAAATAAATTGTAGAGCCCACAGAAGATCTTTTTTTGTAGTTATCATTTTACAGAATGTCAATTCCTAACTTACTATACATCAAGCAGTATCTTAATGTAGTGTTTTACAAAGTGATGTCCAGACAAGCAGCATCAGCAGCATCTGGAACTTGCTAAGATGCTTCTAGGGATGCAACCTAGAGCTAACGAATCCAAAACTCTAGGGGTGACACTCAGAAGACTGTTCCAGTGCATGAGAATGTGTGAGAACCTGAAAGCATTTTACATAAAAGGAGTTCACTTGTTTATCATAATACCTCTGTTATGTTGATGGAGAAACAGAGGTGCAGACGTAAAATCTGACATCACACAACTAGCAGGTAGCAGAAGTAGGACTTGAATTCTACTGTGGTTGGATATGTTTTGAGGGTATGACCTCAAAGTTTCAAGTTTTGGAAGCTTGGTCTGTAATATAGTGATGTGGGAGGTAATGGAGCCTGTAAGAGCAGTATTTAGATGGATGCCCTTAGAATATTGGGACATCTGGAACCGATTAATGTATCTCTCATTAGATCCTTGAGCTTGTCATAGGATGAGTTGTTGTAAGAGCAATCTTGGGCCTTGAATCATCACTCTCTGGTTTCCTATTTAATGGGGTGAAGTATTCCTCCCATATATGCTTCCATTATCTTCATCACAAAAGTATGAAATCAGGCGGTATATGTGTATGTGTGTGTGGGATTACCAGAGTTTGTGCAATGCTGTTAATGCTTCAGTGTTCACAAGTATGAATACAATAAATTTATCCATTTATTTTGGAAAATTAATCTGCCTCAGATGTTCTTGTACAGTAATGAGAAACAATCTAATGAGTACTATTTAAAATTTCTCCAAAGTTTAGATGCTGAGGAAGTAGGCATACTAGCAGAGAGCTTGTCTACCACACATGAGATCCTGGATTTTATCTCTGGAGCTGCAGAACTAAAATAAAACAAAATAAAATTTTTTAAAAATCTCTTAGCACTTAGCCTTACTATGTTACTTCTTACTTTCTTCCATTTTATGATTATGTCTTAGCTTGTTCTCATTTATCTCATGCCTGTAGTGTCCTTCACTCAAAAGAAACATACTTTTGGACTCATTGCTTTATAACACCCATACAGCTTTGCAAGGGACTGGTAATAAAGGACAGGATAGAGATTGTATAGGCCAGTCCAGTCAAATACCTTCTTTCCTTGCTGAAGTAGAGAAATATGATAGAGAAAACACCATGGTCAGCAGTGTCAGCTTAGATAAAAAAGGACAGTAATTTTTAGGGAAACTGTTAGACACATTATTTTGACCTGTTCTGCCTATTTAAATGGAATTCATTTCATTTTGCAAGTAGAAAAATTTGAATTTCATAACTAGACCACATCATCGATGTCCAGGCAGGTAATGTGATCTTGAGTGACCTTAAAATGCTAAGATTTTTATCAATATGCTCTTAATCAGCAGGCATATTAAGATTTTCTGAATACACGAACTCTCTGTAGCCAGAGATTATAATGGCCTGTACTCCTTTCTGTAGCGGGCATATATAACCTTTTTTATTTCTCATCTGCTTTGATAGCTTTTTTTCCCCACCTAGCCAATATATCACTAAAACTACAGAATAAGCACTTTGGACCAGACTTGTGAGGTTCTGATAATTCTTATCTCTTAAAAACTGGTTCTGCCTAAGGAATATAAGAAATACTCAGCTAAAACAGCCACTTTTATTTTCTGATTGCAGCCTACATGCCTGCAGCCACAGCATTTGAGCTATGTGTGTGGGGCTGGGAAGGAGGTATGGAGCTGAGGCACAAGGATCTCAAGTTCTAGGCCAACCTGGCCTCTATAGCAAGATTCTGTCTCTAAACATATGCAGAAACAAATGAACAGAAATTAGAATTTTAGGCACGTCTAACTTATGTACAAAAAGATGGAGCTGTTGTTGCCATGGCAAACCAAGCTTCAGAAAGAATGTATTTGATTAAAAGTTTCTTGCTGATTATGACCTTTGTGGACAGAAATTTAAAGATTTAAAGAAATATGAAGATAAATGGTTCTGTCCAATAAGACAGAAAAACTAAAAATGAAGATGCAGATTATGTTAAAGAAAATAAGTCTCAAAGGCTCATTTTACAGGTTAGGGGTTTGGCTCAGAGGTAGCATACTTGCCTAGCATGTGCAAGGTCTGAGGTTCAATGTATACTACAGAAGAGAAAGTTCCAAATCACATTACCTACAAACACATGCTTCATATTAAGTTAGCATTTCAAAGTGTCCTGTATGTTCCCTCATGACAGAGCAGTGTGGTTGTTATTAGGGCTTAGCATAAACATTTTTTTATTGTGGTGAAATTAATATACTATCAATTTAAACATCTAAAATGAATAATATAGAGTAATGAGCTCAATCCAAATGCTGTTTAGTCACAAACTCTACCTAATGTCAAAGCATTTTCATCACTCCCCAATGAATCCTCATCAATTCAACAGTTATTCCCCAATTCTCCTCTTCCCCTAACTCTGGTAATATCAAACTGATTTCCATGTATTATGGATTTATTTATTATAGGTATTTCAAATAAATTGGTTAATACTATGTGTGATCTTTTATCTCACTTCTTTGACATAGAACGTGTTCAAGACCAATGCACCACACAGCATGTATCAGCACGTCACTTCATTTATGGATAAGTAATGCTTCAATGTCTATAAATATCATTTTTATTTTCTTTGGAGCATAAACTTAGGAATAAAATTTTTGTGTCATGCAGTAATTCTAACATTAACTTAGTGAGTAACCTTAAAAGCCACACAATTTTATATCCCAATTAGCAACATGTGAGGGATCTGATTCCTCTACATCTTTAACATCACTTGATACTTTTTATATCTGTTTTTGTTTTCAAGGTCTAGCCATCCAAGTGGATGTGAAATTGTGTCTCATTAACATTTGTATTTGTATTTTTTAATTGTCTAATGCCTAAAATTCTAACTGCAGGACAAATGACATATATTTTACCTGCTCAAACATAAAACAAAAACTCATCTTTGGCTGACTTGTATATAAAGCATAATCTATCCTTGTATTAATAAATATATGTTAATTTTGAAAGTTTGTTTTCAGAGCAAGGAGACCATACAGGAATGAAAATGAATGAATGGCCCAGGGGCATCCAGCATCTCAGAATGATTCCATTGCAGTTTCCTCAGAGTTATACATCCAGAACAGCTTCAAGCCTACTGGCTGAGATGGTCCAGCCTCATAGACTACTCCAGAAAAGACTTAACCATTATCCTGAACTTTTTCAGGTGCCTCCAGAGATGCCAGTGACCCAGACAACAGGAAGCAGTATAGAAAAAATGACACCCACATCCCCAAGAAATCAGTTATTAACATTTGTGATGATTTGTGGGGAATGAGTTACAAGTTGTTATTGGTCATGGTCATGGAAAAAGTGAAACAAAGGGTAGATTCAAGGATCCCTTTCTAAAGGAAAAAGGGGGATATAATATAGAAATGAGATAAAAGGAAGATTATTAAATCTATTTTAATCTAAAAACAACTATTAATCTCAAAATATTTTGTATTGGTATGGATTTTGGTTTATTATATACAAATTTAAAGTTATTTTTGTTACACTGTATCTATCTATGTTTTTACCCATGTTTGGCTCTTTCATTGCTGGATTAAATTCACCTATCCTGTAAGTATTGGCATGATCTGTCACAGAGGGCATGCTGGTGTCTTCACTCTGTATTAAGTGTTTTTCATTTGAATACAGTACATACTTCTTTGCCTGATCTAAAATTTTTAATTGCTTTAAAACATTTCAATTATTTTAATTACAATGATCTGCTTGCATTATGTCTTGCCTTCTAAGAATATAGACTTTCTGAGAACAGAGACATTATTTGTATTATTCATTTTATGACCAGTGCCTTGAAGAATGTCTAAGCTGTGGTAGGAAGAATGAGTGAGTATATTTTTTTGTCTCTTTCGCTCTTTTCAAATGACCCTGGAACCAGGATTCAATATTCAATCATATAGCCGACATTCTGTTAACTTTCCTACCTTTCTTGTAGCTTGAAATCACAATTCACCTTTGGTTCTAAGTGTTTTTGAATTTATGAAAAGGCTGCCTTTTTCTCATAATGACAGTCACTGAAATTTATAAAAAAATGCCATTTGCAAGAAATGGAATTCAGAGTTGCCTTATTAGTCTGGGGCAGCTCAAGCATTCTTAAGCTCTGAGCCTTTTATGAATACGACTATGATTACCGATCAAGAATATAGTCAACTTTAACAGTCCTTATGTGTGCTTTTTACAGCAAATATGCCATTCGAGTTTCATTTATGTGGGGTTCATTACAATTTTACTTACATCTTTTTATATGACAGAACTCATAAAATTATTAGAAGTATAAAATGTTCTCAGTGTTCTGCCTTTTATCCTCTCTTTAAAACAAATAATTAAAGAAAATAGTCAGTCACCCTAGATTGTCCATCTACTCTTTTGCTTTTATTCTATGTTCACAAACATTTACTGAGCAACCTAGACTTAGTCTTCCTCTAAGAGAAACATATAAAGTGGTATAAGATATGGTCTTCTGATTTTAACAAGTAAACCAATTGGAAAAAATAATAAGATGTGCACAAGACCCTTAGCCATCAACAAAGGTTTGTAAGGTTTTTTTTTTGTTGTAACATCGTGATGTAACTGTTGGATATAAATGATGTATAGTTGAAGGATGCTAAGTTAGTTTGATGACAGAAGGCACTGAAACCCAGGTATGCAGATACTACCACAGAACTACTGCATAAAACAGAAAAAAATTGCATTAGCCTGAATAGTAGTAGGACTCCTAAAGTTCGCTATAGTGATAGACAGATGTCAATGGCAATGGGGTATGAGAATACTGCTAAACATTTACCATTCAATCTTGTAAGTCACATGAGCATCTCCATATATTCCTATCTGAGGCATTCTCTCAATCTCCATTTGTTAAATAGATTATGGCTACTAATAGAATTATTATATACCTACTATTAACAATTAGGTACTTAATTCTGAATCAAGTTCCAAATATAGCAATTCTCATCAAACAAGGACTGATATATAACAGGTGATGTGGAATGCCCTTTGGTGTTGTGGGACTTTGGAAAAGAGGTTCTGATTTTGTTTCTACAGAGGATGGAAACCTGTGGATTTCTTCCAGGTTTCTGCTAATGTGGTTTGAAGGAATAAGACCCCCTGAACGATCTCCATGAACCCTAAAATTACTTTGCCCAACAAACAGCAGGAAGCAGTTTGGAGAAAACAATGCCCAAATTCCCAAAATAATTATTTATAATTGTTTATTTTAATTTAAAGTGGGGGTATGGTATAGAAAATACTTTACTTGGTAAGGACTTTGATTATTATAGATAGTTATCTATAATAATTTGCATTTTTAATTATACATTGGATTTTTAAATAAGCTATATAAACACAATACCTTGAACAAGAGTAGAAATATACATATAACAAAATTGACCTAAAATTTTTATTAATAAACCAAACTTTTAGTCATGTTAGTTATGTTTTCTAGACATACAGAAATATATTTGAGTTAGATAGTATTCAATACTTCAAAGGCATACAGAATATGGCATTTAAAAGGTTTTAAGAATTTAGGGGCTGGAGAGATGGCTCAGAGGTTAAGAGCACGGGCTACTCTTCCAGAGGTCCTGAGTTCAACTCCCAGCAACCATATGGTGGCTCACAACCATCTGTAATTCAATCAGGATCCCTCTTCTAGCATGCAGACCGAATACTGTATACATAATAAATAAACAAATAAATAAATATTTAAAAAAAATTTAGACTTTTCTCAACATTGGCATGTTTGATTCTGGCAGCAGCAGTTACTTTGGAGAGGTTGATGGGCATTGCAGAAACACGTTATGGAATTTGCCTTCAATATGACAAGGCCAGACTTTTGGGCAAGAAGCGGCTCTTGCCTGGACTGCTTGATAGTATGCTATATAAACTAGTCATGCAGGACCCACAAAAAGTGACTGATGAACTTTCCAAAAGATGGGATGATCCTTTAGGGGTTCTGCTCCACAGAAGAGACTGACAGACATTCTGCCAGACACAGAAGAAAACAACTGATGAACTTTGCCAGTACAAGGCAGAACAGATCTTCAAATGTCCTGATTCACTGAAAAGTCTGCCAGATATTATGGGCCTATAGGGTGAAGATGGCCCCAATGTTACAAAAGAACATTGTAAAGACTGTCCATGCAACAAGATGTTTCTACCAATTCTCGATCTTTGGAAGCTTATAATTCACTTTCTGTTTACTTAGGTAATATTATATCTTTTGGGTGTCTTTGATAGAGTTGAAGATAGGCAGTTATAGTTTTCTTTATTTATAATAAAAGATAATTTAGAGATAACACTTGTTTTTTTAATTTTGCCTAATACAAATAAACTAAATATTCTAACTATAATTCTTGCTCATTAATTGTTGTTATATGTACTTTTACTACATTAAAGTTTAAACCTTCCTTTTTTATTTAGACAGAAAAAAAGGGGTTTGATGTAGGATGCCTCTTTGTGTTATAAGAATTCATTCAGCCAATAGCCTTATAGATACCAGCCCATTAGGGTGTGGTCTGAGGTAGTGTAAGCACAGACAGCTCACACTTCTTTTTTTCTTTCACTTGGTTGGTGGTCAGAGTTCAGTTTGCAACCCAAGTGTCCACAGTACAGAGGAATGCAACAGCTTTGTGTTATGAATAATACCTAATAAACATTCGTTATCCTTTGTCATGAGCTCTTGAGGACCTCCTTTAATTACACAACAGATAGGGCTCTGTGTAATTCAGGTCAGAGGACGGCAAGGTAAAGATGTAGGCACAGAGGTCTCTAGGCACAGGCAACAACATGTGTAACATTAAGAGCAGAGACTTTATCCATTAGCTCTCCCATATTTATTTATTCTGTTATTATTTCTAATAGAACCTCAATTTTATCCATATATGCTTTTCCATCTCTGTATACTATGGAAACTACTTATAATTTAGGCTAATAAATGACATTTCCTTGATAACTGCTCTTTGTTCAACACTTAGGACTTGGCTTAATTTAGTTGACAAAGCTAAAAAGAAAGTACAGAGAGTTTCTAATTATGATGTTTCTATTTTACAGTGGTCCAAGTATGAAAAATATTCAGTGGGACTTCAAATTTTGAATCTTTTTCTAAAGATTTATTTATTTTATTTTATGTGTAGGATTGTTTTGCCAGCATGTATGTCTGCTTATCAGGTAAGTACAGCGCCTACAGAGGGAAGAGGACATTTGTTCCACTAGTGTAGAAGGAGCAGTGGGCTACGTTCCTGCCACCCAGCTCCCGGCCACCTGGCTAGCTTATGCCTCAAAATAACAACACACAAATTGTATTCATTTAAACATTGCCTGGCCCATTAGTTTCAGCCTCTTATTGGCTAATTCTCACATCTTGCTTTAACCCATATTTCATAATCTGTGTAGTGGTTTACAAGGAACGATCTTAATCTGCATCCATCTCAGAGAGGAGAGGCATGGCATCTGCCTCACTTCCCTTCTTCCCAGCATTCTGTTCTGTCTACTACACCCACCTATGTTCTAACCTAACAGGCCAAGCAATTTTCTTTATTAATTAACCAATGAAAGCAACACATAGAAAGAAGACCTACCTACATCATTTCCCCTTTTTCTGTTTAAAAAAGAAAGGCTTTCACTTTAACATAGTAAAATTATATATAACAAAACAGTTATCAAGCAAGAATTACAGTTACAATATTTATATCTACTTTATCTTTTATCATAACTAAGGAAAACAATAACTATAACTGTCTAGCTGTTCTTCAACTCCATCAAAGACTCTGGAAGGATATAATATTACCTAAGTAAACAAGAAATAAGCAACTTCCAAAACTCTAGAAATGACAGAGTCATCTCACTGCCTGTATAGTCACCCAAAGTTCTTTTGTACCATTGGGGCATCAATCTTCAGCCTTCAGGCCCATAGTATTCATCAGACTTTTCCATGAAGCAGGAAATTTCAAAGATAGTCAGTCACTATCTGTTGTGTCCTGCAGAATGTCTCGAAGACTCTTTCATGAGTCAGGAACCCTGAAAGACCATCTCACCTTTAGGCAAGTTCAGTAGTCCTTTCTGTGGGTTCTTTGTGTCTAGTTCATGCATCAGTCCAGGCAAAAGCAGTTTCTTGCTCAAATGGCTAACCAACTCCATAAGGAGCCTCTTCGATGCCCATCTTCCTCTTGAAGTAGATTGGTGCTGCCAGGAGCAGATGAGTCTCATTGTCATGAAAAGCCCTAAGTTATGAAAACATTAAATGCCACATTCTGTAGTCTTTGAAAGATATGAAGAATGTCTATCTAACTGAAATATATCTCTATATATCCAGAAAATCTAACTAACATGACTACAAGCTTGACTATTATTGATGATTATCCACTAACAACCTATATTTTCTAATTATACATTGCATTTTTAAATGAACTACACAATCACAATACCTTAATCAATATCAGAATTACATAAACATATAACAAAATTGACCTTAGATTTATATAATGAAGCAAAATTTATATCAATGTAAATTATTCATATCTATATCATATCCCTCTTTAAATGTAAAATAACATTTATAAACAATATTTGGGAATATGGGTGCAGTTTTTTCTCTCCAAACTGCTTCGTGCTGAATGGGGACACTGTTATTTAGGTCTTTCATGGTATAACCTGCCTGCTAGATTCACCTCAGTCAGCAGTTGAGCAAAGTAATTTTTTGAGGGTGTTCATGGTGATCTTTCAGGAGGGCGTGGTCTATCATACCATACTGGGATAGAAGCAATCCACAGGGTCTCATCATCTGTGAAAACAAAAGAAGAAACTCTTTTCCAAAGCATGGTATCCTTAGATCCAAATTTTGAAGTCAAGATACCTTTAGAACTTATACGCAGGTTCATCTTAGCAGCCCATACAATAAAACATCTCTTTGTACTTAGCTCCTTTACAGTCAAAAATTTTAAAGAAAACACAATAAACATAATCCAGACTCTGTGAATTTTCCATTTTTACATGGCTTATTTTCCTTTATTTCTTTTAATCTATAGCTATCTGTACTCTGTCTTTTTAAAGACTTTACCCCCCTTTTTTAAGGCATTAACTTTATTCTCTATATTCTTTTTCTTTTCTCTCCCAAGCCTACTTACACTCATCCAACACTGTGACCCATTTAGAGGTCTTTTATGTCTGAATCTGTCCTATTGTGAATCTGTAATTTTTTACTATCCAGGAGCATTTTTGTTTTGCAGTTTTAAATCACTAAGCACTTAAAAATCTAAGCTGTGACATTCCTTGGTCAAAACAGGTACTGCCTGCTTGCCCTACCCAGTCCAACAAGGTGGAGCTGCTTGTGACTCTGAACCAGTTGCTCCTCTGAGCTGCAGAGCGGTGGGCTGCTCTGGATGTTGGTTCTGCCTCTCTCCAATTTCAAAATGGAGGACATACCATTTTATGCTAGCTCTGAGGATGTGCCATTTTGTAGAAGGAGCAGGCAGTCTTCGTTCCTGCTGCCCAGCTCCCAGCTGCCTGGCTAGCTTATGCCTCAAAATAAAAACACACAAATTGTATTCACTTATACATTGCCTGGCCCATTATTTTCAACCTCTCATTGGCTAATTCTCACATCTTGCTTTAACCCATATTTCATAATCTGTGTAGCACCACGAGGTGGTGGCTTACTGGGAAAGATCTTTACCTGCATCCATCTCAGAGAGGAAAGGCATGGCGTCTGCCTCACTTCCCTTCTTCCCAGCGTTCTGTTCTGTATACTCCACCCACCTATGTTCTGACCTATCAGGCCAAGCAATTTTCTTTATTAATTAACCAATGAAAGCAGCACATAGAAAGAAGACCCACCTACAACACTCTAGAGTTGGAGTTACAGGAAGTTTTGAGCCACCATGTGCGTGCTAGGAATCCAGGCCTCTTAAATCTTGATCTTCTTTTATTTATTTATTTACTTATCTATCTATTTATTTATTTATTTTAGGTAGATGGTTTTTACCAAACTAAGATTATACAAGTGTTATGAAAATGTTTAAGGTAGACTCATCTAAAGTACGATTTTAGGTAGACTGCATTTATTAGGCCACTAAGAGTACCATTGACTTAATGATACTTCCAAGTTACCATGTGTTTATTGGATATTACTACCCTGTAAGTTGAGGAACATAAGTATACTACAAAGACAGATTTTCTTCTCTTTTATTCTTCGTATATGATTATGGAAAACTTGCATCTATTGGCAATCATCTTGCTATGTAGAAGAGTGGTAGATTTAATATAAAGATAAATTGTCAAGAGCTTAGCACCAAATTGGTAAAATTTGAGGCATTTGATACTTCTTAAGTAGCTACTGATTGCCAACAGACTAATAGCCTACTGTATTTTGGGCCCTTGGTTTGGAGGTAATGAATCCCCTCTTTTTTTTTTTTTTTTTTTTTTTTTTTTTTTTTTTTTTGGTTTTCTGAGACAGGGTTTGGAGCCTGTTCTGGAACTAGCTCCTGTAGACCAGGCTGGTCTCAAACTCACAGAGATCCACCTGTCTCTGCCTCCCAAGTGCTGGGATTAAAGGCACGCACCACCACTGCCTGGCCTCCCCTTATTGTTTTGGCTTGTTTTAAACCATGGTTCCTAATTTCATTTTTTTTCTCCAGTAAAAGATCCCAATCAAAAAAGCAACTTACAAGAGGAAGGGTTTATTTTAGTTCACAATTCCAGGTTGTAATTCTTGTTTCAGGAAAGTCAGAGAGGCGGGCACTAAAGAAAACTAAGTGGTTACATTACATCCATAGACAAGAGCAGAGAGAAACAGATGCATATATTCTTATGCTCAACTCTCTTTTTCCCTGTTTTTATTCAGTCCAGGATCCAAATCCAAAGAATGGTACCATCTACAATGAACATGTCTTCCTACATCATTTAACATAGTCAAAACAACACCCTCCCACTCCCCACTCTTCTATCCCCACTCCCAAGACCTGATCATGAGCCAAAAATGCCTCATTGAAAATCTCTTCCCAGTGATTATAGCTTGAGTTAAGTTGACAATTAAAACTAACTACTTCAAATGGTTTTCCATTACTTAAAATCAAAAGTACTAACTGAGCTCATTTGATGAGATAAAATAGTGAGTATAAGACACACAGAAGTTGATAAGGAAAGCTACCTGTACAGAAATTTTTTTTTCCCAAACAAGCAGACAAAAAGGGGGTTGGGAAATATCAACAACAATACAAAAAACCAAAAAAGTCCATTTTGGAACTGCATTCTTATAAATATCATAGCACAATCCATTAAGCCTTAAATATTTATCAGCACTTTTTTTCTGTGATTTAGTTGGTTAAATTTTATTCATATATATTCCATAGAAGAAATAAGTTATATCTGTTTTTGAGGGCAGAGGAAATGTTTTTGAGTACAGGAAAGAATAGAATACAAAAACCACTACCACTACCACCACCAATAACAACAATAAACCTTTAGAAACATTGATTCTAGTCTAATTTTTAGGATCAGAGTCAGAATCATGTCCTAAAAGACTTAGACATTTATTCCAGAATGTAATGAGCTGTTGAAAATAGGTCTAGGTTTTCTAGACTTTCCAACCATGTGCATAGATGCAGAACCCAAATTTCAGAAAGGTCAACTGAAAAACTTAATAGTATGCCAAATAAATGAGGTGTGTAAAATGAGATAGTGCCTGATGAAAATGTTTTAATTCAAAATTTAAGAATGAATGTGAGTCTGGTCTGAGGAATGTAGCTAAGTGGTAGAGCCCTTGATTAGCATGGGTTAAGAAACTGGGTTTAATATTCAGCAACACAAAACAAAAGATTGCTATGAACATCTGGATATGTTTCTCTTTATTCTACCTTCCCTAGAGATGGTGTACCAGTGAAGTAGAAGCCAAGATGTGATCTATTTTTCAAATTTTTTATAGATCTTTAATTAGAAATGTTTTGTTGGTATATTTTTACTTATTGTAAAAATAAAAATGGGGTGAAATAAAAATAGATTTAACTTTATTTGATATTGGTTAACTAAAACAGATAAAATATTTTTAAATCAAAAGAAATAAAAATCATGTTTAAATTTCCTAATATTGAAACAGAATAACATAGAAAAATATAAAAAACAATATGAAAACATATAACATGATGTATAAGAAAAAGACAAACCCTTCATTGAAGAGTTTCAGACTGAACTGGCAAAAGATACAACTACTTGTTTCTTGGGACAAATCAAAAATAAAATGATTTAGTAGTTAGGAAATGCTTAAAGTATGTCCAATAGAAATACAAAGCATAGGCTTTTACATAAAAATGAAAAATGTGGTCAGGTACATTGTTGCCATTTTCATCTGCATTTAGTAGTTTAATGTGCAGAATACCACTTCATGGTAGACAAGGTCATTATTTCTATGTTATAGATAAAAACAATCAGGCACAAAGAGATTAAATATTTCAAGGTTCTCATTCTTGAAGAAAAGCCTGGGACTTGAGCTTTGTTTTTTTTTTTTTTTAACTTGAGAAACTTTCTAACAGTGGTTCTCAACTTGTTGATCATGTCAAATGACCCTTTCACGGGGGTCACCTAAGATCATCCTGCATATCAGATATTTTTATTACAGTTCATAACAAAAACAAAATTACAGTTACATAATAGCAACAAAATATTTTTATAATTGGGTGTTACCACAACAAGAGGAATTGTATTAAAGGGTCTCAGCATTAAGAAGGCTAAGAACCAATGCTATACATTATTCTACTACATAACAGATTAGTTCTCCTTCAGAATTACCTATAGTGATGTAAAGAATACTTGAGTGTGGTGATATTTTGTTTGTGCTGTAACAAATAAAGCTTGCCTAAAGATCAGAGTGCAGAGCTATCTACACTAATTAGCCATAGAGACCAGGCAGTGGTGGCACACACCTTTAATCCCAGGACTCAGGAGGCAGAGGAAATGGATCTCTGTGAGTTGAAGGCTACCCTGGGCTACATGAGATTGAATCTTTCTAAAAGAGAAACAGAGTTCACACAAAAGTGATCCCAGCACTTGGGATTACACACCTTTAATCCAAGCACATGGGAGGTGGAGATAGGAAGTGATAGGACTAGGCAGAGAGAGGAAAGTAAGGAGGGAGGAGACAGGAGCATTTGACATTTAGTTTGAGGACTTGTAGAGACAGGATACCCCATTTGGTCAGAGGATTTCATAGAGGTAAGAACTAGTGGCTGGCTGCTCTGCTTCTTTGATCTTCAGGTAAGATTTATTTGTTAAAGCACAAACATAATATCATATTTGAGAGCAGGGGCAGAATTAGTCTTCCTCAGGGATTAACCCTTTAATTTTTTATCTGATACCAAGTAGTAAGCCCTGAAATTATGTATACATAAGCAACACTAAACAGATTCAGCATTATATTTTATACTTATGTGTATGTAGGTGTGTGTGTGTGTGTGTGTGTGTGTGTGTGTGTGTGTGTGTGTAACAATAACAACTAAAGAGAGAGCCCATGCATTTAAGAGGGAATGAGGGAGTGTGAGATAAGTTGGAAGGAGAAAATGATGTAATTTTATTCTAATTTTTAAAAATTAAAAAGAAAGAATTACCTATATTGCCTATTGGGAAAAGATGAACACTGTTGGCATCATCACAGGTATACTGTAGAGTTTTGAAATTTGTGTTTTAAACAAGAACTCCAGCTGATTTTTATGCATGTAAATTTCTGAGAACCATCACATGTTCTGCTTCCAAGAAAAAAGGGAAGAAAACAACTGAAATGGAAAACTTCAACACACCTTTTCTATCATAGATTAAGTTGAAACATACAACCAATGGAGAGAGGCCTCAGCAAATAAGGGCATTGACTGTTATTCCAGAGAACTCTGTTTGGATTCCCAGAACCCACATGGTGGCTCAAAATTGGTTGTGACTCCAGTTCCAGAGGATCTGCTGCCTTCTTCTAGCTTCCACAGACACTGCATGAAAGTGGTGCACAGACATACATGTAAGGCAAAACATTCATATACATAAAATAATTTTAAAAATTAAACAATTCATACACACATGAATAAAAATCATGAAAGGAGAAGGAGACTGATAAAAGGAAGCAAATTCTTGGATGAAGAGAGTGAGAGGAGAGGCATGGGGTTGAAGTATATGATATAGTTGAAAGAAGCTGCCTTTATGAAACCCAACAATATGTACAATGGATGCATGCTAATAAAAAGTAAGACTATCGGGACTAGAGGGATGACTCAGCAATTAAGAGGGCTTGCTACTCTTGTAGGGATCGACATTCAGTTTTCAACACTCATCAGGTGGCTTAAAACTACCTGTAACTCCAGCTTTAGGGGATCTGATGTCCTCTATTTTGTCCTCTGTAGGTAGGCTTGTAGCACGAATAATAAAAACCCAAAGACAGATATATTGGGGATTAACCTGAGGATCAGAGAAGCAATTCAGTCAAGCCACTAGAGAGCTCTTACCTCTATGAAATCTTCAGACTGATAGATAGCGAGTTCCCATCGAATGCTGCCTCATATTCCTCTCTAGTGCTAAGATTAAAGGCATGCACCACCACCACCCAGCCTCTATTGCTTACAAGTATGGCTGCTGGGATTGAAGGTGTGTGCCACCACTGCCTGGCCTGGCCTGTATGGCTGACTACTGTGACTGTTTTGTGTTTTGATATTCTGGCAAGCTTTATTTATTTAAAATACAAATGAAATACCGCTACATATGCTCACAAATACACATATTTTTTAAAAAAAGTAAAATTGCATGAGAAAACAAACATTTTCCATAAAAGAAAAAATCACGTATTAACAAAATATTTATTGAAAGGCTGGATCTCAAGGGATATTTCTCAAAAACATTCACTGAATAATTCTACTCCCAGGATTTTATCCTCAGGTTAATTAGAATCGTCCATGAAGATTTATGTGGAAGATATTCATAAACAATTTTAAATTAGGTTTTAAGAAATATTGAAAGTAACCTACAGGTCTAAGAGTAGAGAAATTTTTAATTAAATTATGGTAGTGCCCTAAAGTTAAGCATTATGCAACATGGATTAAATCATGCTTTTCAAAACATGCAGTGACACAGAGAAATTCTTAAAATATAAGTAGAAAAATAGCAAAATAACACAATCATTTGTTCCCAACTTTAGAGAAAATAGACTTTAGGATATATATGAAGATATTTGTGTGGTGTGCTTATATCCAAAGATGTTGACTGAGGTTTTCTGTCCCACCAGATCCCACAGCCATTTAGACCCAAAGAAATCACACAGAGGTCTTCATTAGTTATGAACTCATTGGCCTAGTAGCTCAGACTTCTTATTAAGTATTATAACTTATATTAGCCCATTATTCTTGCCTATGTTAGTCACATGGCTCAGTACCTTTTCAGGCAAGGCAGTCACATCTTACTTCCTCTGAGGCTGGGTCACAACTACAGACTGCTTTCCTTTTCCCAAAATTCTTCTATTCTCATCGCCCCACCTCTATTTCCTGCATGATTTTCCTGCCTATACTTCCTGTCTGGATACTGGCCAATCAGCATTTTATTAAACAAGTACAAGAAGCAAAAGTAAAACCTCTTCTCCAAAGTAATATATCTTTTGACTTCAGTTTTGAAGTCAAGGCATTTGCAAGATATTTATGTTTTATTAATCCAGCAACATATATATTTAAATGTCTTTTAGCTACTGTTGCTCCTTCCTCGGCTGTCAAGCAATTCAAAGAGAACATAGTAACATACAGTATCCAGAGTCTCTATGTGTTTTCCATTTTTACGTGGCTTTATTTTACACTCTATTTATTTTATTTTATTTTTAATTTTTGGCTTTTTGAGACAGGGTTTCTCTATGTATCTTTGTCCTGGAACTCACTCTGTAAACCATGCTGTCCGTGAACTCACAGAGATCTGCCTTTCACTGCTCCCCAAGTTCTGGGATTCAAAGTCTGTGCCACCACACCTGGAACTCACAGAGATCTGCCTGCTTCTGTCTCCCAAGTGTTGGGATTAAAAGTATATGTCACCACACCCAACTACTCTCTTTCTTTTTTATTTTAAGGAATTTAACCTTTCTTCTTTTCTCTCCCAAGTTTATATATATTTTTAAATGCCCTGTAAACTGTTTAGAGGTTTTTTGCTTCTGAAACTATCTTAAGTGTATCTCTCTTTTTGTGACCATATGAGTCTTTAATTTGCTAAACAATATGGCTAGGATTAAAGTCATGACTTTGATGGCTGGATCCACCCCATTACTTAGTTTTATGAGGTTTCAGACTCATGGCAAAGGTACCAGCTGGAGCCATGTTTATTGCCACAGCTCTATGGCATTTCAAGGTCCCTGTCACCACTACAAAGCATGTAGTCAGCTTTTCATCAACACCATTTAAGTGTTTCATGGCAGAACCTTTAAAAGAGCTGCAAGGTTTTGTAGCTAAAGCTGAGTCAGGAAGCCTCTCTGAAATGAGAGCACTTGCCTTTAGCAAACAGAGCCCACATGAGAAAGTGATGTTATCAATAAGCTATGCTTTATTTTTTTCTGTCAAGAATAACTTCCCAAGCTCTCTCAGTTTGGGAAGGATGCAATTGTCCACATAGGCACCATTCTGTTGACTCAGATGAGCCTGACACACAGGCTACACCATGAAAGACCCGATTAACAGCACCCCAAAACAGCAGGAAGAAGTTTAGACAAAAACCACGCCTATATTCCCAAATATTGTTTATAAATTCTTCTTACATTTAAAGGGGAATATGCTATAGAAATGAATAATTTGCATTGGTATTGATCTTGGTTTATTGGTACAAAATTAAGGTCAATTTTGTTATATGTATATTTCTGCTCTTAAGGTATTGTGATTGTGTATTTCATTTAAAAATGTTACATATAATTAAGAAATATAGGTTAATAGATAATCATCTATAACAGGCAAGCTTGTAGTCCTGTTAGTTAGGTTTTCTAGAGATACAGCAATATAGTTCACTTAGCTATTCTTCAACTCTTTCAGAGACCTTCAGAATATGGCATTTAAAATGTTTAAGAACTTAAGACTTTTCATGACAGTAAGATAATGTATGCGCATGGCAGCACAAGCTACTTCAAGAGGAATATGGGCATCAAAGAGGCACCTTATGGAGTTGGCCAGCCATTTGGACAAGAAACTGCTCTTGCCTGGATTGCTTAACTGGACATGCAGGACCTGCAGAGAAATGACTGCTGAACTTGCCTAAAGGTGAGATGATCTTTCAGGTTTCTTGCTTCATGAATGAGTCTGCTAGACATTCTACAGGACATAGAAGAAAATGACTGACAAACTGTCAATATAGGTGAAACTGTCTTTGAAATTTCCTGCTTCATGGACAAGTCTACTGGATACCATGGGCCTGTAAGCTGAAGATGGATGTCCCAATGGTACAGAAGAACTTTGGGTAACTGTCCAGGCAGCAAGATGTCTCTGTCATTTCTAGAATTTTGGAAGTTGCTTGTAATGCACTTCCTGTTTACTTAAGTAATATTATGTCCTTCTGGAGTCTTTGGTGGAGTTGAAGAATATATATAGTTTTCCTTAGTTATGATAAAAGATGAAGTAGATATAAATATTGTAATTATAATTCTTGATTGATAACTGTTTTGTTATATGTAATTGTACTATGTTAAAGTTAAAGCCTTCCTTTTTGTTTAAACAGAAAAGGGGAAATGGTATGGGAAGTCCATCTATGTGTTACTTTTATTAGTTAATGAATAAAGAAACTGCCTTGGACTGTAGCTAGGGAAAAACTTAGGTAGGTGGGGAAAATTGGACTGAATGCTGGGAGAAGGAAGGTGCAGAGAGAGATGCCATGGAGCCACTAGAGTCAGACATGTTGTGATCCAGCTGTCCTCACTCCCCCTGACCGGCAGGGGAACTTCCTTGTGGTCTGTAATTGACAAGGATGTTTGTGTTCTTTCTGGCCGGTGGGTCTCCACAGAAGGAGTAGAGGTATAAAAGGTTGCTGGGCAAAATAAAGGTTGCTGTTCTTCCACCAGAAAAGAAGCCTCCGTGTCTCAATCCCGGCACTCCCCCCCCCCCCCCCCCCCGCCAGTCTCGGCTATCCAGGCTGCGCTGGCCACAGCACAGACATGCTGAAACTTTGCCACTAAGCCACTATGACATGGTGATACAGATTAATGGAGATGGGTTAAATTAAGATGTAAGAGTTAGCCAATAAGAAGCTAGAGACAATAGGACAAACAATGATTTAATTAATACAGTTTCTACGTGATTGTTTTGGGTCTAAGCTAGCCGTGCAGCCAGGAACCAACAAACAGCCCTCATTACAACACAATGTTGTCCATTTCATCACTCCCAAAGACTGTTGTATACATGGCAAACTGGATTTGGCAGAAAAGAAAATTTGTAATCATCTTGAGATGGGGAAATTACCTTGAATAGTCTGAGTGATCTTTAAAGACAGTTTTAACTGGCCTTAAAAATTGAAATTTGGACTGGAGAGATGGCTTAGCAGTTAATAGAACTTGTTGTTGCTTTAGAGAAAAGACCTGGGTTTGGTTCCTAGCACTATCTTGGAAGCTCACAACTATACAGAATTCCAGATTTTCGGTATCTGATATCTGACACACTTTTCTGACCGTGACAGGATCTAAGTACATGAGTGGTACATAAACATACATGAAGGCAAACACTCATGCATACAAATAAACAAATCTAAAAATATTTTTATGTAGAAACTTAGTTTGCAGACATCATAAGGAGATGTGTTCATCTAAGAAGGGTGAATATAAATGCAACATGTCTGGCTTTGAAGAAGGATGTCATTAGCTAAGAAATTGCAGTTGCCTAGAGAAGCTTAAAAAGGGAAGAAAATGAACTGTTCCCTAGACCTATAGAAGTAATGTAAATGCAGTACTACCAACGCCATGACTCTAGATCAATAAACCCTCCATTAGATTTCTGTGGTATAAGACTACAGATCAAAACCTTTGTGTAACAATAATTCTCCAAGAAAGAGAGGCTATCCATTGGGAGTTGTGGAAGGGGCACAAGGGCATGTAGCTGGAAGAAGCCAGAGGGAGGAAAGTGATATAATTCTATTTCAATTAAGAAGATCTTTATGTTGTTCTATAAATTTGTGATAATGTGTTATAGTCTCAAGTAAAAGTTTAGAAAAAACTAATACCAAGAAGAGTGTTATTAGAGTGTTTGTCTCTGGGTTGCATCATAAGTGACTTTCACTATCTTCAGAATGTCTTTCTGTCTGTTCATTATAATCTCTAATGTTAGGCGGGAGAGGAGATGGGGATAACTAATCTTGTGAATAAAACCTTATGCATAGTGAATTATTTCTTAAAATGAAATTTTGAAGTGGTGTTATGAAGTCAGAGGTTACATACGTTTTTAAAGTCCTTGAAAATTTAATAACAAATGCCCTTTAGAAGGTTTGTACCAATTTATAGCCCTATCCACTTTGTGAACCTCAACTAATTAAATTAAACAAAACTAAGTACAGAGCCAAGAAAAGTTAAATGTTACATTTTCTTTTTAAATTTTGTTTAATAATAGTTTTATTAACAATTTGAGAATTTTGTGGGGGTAATTTTATATGAATAATAGATTGACATAATTTTCCTCCTCACTCTCCTCCCTCCAACTCTTCGCACATTTTCCAACTCTTTGAATTCATGGCCTTTTATACTTAAATATATATGATTTATAAATACAGTGGCTGAAGAGACAGCTCAGTGGTTAAAAGCATTTGCACTTGCAAAGGACCATTCTTGGGTTTTCAGCACCCACAAGGTGGCTCACAACCATCTGTAACTCCAGTCCCAAGGGACTTGATGCCCTCTTGTCTTTGTGGGCACCAAGCACATACATGGTACACAAACATGCATGTAGGCCAAAGACTCATACATACACAAAAATAAATCAATCAATCTATAAATACAACCTATTGAATTCATTTAGTATTACTCATATGCACACATGTTTCAGGCTTATGGTTTGGGATTGGCTCACCTATCAGGCAAATGCTATATTTTCTTAAGCTGCCTTGTGGCTTACACACCCAGGGTCGCTTCACCTTACTGAGTGACTTTAGGGATGTTTCTTAAGTCATTTAAAGTTCTCTTATGATCATGGATTATTAGTTTTACATGCTTTCTCATTGCTTTATTGAATTTCAGAAGGACCAGTAACTTCTTTCTCTAACATCTTGAAATGCTTCTTCTTTTAATGACATGTTTTTTTTTTTCAAATATAAACTCACTTCTAGCCTTCTCTTTCTGCTTCATCCCTCTGTCCAGAAATACTCTCTGAAAGTCTGGAAGCACTCGGATTTTTAATATGTCTGTACTTCCCAAGGATTTGAATCTCCTGTCTGCCTATGGGGAAGCTATCATTCTTCAACTGATTCCAATCAAGACTCTCCAGTGAGTAAATAACTTTAAGGTGTGTATTCAAGGGACACATAAATTTTGCAAGAGAAACAAAATCTATGTGATCCTTATTGCTTGCTGTACTATTTTAACGATCATAACATGAATGATATTTCCCATAAGAACAATCACTATTGGGAGTCCAGCAACTTTACAATGTATTCAATCACAAAAAGGGGTATCTGGGAACCAGGAAATGTGATACATATTTGCTTTCTACAGCATGTATGTAGCATGTAATGCAACTCTAACTACCCTATCTTAATTCAACATAAAAATGTATATTTCACATTTCATTAATGTTTTTATGTTTTAGAATTTAAGGAATACATGAGGAAATGCTTTAGATAACCACAGCTCTCTTGTAATTTCCCACTGATGCCTTCTCTTTCTCGTGATAAATCTGCCACCAGTGACATTTAAAATCATCCCTCTGACCTTAGAACTACTCTCAAACTACTTGCAGTTGATGATCTGGTAGAGTTTGTTTGCTTGTGTGTTTTTTAAAATGGTCATTAACAAGTTGTCAATATGTATACGCATATATATGATGTGTGTGTGTATGTGTGTGTGTTTTCCATCTTTCACTTCCAATTATCACAAATGGATAGGTAAATCACTGGACAGTTGTACTGTACCAGAAAATGGGGTGATTGTATAGAAAACACTATCTATGTCTCAGGTTTATAGAAGTCTACCTGTGTTTTGCTGTTGTTCAAAGAAATATATTTCCTCTAAATTGAGATTAGAGGATGGAGACCAACCTGCTAACTATCTTACCAGGACATTGATGAACTTGCTTTCTAGGATTGTGGAAATGGAGGGTGTTAAAACAAAACAAAACAAAATTTTGACTTATCACTACCTTGTTTTTCCCACTGACATTACTTCACTCCAAGGTTGTCTAGTTCTGTTTATTGTTTTCAACAAACCAAGGGAGATAGAAGGTGAAGGAAAGAAATGTTGGGTCACACACAAAACAGTCATCTGATAGTGCTTAAGAACAGAAAATACTCAATAAGTAGATAAACTTTAGCAGAAATGACTGAGCCTTTCAAGTAAAGACAGAGTCAACATTGGTTCTCTGTACCTTTTTTGAATTCCACATCCTTATCTCCTCAGCAGGAGTCTTAATTCTTTGTGTTTCATTCTGACTTATTTTCTCTTTGTGGTTCTGGAGATTGAACCACTGGCATCAGGCATGGTAGGAAAACTGTACCACTGAACTACACCCAGTAGTTCCTTGTGTTTAATTAAGTCTGAGTAAACTTTTCCTCTTCTTCAAATTATCCTGGTCATTCAGTTCTCTACCTTACCCACCTCAAGGTAAGAAAGTAACCTCTTTCATTCATGTACATTCTTTTTAGGAGTATCAAAAATTATTCACGTGTTTCACTTACTCATTTTTTCCTACTTCACTCTCTTCTGTCCACTACCTTATTCTGTTTAGATTTTAAGAATAATCATAGGGAAAGCCGGGTAGTGGTGGTGCACGCCTTTAATCCCAGCACTTGGGAGGCAGAGGCAGGCGGATCTCTGTGAGTTCGAGGCCAGCCTGGTCTAGAAAAGCTAGTTCCAGGACAGGAACCAAAAGCTACGGAGAAACCCTGTCTTGAAAATCCAAAAAAGAATAATCATAGGACTTGAGAGATGGCTCAATAATTAAGAGCATGTGCTGCTCTTGTAGATGACCCAAGTTCCATTCCCTGCAACCATGCCTGGTAGCTCACAACTGCCTTTTATACCAGCTTCAGGAGGGATCTAATATCTTCTGGATTCTTTGGGCACTTCACTCATGTGTATAAATCTACACCTAGACATACATTTATACATGTAATTATAAGTAAATTTATCTTTTTAAATAGGGTTTTATTACATAGACTTAGCTGTCTTACAACATGCTTTGTGGACCATACTGTCCTTGAATTCTAGAGATTCACCCAGATTCTGCTGCTTGAGTGCAAGTTCTAAAGAAGTGTACTACCCCATTCAGCAAAATTATATCTTTTTAAAAATTAATAATCACATCTTAGTATCTACTAAAAATCATGAAACACGATATAGCCTTTCTCAACTCTGAAATTTCTTTTAAGGCTCTATTGTTAATGAGAGAATGTAAGATCTCTTCCTAAATAAATGTTTGAAATTAAAATTTCTTTAAAAACAACTAAGTTTACATATTACAGTGGTTCTCAACCTTCCTAATGCTGTGACCCTTTAATAGAGTTCCTCATGTTGTGGTTACCACCAAACATAAATTTATTTTCATTGCTGCTTCATAACTGTAATGTTGTTACTGTTACAAATTGTAATATAAATGTGTTTGCAGATGGTCTTAGCGGGCTCCTGTGAAAGGGTCAGTCAGCTCAAAGGGGTCACAACCCACAGATTGAGAACCACTGACTGATTGCATATGGTTGTCAGAGAACAATTTGCAGGATTTTCTTAATTACCTTACCCAACTTGAGTTCCAGGGATCAACCTCAAGTTGGCTTGCTTAGGAGCAAAGGCATTAACCTGCTGAAACATCTCACTGGCTTGAAATTCACACTCTGTACATGAGTTATTTATTTATTCCTTATGTCATTCTTATGAGGTTGGGCTGGGGACAACAGTCAATTGTTTAAGTGCTTGCCTATCATGTGAAGGTTCTAGGTTCAGTTATTACTATTATTTTGATTTTTCAAGACAGAATTTCTCTGTGTAGCCTTGGCTGTCCTGGAACTTGCTTTGTAGACCAGGCTGGCCTTGAACTCACAGAGATCCACCTGTCTCTCCCTCCCAAATGCTGGGATTAAACATATGTACCACCACCACCTTCTAGATTAAATTCTAAGCCCTGCCTATTGTAAAGAGGCCACTTGTTTTTTTTCCTGGCTGCTCGGCAGCTCAGACCCAAAATAATCACACAACAACCATATTATTTCTAGCTTCTTATTGACTAACTCTTACATATTAATTTAACCCATTTAAATTAATCTGTGTATCACCACATGGTTATGGCTTTCCAACTAAAGTTCTGGCATCTGTCTCCAGTGGGACTACATGACTTCTCTTTGACTCTTACCCCCCTTCTCCCAGCATTCTGTTTAGTTTTCCCTGCTCACATAAGTTCTGCCCTATTAACAGGCCAAGGCAGTTTCTTTATTTGCCAATGGTATTCACAACATACAGAAGGGAATGCCACATCTCCTCCCCTTTTCTGTTTAGATAAAAAGGAAGTTCTTAACTTTAAATAGTAAAAATGCATAAAACAAAACAGGTATCAAACAAGAATTACAGTTATAATATTTATATCTACTTTATCTCTTATAATAACTAAGGAAAGCTACATAATTACTATCTATTCTTCAACTGGATCAAAGACTTCATTAGGATATAATATTACCTAAGTAAACAGGAAAGGCATTGTAAGCAACTTCCAAAACTCTAGAATTGACAGTGACATCTTGCTGCCTGGACAGTCACCCAAAGTTCTTCTGTACCGTAGGGGCATCCATCTTCAGCTTACAGGCCCATAGTATATGGCAGACTTATGAAGCACAAAATTTGAAGTTCTGTTTTGCCATGTAATAGCAAAGTTCATCAGTTTCTTTCTTCTGTGTCCTGTAGAATGTCTGGAAGACTCTTTCATGTATCAGGAACCCCAAAGAACCATCTCACCTTTAGGCAAGTTCATCAGTCATTTTACTATGGGTCCTGCATGTCCATTTCAACAAGCAGCCCAGGAAAGGAGCAGTTTCTTGTCAAATGGCTAGCAAACTCTATAAGGAGCCTCTTTTATGCCCATCATTCTCTTGAAGTAGATTGATGCTGCCAGGAGCAGATGTATCTCATTGTCATGAAAAGTCCTAAGTTATTAAAACATTTAAAATGCTATACTCTGAAGGTATTTGAAAGGTTTGAAGAATGCCTATCCATCTGAAATACATCTTTGTACATCTAGATAATCTAACATGTTTACACACTTGATTATATAGATGATCTATTAACCTATGTTTCTTAATTATATATTACATTTTTAAATGAACTGCACAAACACAATAACTTAATCAAGAGCAGAAATATACATATAACAAAATTGACCTTAAATTTGTACCAATAATCCAAAATCCATACCAATGTAAATCTCTATATCATATACCCCTTTAAATGTAAACAAATACTTATAAACAATATTTAGGAACATGGGCATAGTTTTCTCCAAACTGCTTCCTGTTGTTTATTGGACAAAGTATCTTCTTTTGGGGGGAATTCATTACTACTTCCCAGGGGGCCTTGGTATATCAAACCACATTAGTCTGGAAGTATTCCACAGGTACTCATATTCTGTGGAAACAAAAGAAGAACCTCTTTTCAAAAGTAACATATTAGACCCAAATTCTGAAGCCAAGATACCCTTAAAACATCTATGCTGGTTTAGCTTAGCAGCCCATACAATGAAATGTCTCTCTGTACTTAGCTTCTTCACAGTCAAAAAATTCAAAGAAAACACAATAATATGCATAATCCAGATTCTCTGTGCATACTTCATCTTTATGTGACTGTGACTGTTTTTACTCTATTACTTTTTAACATTTATTTTATTCCTTTAATCTATGACCATCTCTACTCTGTCTCTTTAAAGTCTTTGTTTTTTATAAATCATTTACTTTTTTTTATAATTCTCTATACTCATTTTCTTTTCTCTTCCAAGCCTATGTACATTTATACAACACTGTGATTCATTTAGAGGTCTTTTCTGTAGGGATAAGTCCCGCCCCTTGGGGGGCGTGTTCGCCTCGGGCTAATGTCTGCCTATAAATTTGGCGAGCATGCTCCCAGCCGTCCCTTTCTGCTTTCCTGGTCTCCGTGGGAACGGTGGTTCTGTAAGTCTATTTCGCCATTAAAGCTATGTATATTTTTACAATCTGTCTACATTCGTTTATGCCGATACATTTTGGCGTCCAACGTGGGCTATTTTGCCCCCGACTCAAGCGGGTAGCCCGCTAGCTAACACAGCACCCTCCCGGGTGCTGTTTTTTAGTTCGTGACTCGGGCCCCAGTGCCGAATCCCAGACATACTCGGCCACACAGGCCCATTCTGCCTGCCTTGGCTAAGTTTGCAGCGGAACCCCACTGCCTGAATTAGCAGAAGCTCAAATACCTGCGGTTTTGCAACAAAAGCTGCCACAGCGGCAGATTTGGTCTGATACAAAGTGACTTGGCCCGGCTGTGGTGGCGCACAGCTTTGATACCAGCACTTGGGAGGCAAAGGCAGGCGGATCTCTGTGAGTTTGAGGCCGGCCAGGCAGTGGTAGCGCACACCTTTAATCCCAGCACTTGGGAGGCAGAGGCAGGCAGATCTCTGTGAGTTCGAGGCCAGCCAGGAGGTGGTGGTGCACACCTTTAATCCCAGCACTCCGGAGAAAGAGACAGGTGGATCTCTGTGAGTTCGAGGCCAGCCTGGTCTACAAGAGCTAGTTCCAGGACAGGCTCCAAAAACACAGAGACCATCACTGGCAGGAACCGATCATTGCAGGTAAAAAAATTTTCTTTTATAAATAAAATGTCTGAACACGTTACTATTCAAGAATTTAACAGTTTTTTTTTAATTGTACCATGTGGGAGATTTTACAAGAGTTGTCTATCACCCCACATCTATGGATCCTTCTGGGATTCGTAGTTTTCATTGGCACTAAATGGTTTGATAATAGAAATATGATAAAGTCTTTACGAGACGAATCCAGGATTCTTAAGGCAGAGATTGAACGCTTAAAAACAATTGAGAATCGGTTTGAAGTTCTCCAGGCTGATAACAATCTTCTCAAGAATCAGTTTGAAGTTCTCCAGGCTGATGTTAAGGAGAAATTCATTACTGTGGAAGAGGGAACAGCTGATTTGGATTGTAAGCTTCAGTCCCTTTCTGTAGGAACTGAAACATTAGTGGCTGATATTAAGGAGAAATTCATTACTATGGAAGAGGGAACAGCTGATTTGGATCGTAAGCTTCAGTCCCTTTCTGTAGGAACTGAAACATTAGTGGCTGATATTAAGGAGAAATTCATTACTATGGAAGAGGGAACAGCTGATTTGGAGTGTAAGCTTCAGTCCCTTTCTGTGGGAAATGAAACATTAACTGAGAGAATCAAAACTGCTGAATGTGACAATCGGATTTTGTCTAAAGCTTATGACAGATTGACAGAAAGATTGTCAATACAAGAAGGCACGGTTTATGCCATAAAAACTATGTCCAAAGATGAGATGTTATCTCTAACGGACAAACATCACACTTTAGAATCCTCAGTGAAGGCTTTGGAACATAATTCTGGACAGGAGATTCAGACATTGCAGAAGGCAATGGTGAATAGAATTGAAAAGATTGAGGAATTTCTAAATTCTGATGAAGAAGAGCAAAGGGTAGAAAGGCAAATTTTAACTACATCTGTGGGTAAATCTCTCCGGGACAATTTCCACAAAGCTCTACCTACAGCTCTACCTGCCTCTCCAGTAATAACAACAGAGACAGTGATTGGTTCCAGAAACCCTAGGGTCATCAAGGAGGATACATGGGAGCCTGTCCGTATGAATGACCTCAAGGAAATTAAACAGGCTGTCATGACTTTTGGGATGCAAGCCTCTTTTGTTAAAGAGATGCAAAGATCTTGGGCCACGACAAGCAGAGCAACCCCCTCGGACTGGTTCCAGCTGAGCTCTGCTGTACTTGAGAGTGGACCGCAATTGAAATGGAAATGCTTATTCAGGCAAGAGGCTAGACTCTTAGAACAGCAGGAAAAAGCAAAGGGAATTGACATTTCCCTAGATAAAATTCTAGGTGAAGGGCTCTTTTCCGACCCTCAGGAACAAGCTAATTTGGATGAAAACACACTCTCCATGTGTACTACAGCAGCCTTAAGGGCTTGGGACAGGGTACAAGACCCAGGACAGAGAATGGAATCATTTGTCAGAGTTAAACAGGGTCAGAGAGAACCCTTTAGTGACTTTTTACAAAGATTAACTAAGGCTGTACAAATAGGGATATCTGACCCAGAAGCAAGACGTATAATGATTGAGTCTTTGGCTTATGAAAATGCAAATGTGGAATGCAAAAGGATTTTGGGTCCTTTAAAGCTCAGATCAGTGCCCTTGGAAGAATGGGTCTTGCATACACTCAATGTTGATACATTTGATTATGGCACTGAAGCATGGGTAGAAGAAGCAATTTCCAATGGTAAAAGGAGACACCAGAATACCAAATGTTTTAATTGTGGCAAAATGGGTCATATGAAAAGGAATTGTAGACAACGGATTTTCAGAAATAATAATAATAATGCATCTTTCAGAAATAATAATAATAATGCATCTTCTAGAAATAACAGAAATAGGAGGACTCAGCCTTCAGGTTTATGTAGAAGATGTGGAAAGGGCAGACATTGGACGAATGAATGCAGGTCTACAAGAGATAGACAAGGCAACCCGATACAGTCGGGAAATGTGAGGGGGGGGGCTCACAGGCCCCCATGGCAAACATTTCCAGTTTCTGCAGAGAACGTGCCTCATCAGGACAATTAGGAAGTCCCATGCCTATTGTTACAAGCAATAATGATCAGAAAGATAAGTTACGTGTGTTTTGGCAAACTTCTATAAATGATCAAAGACCTAAACTGAGAGTGTGTGTAAATGGCATTTTTATTACTGGCCTGCTGGACACAGGTGCTGATGTAAGTATCATTACCCCAGAATCTTGGCATCCATATTGGCCTCTTCAGAATGTAAATGTTCAGCTCCTGGGAATTGGAACCCTATCTCGAGTAAGGCAGAGTACGAGATGGGTTGAATGTATAGGGCCAGAGGGACAAATAGGAAAATTAAAGCCATACGTAGCCAATATTGCAATGAATTTATGGGGTCGTGACCTATTACAACAATGGAATACCCAAATTAACATTCCTGCTACTTCTAGAGCCTATATTTCTGAAAATAATATTAAAAGATATTACAAACGGAGAAAACCAGCCATTAGGGCTGTGCAAGAACAAGCAATTGATGTCCCTTCAGAGATACCAACAGCCTTGCCTCTAAAATGGTTGACTGAGAAAGCAATATGGACAAAGCAATGGCCTTTAGCTGAGGAAAAGTTACAGGCTTTAGAACAGCTGGTACAAGAGCAATTAGATGCTGGACATATAGAAGAATCTACCAGCCCTTGGAATTCTCCTGTATTTGTGGTTAAGAAAAAATCAGGTAAATGGAGAATGATGACAGATCTCAGGCCCATTAACAAGGTTATTCAACTTATGGCCCCTCTTCAATCTGGAATTCCTTTGCCCTCTTTATTACCAAAAGGATGGCCTCTCATAGTTATTGATTTAAAGGATTGTTTTTTCACTATACCTTTGCAAAAAGAAGATAGAGAAAAATTTGCCTTCACAGTGCCTACTTATAACAATTCTCAACCTTCGAGGAGGTACCACTGGACCGTCCTCCCCCAGGGTATGTTAAATAGCCCCTCCCTGTGCCAATATTTTGTGAACCAACCATTGCAAATAATACGCAAGAAATTTCCCAAATCTATAGTATACCATTACATGGACGACATTTTGTTATCCGATTCAAACATGGATACCTTGAACAGACTGTTTGAAGAAATAAAGATACTTTTACCTAAATGGGGATTGCAAATCGCTCCTGAAAAGATTCAGAAGGGAGATTCTGTTAATTATTTAGGTTATAAAATAGGTTTTCAAAAAATTAAGACACAAAAAGAACAAATTAGGAGAGATCGCCTACGGACTCTTAATGACATTCGAAGACTGTTAGGAGACATTTCCAGTCTACGACCAGCTATTGGAATAACACCTGGTCTAATAATTCATTTGAACAAAACCTTGGATGGTGATAAAGATTTAAACAGTCCCAGAAAATTAACAGCTGAAGCAGAAAAGGAACTGATAATGATTGAGGAAAAATTACAACAGGCACATGTGGACAGGGTGAATCCAGAGCTCGATTGTATTCTCGTCATACTACCATCAAAAATTTCTCCTACAGGAATTTTAATGCAGAGAGATGATATTATTCTGGAATGGATCTTTTTACCACATAAACCAAGTAAGAAACTGAAAACTTATGTGGAGAAAGTCTCTGAGTTAATTATAAAAGGCAAGCTGAGAGTTCGTCAACTAGCAGGCATAGACCCAGCAGAAATTATAGTGCCTTTCACTGCTGATGAACTAAAGAAATTATGGGAAGATAATGAACCATGGCAAAGAGCTTGTGCTAATTTTTTGGGTGACATTAATAACAACTATCCAAAAAGCAAGAGGCTTAACTTCATAAAGAGAACTTCTTGGATTCTTCCTCGAATCGTTCGTGATGCTCCAATAACTGGAGCCCGTACATTCTATACTGATGCCAATAAATCAGGGAAGGCAGGTTATAAATCAGAAGACTTGAGTAAGGTGGAACAAAGTCCGTATAATTCTGTCCAGAAGGCGGAATTATATGCCATTCTTATGGTGCTAAGGGATTTTAAAGAACCTATTAAGATAGTCACTGATTCACAATACACAGAAAGAGTTATTTTACATATTGAAACTGCTGAATTTATACCTGATGATACAGAACTAACCTCATTGTTTCTCCAGGTTCAAGATTTGATCAGGAACAGGCCTTGCCCTATGTACATAACACACATCCGATCCCATACGGGTCTGCCAGGTCCTCTAGCACAAGGTAATGTAGAAATTGATCAATTATTGATTGGTAGTGTGCTACAAGCCTCTGAATTTCATAAAAAACATCATGTTAATAGCAAAGGTTTGAAGAAAGAGTTTTCAATTACATGGCAACAAGCTAAGGAGATTGTAAAGAAATGCCCTACTTGCTCTTTCTATAACCAAATGCCACTGCCTGCAGGGGCTAATCCAAAGGGCACCCAAAGGAATGAAATCTGGCAGATGGATGTGTTCCACTTTGCAGAATTTGGCAAATTAAAATATGTTCATCACATCATTGACACTTATTCAGGCTTTCAGTAGGCAACTGCTTTTTTTTTTTTTTTTTTTTTTTTTTTTTTTTTTTTTTTTTTGGTTTTTTCGAGACAGGGTTTCTCTGTGGTTTTGGAGCCTGTCCTGGAACTAGCTCTTGTAGACCAGGCTGGTCTCGAACTCACAGAGATCCGCCTGCCTCTGCCTCCCGAGTGCTGGGATTAAAGGCGTGCGCCACCACCGCCCGGCGGGCAACTGCTTTAAGTTCAGAAAAAACTGATTCAGTAATCACTCATTTATTAGAAGTCATGGCTATCATGGGTATACCTACACAAATAAAGACGGATAATGGTCCTGCTTATGTTTCTAGGAAAATGAAACGGTTTTTTGATTATTACAATATCAAGCATGTTACAGGTATACCATACAATCCTACAGGTCAAGCTGTCATAGAAAGATCAAAGCGAACTATAAAGGATATGTTGAACAAACAGAAAGGGGTGGAAAACACCCCCAGAAATAGGTTACATAATGCTTTGTTAACCTTGAATTTTCTCAACGCTAATGAGAAGGGAACAACAGCTGCAGAAAGACATTGGATAATGGAAAAGTCTACTGAACTAAATCAACCAGTTTATTTCAAGGATGTGCTGACCTCACAATGGAAGCCAGGAGATGTGCTACGTTGGGGAAGGGGTTTTGCTCTTATCTCCACAGGTGAGGAAAAATTGTGGATACCGTCAAAATTAATAAAGGTTCGGTTTGAAGAAGAGAAGCCACTTGGAAAATATAAATAACAATTCTTTCATAAGGATGGCGATCATACTGATAGTAAGAAATACAGATAGGTTGGAGGCAGGGTTCTTTTCTTATCTCCACAGGAAAATACTCATCTTCAAAGAAATTAAGGGACCCTGAATATTTAATTACTGATGGATGGACACATTTTTGTACGTATTAATTATATATATATATATATATATGTCTTATTAAACATTTCTTTATAAATACGTAGAGCTGGTTTTGAAGTTGGACTCTGGCTCAGTCCCTCTCCAATTCCAAGCCTGTTAATAAGAGAAAAACCCAGAGTTTCTGGAGTTTCTGTCTCATGTCAAGAGCCATGATATGGGACAGAAAGAAACATGAGTTTCGAAAACATCTTTGCTTTTCTCCATATCTATCATACTTTTCATTGAATATATCTTTCATGCCTTTCATTGAATATATATATATATATATATATATATATATATATATATATATATATGTATGTCTATATTATTAATGTTTAAGTTTTTCACAATGAACAATGAGTTTTTCCTGAAGTGACATTTGACGTTTCCAGGAAGAAGCTGGGGCCCCACAACAACAACTCTACCTGGTTGATATGACGTCATGATACTGATAGCTATACTACAAGACCTGTTTTGGATACCAGCTGCACAAGACGATCCCAACTTGGTTAGCTGAAATGGTGCACATCTTGTACAACATTCTGGCCAGACCTCCACAAAATACTCAGAGACTATTTGCAATTTTAAAAGACATTGATCTTGAAATTTAACCATCATTTTACTTTCACAGGATCCCCAGAAAGAACGTCGCCCCCATGACAGCTGGAAGTAATTCTAGAGGACGACGTCCCCTCTCCCAATAAAGTTTACCCCTGGGTTTAGGGACATCATTTAGGGTTTGGGAGGTTGAGGGAGGAATTTTATAAGCTCAGAGATCATTTTGAAAAAAAAAAGGAATGATGGGATAATAGATTTATAATTGTGAGTTACTGCTTTTAGACAAATATATTGGTATCGATTCTTGTATATTGATACAAAGTTAAATTATATTGACTATTGTATGCATACATGTTTCTATCTCTGTTTAAAACATTTTTTATGTATTGACATATATTGTATTGATAAATATATATTGTATATATTTACCATATTGCAGTGTACATTTCTACCTCTGATTAAGATACTTATATGTTTGTGTATTGATATATATTTACCATATTGCAATGTATATTTGTACAGTGTTTATATTTGGAGGTCATTATCCTCATTTGTTACACAGTTGTTTATTGTCTTAGTCTTTAAGTTAGATAGATATTGAGAATTATATAGATAAATAGTCATATAAGTTTGTCATTTATAATTAGACTAATCAGGTTCTCTAGATATATAGAGATTATACTCAGTATAGATAGATAATCTTCAACCTCTTCAAAGAGCTGTAGAAAATGGCCTTTAATCTAACTCAGAGTTTTGTGATAGTGAGACACAATTGCTCCTGGCAACACTGCTCTATTCCCGAGAGAATGTTGAGCACCAAAGACACTCCACCTGGAGCCTTTCTTTTTCGCAGAACTGGCCGTTGGGCAAAGAAATGCCCATACCTCAACCACTGACAGAGATACAGAGCGTGCATCAATGGATAAAACAGGACTGTCATATCCTGCCAAGACAGGGTAAGATAGTTTTGAAAAGTTCCTTGTCTTTAATAATGGTATGTCAGTTATGTTAGTCCTTAGCCAAAATTGGTTGACTCAACATTGCAAACAAGACTTTGGGTGAATTGCCCAGGTAGTCAGTTGTCTCTGTCAATTGTTGCACATTTTGGATATATCTCGTTTGTTGAGTAGTGTTTATTCCCTTCTCAGATCTTTGACGGAGTTGAAGATTATATAATTGTAGTTACTCTCTACATTATTTGGACTCCTTGAGATAGAATGTTTAGAAAAGATTTTATTCTCAATATTGTTTGTTATATTTATTATTTGTTGTTATTGTATATAGTTGTATTTGGTTTGGTTCTGTCTTATTTAGACAAAAAGGGGAGATGTAGGGATAAGTCCCGCCCCTTGGGGGGCGTGTTCGCCTCGGGCTAATGTCTGCCTATAAATTTGGCAAGCATGCTCCCAGCCGTCCCATTCTGCTTTGCTGGTCTCCGCGGGAACGGTGGTTCTGTAAGTCTATTTCGCCATTAAAGCTATATTTATTTTTACAATCTGTCTGCATTCGTTTATGCTGATACACTTTTCTGTCTGAATCTGTCCTACTGTGTATCTGTAATTTTTTACTATCCAGGAGTGCTTCCTTTTTTTTTTTTTTTAGGGTTTCGGGAAATTTTTTTTTATTTTTTTATTTTTTTAAATTTATTTATTTATTAAGGATTTCTGCCTCCTCCCCACCACCGCCTCCCATTTCCCTCCCCCTCCCCCGATCAGGAGTGCTGCTTAAAATGCTAAGTGCTTCTTAAAAACTGAAGCTGAAACATTGCTAGGACAAATATTGCCTTGCTTCCTCTGCCCAGTTCATCATGGTAGAAGTTTGTTCACTGCCTCTGTAAGCTGTGCATATTGCCCCAGTTCCAGGTATACAGTGGGTCTATGTTGTGCCATTAAACAGATTGTAGCATGTTGCTCACAAATCCCATTTAAATGCTCCATAGCAATACCACATTAGAGTTCGCACTAGCAGCACAGCCCAGGAAGCTGCAGTTTTAAATAGTGCAGCTTTTTTTTTTCTGCTACCACTGAATCAGGAAAATCTCTCTTAAAGGAGCCATGCCTCTGCTGGCTTCTAGCAAACAGAGCCCACCCAAGAATTTGCCTCTATCAAACCATGCTTAACTCTGTTCTTTTGTGTCTAGAATTCCTTTTCAAGCTCTCTCAGGGTTTAAATGGATTTTAGTTGGCCACGTTGGCATGCCAATTTGTTGTAAAGAGGCTGCTTGTTTATTTTCTGGCTTCCCGGCAGCTCAGACCTGAAATAATCACACAGAAACCATATTATTTCTAGCTTCTTATTGGCAAACACTTATATCTTAATTTAACCCATTTCTAGTAAACTGCATATTGCCACGTGGCTGTGGCTTACTGGGTAAAATTCTGGTGTCTGTATCCAGTGGGGTTATATGGCTTCTCCGTGAGTCTGACTCCTTTTTCCAAGCATTCAGTTTAGTTTCCCCGCCTATCTAAGTTCTGCCTTATCAACAGCCTGAGGCAGTTTCTTTATTCACCAATGGTATTCATAGACTACAGAGGGGAATCATCTCACACCACCCGCCAAAATAAATGAATAAATACTTTTGTAAGGTAGTCACTACAGTTTGAATGAGAAATAGCTCCCATAGCATCATGTATTTGAAATCTCATCCCCAGTTGGTAATTCCATTTGGGAAAGCTATGTTATCTTTAGAGGACAGAGGTGGAAACAATAGACACTATAGTTTGAGCTTTTATAATTTAGCCCCATTTCTTGTCTTTTTTGCCCTCTTCTTTCTGTGTGTGAATGAAATGTGATTAATCTGCTTCCTGACTGCTAACTTGGCCTCATGTTCTTGCTGTTGTACTTTACACACCATGATAGACTATATTCTATCTGAACTTATAAGGCAATATAAATTCTATATCTCCTCTAAGAGATTTTTCTTGACTTACTCCATCATAGCAACAAAAATGTAAATAATGTAGTAGATAATATTGTTGTCCTTAAATTTTGGAAACTTGTACCAAATCATGAAAGTACTGGAACCATAAAATCTGACTCCAAAGACTAAGTTCTTAACTGGTTGCCCAATATTAGTGTCCCTCGTCCCAGTACTCTTTCTTTCTTTCTGTTTCTCCTTTACTTTTGCAATCCTGTTTCTCAAAAGTATATTTAATGATTTTTCTTCTACAACACTAAAATCCTTTACCAAATAATCTTTTCATCATCAAATTTGATCCTCACTCCCCACTCAGTAGCATAAGCTTCTGAGATCCAAACATTCAAACATTCAACAGATGAGCTTTATTTGAGTAGTCTTCACCTCCAAGCTGTTAACAATGGTCAAAATCAAAGATATAGAGGTTTGATGCCAGGCAGGGAATAGAATGTAAAAGGATTTTGAGAAGATGGTAATGAAAGCCTAGTGAACAAGGAATAGACTATTAGCAGGATTCTAATGGACTTTTACAACACTTCAGAAAAGGTCTTGGAAATGGGAATTATCACTGGAAACTGGAGGACAGAGGATCTATATTACATAGCTTATTAGTTTGCTTCCTGTGGCTGTAATATGATCAAAAGTGACTTGAGAAAATAATGGTTTATTTCATCTTACAGATTATAGTCCATTATGAATGAAGTCCATGCAGAAATTCAAGGCAGGAACTTGGAGGCAGAGACTGAAGTAGAGGCCATAGGGGTCCTTCTTACTGCCTTTCTTCATAAAACTTGCTCAGCCTGCTTTCTTACATAATACAGACACACACTCATATACATAGTAAAAGTAAAGAAGTCTTTCTTTAAAAGGCCCTCCAAATCCCTAAAACTGTGTCTCAGATATCTATTGTGATTACCAAGTTTATGCAGCTACCACCATTATGTATATTGAGCATGAGAGGAGCAAGTAAAGAGGAGCTTTTTAGTAGATAGGTCTGTGGACCATGAGGAACTATGCATAAAGATGCACTACAAGAGAGGAGTCTCATATATACAAAGATGTGATATAAATACGGAGAGTCTCACAGATAATGATCAAATGGTATCAAATTTTGGGAGACAGAGGAGAATTAGTGAATTTTTTCATATGAAAAGAACATAAATCTTCGGGGGCCAGAGACAGGGCTTTGGTAACAGGCTTCCAAAATGAACTTTAGTGACTTTTCTTTCTGGGTATTTACAATTTTATGTGATTTCTTCACATGCTAAATAGTGCTGACCTAACTAATGAGTAAAATAAAGCAGAAGTGATAGTGCAGGCATCCTGAGGCTAAATGGTAAAAGACTTTGTGACTTTTACTTTGCTCTTTCTTGAATCACTCACTCTGGGGCAAGTCAGCTATTATGTTGTAAGTGACCCAATTGAAGATATGACGACCAATTGAGACTTCCCATCAAAAATGTTCATAATTTGCCAGTCAGAAGATTAAGCCATTATACAAATGCATCTTCCAGCCTCAATCAATTCTTCAGGTGACTACAGCTACAAGCAATATCTCAGAAAAGATCAACCTAGGGCACTTTGGAATCCTTGCTCCACAGATATTACAAAATAAGGCACTAGTTTTAGCCACTAACTTTCGGGGTGATTTGTTACTCAGGAAGAGGCATCTTTTATACTTTAAGAAAGGATTTCACCATAAAACAATTATGCCTTCTAAAACTGTCACATCACACAAATGTGAAGCAAAATATAAGAAAATAATATAATACTTCTGCTAATTAGTTGTTCGGTAGACTCTAATGATACCATTTTTTCCTGCAGTTTTGCCTGCATACATTTTGAGAGAAGTCAATTTTCTCTCTAGCATGGTTGATCAATTTTTTATTACTGACAGTTTTTTACACGTTTCTTTCAGCTTCACAACACATTATTGGTAATACCATGTACAGCTTTAGGAGTTTATACAAATCCAGAAAACCTTCTATCAAATTTATTTCATTTGTAAGCCATGAGATTTTCTACTATATTTTGATACAGCATGACTAGTAGTAAATAAATGCTACTTGAATTGATGATACTCATCAATGAGTTTTTAGTCGATGATTTTAAACCATATTGTAGTATGGTTTAAAATATCTTAATCAATGGCATTACTTTGTGTCAAATCAGGAAGAAATTTAAATCTTTTCTCAATTTTATTCATATGATCCACTTCACTATTCGGAATCTTAAACAATCCAAAAGGCTATTCATTACTTCTATTCAAAATTTATCACTTCCTCTTAATGAATTACTGCTTTTGGCATAATCTGGAAAAACTCTTTCACTTTTCAATGTCGGAATAATTTTTATTGATTTCATCACTCATCTTTATCACTTTTGTGTCTTCTTTCATTAATTTTTCATCTGAATTTTCTCCCTGTCTTAATAAATAAATTTAATGATGACAAAAGAAATATCTTTTATATTCAGCTAAATTGGGAGTCTGCAATTTTTTTCTTGTTTTCTGACACTTTCTGTGATGGTTAATTTTATACGCCAATGTGAACAGGCTAAAGCTTTCCTAAGTAGCTAGAAAAAAAAAAAAACATCTCTGGGTATATTTTCAAAGTGGTATGTGAAAGAACTTGGTATTTAAATCTGTGGAAAAAATAAAGAAAATCTACCCTTGAGACAACATGTATCAAGATCATCCCATGCATTAAAGTTACAAATAACACAAAATGTCAGGAAAAAAATTGAATTTTCCAGATCATCCATTATTCTTGTTATAATGTACTGGAGATTCTGCTACTTAGATCCTTGTATTCTGAGTCTTAGGACAGTATCACATCTCTTCCGTCATCCAGATTTTACACAGCTAATGTAATCTGAGAAGAGAGAACCTCGACTATGAAAATGCCTCTATAAAATCAGGTCATAGGGAAGTTTGTAGGAAATTTTCTTAATTAGTGATTGGTAGGGGAGACTCAGCCCATTGTGGGTAGGGTTATACCTTTCATGGTAGTCCTGCGTTCTATAAGAAAGCAGACTGAGCAAGCCACTAGAAGGAAGTCAATACAGCACTTCTCCCTGGCTTCTGCATCAGCTCAGGCTTGTGGGTTCCTGCCTTGTTCTTGTCCTGACTTCCTTTAATGATAAAGGAAGTGTAAAGCAAATAAACCCTTTCTTCCCCAAGTTGTTGGATATGATGTTTCATCATAAAAATAGTAATTAACCCTAACTACAACATATAAATGGACACCAATCAACATATAAATGGATGAAGAAAATGTTTGGATATGGAAACTCCAGCAAATAAATCTGCAAAATGGCATATGTTTTCATTCCTTCAGTGCTCTATTTAGCCCCATGCATCAAAGTGACTATTATACTTAGCTTCAGCTGTCAACTTTACACAAATTAAGAATAATCTGGGTTGAAGGAAGTTAATTGAAGAACTGTCTTCATAAGAGTGGTCTGTGGTTATACCTTTGAGGGTATGCTCTTTTTTAATTATTATTTTATTTTCCTTTTTTATCTTTTTCACTTATTTCTTTTATTAAAAACAGATTCTATTCTCTCTCTCTCTCTCTCTCTCTCTCTCTCTCTCTCTCTCTCTCTCTCTTTGGTTTTTCAAGACAAGGTTTCTCTGTAGCTTTGCTGCCTGTCCCGGAACTAGCTCTTGTAGACCAGGCTGGCCTCAAACTCCCAGAGATCTGCCTGCCTCTGCCTCTCGAGTGCTGGGATTAAAGGCGTGCACCACCACCACCTGGCCAGATTCTATTTTCATTCAATATATTCTGATTATAGTTTTCCCTCTCTCTATTACTCCTAGTTCCTCTTCAACTTCCCTTCTATCCAGAAACCCTTTATGTTTCTGATTAGAAAAGAACAGACATCTAAGAGATAACAATCAAACATGACAAAAGATAATATAATAAGATGAAGCAAAAACTCTCATATCAAGGTGGAAATGGCAAGCCAAAAGAAGGAAAAAAGTCCCAAGAGCAAGCAAAAGAACCAGAGACCCATTCTTTCTTACAGTCAGTTCTTGATATCAACTTTATGTAGAAGGTCCTAGCCCACTGTGAGTTATACTATCCCTAGGTAGGTTGGCCTAGGCTGTATAAGAAAGGCAGTTGAAAGTGAATCTGGGTGCAATCCAGGAAGCAGCAGCCCTCCATGGTTTCTGCTTGAGTGTCACAAGCTCACAACACTATATAGTAAAAGTACAGCTGACAGATCCATAGACAAACCCACAGAAGTATGATCCTCTGGGGAACCTGATTTGCAGAGCTTCAGGAACACCTGTCCTTTGGATAGTCACTGCCAATTCTCTAGAAATCTTGTAAAGCCATGGACCTTTTACCTTTCATAGTATGATTCATCCCAAAATACCCCAGCAGTAGCATAAATTGTTTGTCGAGATAACTTCTTCCTGTATGGGAAACTTGATGACTTTTCCCAAACTGTGGGGCACTGATGTAAAAGCATTCACTCAGCCAAACCTTTGTTCTCATAGTCAAATCTATGTAATGCTAGTCCCCCACAATTATCCTTATTGACAGGACTTATTGACAAGAAAGGCACCCTGAGCAATAGGCACTGAGCAGGAGAGACATTATGTCTGCTTTTACTGATAAACAGGTCTGAGTGGCCCTCCTATCTCTAGCAGCAGACTCAGGAAGGTGTAATCTACTGACCTTTGCTTTACTCTAACAAGCTATTAATATTCTGTACTTACCTTCACCTTTCATTTGACACAAGATCTTAGTCTAGGAAATTAACCGTTTGTACCTTTATCCCTAAAATATATAAGAAAAATGCTTGTGTCACTAAACCAGCCCCAGAGAAAGGAATTCCTTCTCACCTGCGTGGCAGCAGATACAGCTCCCCCACATCACCCTGATACTTAGTCTGGGGACCAAGTGCTATCCTAATTCTCCCAATATTACAGGGGATCTTCACAGCCACACCCCTTCTGAGACAAAAGGCTTGTCAGTCTCCATCCATCTTTTTAGCCCTAAGAAATGCATGCTTGGTACTATTGTTATCGCCTATGGAATTGCTAACTATGTCTGTGTGGATATATAAACTGGAAACCTTGTAGGATTAGGAGGAGTATCAAGAGGGACCATCAAGAGGGAACAACAAGGAAGAGTGAGGAACATTGAGAAAACATTGGAAAGAGTATAGAAAGAATAAATGGAACATAGTAAAAAAAAAGACTTATGTGTATTAATATATTTACTCGCAAACAGTTTTAGTCAGTAAGAGCAAATATACTCTTTCCCCTACTCAATGCCTTATTGAGGTTCTTATGTGACCACATATTTACAGGGCTCCTTTCTTTGTGAAAGTCCTGTCTTTGAGGATAATTGTGGGGGACTAGCTTTTTGTAGATTTGACTATGAGAAGAAAGGTTTGGCTGAGTGAACGCTTTTACACCAGTAGCCCAAAGTGTGGGAAAAGTCATCCAGTTACCCATACAGGAAGAAGTTACCTCAATGAAGATTTATGCATTGTTGGGATATTTTGGGATGATTCCCAATATGGAAGGAAGAAGAGCCATGACTTTACAAGATTTCTACAGAATTGACAGCAACTACCCAAAAGACAGGTGTTCCTGAAGCTTTACAAATTGGGTTCCCGAGAGGATCATACTTCTGTGGGTTTGTCTATGGATCTGTCAGCTGTACTTTTACTGTATAGTCTTGTGGGTTTGTGACACTTGAGTCCTTCCCCGACTTTCTTCAGTGATAGACTGTAAGCAGAGGCTGCTCATTCTTTTCCTGGCTGCCCAGGCCTGAATAATCACACAGAAACTATATTAATTACAACACTGCTTAGCCAATGACTCAGGCATATATCTAGATGGCTCTTACATCTTGAATTAACCCATTTCTATTAATCTGCATATCACCACAAAGCTATGGCCTACTGGTAAATTTCTGGCATCTGTCTTCTTTGGCAGCTACATGGTGTCTCCTTGATTCTACCTATTCTCTTTATATATCTCTTCCAGCCTTGCTCTATTCTGCCCTGCCATGGGCGAAAGTAGCTTCTTTATTAACCAATGGTAATAAAACATATTCACAGCATACAGAGGGGAATCCCACATCAATAGACTATGAGGTGTGTAGTGAGTAGGAGTGGCGGGGCTACGTTCCTGGCACCCGGCTGCCCGCATGGCTAGCATTATACCCGAAATAATTACACAGACACTGTATTCTTTTAAACACTGCTTGGCCCATTAACTCTAGCCCTTACAGGCTAATTCTTATATCCCTATCAACCCATCTCTAATAATCTGTGTAGTATCAGTCTTACCGGGAAAGATTCAGCATGTCTGACCTGGCAGCTTGCTTCATGGCATCTGCCCGGGAGAGGGGAGCATGGCCTCTGAGCTCACTTCCTCTTCCTCCCAGCATTCTGTTCTGTTTACTCCTCCCACCTATGTTTTAACCTATGAGGGCCAAGCAGTTTCTTTATTATAATTAACCAATGACCTTCCTCCATCAGAGGTGGAAGTATAATCAAGACAAACCTGTTTCCTTTTGCAAGTTGCTTTTGGTCATGTTGTTTATAACAGTAACAGAAAACAAACTAGAACAGTGACATTTTTTGTCCTAGCAAAGAAAAACTTGATAAATGACATTTTCCTTTTAAAGGTATACTTTTCTTCTAGATCTTTGTTATTTGTTTTTACACAGACTATTATAAAGAGAGAAACACAAACAATTAGACAGCCAAATGTAACATGAAATGGACACTAGAAGCTTGAGATTAGAGGATGATCAAAGATAAATGTCATGAACCTTTTCGAAAAAGAAACAAACTATAAAAGTAAAATTCTGTCATTCCTGACTTTATGTAAGAGTAAGTTTCATCTGTACAAATACGAAAACAATGGGGAAAAAAGGCCACACAGTATTTGTCAGAAAGCAAGAACAATTTAAGTTGGCCATAGTGGCACGTGCCTGTAATCCATGCTTTGGGAGGTGGAGCTAAGTGAATCAGGACCAATATTGGCTACATTGGAGGTTTAAGGTCACCCTAGGTAATATGAGAGCTCATCAAAGAAGGGGGAAGGGGAAGATATATCTTTAAGTCTTACTGTCTTCTAATAGCAAACTGAACATAAGTTTTTGTCTGATGCTTGATACATACTGAAAATATCACTTAGAGATACTCTGTACTATTGCTAACAGTCGTATTTTTTCAATCACATATTTTAAATAGAATTCATAACCTTTTTCCATTATGCTATCTTGTTTTGTAGTCTCTCCAAACATTTCTTATAATGACTGAACTATAGTCTGTCATACATGTGTATCAAAATTCAAGCATTTTTATTTTTGGTTATTAATATTAATACAATTTCACCTTAAATAACCTAAACACTTCATGTGTCCCAAAGATGGCCATGATCATTTTCGTTCCATCATGAGATGAGTTTACAAGTTCAGAGGAGTGGAATTCAGGAGGCAGTTATCAGCATCTTGCAACATCACCTTGTATTTTCTATCTAAAATAAACTTTATATCTCTCTGTCTGTAGCATAATTCTCGGAAGCAGTCCCCATGTTTTAAAACATCTGAACTCTGGAGCAGATGCATTTTTGTTGCTCTCCTTTTGTCTCTCTTCTCTTTCTTTTAAATCCTTTAAAATAGCACAGCAGGGACAAAATATTTGAAAGGAAAACACTGCTATAAAAACTGCACAATCTTTTCAGCTACCACTGCTAGACCTCTTTTGAAATTGGACTCTACCTGTCATTTGCAGTTTGTTAGAGATGAATGTATTAGATCCTGTGAAGATGTGAGAAGGCGGGGAGCTGAGTACAGCTACCGCCTACTTGCCTTGCTCTGTTCCTGTTTGCAGGTGGCTTGGAAACCTTCAAATTACAGAGAGGAAAACTTGGTATTATGGAGTTTGTAGACTTCCAGCACACCTGTTTTGTAAATCCATGCTGTTCCAATGATGAATCGCCTCAGCTTTATGAAATGATTCATCATTAATCATTACAAAAAATAGGCTTAACAATTCATAAGCTCAAATAATGCTATTCCATTAGGTCTGTATTTATTAAAACTATATTACTTTGACTAAGTTTGGAAACGGGGAAAACTCAACAAGTTTATTTCTAGAAACGACAGACCTTTCCGTTCCTTCAATGCTCTGTTTAGCCATATCCATCAAGGCGACATTTTTTAGCAGTAGAAAAACTTGATAAATGACTTTTTCTTCCTAAAGGGGTATGGTGTTTCTAAATCTTTGGTCTGTGTTTCTACACAGAACATTATATAGAGAAAAATGGATTTTTTTTTCGTTGAATCTATATGCTTAACACACAACACAGAACATTTTGGAGACCAAATAGGTGTTCTTGGTTTTTGTTATTGTTCCTTTTCGCATTGTTGCTGCTTTGCTTGTTTTACACCAACTAATTCTCTGACACTAGTTAGTTGCCTTACAGCTCAATTCAATTCTGACATTAACAGAGTTACTGCAGACCACATAGGTTAGGTGCTCAGTCCCATAAGGTGTTCCCCCACATACTTCAGAAGCCAATCCAACTAGGTTCTCAGGTAACCTATAATTTTAGTATGACCTGACAAACATTGGTGATTCCCCCCTTTTGGAGCATGCTAAAAGAATGACTCATGGGGAACAACACCTTAAGTAACTATTGATGGAGGAAGGTCATTGGCTAATAAAGGAACTGCCCTGGCCCATTTTATTGGTTAGAGGATAGGTGGGAGGAGTAAACAGAACAAAATGCTGGGAGGAAGAGGAAGTGAGGTGAGACTCCACAGCTCTGCTCTCAGGAGCAGACGCCTGAGAGAGACGCCATGCCCCGCTCCCGGCATGAAGCTCGACCCAGGATGGACTAGGCTAGAATCTTCCCGGTAAGACCGGTTCTCACAGATTATTAGAGATGGGTTGATCGGGATATCAGAATTAGCCAGTAAGGGCTAGGGCAGAAGGGCCAAGCAGAGCTTAAAAGAATACAGTGTCTGTGTAATTATTTTGGGGCATAAGCTAGCTGAGCAGGCGGCCGGGGTGCTGGGAACGCAGCCCCGCCGCCTCCCTTATTACTTCAAACTATAAGAGAGGCTCCAGGAAAAAAAGGCAGGAGCCTTTTACCTCAGGTGCATTTTGTTCCTGGATTCTTCTTGGTTGTGATTTTGTGCCTCCTGTGACAAACATATACATTCAACTTATAAGATGTGTTTATTCTTGTTGGATGTCAGAGCATAGCTGTAAAACCCAATTTGGTCAGTGTGCCCTGAATCTGGACATGGATTTCTGCCTTGCTTTCATGTTTCCCCAGATATAATCTATACTATATGCCAGGCAATTGTGTTTAAATAGGTCTATCCTGGGAAAGCTCTGGTAAAGGGTTGCTCTGTTAACATTTAGTATGTGTTTACCGGCATTTCTTTACATGTTTTTCTGATCATGTTTTTCTGAACTCAAACAACCTTCCTTTGATCATTGTTTTCTTTGTTATGTTAGTATATAAAAGTACACTGGAACTAAAGTAAGGTTGTCTATAGTATTAGACTTTAGTCTGCCCCATTCTTTCAGGTCCTCAGATGCCAGGTTCAGCAGACAAGATCTGGACAGGTCAGCAAAGTCAATACCCCCATCACTATTTAGGTTTCAATTTTCAGGAGTAGTTTATTAAGCCCAGGTAAACAGATTAGTTAGTATTGTTAATTTGTTACAAGGAGTATTTTAAAAAGAGACTGCTAGTTTGTTTTCTGAAGCTTAGCCCCAAAATAACCACGCAGAAACTATATTATTTAAATCACTCCTTGGCCCATTAGCTCTAGCTTCTTATTGGCTAACTCTTACATATTAATTTAACCCATTTCTATTGATCTGTGTGTAGCCACATGGCTGTGGCTTAATGACTAAATTTCCAGCATCTGTCTCCTGTGGGGCTACATGGTGTCTCTCTCACTTCGTCCTTCTTTCTCCCAGCATCCAGTTTAGTTTTTCCTGCTTATCTCTATTATTTTGCCTTATCAGGCCAAACCAGTTTTGTTTATTAATTAACCAATTGTATTCACAGCATGCAAAGGGGAATCCCACATCAATGCAATGAACAGCTAGATGATGAAATACGCAGAGTGAGATTTGGAAAGGTCCTGAGTGCAGGTACTTCTGATTTTATGGAGTTGGGATGAAGCCATCATCCCAGTAGAAACTAGCACATTATTTTATAGGTATATACTTAAATCCTTAATAAGTGATGTCTTGTATATTAAGTGCATGGGTCTAGGTTGTTGAAAGTTTTTGTTACCTGAGTATGTTTCTAAAGTCTCCATGTCTAAAATCAAGGAGCAGACTCAGGCTCATGTGGCTTATTAGTAGTTAAAGGTCACCTCTGTGCTCATAGACAGCTTAGAGAAATGAGAGCCCTGAATTTCCCAAACTGTTGCTGAATTCGTGATTGTACTAGTGAGTGTAGTACCTTTTAGTTCAACTGATCAATATCTGTCCCTGGGATTTTCTTTATGAGTATCAGGCCAGGAGTTTCATTACAATGTTCTCAGATTGGCAACATGCCTTTCCTTATATAACTTGAATGGATGACACATGGAAAGGAAAGTGTGTGCTGGTGTTGGTGGACACGTGGGGTTCCAGGGATTTGGGGATTTCTCTATGGTAACTCGACAAAGCACTTACATGCTTTGTGCTTTAATTTCATATTTAAAACGAAAATGTCGGGAAGAATTTTCTTTCGGCGGTTTCATCTAATTCGAAGATGGAGGATGCTGGAAACAAAGAGTTGAGCAGCACAAGAGAGCCAAGAGAAGTGGACTGCCTGATGTGTAGTCAACCGAGCACATCCTTTGCAAAGCCCCCTGCAAAGAAAAAAAGAGCAAACAAGACAGCAAAAGAGAACGATTGTAAATCAAACAAGAAAGCAGGAGATGCTGAGACTCCACAACCCACTCCTAGGAAAATACCAGTTCCTCCTCTACCGGATTATCTGCCCCCAGTGAACCTGATTCACTGAGACATTTTTCGGGAATGGTGCAAGATGCAGAAGCTGAGTAGCAAAGGCCAGAAATTAGAGACTTACAAACGACTCCTTGCAAATTCTTTCCCCAAACAAATGCCTGAATTAGAGAACATTCCTGACACACCGAAAGAGGCCAGGGTGAAGATATGTCGGAAAAAAATTAAGACGAAGACGGAGGAGGGACAAGAGTCATGTCCTCAGGTGATAGTTCCTCTTGAAATGGCCCCTGTACCCGAGAAGCAGATGCCCGCCCTTACTGAATCTCCTGTCCTCTATGAAGAAGTCAGCATGACCATTGTGACCACAACTGCCTCTGAGGCAGTGTTGGCGTCTTGGGCCAGGATTGTAGCCAATGCTAACAAGAATGAGGCCCTGCAGTCCATTACAACACCTGAGAACTATGGGGAACTATGGAGTATGGTCCAAGGGAGAAGCCTTCCAGCATACTCAAGAGGATGGGTTCGGCTGCAGTTCCACACTGGACAAGCCTGCGTACCTGAGAAGAAAGGGAAAGTGATTGCCCTCTTCCTGCTGCCAGCCTGTTCCTTTCCTCCCCCACACCTGGAGGACAACATGCTGTGCCCCGCCTGTGATCACAAGAACAGGGTCCTAAATAAGAACCTCCAAGGATAAAGGGAATCTCAGTTGTGGGCTAGCTGCTGTCATTACCTACTCCTTGGAGTGAGATACGGAACTGCAGCCAAGACTGAGACTGATGGAAATTCACATCTGTGCCCGTGAAGGTGCCCGGATCAGCCAGAACCCATGAGGTCTTGTTTGTTATTTGTTGCTGTAGTACTAGCAGCTTGGAAAAAGAGCCAGTGAAGCCACCAAAACACAGTAGGTCCATGTCTTCGTTGTGAGGACTGCATACTCTTAAGTGACTATGCCTTTTACTGTTGTGTGAAAATAAGGTTTTGCTGGGATGGAAACTGGTATCTCCAGATATAGTACTTGCTTGTACCACCACTGCCACAACGGGGGTCATAGACAGCTCTGTGGTCCCCTGTAAACATTTAGCTTGTGATTGTAGCCTCTGCATGTCCTCTTTCTTGGGTTGTAGTATGTTTGTTAGTAAGTAGTGCTTGGGTTTGTTTTCTATTTTTGCAATATTAAACCAAATCTGTTTTTTTGCATAAATAAATAAATAAATAAATAAAACAAAAATGTCTTTGTTCTTCTGTCAATACCATGCTTTGCACAAAAATAAGTGTTCTATCTCTGGTCTAAAGTAACATGAATTTTACTGTGCTAGCAAGGCATTAGATTGAAGGGCCATATTTTTGGTGTTCTGTGAATGACTTTATGAAGGTTCCTTTAATGTTTTCTCTCATATGAACAGATGAAGGACACATTTCCTCAATGAAATGGTCAGAGTAAGACTCCTAAATGAGGTAATTTATCCAGGGGCTTGAATAACAGTGTAATTTAAAAAAGTGATACCCCAAAAAGTAATGGGCAGGGCTTCTTCTTCATATGTTCATTTCATTATACATGAAAGTAGAAACAGAGAAATCACCCACCCATGTTATTGAAGCTTCCCCTTCCCCACTTTCTATTGATGTGACAGACACCATGAGCAAAAGCAGCTTGGGGAAGAAAGAGTTTAATTGGCTTACAAGTCACGTCTATCATCTGGGGAAAACAAGGCAGGACTCAAGGAAAGAAGCTACAGACTGGATATGAAGCCAAGGGCACAGAGGAGTGCTATTTACTGACTTGTTTTCCATGCCTTGTCCTCAACTCAGCCTGCTTTCTTACAAGACTGCCTGCCCAGGGTGCCACCTGCCCAGGGTTGGCACCGCCCCTAGTATGTTGGGCCCTCCCACATCAATCATAAATCAAGAAAATGCCCTGCAGGCTTGCTTACAGGTCAGTTCTATGGAGGCACTTTCCTCAACTGAGATTCCTCTTCTTCGATAGCTCTATCTTCTGTCAGGTTGACAGAAGTATCAACCAGGATCTTACCCCTACTCACACTCTCAGTATGGTATCTAATTGCTTTTGGGCTCTGTCAAGTGAACTGCTTTTACAATTGAGACTTTATGCTTTTAAAAGCATTAATGCCTCTCTCTTCAGTAAGGCTATGAGGGTTCACCAAATTCAGACTTACTTTTTGGTACACTTTGCCACAAAAGACTAACACACACTGAAACACATAAACTGTTCCAAGATCAGAGAAATGAAACCACTTTATCATTACACCTTGTTGTTAGTTGCCTTGGACCCTAGGTAATCTCTCTTAAGGGAAAAAATGTTAGAGCTGCAAGACATAGGATTAATTACTTTAACCTACTTCTATTTACAAATGTACAATTCCCGCAGATCGGTCCCAACCCTACTGCTTCTGAATAACAAAACAGCATAATTTTGACTCACCCACCAAGGTCCTGTCCTCATTACTACAAAGTAGACATACGACAACCCTTTTCTTCATCATAGCCCTTTTCTAGCCACCTTGATATGATTTTTAAAACCACATTTTGACAGTTTTCACCTATTACCACAAGTTTTTTATTAGTTCAAAATGTAGATCAATAAGCATATATCAAAATCTAGCAGAATATATAGCTACTGAAGTTATAAATTAGTAACTATGTGAAGGTGACCCCCCAAAACATCATCCCCTAGCCAAAAAGAAAATTAGGTTGCTCTTAAATGACCTCCACAGGCCTGTATGTTAAAGGTTTAGCCTCCAGAGTTGTACTATTTGAATGTAGTAGAAGCTTTAAGTGGTAGCGTCTAGTAGGAGGTCTTAATATCACTGAGAGCGTGCCCTGGTGCAACCTAAGGGCTCCTCAGCCCCTTTGTTTGCTTTTCATTGCTTTCTGGGTATGATGGCTTTTGTTTGTTGACAACTTAATATATATGGAATTAACTAAAACCAAAATAGTTGGGCAGCTGGAATTAACTAAATCCCAGGTGGTTGAGAAGCTGGAATTAACCAAAACCCTAATGGCTGGGCATACCTGTGAGGGATTTTTTTTTTTTTATTAAATCATTAGAAGTGGAAAGACTCACTTCTAATCTGGATCTTTGTGGTGGGAAGACCCCCTTTTAATCCAGATCTTTTGAGATGGGAATATTCCCCCTTTGATGTGGACCACACCTTCTGCTGGTAGCCTATATATAGGACAAGGGGGAGTGAGCTTGCTCTTTTTTTTTTTTTTTGCCTGCTTTCTAGTATTCTCCCTAGCAAGTCCTTTCCTTCCCTGGCATTAAAGCCTACTTTGTCGGGATTCCTGCACATAATGAAGACCAGCTGAGACATCCATCACTATGGACTGAACTGTTGGTAGATGTTGGACTAGCTGGACTGCAGCCTGTATGTCATTCTAATAAATCTCCATATATATATATATATATATCCATATGCATATATATGTAGATAGATAGATAGACAGACAGACAGACAGACAGACAGATAGATAGATAGATAGATAGATAGATAGATAGATAGATAGATAAAGACAGATATTCATTCTCTAAATTTTGTTACTCCCAAGAATCCTGACTAATATGCTGGCGCTCCTGCAGTGTTGTGTGGTCTCACCACAAGTCCCATGAACTGAAACTTTCCAAACCATGAGCTAGAATAAACTTTTCCATTTTAAAAATCGATTCTCTAATTGTGTTATAGTTATAGAAATCTGACTAACATGTTAAATAAGTTTTTATTTACCCTTAGACTTTATATGAAAGTGAAGTAGAATCTAGGCTTTATTGTGACTGCTGGAAAATTATTTTCTAGAAAACACCGATTAGAAAATGGAATTCCAGGAAAATGTAACAGTTAGGAGTAAGTGGTATATCTCTGTAATCCAAGCACTTTGTATTCAGGAGGCTGAGGCAAGAGGATTCTAATTTGAGGAAAGCCTAGGCTAAGACACAAGACTCTATCTCCAAACACACATGAGTAAAAGAATAAATTAAAAGTGAAGGAGCAGGGGATGCATGGTTTTGAAGTTCTAAGGCTTTCCAATATGAAGGATCCTACTGAACCCTAAATATATAACTTCTAAGCTGTGGGAATTTACGGCAAGTCACTGGTTTCTTGATATAAGCCCTCTTTTATCCTCAGGATACATTCCAAGGTCTCAATTGGATTTGTAAAATTGAATAGTATTGAACCATATATATTCTATATTTTTCTTATACATATGGGTTCGATCACAGACCCTCTAGCTGCCTTTCTGACCCTCTCAGAAATCAGGTCATGTTTCCCACCTTCTGAATTTCATCCTTAAAACAAAGAACTGGCCAGCACCTGCTGAGAAGAATCAGTCCTCCAATCTTAGCAGGAAAATCAAGCCCAGGACCTCCCCCTTGTAACTGTAATATACCTACTGCCTTTTGTCCCTTGATATCTAGGCCAGACTAAATCTCATATTTTGGAACTTCTTGCCACTCTTTTGAAAACTTCTAACAATCAAAAAACAAACAAATAACCTCCCCTCAAACCACAAAATATCTAAAGCTTTTATTTGGGGGATTTGAAGACTCTTTATTTCAGACCCATTGTCATGCTATGTAAGCCATCTCTCCTAGTGCATCTTTTTTTTTTTTTTCTGGATAGGAAAAAAGCTATCCATCTTCAGGGCCGCATCTCCCAGCAAAGTTCTTCTGTGCCAGCTCCTTTTCCATGACCTTATTTTTCTTTATAATTTCTGAAAATATATGCTTATGTTAATATTTAATTCATGAATCAGGCACAGGGAGAGATTAACAATAATCAACAGTAAGTTTGAATAACTATTACAATTGACTCTAGCAAATGTTGTATTGCTGTAGTCTGTTTCTCATATATTTTATAGTGTTAGAAAAAAGAATAATCCCAATATAGCACAAAGAAACACACGAATGGCAATAGTTCAACAAGGCAATTTTTTCTGTAAAAAGGGGTGCTTTAATACCCAAACCAGAGTAACAGACACACCTGGCCAAGATGACATCCATCTCATGCCTCTGTTGTAAGTGGTGACAACATCTCATGTGATTGATTGGTGAAAGCTGAACATGACAGTCTAATGTGACTGGCAAATTGGCTCATTGGGGAAGAAAAAAGATTCAGGAAATATGAGTATTTGGCTAGCCAATGATCTTTGATAGACTAAAGAAATTTCTCACAGTTCTACTCCATTCACCCTTTTTTAATGGTGTGAGATAATACCAAGCTTTAATGGTTGAATAACATTGGCATTGAAATTTCAAACCCAGGACAAATGGCTAACTGAGGTGCCCATTAACCTATCAAAGCTGATGTTCTCCCAGCATCCCTCAGTCTCCACCTATTACAGGGCCCTCCTGGGTGGCATACTCAGCTCCCTTGCCCAAATTCTCCAGTTGAGGTACTGGGCTGGTCTTTCCTTCCTCCAGCTCATTTGGCCCCTATAGAACCCAGTCTCTTGGCCCAGGAGCCCTATCTTGGTTGGCAGCTCCAATCCCCTCTCTTCTACCCCCTCTTTTCACATGTCCTGGCTAAAGGTTATGTTCACTCTGAACTCTTCCAGATGTCCTTGCATCTGGCTGTGTTTTCCCTTTATATACAATCAAGTTTCTCCTTCACCATACCTAGGAGCAGTCATGCTCTTCTTTTATTATTGTTATTAATCATTATTATTATATAATCAGGCATTGTGGGAGTATCAGGCTACTATGTAATGGTTACTTGAGCAGAAACACTGTGATACTGTGAGATATCTGATAATGAAGAGAGCAGAGCTACTAATGGGCAAGCAAAACACAATAGATAATGGGGTAATGCCTGTTCTAACAGAGATGGCATGAGATTTCATCATATTCCTTGGAATGTCATGCAGGTTAAATTATAAGTTCATAGTGATAAAAGTATTCATCCAATACTTTCAGATCCTAGTGCATTAGAGGGAAACTGCAGAAAACAAAACTGTAGATAAAGCGGTACCGCTGTCCCAACGTTTCAGAACATTTCCTGAAGTCTCAAGGTCAAATTTTTGGCAGAGAGACTATTTTTTATTCCGTGATAAGTGCCCTGGGGTGATTAAACTTGTGGTTTTTGCTCTTATTGTAGTTAGCTTGCTGGCTACTGGATAGGCTGGTGAAGTGGAAAAAGATGGAGGTGCACAGAAATGCAAAGGGGATCAGTAATTGTGAGGGATAAAAAGATACTTTGGAAGGCTCTGAGAACAAACTGAGAAGCTGGGTGATTAAAGATGCCTCTTTCTTTTAGATAACAAGGGACCACAAGAAAAAGTTTAACTTTTCAGCAGAAACCAAATCTTTAATCAGAATTAGTGCACTTTGTTACTGGATGGAGAGGGATAGGAGTACGAGGAAAATTAAGAGAATGGGGTTTGTGACAATGTATCCTTTTGGAACTGCTTTTAAAGTAAACAAGAATGGTGAAGTGTGCATATGTGAATGGTGAGGAAAGAGTGTGTTCTGTGTTCTGCAAGGAATGGCTACAGTTAACTTTCTTTTTCCACTCCTGGGGCCTAAATTCTTTCTGAGGATGAAGTGTCTCAAGGTTGAGTTGTAGCTCTTGATGTCATCCAGTGCTTTGTATGGTAGTATGTTTAAACAACAAAAAAAGGAAGGCTTTAATTTTAACATAGCAAAATTACATATAACAAAACGGTTATCAAGTAAAACTACAATATTTACATCTATTTTATCTTTTATCATAACTAATTAAAACTATAACTATCTATATATTCTTTAACTCCATCAAAGACTCCAGAAGGATATAATATTACCTAAGTAAATGAGAAGCAAGTAACTTACAAAACTCTAATACTCTCTTCTGAACTCTGTGGGCACTTGCACTTACACGTGCACATACCCATATACATACACCTATACACATATATGTAACTAAAAATGAAATAAATAATTTTAATGAGCCCACGTAGGGACTGGAGGCATGGCTTAATGGTTAAGGCATCTGTCCATACCTCCAGTTCCAGGGGATTCTACCTCCTCTTCTCACCTCTGCAGACACTAACTGTACATGGTAGATAGACATGCATGCAGGAAAGCACCTATACACATGAAATATAAACAAATAAATGATTTTTAAAAGTAAGTCAATGTGTGTAGATAGGATAAAGAAGTGATAGGTTATGTAGACCTGAAAACGGTAGTGTTATTATCCATTCTCTTTTTCTATAACAGAACATTGGAGGCTGCACAACTTACAAAGAAAAGAGGTTTCACTCCACAGATACTTACTTACCAATGTTTATTGCTCCCTTATTCACAATAGCCAGGAAATTGAAACAACCTAAATGTTCTTTGAATGACAGATAACAAAAATGTAGTACATATACAGAATGGAATACTATTAAGCTGTAAAAAATGAAATTATGACATTTGTAGGTCAGTTGGTGCTGTGGAAGTTCCTTCAGCCAATAGCCTTTAAGATACCAGCCCACTTGGGCTTTGTCTCTTCTACTATACATGCAATGGTAAAGTGTGCACTTGCTCTCTTGCTTCCAGCTCTCGCTTCCAGATGCTAGATTCAGTTCCTGTTTCCTGTTTGTGTAGAGGAGTGTGATCTAGGACTGTGATTTGTGAGTCTACCCCTAAGTAAATAACCTTTTATTATATGTAGTTCTGAAGTAGTGTGGGATTATTTTGCAACTTATGTCCTCAAATTGGTAGAACTAGAAAAGATACCATATATTGAACTTGGTAACTCAGAACCAAAAAAAAAAAAAAAAAAATGACACATGTTTTTTCTCATCTGTAGTTTCTAAGGACAAATCTCAGATGTGGATATACAACATATAGTAACCATATAAGCCAGGTTGAGTGTAGCTACAGCCCCTCATCAAAGAAACCTCTCTTTATAGCAAATGGAGACCATCACAGAAAACCACAACCTAAACACAATGAAGAGATCATTGGATTTTGAAAAGCTCAGCCCCAGCATATATATCTGTATCACACAGCTCCTACATCTGTGGCTCAGGGAACATCACAATACCTGTGTGGTAGTTTTAATGTGAATGCCTCCCATAGCCTTACATGTTTAAATACTTGGTCCCATTGATGGAACCATTTGGGAAATATGAGGAGGTGTGGCCTTGGTGGGAGATGTATACCTCCCCACCATTCCCAGCATTTTCTCTGCCTCCTACTTGAAGACCAATATATGAGCTCTCATCTGCTGCTTCAGCACATTGCTGCCTGCCTGCTGCTATGTTCCCCTCCATGATGCCAATGGACTCCTATCTCTCCGGAATTATAATCCCCAAATAAAACCTTTCTTCTATAGTTGGTCATAGTGTTTTATTATAGCAATAGAAGTTTAATACAACCAGGATGTGTGCTGTAAAACAGTCTATCCTAGAAACAACTGCATAAATAAAACCAGAACAATGTCAGTATCAATGGATATGCTAAAGTGAGAGGGGTAAAATTTCATGTGATCCCACTCCTAAACAAAGAACTACAGGACACTAATGAATGCTGGGAGGACAATTAGTCTCTCAAAATGGTGAGACCCTTATTTGTTGTCTTATGTAAAGGGGCCAGCTTTGAAACAATATATACAAAACCAAATATGGACTAAACATGTGTGTGTGTGTGTGTGTGTATATATATATATATATATATATGTGTGTGTGTGTGTGTGTGTGTGTGTGTGTGTGTGTACACATAGATGTATATGTATGTAACAATAAGACTCAAAGATAAAGAGGCTATCAATTTGAGAGCAATGGGAGGGATTGAAGAGGTATACCTGGGAGGGAGCTAGAAGGAGGAAAAAAGTGATGTAATTCTATTTCATTTAAAAATATATTTTAAAAAGTGATTTATTTTATCTCATGCCTCACCAACATTTTCTTAGCCTCTGTCACTAGAGGACCTTAAGGGGAAAGGGCAAGAGAGTACTTGAGGAAGAGAAGCATGAGAGAACCAAAGAAACCAAATTTGTACTATAACAGTCCACTCTTCTGGTAACTAACCCCACTCTTGCAAGAACTACATTAATCCATTCATGAGGATTGAACTTGTATTGCCTAAATATCTCTTAATGATCATATTATGACTTGACATAGTTAAATCAGGGTTGAAGCCTTAACATGAATTTAGTGGAGACAAATCATATTAAACCACAGCAGTCTGTGAGTAGAAAGTATGTATTTCTTTGAATGCCTGAATTATTTCCTATGACCAGACTGGAATGGAAAACTCATGGATCATCCAATGATGCAGGAAATAGAACCCAAATATCTGCATATATTTTGATGACACAGGTTAACCAGGAAGGTTGGTCAGGGAACACCAGTACATTTAATAGCCTTTGGTTATTACCTAAGTAACTCAAAGGTCTTTTCTGATTTTTCTCTGTCTCCTGCTCCAGATGTTGACTTTTTTTTCCTGTTGAGTTGAAAGATATATGTGAGATTAACATCAATATTTCCCCTGGAGTTGTTTGAAGACTTAAAGACTTCTAGCAGCCTTTGTTTTTACTCAATGAGAAAAGTAAAACTCAGATTTCCTTCTATCTTCTTCATTAATATTAAAATATACTGTGGAAATTAGATGGAGCCTATGCATCATGATAGAAGTAAACAGTAGGCACTCAGAAATATCTGTTGGGATTTTTGATTTGGGGTTGTTGAACTGAATACAAAATTGCTAAAGGCATTATGACAGGAATTTCAATAAAATAAAAAAGATTGTGTTCTTTTCTCTGAGCATAATTCACTGGTTTTGGAAATGGGTCTTTGTTGAAGGTTGGCATCAGGGCTCGTATTTGTGAAGTACTTGTCAACCACATTATCAAAGGATGGGAAAGCTGCAATCACTGAAATAATCTCCAGTTTCTAAATTACTTCAAAACTGACTAATATCCTAAATTACATTTAATGTATATAGGAAGAAATGCAGAATGTAATGGTCCCTGTTCTATGTGTAGAATAAAGAAATAAAATAAAAGTTACTTAAAATAAACAAGAGCCTTTAACACACACACACACACACACACACACACACACACACACACACACACACTGCATAGTACCAAAGCAGCAAATGAGTAGGAAAAATAAGAAAAGATGTTTGTAGTGCTGCTTAAAGGTTAACTAAAAATTAACAGAACCAGACCCCAAATGAAATGATTATGGGCCGAAAATAGCTAGGTATGTGGGAGTTGGAAAACAGCTTTAAAATGTTGAAACCTCCATCAAAGTTCAGGGCAAGCAGATTGAACCCAAAGTATTAACACCCACTAAAAAGAAAGTTAAGTTGTGGGTAGTGAACTGGAAACACTTGAAAATCATGATTTCCTTGAAATTTTCTCATGGATGGGAGAAAACCAGGGATCCAGGCTTTCAGATAATGAAGCAAAATATATTTTAAAAAATAACAAAAAGTTATCACAAACCACATCATGGTAGGATTACTTAATTGGGGAAGCTTATAAGACAAAGCATATTTGCAAGGGAACAATGGAGAAATTATTCTTAAGGTTTTACTTTTATAACTAATCTTATTATTGATAAGGATGTAACCTCTTTGTTTCTTGAGAGTCTTGAACCCAGGAGAGCCATGATCAGTGTCTAGAGCTGAGTGAATGCTTGATTTTTCTGCTTCCAAGCGTTGGGATTACAGGTACATGTCACCAGACTTGGTTTAAGAAATAAACTTCCAAGAGATAAGAAAAGGCAGAAGATGCTATGAGATGGGTGGGGAGATAGTATAGTTCAGTTAGTAAAGGCTCATCTTGAAAGGATATGAGGTCAATCCTCAGAACCCATGGGAAAACAGACAGACAACCCCCCCCCACACACACACACACAAAGTGACACATGCTTGCAATCCTAGTTCAGGGGAAGAAGAAACAGATCCAGCTAGCTAGTTGGCCAACCTAGCTTAATCAGTGAGCCCCAGGCTGATGGGCTACTCAAAAACACTCACTGGCCTGCTTCAGAGGAATAACACCTGAAGTTTGCAACTAGCTTCCATCCACATGTGTGCACACGTAGCGCGCGCGCACACACACACACACACAAACGAGAGACAGAAATGAAGAGAGAGCTAAGAGGAGAATAGCCAACTGGGAGAACTGACCAGATTATGATGTCATGTCACAGAATATTGTGTAAAATGTTTTCCATAAAAAGATATATGAGGGGCTGGATAGATGGCTCAGCACTAAGAGCTCATAGTGCACTTCCAGAAGACCTGAGTTTTGTTCCCGGCATTCATTTCAGGTAGCTCATAGCCACCTGTGACTTCAGCTTCAGCTTCTGACCTCTTTAGGCACCTGCACTATTGGTCATAAACCCACACATAAGAAAAGGCAAACACATATGAAAAGGAAGATAGGCAAGGTGATGCACACTTAAAATGTCAGTACTCAGAAGTATTAGGCAAGAAGCTTGTGAGTCGGAGGCTGTGCTGAGCCATATTGTGTATTGTGTCTCTGTAAACAAAACTAAGATAAAAAATACTATTGAATCAACCAAACTAAAGAAGATGATGGGGGGGGGGGGTGGTCCTTGAATCATCATACATGAATGCAAGTTAAAGTGCAATGCTGATAGGAAGATGAAAAGGGCAATGTGGGTTATTTCAAGGACTGGGGGCAGACGAGGGCTCTGGAGAGGGAACTACAATTCCTATTAATTGAGCCCTGAAGCAATGTCCCAACATTAGCTTCTTTTATGTTTTTCATCTTTTCCACTAAGCAGTGGTAAAGTGACCTGCCCAAGGTCAAACCGGTAATAAGCGGCAAAGCTAAGCCTTAGTACAGAGCTGACTGGAAAGCTTGCGTTCTTTTCAGATTTGTGTAGACAGTAGAAGATAAACTCCCAACACATTCAGTGCAGTGGAGTCGTCGAAAGGTTTTCATTTCTCAGCTCCTCCATGCCAGCATCACTCAGAGCAAGGGGAAATTTAGTAGTATTTCACATCTACAAAGACAACATTGAGACACAGTTAACAAATGTCTATTTTTACAGAAAAAAGGTTGAGGCAAGGCCACAGAGAAGGCAAAGAGCCCCATCTCTGCATGCACAGCGGTTTAAAAGATGATGGACATGAAACGTCCTTTGTTAAAAAGGGCAAGTAAAACTGAATTTCAACAAAAAAAATCACAAAGAAATGATCTATTCATAGCTTCTTAAACTGCAGGTTCAACCCCATACAGAGTAGCATAAGTGAGTGTAGAAGTCACAGAGATATGTTAACTATGAAAGTGTTCTGAATGTCCAAAAACCAAAAATTAACTAAAAATCAAAAAGTGTAATAAACTCAGGCCTGGGAACTGAAAGAGTTCTGGCCCAGCATGCATCAGGCCTTGGGTTCTAGACTCAACATACTATAAATGATAAACTAGTCTTGGGTGACATATACATAAAACCCCAGAACCTGAGAGGTGGAGGCAGGAAGAACAGAAGTTCAAGGTTATCCTTAGTTACAGAGTGAATTTGCACAGTCTGTTAACATGGTGAGTTTGATGAGGCCAGACTGGGCTACACAAAACTTTTCTCAAGAAGGAAAAAAAAAAAAGGTATAAGGAATCTAATGTACTTCGGGCATTGCCCATATAAGCAACTCCACCATATCCTTGGTTGCATGTTACCATATTATCTTTGTTAGGTTTCTATTGCTGTGAAGAGACCATGATCATGGCAACTCTTATAAATAAAAGCATTTAATTGCAGAGACGCACTTATGGTTTTAGAGGTTCAGTCCATTACATCATGGCAGGGAGCGTGGAGGAGTGCAGGCAGCAGATGTGGTGCTGGAGCTAAGAGTCCTACCTATGCCTTGACTCAGAGGCAAGGAGAAGTTGATTGATGGTCGCACTGAGGGAAGATTGAGCCAAAGAAACCACAAAGGCTACCCCTACAGTGACATACTTCCTCCAACAAGGCCATATCCAATCCAAGAAAGCCACACCTCCTAGTAGTGCCCCTCTCTATAAGCTTATGGGTGCCAGCTACATTCAAGCTATTGCACATACCATGCAACACCAATGAAACCTGGAACATTTCAGCTGCTGCGAGGCTATTGTGTGTTCTAAATCACATGATTTTACTCTACATGCAAAGCTTTCTACTCTTTTGGAAGTATAATGATTTAGTATGAGAAAACAGACACTTGTAATGATTGCCTGCTATCATTTCTCAGTGTGGGTATCAAATTAGTACATCTTTGCACTGTATTGCATTAAAATGTTTTATTTTACAAATTGCTATTTGAGTGTCTTACTTGAGTTTCATTAGCCATGATGAAATATATTTTGGCTCAGGATTAGGGCAGAATCTCCAACAATTTCTGGAATAGCGCTAAACATATTTCTGCTATTTTTTTACTTCATATTTCTGCGACATGGCATTCTCAGCATTGATGATTACAAAACAAAATGGCAGTCAACCTGAACTTGTTGAAGGTACTCTCTGTCCAGCAGTATGAAACACTCAGTCAGTCAAGATTTAACTCTTTACAGAAAAATAAATGAACATACCCATCTGAGCATGCAAAATTGGGTTGTCACATTCAATAAATGGTAAAAGCATTGTGTATAATAAGGGATTGTTTATAAAATAAACTTCTGTATGGTTTCTCATGTGCTAATGTTTGATTTATATACCTATTATATATATCTGAGGCCACAGAAACATCTCTCAGGTGAGAGGAAAGAAGGTTTAAGGAGTGCTGAGCTATATGAATAAATAATTCTATTTTCCTTGGGGTGGTTCCCACTAAATGTGATAGCATGAAAAATAGTTTACAACAAAACAGTTCAAACGACTGATGGTTTTTTCCTTATTCTTTAAATGTTTGCCAATTATTCTTTGGAAAGAAGGTTGCATTAGGGCTTCCATACTGTGCCCTGGGAATAACGAAGAGACAATTTAACATATTTTGTGGAGCTGGCACCTAACAATCGCTGAGCCTTCCATTCACATTTCCTATAGCATCCCAGCTGCTTTCCTTGACTGCAGTCCAGACCCTTTTCGTTAACACCCTTCCAACTGCTGCCAGAATAAACTTTGTAAAACGCAAATCTGACAATGTCAGTTCTTTGCTTAGAACTTGTCAGTGACACACCATGGCTAGGGCTTGCCTTCCCAGACTCATCTCTTGTTCCCTCAAGCACTCTTCACTCTAACTGTTTCAAATTATTCTCTGTTCCCAAAGGGAGGAAGCACTACTGTCTTTTGTGCATGTTATTCTTCAGGTCCAAGATGTCTTTTCTTAGCTGTTTTTTTTTTTTTTAATCTGACAATGCCATCTTTCCATTAGCTCAAATATCACATTTTTAGTGAACCATTCCAGAGCCCATCAAACAGAATCATTGTGACTTTTTTGGGCATTCTTTTTCTGAGGAGGAATATTTCTAAAATATATTATCACCAATATGTATGTCTATTATGGTGATGTTCCCCTTATACACTGAAAAACTGTGGTTCATTAGATAGAACATTTTCGGATCAAGAAACTGTCAAAGTTATTCCTTTATCTTTGTTACCACAGCAGCGATATTCTCTCGTTTAACCATTCTTTAATTGAATGCCTATGAAGTCCTAGGTACCCTGCTAGATCTTGAGAATATAATGGTAAAAAGCAAGGACATTCTTTTTGGTAGACAGGCCAAAGTCAAAACAAACCAATAAAATAAAATAAAACTCTGGCACATTAGCCAACAAATAAAATAATAGCGTTTTATAAGGATCAGTCATCAAATGAGACATCCCCACCCTCCCTCCTGTAGAAAGTCTTTCCTATGCACACCCATTTGTTCCCCTTTCTTGTTGCATCTAAGCGGAACCACAAAACTAGCTCTTGCCAGTAGGATGTGAGCAGAGTCAGAGTATGTCAGTGCTCAGATGAATGCTGTTTTATTCTGTCTTCCCCTGTCTCTCAGCCAGAAGCATAGGACCCAGAGAAAGTCTTTTATGGGTAGTGGATGTCAGAACACATCATAGGAGGAGTCTTGATTTCCCAGAGACTCTGTGTAGGAGCTTCCTACTGATCACCTAACCTGAGAATGAAGTAATAGGAAGAAAATTTCAATTCTGTTGTGACATTGATAGAATAGAATTCTTTGCTAGAGTTAGCCAGCCTCGACATACAGTACCATTGTGTCCCATGACCAATGTTCACATAAAGATTTGAAACAGACCCATGAGTATCTCCTAAAGCATTTTCCCCGTCACAATGACTCTTGATTGCCATGTGTAGCATGTATGTTCTTCAGCTCTCCCGACTACACGCCCATTTCTCAGTTACAGAAGGCCTGCTAACAATCTGCCCAAAGCAAATGCTTCCAACCATTTCACAGAAAAGCTTCCCGGTCAGGGGGGAAAAAAAAATCCTTTGTTACACAGCTAGCTAATTATTGCTGTGGACACTCTTCATACTGCAACATTCTTTCTTCCTTCTAACCACTACATTGTATCATGTGTCAATTCAAGACTTGAAGCAAAACATGCTGAAAGATTTGACCTCTGTCTTGGTGTGCTGAACCATTTGAACACACATTGCTCTGACAAGAACCAGAATGTGAAGAGACAGATATTCTCCTTGTCAATTAATTAAACCCAGGCCTTTTCAGTAGTCCTGGTTCATGACATACAGGCTAATTTGGTCAAGCTTTCCCAATTATAGAGAAACATTTGCTGAGACTGGGGCAGAGTTAATGTGGTTGCTTCTGAATTGAGTCACACACGGTCTACAAATATTGCCTCGGCTTCTTTTTACCTGGGTTGAGTCATTTCTGCTGGATAAGAAATTAAGGTTACTCATTACATTAAGTATCCACAAACCTACTGGGACAAGTTTTTAAAACTTAATGAATTTAATACTAATGAATATTGTTCCATTTGGCGTTTGAAAATATGAATGAAATTGATGTGCACTTTAAAGGGAGTAGTGAGGCCATGTGGACTATTTCCGTGAAAAAGGCCCAAATGGCATCTGCCTTTCAAATTGTTATCATAATTAAAAATATCATGTTTAGAAATTCCATTAGAAGTTCATAAAATGAGAACCAGATGTGACAGCACAGGTTTGTGATCCCAGAACTTGGGAGGTGGAGGCAGGAAGATCCCAAGTTTGAGAAGTTCAAAGCCAGCCTGGGCTCTATAACAAGAGCCAACACAAAGGGAGAGAATGAAGATCTGTGAGGGTGATGAAAATCTAATGACTAGAGAGATGGCTACAATAGTATTCTAGCTTAGCACTTGCCTGGGGATGAATGTGCTGCCTGGGATGAGCTGCTCATGATTCAAAACAGAGCTGAGGCATTTGCTTTGACTATAGCTGGGGGAGAAAAGCTATTATTTGACAATCAAAATCAACAGGATGTCCATGACTTTAAGTTTCCAGAATGAGGGAGCAGTGAAAGAAGACACTAAGCTATGTAGATGTATCAAAGGACACATTTCTGTAGGACTCAAGATAACCAAGAATTACAGGATCTCCCTGTTCATTACTGAACAACAACAAATTGCTGAACTATAGCCTTAATGCTGAAATCAGGCTGGTTTGAATCCTGGCTCTAATGATTCGTACTGATATGTGTCCTCAGTTTTCTTATCTTGGAAATAGGGATAAAAATACTAATACCATGAATATTAAATGGCATTTAAAAGACATTTATCAATGACACTGACTAGCACTCATTCTGAGAACTCAGTAAGTGGTGGATATTAATAACACGATATGCTTGTGAAGTTGTACCAAATGGCTAAGCAGAAGGATTATGAAGCATATTCACAAAGTTTAGTTATAGCAATTTCTTTATTTCAAAATATTTCAAGTCACTGCCAGAAAATAGACATGTTAGTAATTATGACACAATAAGATTTTGTTGATAAGTAAATTGTCTTCTTTCACAAAAAGTAAACCTGCCATCTTTGGTCTTGAACAAAACCACAGATATGATTTTAAACCTCAGAGAATAGGTAGAATTATTTAAATGAGATTCCACAACTCTATATTTCATAATTATGAGACGCTGCTTATTCAAAATCATGTACAATGGCACGATAGTGAAATTTCCTTGCCAATAAGGATAAAATACTAATAAAACATCCATTTTTCATCAGATGAACAGTGCTTATCAAAACCATTCTCAGTAGCATTATTTAATTAACATTAATTGAAAAGGAACAAACCTTTACAGATCAGGTCTAAAGTATGTAGGAGAGCTCAAAAATTTTGGTACATAAAAATGAACTGTTCTATTCATCACCTTTATGTGACACAGTGCAGCATTTCTGTTGGCAGGCTCTGGATATCCAAGGCATAGAAGACAGTACTTGTATATCATTTCAGATCCTCTGGTTTATATCCCACCCAGCCAGTCCTGGGTGACCAGTGAGGAGGCTTTGACCAGCTTCATTGCAGTCCTTACCCTTGTCATTGGCCAACTACAAATAGCTTTCTCTTCAGTCCCTGAGACTTTTGTGACCCCTTAGATGTATAGCATTTGACATTTAGGCCAAATCAACCTGGAAGGAGGTTGGGAAAATACATGTGGGGCAATTCTTAGCCAGTGGGGAAATGCAGCAAATGAAATGGGCCTACAGGTGGGGTACAGGTGGGTAAGCACCCTCTGTGGGAGTCCATGAGATCACACATTGGTGCATTGTCTGTTCTTCCTTGTCTCATGTCTCCCCTCCCTCTCCATGCCCCTGCTATCATATACTCAAAGCGTTCACACAGAAACCTCAGCTTATATTCTATTTTGGGGGAAATTCTAGTTATTGGCATATTGGACATTTTTTTAAAAAGTAAAAGTTTACTTATAAAAGTAACGCTAACAAGGAGACAGCTCAAATACAATGAGTATTTGTCACTATATTTCGAATTAAAGCAAAATGATTATTATTGGTTTAGTTTTAACTGTATATATCACTTGTAATACAGAATAACATAGAGATTGATGGCAGTGACCTGGATCCCTTACAAAGAGTGACCTTTGATTATTTTGTGTGACAATCACATTGTATGATAGTCACGTCATGTTGCCTCAGAACTGCTTGGCTAAGTTGATCTTTTTGCTGCCAATGCTGAAACTTTGTGGGCAAGTTTGGGTGACAGTTTGACCCCAGTTGGGAGTGGTTATCACTTTTGACTATACTTACAATAAACCTGGGCATCTCTGACACTAAGCAAAGGCAGGAGAGCATATAACAACTGAGAGTAAAAGCATGTATGGGCCTCTAATCACTCAGATTGACTTATCTTTGTTTTGCTTTGTTTTTCAAGACAGGGGTTCCCTGTGTAACTTTGGAGCCTGTTCTGGAACTCACTTGGTAGACTAGGCTGGCCTAAAATTCACAGAGATCTGCCTATCTCTGCCTCCTGAGGACTGGGATTAAAGGTGTGTGCCACCGTCACCTGACTATGTCCTGGCTCTGAACTAGGACTTAAACTTGTCCAACTACATAAAGCTACATTTCAAATATTGCAGAAAATGAAGTTAGGTAAGGCATATGAAGTCTGTAGAACACTGATGACATGCACATTTTATCTCACAAACCACCTGAAAATGTTTTTGGTAGTGGGCTCTATGAGCCCTGTACTGTAAGTCACCTATGTGCAGTGAGAAAAGACTCCATTACAAATCAACTCCAGAGTTGTTTTTTTTTTCCTCCCTGACTTAGGGTTTTCAAGTTGCCCACTGAGAGATTGTATTCCAAACCTTACATTTTTAATGTAAGTTTGACATCTTACAAAATGTGACAAATTCATCATCTGAAAAATCCAAGTAGGATATGTTTTCTAAAAAGATGTCTTACTCAAACTGGTGTCATATTCCTGGAGCACTGCTCTTGATCTTCCTTTCTATTAGCGATTTTCTTCCAAAGCTGGAGGTGTTGGTCTGCAAAGATGCAATGTCAGCGCTTGGGATAGGGAGTCAGGAAGATCTAGAGTTCAAGTCATGGGCTGCTGAGATGCTTCTGCTTGTAGAAGTGAGACTTGCTCTGGAAGAGCACTGATGGCCACCTGTAACTCTACTGATAGGGGAGCTGATGTCTGATGAGGGAGAATTGTCTGTATTCTGTCAATCATGTTATAAATAAATGCTGATTGGCCATGCAGGAAATACAGGCGGGAAAACCAGACAGGAAGCAGAAATGATATAATGAGAATAGCAGAATTCTGGGAAGGAGGAAGTTGATTCCCCTCACTCCTGCCCAGACCACCGAAGCAGTAGGATGTGATCTGCCCCACTGAAAAAATGTACTGAGCCACATGGCTAACATAGATCAGAAAAATGGGTTAATCAAGATGTGAGAGTTAGCCAGTGAGAGGCTAGAGCTAAAAGACCAATCAGCTTTATATCTTATAGAGATCTCTGTGTGAATTTTCTCTGGGACTAAACAGCTAGGGAACTGTGCAGGACAAAAACCCCCAAAACAAACAAGCCAGCCCTCCATGTTACAGATGTCCTCTTAGGACTCCTCAGCACCTGAACACATGAGGTACACACACACACGTACACACTCACTCACATGTACACACAAATAAAACAACTTTTAAAAGTGTTTTACTCCAGCTTGGTGTACATTGAGTTATTTGGATAGCTGGGACTACATGAGACCCTGTCTCAAAAAGAAAAAAAAAAACTAAATAAAAAGAAAAATATTTCTTCCAAATTTTAATCTAGAAATCTCCAGAGAAACTACCGTTATTAAATGAACTTTAGTGTAAATCTGCTTCTGTTCATCCCTGTGTGCAATTGAGCCTATGATGCATTTTATAAACTTTTAGATACATTTTGTTTGTAATGTGATTTGCTCATTAGAAATACTGAAAATTTAGATGAAACATTTTATATTTTGGTTCTTAAGAAAAGGGCATTCATTTATTTTATTTCTATAGGTGTTTTGCTTCCAAGAATAGTTGTGTACTACCTGATACTCATGGAGGTCAGAAGAGAGCACCAGGTCCCCTGGAACTGGAGCTATAGGTGGTTGTGAGTCACCATGTGTTTGCTCAGAACCAAGCCCACGTCCTCTGCAAAGGACATCAAATGCTCTAAACTGCTGAACTACCTCTCCAGCCTTTGTACTTGTTGTCTTTTAACACAGAAACATACCCCAAAGTTCAGAGAATATCACCAGGTTCTGAGTTTAGTTGTATCAAATTATAGTGTCTGGCTAGCTCAACCTACATCAGTTCAACCCAAAAGAATAAAAAATGCTGAGACACAAAGCCCAGAGTGCTGTATTTAATTTAGACATTCCCCGTGCATTGTCTTCACAAAAAATTCAAAATAAGAACATTGGCAGTATGGATGAATGAGCCTTGAATCCTTAAGTGAATACTTTTTTTTGAATATTTAAGAGGTGCTGTGAAAAGTTGATCTAAATGTTTTCATAAATTTTCAAATTTCACTAATGATTTTGCCCAAGTTCCTGGTGGGGAAACAGTGGTCTTTCCCTGGATGACGCATGACATTTTTAGTGTGCTACTTCTCCCTTCCCCCAATGGACATGTCTACATGGCAAGAGATGGAATATCTTGAGTTATCTGAAAATTAAAGAACAGCAACAAAGGGCCAGATGCTGTAGTTATAGAAGTTACAAAAGTATCATAAACACCAGGTGTGCAATATAAATGCACAGGTTGTTTTTTTCTTTACCCTGCCACACAATTATCATATAGTTCTAACATCTGTTCATTCCTTTCCAGGCTTCCCACAGATAGTATTTATTAAAATCAAATACACACTAGGTCTCACTTATGCGCCTTGAGCAGGAAGTACCACTGTGGCCTTATTATGGAGTGTAAGTGAGCCGATAAAATTTGATTTTTATCAGTAAACTTACAATTATCCTTACAAGCCAATATAGTATTGTCTGGCTCTGCTGTGCATTCTATTATTTGCTAATTACTCTGTGGTTTCCATTAGTGTAAAGCTGATACATTTTTTTTTCTGTCTAATTCCAAATAATTGAAGAATGGGAGGAAAGGCCAGTTTAACTTTGAAAAAAAGACTGTTTCAGAGAATGTTGTCTAAAGAAATGCTATTTTTTCTTAGTTTCAAGGAAGGCATATCAGAATGAATAAATAAACATAAATAAGTATTTTAAATAAGCATTTTTATTTCACTGAAATGTTTTAATTAAAGGCATATCTTATAAAATCATGTCAGAAACAAGAAAACTAGCCCCCGGGAGAGAACGCTGGTCTGAATGGAGGGCTGTTTTCTGATCAATCCTGCCAATCTTCAGCCCATATTTTCCCATCTGAGAAATGAACCACCTGGGACATAAACATTAAATCTCCTTCCAGTTTTGATGATTTAGGGTGCTATAAAACCTTAAATACTAGCTGGGCATGGAAGCCCACACCTTTAATTCTAGCACTCAGGCAGAAGCAGCAGGATCACTGATTTTTGAGGCCAACCTGCTCTACAGAGTGAGTTCCAGGACAGCTATGGCTATGCAGAGAGACCCTATTTAAAAAAACAAAACAAAACAAAAACCAAAAACACCAAAAAGAAAAAAAAAATCCAAACTCAACACCAAACCAAACAAAAATAACAAAAAAGGTTCAGTGAGTAACCAAATGCAGGACTCTATCTCTGTCTAACTCCAAAAAAATGTTGAGATGCTTTTTTAGCACCAAAGTTACCCATGAACTTCGCTGAGTTTGTCATTGGACTATCTTGGCAGTTCTACTTTCTCCTCTGGCCACTCCTACTTCCTTTTTATTCATTTCATAACTGCTAATGGCATCAACATGTGGACATAACCATCCAGAAGACTAATCTCTTTCCAGAGTCTTACATAATAATATGTATAACCTGCTAAAATGTATTAGCATAAAATGTAAAAAAAAATCAAATAATCTTGAGTATGGGAAATGTAAGTGGGCAGGTAAAGGCATTTTGTGATATATATAAGACTATAAAGCCATGAAAAAGCATAATTCTGTCATTTGTCACAACATGGATAAAACTATAGATCATTATGTTAAATGAAGTAAGCCAGAAACAGAAAGACAAGTACCACACTTTGAACTCATTTGTGGAATCTGAAATAGTTGATTGCATGGTACTTGAGAGTATCATAGTTGTATTCAGAGGCTGAAAGAGCAACAAGAAGGGATGGGTAGAATGTTTTTAGATAAGAAATTTTAGCATGACATTGTACAATAAAGTAAACTTTCTTTAAATAATTAGATACTGTACATCGCAAAAAGGAAAACAATAAAAATTTTTAATATTTTCATCACAAAATAATGATGAATGTTTAAGATAATGGTTATATTTGTTGCTCTGGTCATTAAACAATGCACATGTATATTAAAACATCTCAATGTACACTAGTAATATAAAGGATTATTATATACTGATCAAAACTAGATCAAAATTAAAAATTTAAAAGACAGGCATCTTTGGAGAATACATTTTAATAGGATAATAGACAAAAAGTTTATATCCATAGCACATGATGAACACCAACAAATCAGTAAAATCAATTACTTTATACATCAGAACAAGAATTTCAAGAAAAAGAAATGTTGTGAAGAAAATAGATAGAGGTGTTTGTAGCTCAAATAATAAAACCCCAGAGACAGATATTGGGGTTCTACCTAAAGCTCAGAAAAGCAAACCAGCCAGCCACTGGCTCTTCTACCTTTGACTGAAATGGAGCTGAAGGGATAGTATCAGGAGGGAGTTCTAGTAAATATTGAAATCCATCTGCATTTAATTTTCCAAATACTTTTATACCCCAATACAAATAAGGGGGGGGTTAAGAAGGTGAAAGACTGCTTTAACATGACACAAAGGATAACAAAAGAACTGTTCTTGCTCCAGTACTTGACACATCAAGCCATTAATTACAGAGTAACACTTATGATGTTTGGGACAGTGAAAATACACTAGACCAAATATCCTGCAGGCAGCCACTCCCTAGGCCAAACCTCCTATTTCAAAAGAATGGGTAGAAGTATGCTTGAATGGTCAGAGCTGAACAGATCTACCTCTGTGAGCCATCTTGCTGTCCAAAACACCAGGTAAGCACAACCTAGGTCAAAATCTCTTGTTTGTCGTCACCCCTGTTGTCAACAACTTTGAAAAAGCAAAAGACAAGGTGGAACAGGCTCACAGCTGTGTATGTCCCAACATACTAACATACATATATAGTATGTACATGCATGTTCATGGAAGAAGTTGTATTTTACAGGAAGAAATTTGAAAGAAACATCTACAAAGAAGTCATAAACTTAAAGATCTGCCACCACTATGGGGAGCTCTCCAAATTTCCCTCAGTTTCAACCTCAGGGTCAGAGTCAATTCCTGTATTCTCAAAAGAGGACAGTGCAGAGAGGGCGCAGTCATAGCCAATAAATTCTGATACTGTAGAAAGAGACAGCAGTGCTTGCTTCTGTTTCTCAAAGCACACAGCTGTATGGTAAGTTGGAGGTTAGTTTGGGCTATGTTCAACCCCATCTCAAACCAAACCAGGCTAAACACAAAACAGCAATGAAGGGTCTAGGAATAGAAATACAAAAGTATAAAATTATAAACTTAAAAGAATTGGGAACAGACCTTCATTAGCTTTGTTAGCAGCAAAGGATTGACTTTTAACAATGGCTTTTTGGCTTACAGTTAGCACCTCTGTCAACAGCCAGGGGATATCTTTTGATGGCAACCCTCTTACCCCTTACATTTGACAGCTGTTGTGAACTGAAGTTAACTTTTAATAAAGGTTTGTGCAGAAACCCCTGTCCCATATACTTTAAACAAATGTTCCTATGTGACTTTTGACTTCACCTTATTCGTATCCTTCCCTGCTATGGGAAACCAGTTATGCCAGAAAAGTTGTAAAGTTCTTGCCGAATACTATTAGCTGGGAAGGAGATCTGCAGGCCTCTGTAAACATTTTAGCTAAAACCTTGTTATTGAAAATTGTTAATCTTAAACTGCAATATGTATCTAAGCTTTAACCTCGAAATTGTAAAAATTCTTTTGTCCATGTCTAATACTTACTTCTTGTTATAAAACGGGGCCAGAACCTGCTTCCATTGCCACAATTTCAGAAGTCCAAACTCTGGCTGTGATCTCAAGTAGCTGACAAGCATTTTGTGCCTCACATTGATTTTTTTTTATCCTAGAATAAAGCTTGATTCAGTTTTCATAGACTTTGGTGGTCTGTTCCCCATCATTGTATGACCCCAGACCCAACAAGCAACATCAAAAATCTCAAAAAAAGAAACAGCAAAAAATAAACAAAAAACAAAAACAGTGATAAATTCTGAAGTTGGCTTTCTGTGGCCCTGGATACAGGTCGGTCCTATGTCCAGTATGAAATTTCTTAGAGAAGCCTGAATTCTATAAGGTTCTTACTTCTTTATTGCGAGATGATCGGGGCCAATAAAAACAGTGAATCATTGTGTCGCGCTCTGTGCCTGCTCCTACTCTTCTGCTCTCAAATTCTGTGGAAAGGCCTCATTTTCACCACCAACGATTCACTGCTTATAAAATCTCAGACTCCAGGATTCAGTCTCTGATTATAACCTTCAGATTTTCAGCTTAAGCTTTCCTCAATTCTACTGTAGCCTTAGCATAGGTCGGTAATCATTGCTTTAACAGCTCTAATTTCTATGGTTCTTTGCCCACACTGGCCTCTCAAAAGTCACAGAACCTTTTTCTGAAGCCAGGCTCCTCCCATAAAACAGAGGCTCTCAGGTATTCAGAAGGTCCTTACTCCCCTGTTTCTCCACTCTCATTATTCTCCACCTTGCAGACCCAGCAGCCTTTTCAAATGCAAATCCTACCACTCTCCTGCTACCCCTCTTTTCCAGCGACTTGCTTAAGCTCTTAAATGGTTCCACATGGCTCTTAGGATAAAACCCCAACACTAAGGCGGCTTTCAGGATTAGCTGTAATTTGTGTCCAGGGTACATTTCTTCTCTCTCTCTCTTTGCAACCTATGCATCATCCACCCAGAGACACTCTTGTTGGCTTTTACGAGCACTCCTTTCTTTTTTATAAATGTGAGCTTTCCTACCTGGCCTGCTCTAAGCATCTTCTGCAAGCCTGCCTCCAACTCATCCCTTGGAGACTTGTCTCAGGAGGCACCTCTTCCATGATGACATTTCTAAAGTGATAGTTTCTAAACTCAAATTTTCTATGGATGCTATAACAAATGTGGTACCTAGACTCTAGATGATATTAAAAAAATTGAGCAATCAGATAGCAATACCTGATGGTTGTATACCAGCCCTGTTCAGCTTATAAAATACCTTAACATTTAAAAAGGTTTTCTCCTTTCCTGTCTCCTCTTCCCCTCATTAATTAGCTCCCCTTATCAGCAAAACTCTGAACAATTGACCAGGGCAGAATCAGTTGCTGATACCCAATAAATAGTCAATAGAAATCCATCCACAGGCTTTCTTCCTTGTGTTGGCATCGCAGTAAACAGGTTTCACCAGAGCACTTCCCCATTCCTACACAGTCCATTCTGGTCAGCAGTGCCCAATATACAAAGGTAATCCATGCTGTAGTATTCATTTCTTTTCAAGAACGATGACTGAGCAGAACAACTTAACGGGGACGTGTGTAAATAAATCAAAGCGCAAGGTCAACATGGCATACCATGATGAAAGTGGGGTTTGTGGGATTGAAATACAAATCTCAAGTGAGGAATGTGTTTTCTTTCTCTCTCTTTGGATATGACTGATTTCTTTCTATATATCCCTGTCATAACTAAAAGAACACATTTTTTTAGAGGGCTTATGGTATATTTTTCTCACTATCACAACCCTTACGATATTATCAGATACATAATGGATGTTTGATAAATGTTTGCTGAATGACTGTTGTGATGATTGGTAGCTCATTCTTTAACAGACAGAAACAATTCCTGTTTTGTGGAAGGAAAGAGAAAGTAAACAGCAACGTAGCTTCCTCTAAGCAAACTGCAGCAGTTGGGGAGAGCAATTTAAAGTTGAGCTGAAATTCTTTAGTATTGTTATCTCAAGTGTCACAATAAGGAATTCATTCTTTTGTACTGTGAAAACTCACTCATGTTATACCTAGCATGTAATCCTAAACCATTTGCATGCTGTTCAAAGAATTGTTCTGCATATAGATTGGTTTGTGTGCCCATATGTTTAAAAATTCAATTTAAAGGAACAGCTGAATTAGTCAATGAGATTGAAACTTTTCTTCACCATTCAGTTTAGGTGACAGAGAAGCAGCCCATATTCATTTGCACGTTTAAAGAGGGAAGCTGAGAGGGATATTCAAGGCTTGCCTGGCAGAGACTAAACTCAGTAAGACCATTTCCCCTTGTTTATCAGTTCTCTCCCTTGCTTGCCTTCTGTATTGCAGAGTCTGGGGCTATTTTTTTTAGTGGTTTTCAGGCTGCGGTTCATTAAGGTTACTGCAATTGGTGTCTCTGTCGATGGTTTCACTAGTATCTGCTGCTAGCAGGCAGGAAGAAGGTGCATATTCTTCTCAATCATATTTACTCTTGCTTCGAAATTATAACAGCTGGAGTAGCTGCCTCTGTACTGTCTCTCCTGCAAAATGAATAAATTAACTACCAAGCCTCTTGTGGTGCAAAGTCAAAAATCAGTGTTTCTGACTTTTTCAAGTAAAAATAGGATGACCTCCCCCAATGCCGCTGCCGCAAACCCTGGCTTTGTTTTCAGCAAAATGAAAATTTTGCATCTTATTAAAAAAAGGTGGATAAATATTTGACAGATTCAGCCATGAAACCCAGCCATTTTATGATTCCCCACAGTTGTCTTTTTCACATGCAAGGGAGGCCTCTCTTCATTGATCAGCCTTTTTTTATTACACAGTGTTCAGGGAGAAACAAAGCAATCTGCAACTCCACAAGGGTCAAAGAAACAGTGAACTTGTGGATTAAACTTGCAAAATTGGGGCATTGATGAGGACTGTTTGTCTTCCTTGGCTTCCAGCAAATCTCAATTTGCAAATTAAAACAGAACCTTTAAGGCCTTTCTGATATCAACTTGAATTCAAAATGGGTAACAATCTGCAGATTCCTTGATCTGACATTCGAACTCATAGCGGGGAGGCTCAAAGCTGCCAGAACATGTTTTTCTTTCTGTGTCAACGCAGCCCTTAATCCTCTTCAAATTGGTTAAATAAGTCAGTGTAGAAGTGGCGTCATGGGAACGAGTTTCATGGACTTGGAAGTAAGCAGATTTAGGGAGAATTAGTGAGTTTCTCCAGAGAAGGAAGGGCTGCTAGAGCTGGTCCCTCCTTTGGCATGACTGATAGAGGATGAGAAGCACACTGTCTCTGAACTTCTCAATCTAGATTTCTTTATGGAACTTAACTCTGAATTGGCTCATGCCCCTGCTCATCTCCATTACTAGAGCCAAAGAAGAATTTTCTATGTGTGTGTTTTCCTCCAGAATGAGACTTTGAAAGATAAGCCAATGAAGAGAGCTGTGCATTTACTTGAGGATAGCAGAGCAAAAGCGAAATAGAAATACAAGGCACACTTGGGCAAATTTGTCTTTCTTATTTTTAATATTGTTGTCAATATACATGTTTGGATTGTACTCATTGGCTTATATTGGACAAAGAAGAACAATATGGGTTCATGCATTGCAAAGAAGGCAAATCTATGTGAACTGGCTCAATCTTCATTCAGAAAAACTGAGAAGAGAAATCTTGGCTAACAGAAACTTCTACTTCATGGGTCACCAAATTATGATCTGCCTGTGTTGGTAAATAAAGTTTTATTGGAACACAGGAGCATCCCTTATGTCAACCATTTACATATTGTTCATGGCTGCTTCTAAGTGCTTGTGACAGTGCCTGCATGACCTGCAAAGCTGACATCTGTAGCTTTGACAGAAAAAGATTGGCAATCCTGTTTAACCCAGCAGAGATCAGAAAGTGTACAGCTTTCCTGAGAGGCACTCAATGGATTTGATAAGTTTCTAGCAACATTTATAGTTTATAACATAAAGTTTAAAGGGAAATTTTACTTGCATAATGCTATGGAGAAAGCACAGCAATATATCAGAAGTTCATTGATTAGAGATGATATCAAATACACTTTTAACAATGTAAATATTTTTTTTTACCGTAGATTTGTATTGCTATACAGCATGTATAGTCACTGGTGAGGTATAGAAACAAGACACTGTCTCAAATACTAACCATAATTGAAATCAGTCAATAGCATTGACTGGAATATCTATTTGAAACAAACTTCTATGGTAAGCCCAGTGAGAGAAGCAGACATCCAAAAACAGGAACTGGGCATGATAGCTCACACTTATATCCCAGCTCTTGGGAGGCTGAGTCAGGAGGAATTCTACAAGTTTAGGCCAGCCTTAGCTATGAATTGAGACTCTATCTAAAAAATAAATAAATTTTATAAAAGATCTCCAAAAAAGTAGACATTGTTCTAAGTAAGGATCTTACTAAGTAATCTATGTGGAAAGCTGGTGTCCATTCCTATAGTGATTTAAAAAAATCTCATGATAAGAAGTAAGCCCATGAGGGGCCAGAGTGGCAGGTCCGTGAGTTAGAACACCTGCTGCTCAGTCAGAGGACCTGATTTCCTTTTCCACCACCCATATGATGGCTCACAATCATCTGTAAGTCCAGTTCTAGGGGATGTGACACCTTCTTCTGATACAGGCACAGGGCATGCACATGGTGCCTAAAAATGGGAAAACACTCCTACACATTGAATAAATAATAGTAAGTCTACAACATCATATGCAAAGAGCTTAGAATATAGGACAGAAGAATGAAGAATGATTGGACTGTGTGCCACGCACATGGATGCTCTTGCTGGTTTTAGGTTGGTGTGCTTGCCTTGATTCTCTTGTAGGAGTTATCCAAATACAGAATTTCAACTTTGACTTTTGACTTGCATCTTGCTAATATTACCTATGACATATGTATGTGGAGATTATTTTGGAAAGTGTGACATATGCTTAAGGTAATCACATTTTATTGTGACATTTTATTTCCTGAAAAATATGGTATGAATGTTTTTGTCTTGGTTTACCCAAGTGACAGTAGCTTAGAATCTTAGAGGTAACTGTGACCCTGGTCATCACGAAGAGTGAGCAATTCTCAAATGTTAGTTTTTGTGTGAATATTGGGGGGGTCTCCTTTTCATTTTGAGGGTGGAGGATCTTCTAAGATGTAGATGCAGATTCAATAGCTCTGAATTCTGAGAAGTCTGTAGATGAGAGGTTGAAAAGTCAAATGCTCTAGGATCATGATGCTCTGTTCTTTGATATGTGGATTTTCATCTAGTTTCCATGTGAGCTCTCATAATTCACACAGAGTACTCACAGTCCCCCTGGCAACCTACTTCATCACTTAGAACTTTAATGTTGGGGACTAGAGAGATGGCTCAGTGGTTAAGAGCATTGCCTGCTCTTCCAAAGGTCCCGATTTCAATTCCCAGCAACCACATGGTGGCTCACAACCATCTGTAATAAGGTCTGGTGCCCTCTCCTGGCCTGCAGAAATACATGTAGACAAAATATTGTATACATAATAAATAAATAAATTAAAAAAGAGCTTTAATGTTTAGGAAATTTTTTAATATAGGTTTTAAAAAATAAAATGAAGTCTTTTTTATTGTAATGATCTGGCTTTATTTTACACTAGGTAGGAGGCACAAAGTAATCCTCTTTAATAAAGTTGACATTTGGCTTCACTCAGAACATTTTAATAATGCACATTTAAAAAAAAAAGTATTCGCCTTACAAGTTGTTCTGCAATCCAAACATACAACAGCTTGAAAACAACATTTAGAAAGCAAAAGCCAATGTAAAAAGACAGATTAAAACAACTACAACAGTACAGTTTGATATGGCTCAGATTTTATAGCTTTCTTACTGCATCTTCTATGTCAGAAATCTGTTGCTTCAGCTGGCTCCATTGCTCCATGATTAAAGGAATACCTTTTCTCCCTGGTTTCATTTCACCTTCTGAGTCCATCCAATATTCTCTAATATCAATTAGAATTTTTCCTTTAAAGTCCTGAACACTGGTGCATCTCATCTTCCCAATCTGAAACATGTTATCATCTCTGTTCCTGCTACTCTGTTTGGAAGATGCCAATGCTCTAGAAGTCTCACAAGGCTTTTGCTTCTTCATAGGCTTTACTGGAACCACTTGCTTTTTCCTCTTTCACTTTTTTCCAACCTCGCTGTCAGAATCATTTCCTGAAGAGCGTGAAGAAACAAGTTTCTTTGATTTAGGCATTGCTCTCTTCCTGCCGTCCAACAGCCTCTAACTCGCTCCCTTGCTCTCTCTGGACTGTAAAATGAAGTCTTTAAAGAGACAGTAAAAGTAATATAAAAGAATACAGACAGTCATAGATTAAAGGAGGGAGGAGGGAAAAATAAGCCACACAAAGATGGAATATATAAAGGGAGTAAAATATTCTGTGTTATTAGTCAGGTCTGGACAGCTGGGAAATGAATGAGCAATCTCAAAATACAAAATGGCCCCTACAATCTGGGGCATGAATCCACATAAGACCTACAAAAAAAGCTTAAGAAAAAAAGAGAGCTTCTAGATCCACAAAAACAGGAGCCAAGCCCAGCTTCTTGGTAGCTGCTTTTTTTGGGGGGTTGGGGGGGGGGGGTGGGGTGGGGTTCCCAGATAGGCTTTGTTTGCTGTCTGCAAGCAGAGAGAGGGCTCCTTTAAGAAGACTTCCTGGTTCATACTGGCAGCATGAACAACTCTGGCTCTTTTGGGAGGTCTGGTTATGGAACACTTAAATGGGGTTTGTGAGCAGAGTGCTACAAGTTGTTTAATGGAAACATAGACCAGCTGCGTCCCTGGAGCTGGGGCAGTGAGCATGGCTTGCAGAGGCGGTAAATGCACCTCCACCATATTAAAAGCTCAAGAGAGGCATCCAGGGATGCCGCAACCACACTACTTACCATTTTAAAAAGCCACTCGTCAAAAAAGTATTTCAGACACACAATAGACAGATTCAGACATATAAGACCTCTCAATGAGACATAGTGTGTTTTAAAAAATGTACATAGGCTTGAGAGAGAGAAGAAAAAAAGAGTACAGACAGTTAAAAAATAGTTTAAAAAAACAAAGTCTTTAAAGAGACAGTAAAATAATATAAAAGAGTACAGACAGTCATAGATTAAAGGAGAAAAGAGAAATAAGCCACATAAAGATGGAATATACACAGAGAGTCTGAATTATGTTTACAGTTTTTTAACTGCAGAGAGATATTTGATTCTGGGGGCTGCTAAGTTAAACCAACATAAAGATATTGTGACTTCAAAATTTGGGTCTAAGGATATGTTGCTTTGGAAAGAGGTTCTGCTTTTCTTTCCACAGAATATGAGAACCTGCAGATTCCTTGTAGGCTACTGTGATTTCATGGAACAAGACAACTTGAAAATTTTCCATGAGCCCTAAAAATACATTGCCCGACAAAAAACAGAAAAGCAGTTTGGAGAAAACACTGCCAAAATTCCAAAAATGATTGTTTGTAAATGTTTGTTTTCATTTAAAGAGGGTTCATTATAAGTGATTAATGATCACAGCCAACTTCTAAATAAAAATGAGCGAGATATAATATAGAGATGAATGTTTTGGTATGGATCTTGTTCTATTGACACAAATTTAAGGCCAATTTTGTTATATGTATTTCTGTTCTTGTGTAAGATACTATGATTAGACAGCTCATTTAAAAATGTAATGTATAATTAAAAATTGCAGATTAATTGTAGTCATTTATAATAGTCAAACTTGTCATGAGAGTTATGTTTTCTAGATGTACAGACATATATTTCAGATGGAAAGGTATTCTTCAAACCTTTAAAAGACTTACAGAACATGGCATTTAAAAGGTTTTAAGAAGTTAGTCTTTTCTCAACAGTGAGAAATGTCTGCTTCTGGTAGTACCAATTACTTCAAGAGAATGATAGGCATCGAAGAAGCTACTTATGGTGTTTGCTAGCCATTTGAACAAGAAACTGCTCTTCCCTGGACTGCTTGATAGTATGCTGTATAAGCTAGACATGCAGGACCCATAGAAAAAATGACTGCTGAACTTGCATTAAGAAGGTGAGACAGTCCTTCAGGGTTCCTGCTTCATGAAAGAGTCTGTCAAATGTTCTGGAGGACACAGAAAAAACCAACTTATGAACTTTGTCATTACAAGGCAGAACAGATCTTCAAATTTCCTGCTTCATGGGAAAGTCTGCCAGATACTATGGGCCTGTAGGCAGAAGATGAATGCTCCAACATTACAGAAGATCTTGGTGACTGTCCAGGCAGTGAGATGTCTCTGTCAATTCTAGAGCTTTGGAAGTTGCTTACAATTTACTTCTTGTTTACTTAGGTAATATTATACCCTTCTGGAGTCTTTGAAGAATTGAAGACAGATAGTTAGAGTTTTCTTAGTTATGATAAAGGATAAATTAGATATAAAGCTTTAGACTTGCAAATATAGGCTAGATGATAGAGTATTTTTCTTAATTTGCCAAATCCTAAATGGACTAAATATTGAACTATAATTCTTGCTTGATAACTGCTTTGTATATGTAATTTTACTATGTTAAATTAAAGCCTTTCTTTTTAATTAGACAGGAAGGGGAGAAGATGCGGCATGCCCTTCTGTATATGTGTTGCTTTATTGGTTGATGAATAAAGCTGTTTTGGACAATGGCTTAACAGAGTGAAGCCAGTTGGGAAATCTGAACAAAAATAAAGAGAGTAGGCAGAGTCAGAGAGACTCCATGTAGCTGCTGAAGGAGGTAGACCAGGAACCTTTCTGGTAAGCCACAATCTCATGGCAATGCACAGATTAATAGAAATGGGTTAATTAAAGATGTAAGAGCTAGCTAAAAATATGCCTCAGTCACTGGCCAAATAGTGTTGTAATTAATACAGTTTCTGTGTGATTTTTTAGGTCTGGGCAGCCAGGAAACAAACGAGCATTCTCCATCTACAGTGTCAATGTTATAGTGTGTGAAGTTTTTCTGATGAATTCAATTTTTTATAAATTCAATAGTAGTTGGTAATGAATTGTAGCTTTTGAGATCAATTTGAAGTATAATCTAGCCACCCTCCCCCAATATGGTCTCTTTTCTCTGTTAAAGTAAACACATATTATATATACACTTGATCATGCACATTTACACAATTAGAGGGATTTAAGTACTTTTAAGGTTTGACTCTTGACTGTATCTCATAGGCTCATGTGTTAAAGGCTAGGTTGCCAGATGGTACCATAAGTGAGGGGTGGTGAAACTGTCTCTAGCTTCTTCTGGTCTCTAACCCAGCAGTAGTTTTGGTTATCATGTTCCAGAAAGAAGAATTCAGATAGGACATGCTAGTAGATCAAACGGGGAAGTGTTTAATTGTAGCAAGTAAGAACCACGAATATACTCTTGAGAAAAAGAGTACACTGTGGACATGGTCTTAGAAGTGATAATTATGTAAGAAGGAAAAACTGGCTGCTGATGCCATGGCAACTGACCCAAATAAACTTGTTTATTCTCAAAAAAAACGTGGGCTGAGCAGTGCATGAATGGCCTGATTACAGCAAACATGGAGCTTATATTTCTTCTTTTAATGTTATCTCTCTTGAGTCTCCCCCATGGGGGCCACTTCTAAGAAAGGGGTGTTCTTTTCTTGGAAACTCATTTCATGCTACTCTGAATTCAACTGGTTAGTATATGTGTATGATGCAAAACATATGTAGAAGGGTTCAAATAACCATAAATTTGAAAAGTTTACTAGGACAAGGTTAGTCGCATTCTGTACATGCTCCCTAAAGTGGCAGTCTCTGAAACTCTGAGCTGAGCCAGCTTCAGTGGACTATAGCCCACTTATTTTTCTTTCTTTTTATTTTACATATTCAATCAACTGTTTGTTAAGTACACCATCAATACAGGGATACTGTTAATAAAGCGTTGTAAATCTTGACCAAGAGCCTTATATCAAAGGAAATGCTATAAATGAATAGTGATGGTGTGACTCTATACATGATTTGTGTAAAATACTAAGTAGAAACATAGCAATATGAAAAAAAAAAAACCTCTGTTCTGGGGCCAAGATTCCTCTGAAAACCTTTGTTCTTATCATTTCTCCAAGCTATCCTTCACTCTTTTTTTGTTTCTTGGTTTCTTATTGATTTTATTGAGCTCTAAATTTTTTTCTGCTCCCTTCCCTTCCTATCCCTTCTTCAATCCTCTCTCATGGTCTCCATGCTCCCAGTTTACTCAGGAGATCTTGTTTCTACTTCCCATGTATATTAGATCCATGTAAGTCTCTCTTGGGTTCCTCATTGTTGTCTAGGTTCTCTAGGATTTTGATTTGTATGATTTTTTTTTGCTTTATGTTTAAAAACCACTTATGAGTATGTACATATGATAATTCTCTTTCTGGGTCTGGGTTACCTCACTCAATATGATGTTTTCTAGCTCCATTCATTTACCTGAAATTTCAATATTTCTTTCTGCTTTGTAGTATTCCATCGTGTAAATGTACCACATTTTCCTTATCCATTCTTGGGTAGAGGGGCATTTAGGTAGTTTCCAGGTTCTGGCTATGACAAACATGCTGCTATAAACATAATTGAGCACATGTCCTGGTTGAATATATATATATATATATATATATATATATATATATATATATATATATATCCCCCAAAGTGGTATTGCTGTATCTTGAGAAAGGTTGTTTCCTAATTTTCTGAGAAATCACCACACTGACATCCAACTTGCACTCCCATCAGCAATGCAGTAGTGTTCCCTTTACCCCATAACCTCTCCAGCATAAATTGTCATCAATGTTTTTGATCTTGGCTATTCTTACAGGTGTAAGATGGAATCTCAGAGTAGTTTTGATTTGTAATTCTCTGATGACTAAGGATGTTGAGCATTTCCTTACATGTCTTTCATCCATTTTTTATTCCTCTGTTGAGAATTCTCCGTTTAGGTCTGTACTCCATTTTTTTTTATTGGATTGTTATTTTGATGTCCAATTTCTTGAGTTCTTTGTATATTTTGGAGATCAGATCTCTGTCTGATGTGGAGTTGGTGAAGATCTTTTCCCATTCTGTAGGCTGTCGTTTTGTCTTGTTGACTGTGTCCTTTGCTTTACAGAAGTATCTCAGTTTCAGGAGGTCCTGTTTATTAATTGTTTCTCTCAGTGTCTGTGCCACTGAGTTATATTTAGGAAGTGGTCTCTTGTGCCAGTGCATTCAAGTGTACATCCCACTATTTCTTCTATGAGGTTCAGTGTGACTGACTTTATGTTGAGGTCTTTGATCCATTTGGACTTGAGTTTTGTGCATAGTGATAGATATGGGTCTATTTTCATTCTTCTACATGTTGATATCCAGTTATGCCAGCATCATCTGTTAAATATGCTTTCTTTTTTCTATTTTATATTTTTTGCTTTTTTGTCAAAAATCAGGTGTTTGTAGGTGTGTGGATTAATATCCGGGTCTTTGATTCGGTTCCATTGGTCCTCCTGTCTATTTTTATTCCAATACCAGGCTGTTTTCAGTACTTTAGTTCTTTAGTAGAGTTTTGATTCAGGGATTGTTATGCCTCCAGAAGTTCTTTTATTGTACAGGATTGTTTTTGGCTATCCTGGGTTTTTTGCTTTTCCATATGAAGTTGAGTTACTCTGAGATATTTTATGTTATTTAACCATTGATTTTTCATTATGTTCTGTTTAGGACATGTGAGCTGGTCCATCTGGATAGAGCACTACTACTACTTATGGTCTAGTTGAACCACCTATACTAACTAGTCTTTACATCCTGCTTTTCAGGGCTTGTTGGTCAGTCCCTCCTTGAGGAAATATGTTCTCTAACAAAACAATTAAGAACTATTTGCTAGGGCCTAGTGTGAGGAAATTAAGAGAGTGTCACTTTTTGGTAGAGATATTGGGACCTCACCTTTCTCTTGTGTCTTTGCTTCCTGACTTTTGTAAAGTAAACAGAATTCTTTCATATGCTCTTCCCAAAGGGAAAAAGTCCAAGAGACTACAGAATAAAATATCTGTGTCTCTGAGGAAAAAAAAAAATCCTTCTTGCTTTAAAGAGATTTTTGTCCCAGCAATGAAAATCTGACTAACAGTAGCCCTAGGAAAGCATACTACCTGTGGGCTCTCAGCTATTTAATGATGGGCTCTAGGGTGTGGGTGCGAAACAATAATGTTTTCCAATTTTTCATGGTGCAAACACTCCAATCATGGCCTTGTGTTTAAACTACTAAAATTTATTTTGCTTTCAATGTTCCTAAACATGTAACAGCCAGTAGGAATCTGTAACATGATTCTACCAACCCCCATTATAATACACAGCACTTAACTGTTACAAGGAGAGTGGCCCCGCTGTTTGTCCCAGCTGCCCGGCTAGCTTACACGTGAAATAACCACACAGAAATTATATTAATTAAATTATTGCTGGGCCCATTATCTCTAGCCTGTTATTGGCTAACTCTCACATCTGGATTTAACCCATTTCTATTAATCTGTATCACCATGTGGCAGTGGCCTACCGGGAAAGAGTAGGCACGTCTGTCTCTGGTGGCTCCATGGTGTCTCTCTGACTCTGCTTCCTTACTCCCAGAATTCACTTCTGTCTTCTCTACCTACCTAAGTTCTGCCCTATCAGGCCAAGCAGTTTTTTTATTGATTAACCAATGAAAGCAACACATAAACAGAAGGACCTCCTTCACCACTTAACACTGACAGAACATTCACTATATAAAATTCAGTGGAACAGGGTTTACATATGGCTCCAAACAAAAATTAAAGGTGTTTGTGCATTCATTCAACAAGTTACCGAATTCCTTACATGGTAGGTGTCAGGGAAATAAAGATGAGGAGGAGACAATGTTTGCCCTCAAGTGGTCAGTGGAGTTTAGAGGAATGACATATATAAATAGATAAATTACAGTCCAGAGCAATAAATAACAGAACAGATGGTTGTGACAACTGATTCAGTATTCATTCTGGTCCCTGTTGGGGGTAAGGGTACCGAAAAGGTGACCCATTTTCTTGATTTCTTTGCATGAGCCCATACTTTTCATGTCTGAACAACTTTTATGGATGTATTATGTAGAGATTCCTTTTAGATTTTAGTAAAATGAAAGAGTATATCAGCTCCTTTGTGAAGGAAACTGGTGACATGTATGTTTCTTATTGTACCTAGAATTAGATTTTAATTATCTGCCATACTGATTCCTGAAACAAAAGAGTAGATGGGGTAGTGTCTTTTGAGAACTGAAGAGATATATACCTCAGGAATACTAGCCTTATGCAAATTATATCCCATTTTAGAAAACCTGAAGGCATCAGACAGTTGCAGGTATTTCTAAAAGAATAAAAAGGCCATTATTAATTGTTTGGGTTAGTGGTTAGTACTTCATTCAAGGTATTGAATCTAAGAAGTGTTTGCAAGACTCTGAATCTATTTTAAAACTAAAGATCAAGCAAAAAAGATTTTTTTAAAATGGGAGTAACCTAACGGGTTATTTCTCATCTGATTACTACTAAATGTAATTTATTCCAACCACTGATCATACATGTTATTACAAGTCCCTCATAGAGATAGGATGGATAGAAATAATGATTTTTTTTAAAAAAAATTCTTTAGTCTTCTTTGTTCTAGGACTCTGTTTGTCCATCACTTTTATATTGGCTCACACAAGCCAAAATTATATTTTAACATCATGGTCAGAGTGTGAAAAAAAGAGTTTGGGGTGCATCAAAAACCAATCTTGATGTGATAGAACAGTGTGCCAGAAAACAAAGTTGTTATGCTTCTTTCTCTTCTGCCTGCCCTATGTGGACCTATGAGTAAGGTGATGATTTAGTGCAGAATTCTTGATCGTTCACAAGGAGCCCTACTGAGCGAGCTTGCTTTGGTTTTTCATAGGATTATAGGAGACAGAATGAAGGATGACACTTTGAAAGGGGAACAGTCAGGGACCTAGCAACCAGCCACAACCTCCTAATTCCTTTCGAGGCCTAAGGGCACTCTGTTGGAATTTTCAGGCAGAGTGACAGGAAGGCTTTAAATTTTACACCCAGTCAGTACAAAATAGTAGAATCAGAAGAAAGTGAATAAAAAAGACTCAGTGATGATTTGGATTTATTCTTATGTTATTTAATGGTTTACTTTTCTGTTCATTTGTAGTTTTCCATTCTATTTTACTTTTCTATTGGCTTTCGAATACAAACAAATCTGAAATTTTTATTCCAAAATGGAGTTTATGAATATATTGACATGTCTTCTCTAGAAGAATATTCATGTGGAGATGTATCTGCTGGTTGGGGTAACCATCAAAATTGACTATCCATACTTACACTTTTGAGATGAGGAGGTGCTGCTATTTATATCCCATGGTCATGGATTTGGACACAAAGTCCCATCCCAAATCAGGAGCTACTGCGAATTTTAACTTCTGGGGGAGGAAGCATCAGCTCTATCTAAAAGTGTAGCTTCTAATGAGTTGACTGTATCCCACTTGAAAGTCACACACCCAAGAATACTTGGGCAGCACAAATTGGCCTTGGTGAAGGAAAAGAACACCGAAAGATACAAGGTTAGGTGGACAGGAAAGGAGGGTGGATCTGGAAAGAATTGGTGGTGGTGGGGGTGGGGGGGAGTATGGTGAATATGATAAAACCATTCATGAAATTCTGAAAGAACTAGTAAAAATATATAAAAAGTATCCTATAGTCATAATTATGCTCTGAGATCTGGAATCAATGACAACATAAAAGTAAAATGAGACATATGGCTATCCTAGATACGGGTCATTTAATCGGTTATCAGGTTGCCATTTGAATTTCATTGAAACCTCTGAAAAACATATGAAACTATGTCAGTATTTAAAAGATGGTGTGGGATTCATGTGTATTCATATCATGGAAATTTCAATAGGCCCCAAAAGTACTGATTCTCCCCCTTATGACTAAACCAAGAGAGTGCGAAGCCTTTCAAAGTTAAATGATCCTTTCCTAGGGTCATTACTTCCCCTCCAGCTCTCTTGAGCTTATGTACCTACACTCCACAGGCCTCAGAAACCTTCACCTACTCTATATTTCTGTGACAACTGTCTGAGCCTAAGCTTTCTGCATCTCATTTGGACGGTAGCAAAAATCTAACTGATCTCTCTGCCTTCACTCTTCCTACATGTCAAATCCTTTCTCAATTTCACAAGCAGAATGGCTTCTAGAAAATGTAAAGCTAGCCAGAGCAGTCTTCTTTTTCAAAATATATCAGTAGCTACCCCTCTCACCACCACCACGCAGAGCACAGAATAGGCCCCATAAATTCACCCATAGCTGAATCTTTAGCTTCCTGCTTAGCAGTCATAAATTGTTTCCATCTCTCCGCATAATCCATAGCATATTTTACTTTGCAATTATTTAACATTGAACTTATTATCATGTTTAGAAGGCTATGTAAATGGTCCTTTTCCAGGAAAAGTCTGATATTTGACTTCTGAATATCTGAGTCTATCATGTCTATCATTTAAAAAGCCATTCATAAACAGGAAAAACCACTCGTTTGGTGAATGTTTCATGACAAATATATTGCTATGTAACTACCACTGTGCTGGCTAGTATTGTGTCAATTTGACACATGCTATAGTCATTTGGGAAGAGAGAACCTCAGTAGACTCCCCTAGACTGGGCTGTAGTCAAGCCTGTAGGGCATTTTCTTAGTGATTGATAAGGGAGGGCCCAGCCCACCGTGTACTTTCCCTTGCTTGTGATCCTGGGCTCTCTGACAAAGTAGGTTGAGCAAACCATGAGCAGAAAGTCAGTAAGCAGCATCCCTCCAGGGCCTGTGCATCAGCTCTTGCTTCCAGATTCCTGTCCCGCTTGAGTTCCTGTCCTGACTTCCCTCTGTGATGAACTGTTACCTGAAAATGTAAGAGGAAAGTAACCCTTTCCAACCAAACCGCATTTGGTCATCTAGGGAAACCTTAAGACAATCAGCAATGTAATCAATATCCAGCTCTACCATAGTCTCCCCACTTCAAAAGTATTGTTTATCACCTGCACATTACACCATTATTTCCTGCCAATTGCCAATCTGTTTTGCATCCTTATAGTTTGTGATGTATAGTAGCCTTTGTGAAGGATACTATGTAAATGGAATCGTACAATGTATATGTTTCACATTGTGGAATGACTTAGAGACTCATTCATGTTCTTGCATGAATTGATAGGTTTTTTTTTTATTGTTGAATAGTGTTCCATTGTACGGCTGCATTATGTTTTACTTTTTCATTTCACTGTCACAGAGATTCTGGGTTCTTCTTGCAATTTGAATTGTTTCCAGTTGTGGATAATTACACATAAAGTTGCTATGAACATTCTTAAACAAGTTTTTGTGTTAACATGAATTTTCATTCCACTTGGATAGAAGCCCAGGAGTGGAATTTCTGGATGGTATGGCTGAATGTATGCTTGTAAGAAAACTGCCAAAGTGTTCTCCAAAACGGCTGTACTGTGTTGCACTGCCACAGGCAATGAGTGAGAGTTTCATTTCTTCCCGAGTCTCAGCAACACTTGGTATGGTCTGCACTGTTAATGTAAATCATTCTAAAATGTGTGGCGCTGGATGTCACTGTGATTTTACTTTCAGTTTCACAAAAACTGAACAGTGTCTTCCCCTAAGAAAAATGCTCATTTGACACCTATGAAGTATGTCATCTTGGGTGAAGTGACTTTTCAGATATGTTGTTCTATTTTAAGGACATGTGTTAGAGGTTATTGTTCAGTGCTAAGAGCTTTTATGTATTTTAGTGGCAAATCTTTTATTATATATGTACTGTAAAACTCTTCTAGCCTACAGCTGCAGTTTCACTTGTGTGTGTGTGTGCGTGTGTGTGTACGCGCGTGAACATGCGCGCGCATATGTGCATGTACTTGCACACACAAGTGGAGGCCAGAGAATGAGCTTGGTTCTCTTCTTCTAGCACTCTCTGTTCTGGGTTTTGATACAGAGTTGCTCACTGCACCCAGAGCTTACCAATTGCCTAAGTTGCCTGGCAGCAAGTTCCAGAGAGACGCCTGTCTTTGATCCCATGACTAGAGATACAGGCTTGCATTTTCACACCTGGCTTTTTACATGGGTCGTAGGGATCTAAAGCAAGGTCCTTATGCTTGTGTGGCAAGCACGTTATCCACCGCATCTTCATTTGCTATATATGTGCTTGTATCGCATTTGCATAGATTCTTTGGTGAACTATCTCTCGAAAACTTGGCCCATTTCTTTATTGGAGTTTTAGCTTTCTTATTGTTAGGTATAGAAACTCCTTTTCCTGGTCTTTCAAACTATTTTTTAGAGAGTTTAAATTTTATTCTATGTGCATGAATGTTCTGTCTGCATGTACATATGTGTATCACATATGTATGTGTCTGATGTTTCTGAAAGCCCGAAGTAGGTGCTGGATCCCCTGGAAAAATGGTTGTGAACCACCATATGGGTGTTGAGACTTGAACACAAGTCCTCTGCTAGACTAGCTAGTGCCCTTGATTGCTGAGCATCTCTGCAGTCAAGTTTTATATATTCTAAACATAATTCTTTTGTTAAAATGATAATTGAGACAGGTGGTGGGGCACATGCCTTTAATCTCAGCATTCAGGTGGCAGAGGCGTGCAGATCTCTGAGTTCAAGGGCAGCCTGGTCGACAGCTATACAGAGAAACCGTGTCTCGATAAAACAAACAAGAAGAAAAAATACAATTGCAAATATTTCTCTTCCATTCTGTGGTTTATTTTCCATTTCCTTAACTATTTTTTTTAACAGAGTGAAGGTTTATAATTTTGTTTTAGTTTAATTTCTTTCCTTTATGCATCATGATCTCAGTGTGATACCAACAGTTGTTGGCCAACATGATGCATCCTGATTAGCTTTTGTCGTTAACTTGACAAAACCTAAAGTAAACAGCTAAAAGGAGACCTCAGTTGAAGACTTACAGTGCTCATCCAGACCTGTGGCCGTCCTTGTGAAAGACTCTCTTGATTGATGGTTGATTTGGGCATGCCCAACCCACTTTGGGCAGCAAAATCCCTGTTCAAGTAGGAGGTGAGTCCCAGTTTCAGTTTCTGCGTTAGTTTCTGCCCTGGCTTCGACCGGTGACTGACTGTGACTTGGAAGTATAAGGTGAAATAAACCCCTTCCTCTCCCAAGTTAGTTTTGTTAGTGGTATTTATCACAGCAAGAGAAATCAACAAAAAGAACAGGGGTACTATAGGAAAATACTACAGTCCGAATGGCTGAAACAAGGAAAATCTGTTTTCTCACAGTTTTGGAGACTGAAATTTAAAATCAAAGTGTTGGTGTATCTGGTTTCTTCTCTCATGTCTTTTGCTTGCCTTCTCATCATACAACACATGTTCTTTCTTCTTTGTGTGTACACATGCTTATATCCTAGCGTTAATCATGTGTTATGGAGAAGCACAACAAATCAGAGATGGGCTCATGCAATTATGCAGGGTAAGAAGTACCATAACTTGCTGTCTACAAATAAAGACAGCAATGAAGTCAGTCAAGCACTGTGAAGTAGGGAATCTAATGTCCTCAGTCTAAGCACAGGAGAGGGTTGATGTCCTAGCTCAGCAGGCAGAGTGCATTCTTCTGCCATTTCTCCTATTCAGCCCTTTACCCATAAAAATGCCTGCCTAATGATGACCATCTGCTTCACTTAGTCCATCAGTTCAAATATCAGTCTTACTAGAAATATTTTTACAAACATACTCAGAAATCACATTTAGCTACATATTTGGGTCCCAGTAACACTGATACACAAATTAATCATTACAGTCTTAACTCCTCCTTTTTTACTCTTTTTGGTTTTCTTTATTCTTATCATTTAAATAATTAATTTACTTATTTTTATGTGTGTGAATGCTTTGCTTGCGTATATTTGTGTATACTATATGTATGCCTTAAGCCTACAGAATCCAGAAATGGTGTCAGATCCTCTGCAACTGGATAGAGATCAGTTGCTTGTGAGCTACCATATGAATGTTAGGAACAAACTGCTCATCTGCAAGAGGAAGTGCTCTTATCCATTGACCCCCTCTCTCCAGCCCTATCTTATATAAAAACAAAAGGCATTGGCCACATTGGATTTAGGTTCAAGTATATGAACTTATTTTTACCTTAATTTATAATTTAATGGTCTTTTCTCTAAATAAAGTTAAATTCTTCCATACTGGGGATTAAGATTTTTCTGTATATGGGTTTGGAGGAATGCATAATTTAAATAATGACATAAGACCACAAATACTTTCTGCTAAATGGATATGATTTTTCCCATTTTCTTCTTTCCTTCCTTCCTTCCTTCCTTCCTTCCTTCCTTCCTTCCTTCCTTCCTTCCTTCTTTTCTTTTCCTTTTTTTTTTTTGAGACAGGGTCTCCTGATGTTGTCTTCGCTGGCCTTGAACACATTGAAACCAAACTCCTATCTCTGCCTCTCAAGGAGTAGGATTAAAGGCATGTACCAGCATGTAAGGCAAAAATGAACTTGATTTTAATAGACAACATTGTAGAGTTACTTGTTGAGAACAGACTTATTTGTCCTAGGCTGCACTGCCTGTGCCTAGCAGCCATGCATGCTGCATGTAAGTAATCTCAGCTCTCAGGAGGCTGAGACAGAATGATCACTGTGAGTTTTAGATGAGGTTGGACTACATAGTAAGATTCAGACAAACCTTACTACATTGTGAAATACTGTTTCTTACACTTACCAACTAGCCAGCTGAGCAACCAAGCAACCAATGGAACAGACAGATTGTTAACAGCTTGTTAAGTGAATATGTGAGTAAATGGGAATCATACTCATTGTACTCTATTACTCTCTGATTCTGTGTTTGCATGTAGCTTGACTGCTGAAGGAACTTTAATTCAACTCATAATTCAAATAAAATTCTTAAAACTTGTCAATATCTGTTCAAAATAGTCTTAAATAGCAGTATTTGCTAAAATAAGCACCAGTGTACTCTAAGATCAATTTTATATCCAGGTGTACACCACAGATTTGTACATAAATTCATTTTCCGAAAGAGACGTGCCAGAATATTTTAAAGAACTGAAAAGCTGACTTAGCAGTTAGAGGGTCCGGGTTTGTTGAAATACGGAGCGGCGGGCTGTGTCCCGCCACCCGGCTAGCTTTACCCAAAATAATTACACGGAAACTGTATTCTTTTAAACACTGCCTGACCCATTAGTTTCAGTTTCTTATTGGCTAGCTTTTACATATTGATCTAACCCATTTCTATTAATCTGTGTAGCCCATGAGCTGGCTTACCAGGAATGATCTTAACCTGCGTCTGTCTGGAGTGGGAGAATCATGGCGACTCCCTGACTCAGCTTCTTTCTCCCAGCATTCCATTCTGTTTACTCCGCCTACCTAAGGGTTGGCCTATCAAATGGGTCTAGGCAGTTTCTTTATTAATAAGAAATCACTCCCACATCACGGGTTCAGTTCTCAGCAATACATGGTGACTCACAACCAATTGTAACTCCAGTTTAGGGGGATCTGAAACCTCTTCTAGCCTCTGAGGGCATTGCATGCACATAGTGCAAATATATACATGCAGGGCAGTCATAAATAAAAGTGAAATAAAACAAAAATATTAAGTTAAAAATATTAAGAATATTTTAGATGAACACTATTCATAAAAGATAAAACTAAATGCATCCAAAATTGTTTGTCCACAGAAATACAGTCTGACTTAGTGTCAAAATGGAATAGTATGTAACAATGGACTTTACTTAAATATGTGATGTGATGGCAGATATGTTTCACAACATCAAATTGTTGAGGAAGAAACAATAAACAAAAAGAACATGAACGTTACTACTTTTTTTTTTGAGCCAGGGTTTTGTTATGAGTTTCAGACTGACCTGAGGCTTGCTATGAGACCCAGTTGGCCTCGAATTTATGGTAATCTTGCTTTTAACACTTGTGTGCTGGTATTACAACCATGTCTCACTCATCCCAGCTTATTATTTCATTTTTATAAAAATCAAAACCATCCAAACATTAGCTATGCTGATAGAACTCATGATAGTTTTTACCTTTAGGGAAGAGGAAATTTGTAAGGAATATGAGAGAACTAATAAATATTAATGATTCTGGAATATTTTATTTACTCATCAAGGTGGTAGATCAGATCCACAGGCAAGTTCATTTTGTAAAGTGTCATTGAATCTTGATTTATTATTTTTATGCTTACCTAAAAATTAACACATGCAGAAATTGTCTTGTTATTTCTGAACAATTTGTGGGGAAACCAGGAAAAAAGTTCCATGGAGCTTTATTAAAAAATAGGTACTGAAGAGAATGCTCAGTGGTTAAGAGCACTGACTGTTCTTCTGGAGGACTAGGATTCAATTCCCAGCATCCATATGGCAGTTCATAACTGTCTGTAGTTCCAGTTCCAAGGTATCCAACACGCTCACACAGATATGAATGCAGGCAAAACACTAATGTACATAAAATAAAAATAAAGAAATCATTTTAAAACTTAAATAAAGAAAACTATTTAAAAATAAAGCAGAAGAAAATGCAGCTGTTTTTTCATATAAATTATTATCTTCCATTACTTTATTACTTTTCAATTGCTGTGATAAGATACCATAATTAAGGCAACTTATGAAAGAAAGCACTTAATTTGGAGCTCATAGTTGCAGAGGGTTAAAGTTCAGGACTACCATGGTAGGGAGCATGGGAACCCGCAGGCAGATACTGCATTGAAGCAGTAGTTGAGAGCTTACATCAATCCACAAGCATGAAGCAAAGAGAGCTTACCTGAAATGGCATGAACTTTTGAAACTTCAAAGCCTGAACCCTAGTGACATACCTCTTCCATCAAGGTCACACCTCCTAATCCTTCTCAAATGATTCTACCAATTGGGAACCAAACATTCAAATATATGAGTCTCTGGGAGCCATTCTCATTCAAAGCACTCGTCCCCTCCATCGCCTTCAATTCTTCCTTATATCATTTTGTTATTGGAATTCTTATAAAATCTGAACAAAGAAAGACATAGAGAAGGGAAAGCTATTTGGGACATTCTGAAAAAAGAAACAGGTCAAGCTTGAATGCTCTTACTTTATGACCCATAATTTAGTCATAGATGACAATTCAGGTCACCACGCAAAGTTCAAATTGTCACACCAACTGTTTTTCATACTAGTAGAAAAGCCATACAACTATGTGCTTTCCCACTGTTGGTCTATTCGTATTTTGCACTTAAATTTCACTAGTTTGGTGCTTTGTATTTTTTAAAGAGACACTCAATATTGTGTTTCTGAAATGCTGAAGAATGTTGTTCAAATTGCCACCCATCTTGAGAGGTGCGACATGCTTACTGGAGGTTGCTTATTGTCACAACACTATTTCCTGGTACATACAAGTGGAATCAATGACTTTTGAAAAACCAAGATTGCTGAACATTAGGAAATTCCCACTGTTATGTGTTTTTATACTTGGAAAGACATGGATGTTAAAATTGATAATTGTTCAAAGCATTTTTCACTTTGGTAGATACATCTGTAGGAGTTAAGAAACATATTTTTCTCCTAAATCAAAACATTTTCTATTAGCTTTCTAAATTTATTCAAATGTTTATAAGAAAGAATGCAAATTCAGAAAGCTGAACTCAATTTCTAAGTGAATATTTTATAACCTAGTTTTATAAAATAATAATGTTGCATTGGCGTGTAAGCCTCTCTATGTGGAGATCAAGAATTAATAGGATTTCTTGGTAATCTTTATCAAATAATCCAGACAAGTTAATAATTTCCAAAAGGGCAAATAAGCTACAATCATGTCATCATTTTTTTTTTGTTGGCTCATTGTGCTTTACCAAGTCATATTTTAATAGGGTTTGTATAATTAACTCTTTTTCACAAGATAAAGAATTTATACCTTTCTAATACATGAAATTGTTTCTGAGATAACCTAATCAGTGGTTTAGTAATTGATTCTTTCATGGATGTGGGGAAGATATTAGAGATGGACTTCATTTTCTGTCCATGTGATGCCAATAAATAAACATTAACAAAACCTCAAATGTCAATTTGCCATCAAACTTTCAAATGACCATTTGAACCCATAAGTTCCTTTTAGACTTTTCAAAATACAGATGGCCCTTGGCTTTTGATAGAGCTGTATCCCAGTAAAACCACTATTAAGTTGAAAATATTGTTTAAGGCAAAAGTGCATTTAATTTGCTACACCAATACTAATTAAGATCCTAGCTTAGAAATTGGTATAACAGAGTAATGTTTGTTTATCCACACGATCACCTGGCTAGCTGAAACTATAACTTGTTGCTGCTGCCAGCATCTCAAGTGAGTTTTGTAATGCATGATGCCAGCCTAGGGAAAGATAAAATCTTCAAGTTTCATGTATAGTTCCTACTGAACATGTATTGTTTTTGCACCAATGAAAAGAGAAAATTCTTATGTCAAAAAGTTAAGTGGGAGATTATACCTATTAAACTCCCACTAGTTATGTCAAAGTGGAGTATCTGGTTGAAACTTATTACAATGAAAAATTTTAAAAAATGAAGTGCATGTATACATATTTACATAAAGATAATATATTTTCAACATTGTAAAGCACAAGTATCTGGCTTCCCTTTCTGAGGTTTTTCTCTACCTTCGTGGATAAAATAGAAAAAAAAGACATCTCCATATAATGGTATTAGAGAAAAGTCTAAAGGTGAAAAAAATTTAGGAGGTGAATTTTGGAAGCAAGAGATCTATAAGAGAGCAAAACACAAATTGTGATCATGAACTCTTACCTAATTGTGTATGACTGCTAAACTGTACATGGTGATGGGAGGAGGGCAGCAATACCAAAGTTTCTGATGAGAACTGGCAGGGCAGATAAAAATGTGCCCATGAAAATCAGCTACATTAGATGAGATTTATGAATGTTTATTGAATTTGACAAAATGTGCGATTGTTGCTTAGCCTGTTCCTGTGGGGGGAAAATGATATGTCAAAGGACAGTAGATTAATTTAGGAGAAAATTCTGTAAACAAGAGTACAGTGATGGTGAACCTCCAATATCTGAGGATAAGCTGTACCCAAACCCTTGGCTGACCACCAACCTATTCAGGTGCAGGTGAAACTCCCAGAAAACAAAAGTGAAAATAGCAGCAGCAAGAAGCTGTAATAACTACACAAATATATCAGCCACTACACAGCACAGGGCACAAAGTTTAGAGTTTGAAACCATACAAGTGAACTGCCTACTAGGTCAATTTTTTTTCTCAGAATATAATGCAATTCAGAATCACTGGAATGGGTATTTATAATATGCAATTATAAAACAAAATTATGGATATGCACAGAAACAGGAATGCTTAAGTAACCCTTGGTGGGAGGCAGTCACTAGAAAATAAATCAGAACAGATATATATCTTGGGTATAGCTGACAAAATTTCAAGGGTGCAAGAAGGTTAAGCTGTTGCACAAATTAAAACAATTTAAATAATCAGAGAACAGAGAGTTTAACCTAATTTTCTAAAAGTGGACAAAATTTCAAAAGTACAATAGCAGAAATGAAAATCTATTACATAAAATGAAGAGCTAGTTAAAGGATAAAAAAAGTGAAATTAAGATGGGTATATAAACGCAATAAAACTGAATAAACACAGGGAAGAAGAAAAATAAACACAGATGTCTGAAATTAAATTCCGATGAAAAATATAAAGTTACTCCTTTGTGAGTTTGTTACTTTTGTTGCTGTGATAAAACACTATGACCAAAAGCAACTCATGGAAGAAGATGGCTTATAGTTCCAGAAAGAATCTGTCCTAGTGGGGAGACATAGCATCAAGGAGCAGGCATGGTGGCAGGAGCAAGAAGCAGAGGGCTCATGTCTTCAAACTACAAGTATAAACCAAAGATAGCCAACTGGAATCAGGAGGAAGCTATAGAATCTCAAAGACCAATTTCAGTGACACACTCTCTCCAAACAATGCCACCCATTGAGAACCAAGTGTTCAAAGCCCAAGCCCATGGGGGTATATTTCCTCTTAAAACTAAAACAGTAACTCTAGCATGACTAATAAAAACCCAGAGATAGATATTGGGATTTAACCTGAAGGTCATAAAAGCAAAACAGCTAGCCACTGGCTCTTACCTCTACCTCAGTCCAAAATGGTGGTCCTACTTCTAGGAATCCTTAGAATGGGATAAAAATAAAAAATAAAAATAAAAGAAATAGAATAGTCCAGTGTCATTGCACACTGATGTGGGATTCCTCTCTGTATGTTATAAATATGTTATATTATCATTGGTTAATAAAGAAGTTCCTTTGGCCCACAGAAGGGCAGAATATAGTCAGGCTGAACAAGATGTATAGAGAGTAAGCAGAGTCAAGGAGATGCCATGTAGCTGTCAAAGAGGACCAGTGCCAGATCCTTACCAGTAAGCCACAGCCTCGTGCTGATATATATTATATATTATATCTATATATATCATATATATGGGTTAATTCAAGATATAAGAGCTAACTAATTAATATAGTTTATGTGTGATTATTCAGGTCTGACCAGACAGTAAACAAATGAGTGGTCTCCAACTACAATGCATGCCTTTAATCCCAGCACTGGGGAGACCAAGGTAGACAGATCTCTGTGAGTTCAAGGCCAGCCTGGTCTACAGAGTGAGTTCCAGGATAGCTAAAGATACACAGAGAAATCCTGTCTCAAAAACCAAAAAAAAAAAAAAAATTAAAAGTCAAGTAAAGATGAAAAATACACAGAGAATATGGATAGTGTATGTTATTGTATTGTCTTTGAATTGTATGACTGTTAAGGAATAACAGCTGCTAAAAGACCTTTGATTATAAATGCTGCTGAATTAATCCAACCTATATATTTTGAAGTAAAGGCATTTTCAAAATATATAGGTTGGATTAATTTAAAAAAATGTTACTTTGGAGAAGAGGTTTTGTTTTTATTTCCACAGGAAATGAGAGGCCGTGGATTCATTCTGGATCAAGAAAAATCAGGTTTGATCAAGGAAGCCCCCCTGAAACATCTGATAGGAGCAGATGGCCCAGATGATCCAATGTCTCAGAGCACCTCAGTTGCAGTTTCTTGTGAGTTTTACATCCTGAACAGCCTAAAGACTGCTGCCTGAGATGATTCACCCTCACAGAATATTCCAGTCAGTATTTGAACTTTGAGTCCTCTTAAGATTATCAGTGCCCCCAATGGGCAAGAAGTAGCCTAGAAAACTAAGCCCACATTCCCAAAAAGTGGATTATGGGTGTTTGTCTTTGTTTAGTGTGTTGGTTACAAATTGCTGTGAATAATGGTCAGGAAAAAAGCTAAATAGAGGAGATTAGATTCAGAGTTCTTGTTTTGAAAAGAAAAAAGGGAAATGTGGGATAACGCTCTTATACACCTCAAAGATTTGTCACTTGTATTAGTTTAATAAAATGCTGATTGGCCAGTAGCCAGGCAGGAAGTATAGGAAGGGTGACCAGAGTAAGAGGTTTCTGGGAAGAGGAAAGGCAGAGTCAGTCAGCAGTCAGATGCAGAGGAAGTAAGATGAGAATGCCTTACTGAGAAAAGATATCAAGTCATATGGCTAAACATAGGTAAGAATTATGGGTTAATTTAAGTTGTAAGGGCTAGTTAATAATAAACTTGAGTTAATAAATAGGCTAAACAGCTTATTATTGCTGGGTCCTAATGTCTTCCTTGGGGGAGGGGTGAAAAGGTGCAACGTCAATGGACACAGACACCATTAGTCAAGTAGAAGGCTTATATTTATTTAACAGCAAGGAAAAACCTATACACCCTCTCAGCACCCAGACATTCTGATCTGTTGACAGTTGACATTTCATGTTCATCTCTCATTGGCTAGGCTTGATCAGGACCTCTGACAGCACCTGTTGCTAGGCACTCAGAAACACTGCTTGGTTGTTCCTTGTTGCCTAGGTACAGACAGGATCTTTGGCAGATCCAGGCAGACTCTAGGTTGGCTCCTTTTGGCCTTGTAGGACTTAACTTCCTCATATCCACCTGTTTTTTTTTTTTAATTACATAGGGCACTCAGTGGGTGCCAGAGTTTTTTGCTCAGACCTTGTTGACCCCCCCTCAGGAAGGCTCAGCAACTGGACTGTGTTTGTATTAGGTTGGCATGCCAAACAAACTCCTGTGGTCTTTGACTACCAACCCTGAAAGAACATTCATTTCTAGAGACCTGCCAAGGTGGGGAGTACTAGGTAATAATAGTTTTTTGAAACACAAATAACCAGGCATGAATAACCTCCTGTGAAGGACTGTGAGAAGGATGCCTAGGAGCCATTAACACATGAAGAGTCACCTTATTTGCGGTCTACTGGTGTCAGTTCTGCTGCATGAGACATTTAAGGAGAATAAGAGTTAACAAAACCACCCCATCAATTAATGCATATGTGAGCATTCAGGAGGGATCCAACAGCCTTTTTATATTATGCCAAACTGTTTTTTTTTAAATGAGTAGTCAAAGGCCATAACCTCTGCCTTTAATATATCAATTTGTTAGGGGGCAATGAGAGCAAGAATGGAGAATATATACTTTACCCTTCCTGGGTTATTCTATCCTTGGTGGAAGCAGGCTGATCCATGACTGGACATACATCTCTTACTGAGACCCATACTGGCGTTGTGGCAGTCTAAGGAAAAACACAAGCAAACCTTCTCCCACAGGTTAGCAGTGGCATTGGAGGCTGCTATTGGGAGGAGATAGGACCTCTTCATTTCACCAGGGGCAGGACTGTGTTTCTTGACAGGGATGCCCAGTGATTGTAAGCTGGGCTGAGCCCCTTGTAAGGCCAAATGAGGATCTCTTCTAGCCTCTGGTGAGATAGTCTTGGCCAACAGTTCCTTAAGAACTGTTGGTCCTCTCCACAATGGCTTGTCCCTGTGGATTTTCTGGGTTCCAAGAACCCAGAAAGTCATTGACTTGTTGAGAGGGATAGGTAGGACCATACATGAAGACACATAGACATAATACACTTACAGATAATTAAATATAAGAGAAATGTGTTAAAATGTAATAATATTTTACAGAGTATATATGTCACATCTATTATCTTCTATCTTCTATCTATCTATCTGTCTGTCTGTCTGTCTGTCTGTCTGCCTGTCTGTCTTCTATCATCTATGTATTTATTGATCTACCTATTTTTCTACCATCTATCTATTTATCTACCTATCTTCAATTTATCATCTATTTTTCTATTGATCTATTTATTTTACCTATCAGTCTGTCAATATATCATTCAGTTTCTTAGCCACAAAAAAAGGTACTAAAGAGTCACAAATAAGTAAAGGGAGAAATAGAATTTTGGGGAGATGACAGAGTTTTAACAACAGTAGTACCTAGAGTTTTGGTTTTCTTCTGTCCTACACCAGGTGGCTCTTCTGATATGAGACAGAAACTCTGAATTTTTCTTCTAACAATGTACTTGGGTTTAGAGAAGGAGAGAGAGTCACACTCCAACTCTAAAGTCAGCTTTGATTTTTAATTGAGTCGGGACTACAACTTTTCTGAGAAGTAAAGAGATAGATTCTTAGGTAGTGAGATCTTGTATGTGACAGGTACCAGCGCTCAGTTCTCTGAGATTGTACTGGAATCTGAAAAGGCCAGGGTGCCATGAGGGATGGGAGTGGAGAAGGGGACTGCATGGGGCTGTATTTTTATTAGAAGTGTAGGGAGCCCTGATAAGATCTTGGTGTTTGACAAATGATTGTCAATTAGTTCGATATTGTATCCAAAATGATAGTATCTGACAAACCATTAAGTCCAGGGATGTCCAGGATATTAGTCAGTCCTGTCCAGTTAATCCCCAAAAGTAGTTTCCTAAGGAGGAAGATGGACAGTGCTCCAGCTAAAGGCATGTCACCAGTCAAGGGCTCTAGGATCACCCACATTGTCCCATGAATCATACCAACTCTACAAAAATACTGTTTCATCTCCAAATCATCCTCACAATTTTCTATAAAACTAATCTGAAGGTTCAGAATACTTTTTCTTCTGTTTAGTTTTTCAGTATAAACCTTAACACCACTGACTCTAAGGAACTGCTGGCCCACATTCACTTTTGTGAAGCTAAAGGTGCTGAGGTGGGCATTTGCTGCCCACACAGTTGATTCTATGGTTTCTTGAAAGAGCTTCCCTAAAAATTGACAAATAAAGGGCCATATGCCTGCTCTACCATCTTATTTAGCCATTCTACTCTTTCATTGTCTGAAAAATGAACCCAGGCGGTCAGATTACAGGCCTGCACCCCCTTGTCCTGCAACAGCACCAGGACAGTGCACGGGCGGCTGTCCTTGAGGCTGCAGCTCCAGTGGCACCAGGCAAGAAGCCTAAGCGCCAGCGGCACCCAATTGAAGATCAACCCCAGGTAGCTGAGGGTGTCCTCTGACAGCAGCAGCATGAAGCTGTGGCCACTACTGCATCCACCCACCACCTGCCGAGAGTCAAAGGGAGCCAGGAGCTGTGTGGGTACTCTGGAGCAGCCAGCTTCAGCTTCTCTCTGCAGACCAGGCCCAAGCTCCCACAGCTCGGACCACCCACCGAAGTACCAGCAAGCCCGTAGCAGAAGCAGCAGGCATCCCGGAAGGCTCTGATGGGTTCAGACACCTGGGGCAGGCCAGGCTGAGGGACCTGGTACCCCAGCTTTACAAGTGACAGGCTATGGTTCCTGGCTGCACTCTGCCTACTACCGTGAAGCCTGTAGGATCAGCTGCACAGGGTCTATCAGGACCACCTGAAGGACAGAAGCACCAGAAGAAGCAGGAGGCTCAGATGACAGGTACACAGCCTAGCAGAGGTCCGAGAGGGTCCCAGAACCTTCACTGTGGCCTGTGATCTGCACCAGAGTGGATGCCGATGCTGATCACATGAGGGGAGCTAGGCACCAAAAGTTACACCCCAGGCTAGGGAAGCCTATTACCTCCCAGCCCATGCCTGAGAGTGTCACCTACACCTGAGGTTTGTACAGCACCCTGAGACCTCAGTCAAGCAGGAAGCTCACACCAGTCACAGCGCACACACCTCAGGCCTGGCCAGCACCAGCCTTCAGGTCCTCATCTCCCATACCTTCACTCAGCTTACTTCTCCCTGCTGAGGGGAACATGGCACTCCCACAGATGAGAGGTCACTCCACCCTGCCTGTCAGCATTTTTCTGAGAGGGACAATTGGTGATCAACACTCAACAGGGTTGGGAAACTGTATTGGACCCTTATGTCTAGTGATAAGTGGGGAACGTCTGTGGTTCTTTAGGCCACAGCTGTATGACCACACAGTGTCTCCAGACAAGGCATGGCATTGGGGAGCCGAGCTTTCGTTCTGCCTCCTGTGGGGGTCAGCCCATATTTGGAGATGCTGGGAAAACCGAAACAGAAAAAAAAAAAAATGTTTTACTAGCCGGATGGGCAGACAAACACAAAGGAAAGATGGTGGTCCCAATGCTTACTTGCCAAAGGAACCAAGAGACTTTTTAAAGGAAGGAAAGGATAGGTGTCCCAATGTTTACCTTCAGAAGGGACAGAGGGGTCTTTCAAAAGAAGGAAATTAATATAATTAATATAAGTCTCTGTGAATTTCATTGAGACTTAAGCGCTGAGGGACTAGGTGGGACAGAAACTTTTGTCTACAGTGAAAGTCAATCAAAGCAAGGAAAACACATACAAAAATTATTATTATGAGGGATTTCAATACTCAAATAACTCCAAGTCAAAGATGAGGTAAAAATCTTAGTAATAGAGTAAGTTGATACAAATGGAGAACAAAAATGTGGTTAAAATCTGATTTTTCCTCAGAAACCATTGAGGAAGAGGCATGAGAACATATTCAAAGTATGAGAAATATGATTATAAGCAAATACAACACACTAAATAAGAAAAAAAACTGTCAACCAGGAATTGTCTGTTAAGCAAAAATATCTTTCAGAGATGAAAGCAAAGTGAATACATCTCTGAGAACAGCAGAAATGAAGCCCACCTGCATGGAGAGAAATGCGGAATGAGGCTGTTTGGAGAGAAATGCCATGAAAAGAGTGTTTCCAACCTGGGATCTACATGCAAAACTATAATTTTTCATGTCTTTTCTTAACATATCATGAAGCTTAGGCCTACTTGAAATAAAAACTGTAAAATGTACTATTTGGTTCATTGAACACTAAGAGGGTAGAGTGATTATTGTAAATTTATTATAAAGTTCCTATGTTTTATTTGAAATAATTTTCACTCCAAGTAGGTTATGAGTCAGAATCTTCAGAATAACTAATGAAAACAGAGCAAAGAAATTTATCTTATAAGCCAATAGAAGAATTCAAATGAAACAGAAAAAAATTAGCACTGAAGAAAGCAAGAGAAGAACAAAAAGTAGAATTATTTGCAAACAAATATCAATGTGGCACACATTATTATTATTAATAAAGTTAAATATAAATGGATTAAATAGTTGTATTAAACCTTAGAAAATGTGATGTTCTATATAAGAACTATAGACTGTCCATAAAAGATACATACTAAATATAAAAATGTAAGTAGCATTAGTTCTAAGATGAAGATATCTTTGTTATGAAATGTTAATATGTCAAGAAAGTATATCAATTTTATGTATGTAAAAACTTTATACTATCAGCACTAAATATCGAAAATTACAATAGTAGAAATAAAGACAAATGTACAAACATATTTAGAAAATGTGACATATTTTTAAAGAAAATTTATCGTAAGTTTGCATATGTATGAGTATGTATGAGTATTGTAAGTTTACATATGTATGAGTATGTATGAGTATTGTAAGTTTACATATGTATGAGTATGTATGAGTATTGTAAGTTTACATATGTATGAGCATGGGTCTGCATGCCATAGTGCATGTATGAAAATCAGAGGATAACGTTGTGAGGTCAGATCTTTAATGTCAGCATTTGAGAGCCAGAGGCAGGCAGATCTCTATGAATTCAAGGTCATCCTGTGGTTTTGCTATGTAGCCCTGGTTGGCATGAAATTTGTTATATAGACTAGAATGTACTCAAATTAATATCCATCTGCATCTGGACAGACTTAGAGAATAAGCATTAAATTAATACATAAAATCTAGTTTCACAAAGAAAGCCTGGGACCAGATTGTTTCACTCATGAATTCTGTCAGTTAAGAAGAATTAAAGCCATACCCCACAATCTACTTAAAAATAGAAAAGGAAATAACATTTTCTAATTCTTTCTTTGTTGCTTGTATTGCCTTGGAATCAAAGCCAGACAAATCCATCAGAGTAAAATATTGCTTTAGAACAACAGTTGTTATGTATGTTGACACAAGACCTTTTAAAAATACCAGGAGTATTGAATGTTACATAAAAAGGATTATGCTCTTTGACCAAATGGCATTTATTATAGCTTACAAAAGTGGTTAAAAGTAGGAAAATCTACCAATGTAACACAGCGTATTAATAGACTACAAGGAAAAAGAAAATAAAACCCACATAAACAACTCAATAAGAGTAGAAATGCATCTGACTCAATACAGCAAAATCTCATAATTAAAACCACTCAACATGTAGAAATAGAAGTGAAGTTTTTTTTCACCTAATAATAGGTATCTAAGAAAAGCTCACAGTTTGTATCATACTCACCAATTAAAGACTGAGGTTTATCCCCTAAAATGAGGAATTCAGGAAAGATGTCCACTCCCACAGCGTTTACAGAGAATCATACTGGAAGTTTCAGCCTTGGAAATTCAGTTTTAAAATAAGAAAGAAATAAAAATATATTCAGGTTTAGGAAGATAGTTTAAGACTATTTGTATTTTGAGAAGACATTGTGGTGATATTTTGTTTATGATCTAAAAAATAAAGTTTGCCTCAGATCAGAGTGCAAAGCTAAGTCACTAGTTAGCTATAGAGGCCAGGCAGTGGTGGCATACACCTTTAATCACAGCAATTGAGAGACAGGGGCAGACAGATCTCTGTGAGTTCAAGGTCACCCTTGGGTACACGAGATTGAATCAGTCTAAAAGAGAAACGAAGCCCAGCAGTGGTGTGTAGCACAAATAATAAAAACCCAGAGACAGAAATTGGGGTTCAACCTGAAAACTAGAAAATCAAAGTAGTCAAGCCACTAGAGAAGTTTTACTTCTAACAAGCCTGGGTGACCGCAAACTAAGCAGACTAAGCCTCTATTTCCTTCCATTTTATATTCCTTCTAGTGTTGGGATTAAAGGCATGACTCCCTAGTACCAGGTACTGTGTGATTAAAGGCATAGGCCGCCATCACCTGGATTTGTTTCTGCATTGATCTTATGTAGCCCAGGTTGACCTTGAATTCACAGAGATCCAGCTGATTCTGTCTCCCAAATCCTAGGTTAAAAGATGTGTGTCACCATTGCCTGACCTCTAGTGGCTTTAGCTTTGCCTCTGGTCTTCAGGCAAGATTTATTTATTAAAATGCAAATGATATATCACTACAGTGGTGGCTCACACCTTTAATTCGAGCACTAGGGAGGTGGAGACAGGAAGAGAGATATGGCTGGGTGGAGAGTGCAATATAAGGAGGGAAGAAACAGGATCATTGGCATTCAGTCTGAGGATTCCTAGAGACAGCGTCGCTCATTTGGTCTGAGGATTCAGTAGAGGTTCAGCTCTACACTCTGATCTTCAGGCAAGTTTTATTGGTTAAACAAAATATCACCACAAGACATGATTTTGCATGGCAAAGAAACTTGGGAAAAATAAAAGTGAATAGATGAGTTCAGCTAGTGTATGAGTTATTTTCGGTTGCTTTGATAAAGTATCATGACCAAAATTGATTTGGCTAACAGTTCCAGAGGAAGAGAGTCCATCATAGTAGTAATGAAAGGCATGGTAGCAAGAGCAGAAAGCTGACCAATCACATTTTCATTTGTACTTGGGAAGGAGAGAGAGGGAGAGAGAGAGAGAGAGAGAGAGAGAGAGACAGACAGACAGACAGACAGACACACACACACACAGAGACAGAGAGAGACAGAGACAGACAGACAGACAGACACACACACACACACAGAGAGAGAGAGAGAGAGAGAGAGAGAGAGAGAGAGAGAGAGAGAGAGAGAGAGAGAGAGAGAGAGAGAGAGAACAGGATATCGTATGAAGCCACAAACCGGTACATCCTGTCCCAAATGATGTACTTCTCTGTCAGCAAAGTTCCACCTCCTAAAGGTTCCATAATCTCCCTAAACAGTGCCACTAACTGAACACCAAGTATTCAAATATGTGAGCTTATTGGGGACATTTCCAACACCAACAAAAAACCCAAACCCTAAAGAATACCTGTATGCTACAGAAACGAAGATAGAAATATAAATCAGGAAGAATGAATTAAGAGCTCAGAAGTAAACTGACACACTTGTGGGGAAGGGATTTTGAAAGTGTATGATAGGAAAAGTCTGAAACAACTAGAGTTTTCGGAAGAAATGGCACTGAGTCTTCAGATAGCCAGATATAAGTGAAACAGAATTTAGACCTCATATTATGTGCAAAAGCTGACTCAAAATAGAGCGGCAATCAAGTGCCACAGCCACAACTATGAAGCTTTTCGGAAGAAATTTTAAATGTAAGTCTTCATGGCCTTGGTTGAGACTGTGGTTTATTAAAACACATGCAAAAAAATTAAAAATAGACTAAGTGAACTTCATTAAAAACTGTGCTGCAAAAGCAAACCAGTAAGCCAGCAAGAAAGTGAAAACTATTCACAAATGGGTACATGTTTGCAACTCATATCAAATATATTTTCAACTCATCAAAAATACACACACACACACACACACACACACACACACACACACACACCTAGTATATTTGGTATGAGTTGCAAATATCCAGGATTTAGAAAGAATTCTTCCAAGTCACCAACAACCACAAACCCTAAGTGAATTCAAACAGTGACAAAGCTCCTGAATAAACCGTTCTCCAAAGGAAAAATACCAATGGCCAATTTAGCCACTAAGTAGATGCCCAGCTTAGTTATCATTAAGGAAAGTTTAATACAAGTGATGACATAGTTCATTTTGCTACCAACTGTTGTGAATTGTAATGAAAATGATAGTCATTGAGAAGTATGGTAAACTTAGAACTTTCAGCCATTGCCTATGACAGTGGTTCTCATCCTTTCTAATGTTTGTCACCCTTTAATACAGTTCCTCAAGTCACAGTGACCCCCAGCTATAAAATTTTTCTGTTGCTACTCAATAACTGTAATTTCGCTACTGCTATGAATCATAATGTAAATATCTTATAGGCAGGATATCGGATATGTGATCCCTTTGAAAGGGGTCATGACCCACAGGTTGAGAACCACTGACCTGGAGGAATACGAAATAGTGCACTTACTTTGGAAATGGGTTAGTAGTTCTCAACAATGGTAAATTGACTTACTCTGTGGTACAGAAACTGCACTACTAGCTAGATGTTCAAATGAAATGAGAAGATGTATTTTCCCACAAAATCGACACGTGAATGCTTACAGTAACAATTCCTCGTAGCCAAAAGTAAAAAAAAAAAAAAAACAGTAGTGCTTAATATCCATATACTTCTAATGGAGAAACAAAATTCAATAAAAATTATCTATTACACAAATAAATGAAAGACAGATTTATTGTTTGTTATATATAAATTGGACGTATTATGTGAAAGTCAGGTAAAAAGTCATATATTGTATGACTTCATTTGCAGAAAATTTGTAGAATAAGGGAATCCATAGAGACAAAGTAAATTAGTACTTGCTAGGTATTGGGAAATGAAGAGTAATTACTAGTATGCCTGTGATTTATTTTGAGATGATGATATGATAATATTATAGAATAAGAGAGTGGTTATATTTTCATGTTCTCATGGATACAGTATAAACTATTAAATTCAATATTTAAAAGGGCATATATTGTGGCAAATGACTAATATCTCAACTTTAAAAAAATTATTACTATGATTAAATATGTTTCTAGAATGAAGAATAAAATCAAAGTCATTTGGTAACTGCAGAAATATTATTAAAATGAATTCAAGAGTGTAGTATCAGTTCAATGTTATGAGGATAACCAACCATTTTCTGATTGGAATTAAGGCTATTTGAATGGAGAAAATGTATATTTAATATGGTACATCTGGCCAAGAACCTATGGATGAGGAACTTAAGAGCTCATGAGTAAAACTATTATTTTGCTAAGTGGGCTTAATAGCAAACTTCCCTCTAAATCAGTGTCTTGGGGCTGGAGATAGGATGCAACAGTTGACAACACTGGCTGCTCTTTCTGAGAACCTAGGTTCAATTCCTAGCAACCACACAATGGCTCACAACTATCTGTAACTCCAGATGTGATGCTCTCTCCTGGCCTCTGAGGGTATCAAGCATTCACAGAATGAACAGACATTCTTCCAGGCAAAACACTCATACACACAAAATAATAATAATAAATTTAAAATCATTTAAATCAGTATTATATCTATGCCACAGATTTGTGGTTGCTCCCAGACCACATAAAAGAAATATGTATTCTCAGAGAATGAATAAAAACATCATGCTAAAAAACAGAATTTAAGAATTCTAAGACAAAGAACAGAAGGAAACTTCCTCAATATGATAAAGGACTTATATACAAAACATGTTGATAATGCACATGAAAGACTGGCATTTGCCACATACATTTAAGAATATGTTCTTATATCCATTTATTTTTATACTGGCACTAGCCTGCAATAAAGTAAAAATAACAAACATTGGATTAGAAAAGGAAAACCTGTTTACATTCATAGACACTGATTTTATTTTAATTAAAAAGATAAACAAGATAACAAAAAGGCTCTAAAAAGGCCACTAGGACTGGCAAATTAATTCAGCAAATTTGTGTATTAGGAATGAGACAAATATTGCTGCTTTGTATGTTAAACAAACAAAAAAAAACCAATAAAATCACACTCCTGAACAGCAGGGTGGCTAAACTAGTAGAGGATCGTCTTAGTTACTTTTGTATTTCTGTGATAAAACACTATAACCAAGGCAACTTCTAGTTGAAGGGGTTTATGTGGGACTTACCCTTCTAGTGGAATGAGTCCATGATGACAGAGTGAAGGTAACAGAAAGCAGGTGGTTGGAGTATCAACAAGTATCATCTCCCACCTTGAACCACAAACTGAGAGAGCTAACTTGAAATGGCAAGTCCTTCAAAATCTCAAAGCTCATCCTCCAATGACAGACTTCCTTCAGTAAGGCCACACCTCTGATGCCTTTCCCCCAAAGAGTCACCAAATGGGGACCAAGTATTCAAATTCCTGAGACTTATGGGAGAAATGTCTCATTCAAATAGTGCAAGAAGCTTGTGTACTGGCCATATGACCTGATTTCATTTCCCAGATACCAGAAGGTCAAAGGAGAGAATCAACTTCTAAGACTTGTTCTTTGATCTTCACATACATGTATATATATATATATATATACACACACACAGACACACAAACACAAGCACAAATCAATCACTAGACGAAATCCAAATAGCCCAAATGGTGGCTAATTATTTGCTACCTAGCCGACTAGGCTCTGCATTCCCACTACTTCCTTTGAACAGCCCATTCAAGTATCCCCACTCAAAATTAATGTGAGCCACAATAGAGTCCCTTATATGTGTTTCTGTTTGCCATTCTCCCACCACCACCTCACCCTCAGCTTCACTGTTTATTTCTTCTTTAGTGTTCCAGCAATAGAAGACTTTCCTGCCGACTCATAGATTTCTTCTTGCTCAGAATCTTTAAGTGATATATTTTTGAACTTGTTGATGATTGTGCTTGTATATTAAATTTGTGCTTTTTATCTAAAGATTTGTGGGCTACTCCAGGCCAGATTTTGCCTGTGTGCCAAGAGAGCACAAAGATGTGCTCAGAGGCAGAAGAGCACAGGTCAGACAGAGACAAAGAGTGTATGCTAGTACAAACAAGTTTCCTGTATAAGGGACATACAGTCATGAGTTCAACAACCAGGTGTTAAGCCACTCTCTAGATTAACGTGCAATCCTGTGAAAGGCACACTGTAAACACCCATGCCTGGTTCCCCTTTACTCCTGTTAGTGCAGGAGCTTTGGGCTCTTGAGACAGCACTGTACAGAGTCAACATATGAAGATCAGCTGTATTTTTATATTTCTGCCAAAAAGATGCTTGGAAAGTAAAATAAAATATAATTCCTTAAATAAAAGCATCACACCCATATCAAACACATAAAAAATTTCTGGAACAAACTTAATGAGGTCATATGACTTCTCCACTGACAACTAAAAAATTATTTTGAAAGAAAACAAAATGTAGGAAATTTCTGTATTACTTAGATATGGATTTCCCCTAACTGATCTATGAATTCAATCCAGCCCTAGTCAAACTTTCAGCAAGATGTTGACACAGGCATATTGGGGTCTTTGAGAGCAGGTTCCAAATAAATACACAGAGACTTATTCTTACTTATGAATGCTTGGCCTTAGCTTGGCTTATTTCTAGCCAGCTTTTCTAACTTAAATTATCACATTTTTCTTTAACTACAGTTTGCCTCTGGGCTCTTTTACCTTTCTTTCTTTATATATCTTTCTTTCCCTCTTACTCTGTGACTGGCTGCACGGCTGGGTGGCTGGCCCTTAGTGTCCTCTACACCTTCTCCTTTTCTTTCTCCTCACCATCTCTAGATTTCTCATCCTTTTCATACTTTCTGTATGCCAGCCCCGCCTATCCTTTCTCCTGCCTAGCTATTGGCTGTTGGGCTCTTTATTAGACTAATCAGGTGTTTTAGGCAGGCATAGTAACACAGCTTTACAGAGTTAAACAAATGTAACAAAAAATAATGTAACACATTTTTGCAACATTAAACAAATATTCCACCCTGTAAATGAATGTAACACATCTTACACTACTCCACAACAGTTCCCCATAGTTCAGGAAATTGAGTATTTGACCCCTAGTTGGTGGAATTGTTTGGGAAAGTTTAGGAAGTATGGCCTTGTTGTAGGAAATATGCTACTGGAGGCAAGCTTTGAGAGTTTAAAACTTCAGGCTATTTTGAGTTAGCTCTCTGCTTCTTGCTTATAGTTTAAAATATGACCTCTAAGCTTGCTGCTCCAGTCACCATGCCTGCCTTCTGCTATACTTTCCCCATCATGATGGTTGTCCTGGCTTGTTTTATGTCAACTTGACACAGAATAGAGTCACTGTAGAGGAAAGAGCCTTACTTGAGAAAAAGCCTCTGTGAAACTGGGCTATAGGCAAACCTGTAGGGGCATTTTCTAAATCAGTGATTGATGTGGGAGGGCCCAGCCCATTTTGAGTGGAGTCAGTCCTGGGCTGGCGGCTATGGGTTCTATAAGAAAGTAGGTTTAGGAAGCCATGGACAACAAGCCAGTAAGAGGGACTCCTTCATGAGTTCGTGCCTCCAGGTCCTGCATTTAGTTTCTGCCCAAATTTTCTTGACGATGGGGGAGCAAACCAGTAAATAACCTTCCTGCATGGTTTCTGCCTCCAGATTCCTTCACCATTTCAGTTCTTGTCCTGCCTTCCTTCAATAATGGGTTCTGATGTGTAAGCCAAATAAACCCTTTTGTCCCCAGTTTGCTTTTGATCATGGTGTTTCATCACAGTAACAGTAGCCCTAAGACAATGGCGATGGAATTTTATTCCTCTAAAATTATAATTTCAAATTGATTCTTCATTCTATCAGTTCCCTTGATCGTGGTACTTTGTCACAGCAAGAGAAAAGTAATGAATACACAAACACAAAGTGGTCCTGAGTTGAGTCACAGAATTGGGCATAAGGAGGCACATGCTTATAATTCCAACACTTGGGATGGGCCCTTACATCAAGTTCAAAGTCATCTTGAGCTCCATAGTCTTAACATTCTGTCTCAAAAAAGTTAATTTTGAAATGTATATTAAGATACAAATGGTTTAGAAGAACCAAAATTTTGAAAAAGAACAAAGTTGGATGCTTATACTACCTTATCTCAGGATTTAAAAAACTATAGTAAATAATAGATGATAAATATAGTCTCAGTAGACTAGAAAGTACCCAGAAATAGAGCTAGCTATATAATGATTTGTAAAAAAGGTGAAAGGAAGTCTTGTCAGCATATTGTGCTAAAACAACTGCTCACCAGTAAAACTAATAAACCAAAAAAAAACTTTACTTTTACCTAATTTCATACAGAAAAATAAAAACAAAACATAGGTGTAACTATGAGTTAAAAGGGCACAGATTCTAGAAGAAAATATAGGTAAGACCTTGAAGTTGGCAAAACATTCATACAACAAAGAGAAACAGAAAACATTAAAAAAAGATAAATTGTACCAGGCTCAAACTTAAAAAGCTTTATTCTTTCAAAGCCATTATTTAGAAATGAAAAGGTAAGTCACAAAGTAAGAAAAATGCTCACAAAACTTATATCAGATAAATGACTACTTCCAGAATAATATATGCATAGATATATGCATATAATATATAATATTAAGTTATATATAATTATATGATATATTATATATGATAGACAAGTGTATAATACATATGTATGTGTTGTAGTAGCAGCGGCAGGGCTGTGTCCCCAGCACCCCGGCCGCCCACATGGCTAGCTTATGCCTCGAAATAATTACACGGAAACTGTATTCTTTTAAACACTGCCTGACCCATTAGTTTCAGTTTCTTATTGGCTAGCTCTTACATATCGATCTAACCCATTTCTATTAATCTGTGTAGCCCACAAGCTGGCTTACCAGGAATGATCTTAACCTGTGTCTGCCTGGGGTGGGAGAATCGTGGCGACTCACTGACTCAGCTTATTTCTCCCAGCATTTTGTTCTGTTTACTCCACCCACCTAAGGGTTGGCCTATCAAATGGACCTAGGCAGTTTCTTTATTAATTAACCAATGAAAGTAACAGATTAGAAAGAAATCACTCCCACATCATGTATGTGTTATAATATATGTGTGTAATGCATGTGTGCTAGAATATGCATATATATATATATATTCTAGGTTAATAAAAAGACATCTTAGTATAAAATGAGTAAAATATTTGAAAAGGAAACTTACAAAAGAATATATGATAGTGGCCAAAAGTACATGAAAATGTAGTCAGCATCCGGAGTTACTAGAAACACAGAAATTAAAATGACAATTAAAATGATTGTATATCCAATAAAAGACTAAAAATTAAAATTATAGTACTAAATATAGTAGAGAATGTAGAAGTACCTAGAATTTCTACTCACTGTTTGCGAGAATATAAAATTGCCCAGGTATTTGACAGTTTGCCAATCTCTTTAAAGTAAAAACATCATCTACCATATGTAATTTACCTAGAGAAAAAAAACCTAAAAACAAAAAAACAGGGTCATATTAAGACTTCTCTATAAATATGCATCGTAGCTTTATTAATTGTGGCTACGAACAGAAAACAACTTAAATACATCTCAACTTGGGAATTGATGAACAAATTTCAGCACATCTGCACAAAGTTTTACTGTTCAGTCATAAGAGAATTGACTACTGACATCTGTAATAATATGAGTGAATCTCCATAACAATCTGAATGAAAGAAACTGTCTTAGTTACTGTTTTCTGTTTTGTTTTGTTATTGTTATTTTGGCGGGGTGGAGCCTGTCCTAGAAATAGCTCTTGTAGACCAGGCTGGTCTCTAACTCACAGAGTTCAGCCTGCCTCTGCCTCCCAAGTGTTGGGATTAAAGGTCTGTGCCACCACCACCTGGCTAGTTACTATTCTATTTCTGTGAGGAGAAAATGATCAAGGAAATTTATGGAAAAAAAAGCATTTAATTAGGGGCTTGTTTACAATTTCAGAGGTTAGTCCATGATCATCGTGGCAGGGAGCATGGCAATAGGCAGGCAGGTATGGTGCTGGAGTGGTAGCTGAGAATTCGCTCTGAAAACTACAGAGAGAGAGAGAGAGAGAGAGAGAGAGAGAGAGAGAGAGAGAGAGAGAGAGAGAGAGAGAGAGAGAGAGAGAGAGAGACTGCACCTGGAGTGAGCTTTTGAAACCTCACAGCCCATAGCCAGGGACATACCTCCTCCAACAAGACCACACCCACTTCAACAATAATCCACATAATCGTTCCTAAACAGTTCCACGAACTGGGGGCCAAACATTCTAACACACGAACCTGTGAGTGCCATTCTCATTCAAACCACCACACCATTCTTAAAAGTATGTGGATGAAAGCTCCTAGGAAGAAGATTAAACCGATTAACTGCTTTGATTGTAGAGAAGTTGGGATGTTGCAGGTCCAGAACCTAATTTCAATGTGTCATATTAGCCATTCCTTACTCAATCCTGTGTTTTACCTTTACACCCTCATGACTATCTGCTGAAACTTTTTGGAATGGATTAACTTACCAAACCTCTAGTTTCTAACAACCAAAAATCTAAGGATATTTTCAGGCAGCATATAAGGCCTACAGCAGAGATTTCCCTCCTTTTTAGTAACTCTACTGCTTGATGTACCCACTGGTGTTTTTCAAAAGAATCATGATTTCTAATTTTCTTTGTTCTGTTACCATAAAAGAAAATGAACCTATTATCATGCAGTAACATGGTGAAATTCTGAATCCATGTTCCTGGGCCATGTTTACTCATATTTGCCTCCTGAATGAACTTCTATTCTGTTTGAGGCAAAAGTTGTGTTTTGGTATTGACAGATTTTCTCCCAGAATTTCTTTGACTAGCCAATCTAAAATTGTTTCATTCTATAGATCTTACTGTGACTTCTAATTATATATAAACATTTTCCTTATTACCTTTCTTGTCCTCTTGACTAGAAGCATCTTTCAGGCAGGTGCATTGTCTGTCTTATTCCCACATCAGCACTAATAATTTAGTGTTGATAAAAAATAAGACAAATGCCTTGATTAATGTTTTTCTTTGTTCCATTACTACAGACGCTTCATGAAAGTGTTGTCTTGTTGGAACATGGACATTGGGGTAACCTGAATTCATCTTTCTGAGACACGTTCACTCATATTTGGTTCCAGAATAAATAATGTTGTGTCTGTTTGAAAGATAGATCTGTTCCTTTCCTTTCCTTGTTTTGTTTTTCTCTGTGTAATAGTCCTGTTTGTCCTGGAACTTGCTTTGTAGACCAGGCTGGCCTAGAACTCACAGAGATCTACCTCTGCCTCCTGAGTGCTGGCATTAAAGGTGTACACCACCACTGCCTGGCCTAAATCTGTGTTTCTTGAATCAACAAAAATATATATTTATTTTTCCACTTATTTGAAAATCTAGAAAATACAAACCAATCTATATTTGCAGAAAACATGTCAAATGTTGTCTAGTTTGGGGGTGGAAGTGCTAATGGCCTATAAGAGGGAACTTTTGCTATAATGAAAATATTTTATATAGTGACTATATTAGTGGTTTCACAGAAGCATATACATAAATATTCATAAAGTTGTATACTTAAAATGACTTCATCATATTATATGTACATTATAGCCAAGAAAATTGGCTAAAGTATGAGAATAAATTTATACTAAAACACTATGTTTAGATGACCATCTGATAATGGCGTTGCTAATCGGGTATTTTTGTGTTGGTGCCCAGAATTCCTTCATGTTTTTTTAGTTTTAAAATTAAATTAAATTAAATGTTTATAATGGCCAGTCTTGGTTGTCAACTTGACTCCATGTGGAAACCCAAGTAGCAGGCCACTCCTCCGAGGGATTTTCTTAGATTATTCAAAGCAGAAAGATTCATCTTACATCTAAGGTCACTTACACTTTCTGGTGTGTGTGTGTGTGTATTTCTGTTCCCTCAGAGCAGTGGTTCTTAGCCTTCCTAATGCTGTGACCCTTTAACACAGTTCCTCATATTGTGGTGATGCCCAATGACACAATTATTTCATTGTTACTTCGAAACTGTAATTGTGCTACTGTTATAAACTGTAATGTAAACATGTGTATTTTCTAATGGTCTTAGGCAACCCCAGTGAAAGGGCCATTTGATCCCCAAGTCGATTGCGACCTACAGGTTGAGAATTACTGCTTTAGAGGAACCCTGGCTAATATAAAGTATAGTAGTTTTTGGCCAGAATGTGTGTGTATGTGTACATGTACATACGTGTTACCCACAGAGTTCAAAAGAGGGTGTCAGATTCTCTCAAGCTGGACTTACAGGTGGATAGTGGGGAGCTATTATATGTATGCTGAGAATCACACCCTGTCTTCTGTGTAAAAGCAGCAAATGCTCTGAACTGCTGAGTCATTTCTCTAGCCTCTTTTATCCTTTTAATACAAAAAAATCCTCATTTTCCTTTGAGTAACTACCATTTAACACCACTTTCAGTTTTTGTCATTTTCAGATTTTTTTTAGACTGGGGAATCTTCTTCTCAGTGGGCAAGATAGATGAAAGTCAAGGTGGTTAGGTCAGACACTGCATGAAACTTAAGGATGTGATCACCATCAAAGTTTTGCTGGGGCTATTAGCATCAGATATTTTCTTTTATAGCCTGCTAAATTGTGAGACTGTCAACTAATAAAGCTTCAGATGACCATCTGTGTCTCTTTCTTTCCCCAGAGAGAAGCACATTCTAGTAATTTGGAGAAACTGAGTCCTGATCATATTTTCTGACCATCTTAATCCTGGAATGTTATTAAAGTACACTTGGCAAGATCTAGTTACACAGTGAAACAATTCATTTCTTTGTGTAAATTTATTTTTAATGTGTTGCTGTCATTTGTAGTAGTTAATATAAAAATAAATGCAATTCAGCCAGTTTTGACATTTGTCACAGTTATAAATTGTCACTGTTTGTAAAGATGGCCTAAATTGTATTGACAAAATAATCTCCACTCCTCCAACCTGGCAACTACGATAAAAATGAAGAATTTATAAGCCTACAAGAAAAACAGAGTTGGACAACCGTGGTGACCTAAAAAAATACATGAATAATTTTGCTATAAAGCAAAATCAAAGGTATAGTAACAAATGTAGAATATATTAGTTATTCATATTCATCCACATCCGCACATATTTGTTTGTGCATGTGCACGTGCACACACACACTCACACACAATTCTTAGACAGGATTTTTTTTATTTGGTTACTTTTGAGCAAAGGTCTCACAAAGCAGATGTGATTGGCCTTGAACTGTCAAACAAGCCCTTTCCTCCCCAAGTTACTTTGGTCATGGTGTTTCATCACAGCCATAGTAAACCTAACCAAGACATCCTAGAAACTGTTTATTGCTTTTATAAGTTCAATGAGAGCCTCGTTATTCACAAACATTTCCAGAGATTTCTATACCTTGTGAGCCTCCTAGCTACCTTTCAGGAAGAAATGTTTCAATTAAGAAATAGTTACACAACAGGAGTGACTGTTTTTCATGGTGGATCTCTGGATTTCATTAAAACTAATAAAATACCACCCCTCCATGGACATATTAGAATATGTATCAACCTAATCTCTAGGAAGAGAGGGATATTTCTAGAAATTTAGTTCATCTACAATGGGAATGAATCAATAGGTTATATGTACAAAATGAACTTCCCATCAAAGCTCCGGATCCTTAACAAAAGGTAACTTTCCTTGGTTGGCTATACCCTGGGCATATTATCATAATCTGTTTTTGGAGGGTCCTATGTCTTGAGATACGAGCTGTGTGCTTGGAATACTTCCATAATAGAGCCTGCATGTCCCTTTAGATCTGTACAATTCTCTCTTGATGAACTGTATGTATGACTCTAATAGCTGTTACTGAGCTCCATGTGCCCTTATTGTAGCTCATCCACAGTGATGATGGTTTGATGAACCTCTTGAAATTGTAGTTAGTATCAGAAGTGGAGATAGTCATAGGAATATGCCCTCTATGTAGTCACAATTCAGGAGGCACTTGAAGTAATAGAATTTGGCTAAAGGAATACTGCTCCCAATATGACTAACCAGATTTGTTAGAAACTGCGAGAAAAAAAATTCTGAGCCACAATTGAAATTTAAGATTGTTGAAAAAGTTTCTTCTAATGTTTATTTACTATGATTGATCTCCAATAGGACTCCACTACTATAATAAAAAGAGACAATCCTGGCTTATAAGCTAGCTGTTAGGCCCATCCCATGTCAAAGAATATGTCTCTAAGGGAACTCTTAAAGAGGAAGTATAGGGTCATACACACCATTAAGTATTGGTTTGCCATTAAGTCCTCTATGCTCTTATTAGAAGTATAATTTTGCTAAGTGGATAAAATGAACTCATATAAGAACTACTCAAAAATAACAACACTGGTGACTTAAATAATTCTGTCAATATTTTTGCTGTGTAAATCTGTAATCTGTCAAAGTGGCAAGAGTTGTAGTCTCCTGTCTGTTTAAATTGTTCAAAGTGTAGCCAGGGGCTGGAACATGAAAGAAAATGAAGGAAGACATCGTATGTGGAATACATAAAGCTAAGGGTGTATTAAGTTAATAAAATTTTCTATTCGAGGCCAGGTCCTCCTGGAGCATTAGCCAGAGTCAGATAAGTGCTACTAAAGAGCTTTCCCTTTGTTCATCTTTGAGTGTGTTGAGCAGTTTCTCACTGGGAACATGTATTGTTTCTTTAAGAGTCATACTCTAAACCCTTTGAGATAGTATAGTAGTCTTACTTAGAGCTGTCTGGAGGAACAAGTCCTCAAAAACTCAGTTTTTAACCCTGCACAAACATAAATAATAGAAACAATTGTAGGTAGTTAATGTATATTTATTATTCCTTGCATCATAGATACAAATGATAGTTCTGTTCAGCGGGACATCTACCACAGAGATAATGAAGCTTATGCTTTAACTACCCTCATGTGAAGAATGGCTGGAGGAGAACCTCTGAGGTTCTTGGTCTCATTAATCAAATAATTTAAGAAAGGAGTCAAATGGAAGCTCAAGGAGCATTTATTAGAGTTTAAAAGAAAAAATATAGAACAAGCAAGCTGTAAAACCTCAGTACTTCCTCCGAGGAGGAGAGTGGAGGAGGGGGAGAAAAGTATTGTCCCTTTAAGTTGTCATCAATGTCAAACATGTGTCTAACATGAAGACACATGGAGGGGAAGTGATTCAGTTAAGGCTTCTATTTCTGTATAAATTCCATGGCCAAAGGCAACTTGGGGATAAAAGGGTTTATTTCAGCTTATAGTTCTACATCACAGTACATTACTGAAGGAAGGCAGGACAAGGGCTTAAAGAGGGTAGGAACCTGGAGGCAGGTGCTGATACAGAATCCATGGAGGAATGTAATTTACTGTCTTGTTCCCCACCATCAAGGAAGTCGGGCAGAAACTAAAGGCAGAAGCCTGCAAGCAAGGACTGAAGTGGAGGCCATGAAGGAGTCATTACTGGCTGGCACCTCATAATGAGCTCATCGTGATTTCTTATAGCACCCAGAGTTACCTGTCCAAAGTTGGCACCAACGACAATAACATCATCAATGCTAGGTTGGCTTGAAATTTCATCAACAAATGATATTATTCTAAAGGCCCTCAATTTAGCCTCTGACAGTTACTTTTTTTTCTTATTTAGACAAGTGCAAAAAGCAGCCACATTCTTTGGAAAATATTACAAGAATGACACCTAACACGCTTCCCCTCTGAAACCTTTTGGGCTAGATATCCGCAGATCACATTGATTTTAATACTACTGTCTCCTATGTTCCAGCTAAGATGGCCCATTAATCCCCATTTACAAGGTTCATATATTTTTCTAGTCCAAAGTCCCAAAGTCCACATTCCTTCAAACAAAAGCATGATCAGGCCTGTCACAACAATACTCAAGATCCTGGCACTAACTTCTGTCTCAGTTAGGTTTTCTATTACTGCAAAGAGACACGATGACCAAGACATCTCTTATGAAGGAAACATTTAATTTGGAGCTTGCTTACAGTTTCAGAAGGTTAGTCAGTGATCAACATGGTAGGGAGCATGGTGGAAGGCAGGGACAGTGCTGAGAACTCTCATAACTGAGAGCTTATGTCCTGATTCATAGGTACATGTAGCGAGAGGCTGGCTCTGGCTTAGGTTTCTGAAATACTAAAGTTTACTACCCTTAGTGACACAGTCCCACTCAGAAGTCCATAAATCCTAATCTTCTGAAATGGTCCACCAACAAGGGAACGAACATTCTGATATATGAGCCTATGGAGACCATTCTTATTCAAGCTACCACAGTCTTATTTCTCAGGTAATTCTAGATCTCATAAAGCTAAAGATTGAAACTAACAATTACAGTAGGTATTCTAGTCTAGCTATGGAGATTAGAATAGAATGCCCCCATAGACTCATGTGTTGGAATCCTTGGTCATAGTACCACTATTAGGAGGTGTGGCCTTGTTAGGTTATGTGTGGTCTTGCTGGAGGAAGTATCACACTGGGGGGCAGGCTTTGAGATCTCAGATGCTCAAGCCAGGTCTTGTGTTTCAGTTTTCTTCCTGCTGCCTGTGGATCCAGATGTAGCTACTTCTCCAGTATCACATCTGCCTGCGTGCCACCATGCTTCCTGCTGTGATGACAATGGAATAAACCTCTGAAACTATAAGTTAGTCCAAATTAAATGTTTTCCGTTATAAGAGATGTCATGGGCATAGTGTTGCCTTACAGCAATAGAAACCCTAAGGCACTAGTTTTTAAAGAGAATTTGGAAATCCAAATTTTTGCATCAAATTTCATAATTTTGTATGTAATTTCAGAATGTACGTACATATAACTTGTGCCCTAAAGAGCAGAAGAGCTTCTGCTCTAGGCCGCTTCCTCTATGCCTTCACTCTGCCATCATATACTAACCCTCTGAAACCACAATCCCGACCAAGTACTTTTTTAATGCATTGCCTTGGTCATGGTATTTTGTCACAGCAATAGAAAAGTAATTAAGACAGGGAGGAAATGGTTGATTTGGCTTACTTGTCCAGATCACAGTCCATCATTAAAGGAACAGAGGCAAGGGCTGTTGAAGAAAGCTGCTTGCAGGCTTGCTTCCCATGCTCATATTCAGTCAGCTTTCTTACACTGCCCAGAACCACCAGCCTAGCGGTGGCACTGCCTATAGCACTCCTCCATCAGTCATCAATCAAGATAATGCCTCACAAATTTGCCCATGGGCCAATCTGCAAGAAGCAATTCCTTAATCCTTCTTCCCAGGTGACTCTAGTTTGTGTCAAGTTGACAAAAACTAACTAACACAGCATTTGTCCTGCTATGTTTGGCTCTTTCTGGAATTCAAGGTGACCCAAGAAGAAAGGTTAATGACATTGATTTATCTCTGGCCCTTTAGCTAAAGCACAGACAGAATGAAGATAGAAATTCTGCAATTTCATCCTCTTTTAAGTTACCTTGTTAGCCAAAACGAGGAGTTAATTTTTATTTTATTTTCTATCATTTTTTTAAATTAAAAGTATCTTTTATAATGCATGTTTTTTAACCCAGATTTGTATATAGCAACTTCAGAAGTCCTATGGCTATCAGTAGTTGGATAACGTGGAATATTGGTATCACCAAAATAAGAATCATGAGGCAGAAGAATGAGTCAGAGAGTGAATTTAGAGGTGAGGCAGGGCAGTAGCACAAGCATAAGCAAGCACATGCAAACTCACAACGATTAAGCAAAACTGGCCAAAACAGCCTGTCAGTAGACCAAAAGTATGGTAACTAATGACACGCACTCCTGGCCAATCACAACATGCAAACAATGACTGCCAGTTTCAAAAGGACCAACCCCAAATGTTCTTGTGGCAGCTTAATTTCCCTAACCCCATACAAACCTCTGACCTCACAATAAAGAGCTTCTGTACTGGAATCTCTCCGAGTCTGTCATTGCCTTCACACCTTCTCACCCCCTGCCCCCCTGAAAATGGGAATCACACAACAGGCAGCAGCAACAAGCTAGCAACAACTAAAACTCGTGCCCGACATGAATGGACCTTCTTTTGCTCGCTTTTTGGGTCCTCCATGCCTTCTTTTGTGTAGAAGGAGCAGCCGGCTGCGTTCCTGCCCAGCTCCCGCATGGCTAGCTTTACACCCAAATAACAACACACAAACTGTATTCTTTTAAACACTGCTTGGCCCATTAGCTCTAGCCTCTTACTGGCTAATTCTCACATCTTGATTAACCCATTTCTAATAATCTGTGTAACACCACGAGGGGGTGGCTTACTGGAAGGATCTTAACCTGCGTCCATCTTGGAGAGGAGAGCTATAGCGTCTGTCTCACTTCCCTTCTTCCCAGCATTCTGTTCTGTTTACTCTGCCTACCTAATTTTCTATCTTATCAAAGGCCAAGACAGTTTCTTTATTAACCAATGAAAGTAACACATAGACTCTCCTCCATCACTTTTGGGCATTTTTCTTTCTTTATTGCTGTCCTGGCTGCTGTCCCCATCTAGACTTTCCACTGTTATCTTGATTTTGTCCCCTTCAGCTGTTTTCATGTGTTGACACTTACTTTAGTTTTCTAAGCCCTTGGTGAGTTGGGGCTTTCCTTCCTATCCCTACCTTTTCTTTTCTTTCCCCTGTTTGTCTTCCTGGTTAGGAACTCTCCACTGTGACTCAGTTCATCCTGGTACCTCCACATAAGGGCTGACCACCCAGTTGGTGGAACCAACAAAGGACCCTCTAACAGGTCCTTTTCACCCAGAGACACCGTGTGAGCATAACAAACCACAGAAGTCCCTCACTATAAGCAGCACACTTGGAATGTAAGGCCTGAGAGCAACTGGCAACTTTTGCCCAGGGCCACTCTCCAGGATTTTCTGAAGGTTCTCTTGCCTTACAGGGAGTCCCGACAGCTCTTCGGAGTGTGGACTGTGGGACTTCCTCTCCTAGTTTCTCCTCTCAACTAATCAGGTTAAGCCAACACCAGTTAAGAGCAATCTGGGCAGTGGCCAGTCTCTTAATTCAAAGAAAGGTTTTGGCTATTCTACTGTAGTTGAATCCCCTTTCCCTTCCAAGATTGGAACATTCTTCTCAGATGGCGACTACATTTACTAGCTTGACCCCGGAGCTGAGTGTGGGGACCGGGATGCAGTTATTGCCACTCACCCCGTGTCTTCTGCTTGCTTTCGTCATTGCTGTCCCTCCTCACAGACTCCTCCTGGGGCCTATCATGAATGGTGCCCCGTCTCCTGATGCACTTCATGTGAAGGCCTGGTTATCTGACATCCGGGAGAACCTAAGCCCAGGACTATGCCCTGCTATCAGTCCCTGTCCCATGACCCTTCCCCTGAACCTCCTTCGTCACAAAGGCTGTCAGCGGCAGCCTGGAGTTGCCCTGCTTGAATCATTAAGAGAGTCTGCCCACTGGGACCTAGCTTGAGTAAGGATGGCCTTTCACAAGGGGCTTACGAGGGCCTTTCTGATGGGCAGTCAGCATTCTTTTCCCCTAGTTCTGCCTCCATTATTGCCTTCCACTTTGAGTCAATGGAACTGTTTCCTCTGGAATTGCCCCCTCATATTCCCAATGAAGAGAGCATCCAACAGGGACAGTTCATCCTCTCTCAAGGCCCTACCCTCCCAGGGATACTCTGGAAGCAGCCACAGGGTCATTCCTGGTCCAGGGAAAATCAGAGGACGCTGAGAGGGATCAGCCCCTCTCAGAATATCCTTGATTCTATGGCATGTTCTCTCAACTCAAGGCTGCCCAGTTAGTGCTGGAAGGAGGCACCAGCTCCCATGGTGTCTTCCTGGTATGTCACAGTGAGACAAGATGCGGTGAATATGTCCTCACTTACAACTTCCAGGGCAAGGCCAGGCACCTGTGTTTGTCACTGAATGAGGAGGGTCAGTGCTGGGTCCAACATCTGTGGTTCCAGTCCATTTTCGATATGCTTGAGCACTTCCAGGTGCATCCCATCCCTGTGGACTTGAGGCTCCAGTGATGTTGTCCTTGTCAGCTATGTGCCCTCACAGTGGCAGCAGGGTCAATATCAGGCTGGGAGCCATGCAGGGGTGTGTGAGGGCAACCGATGTCACCCCAATTCTCCTTATTTTCTGCCAGTACTCAGACAATGGGCCATACAGCTTCAAACCAATTACAATTGGTACTCCATGTTGAAGGCAGTCCCTAACCCCTCAGTTTTTCCCCAATGGCGCTCTGCTTATGATGATGCAGCAGAAACCCAAGCCCATGCACATTTCCAATGTGGACTTAATATTACCATTAATATGCTTACTGACTATGGGCAATACACTGATCCTGTCTCACAATCCACAACTGGCATACATGCCAATTCCCAACAAGTGACAGGACCTTTAAGGCACTCAAACTTTGTATACCCCAAGCTAGTGTAGGCTATTTCTGCAATCTTGTCTAGCAGGCTGTGGAACCATTTCCTGAAATTTTGACCCATATCACCAATGCTGTTGAAAAGTGTGTCATTAATAAGGATATCCTTATTAAACAGCTAACCTGGGAGGTGCTCAACATCATCACCTGTAATGTCATCATTGCACCTGTTAGAAATGAAAATATTCATAAGTGGGTCTTGGCTGTCTGTGGTGTTGACACACAGAATGAGCTCATTTCCACCCTTACAGCTTCGATCAATGCCTTGGTCAATGGCAAACTTGACAAGGATGATAATTCCACTTTGCCAGACCATACATGTTGGGGATGTGGACAGTCTGACCACTCATGTAGGGATTGTCCCAGAGCTCATCCAAAGACCAAATGCCCTAATGCCAAGAGGGCTATCATTGGGCATGAGACTGTAGAAGCTCTCACCTGATACTGATACAAATAATAGACTGGACAATGGCTTCACACTCCTGGTACATGAAGGTAAGTGGTATGCCTTGGTTTGTAATGGCTAAGGTGAACTGGTTCTCATCCACTAGGCAGATCTCTTCAATTTCAGTAACAGTAGATGTCACTTTAAAAGACAGATTGGCCCAATACTTTTGTTCTCTCTGTTCAGGTTACTTGAACAGCAGTAGAACCAACCTTAATAAAGATTTTGGTGTCTTTGTGAGTTAGCTTGAGAACACTGTGGAACACCCTTAAGTCCTTTTCCAGTACCATGGTGGAAACAGGAGTTTCTGTTGCTCATGCTCTATGTGCTCAGTCAGGTTCCCAGAACAGTTTATGAAAATTAACCATTTGCTGCCCTTCATGCCAGTCAGCACCCACTCATGGTACTTGGTGTACTCCCTGACCCAGGAGTTACAGTTATAGATATAGACTGCAGAGACATTGTCATAAGCAAAGCCAGGAAAAGCAACAAACCACTTAGAGAGGAAGTCTGTTTTAAAGCGATTGCTAGGTCTAGTATGGGCATGCTGGATAATCATTTCCCTCAGGACAGAAGACTTTATCCCCCCCTTTTAAAATTAAAGATAAAAAGTTATGCCACACCATCAAAATATGCCATCCCCCAGGTTGCTATCAGATTTACAGATGCCAAGAAAACTAATTTTGGGTGATGGCAATGTTCTTGCTTTTGCTAGAACAGGCTAGGATCCTTCATCAGCTATTTGGTTTGTCCCCTAAAAATTCACACAAGCTTTTACCCGGGTTACCCTTGCCCAGCTGTAAATATGTAATCAGAACCTATAGAACTTAACACAGGTCCATCCATTGAACCTATCTATTACATTCTTTGGCCAAGTATGGGATCACATAGAATCCTTGCTAGACCCCTCTGAACTTGTTGTATAGTACCTTTTGGGAGGGGTGGTGGTGGCTCTAATATTTCTGCTTAAGTGTCTCCTACAGCTAAGATCCTGAAAATAGCAGGTGAACAAGGCATTAGTCCAATTGTTAATGGCTAGGGAACACACTGGACCAAAAGCTCTAAGGTATGTGGTCCATGCTTGGCTAATGCAAATACAGGAGGCCAATTATAAGTCCTACTTCTCCTAAAAGTCTCACCTTGCTTCTGACTTCTTGGGACCTTCCAGAGATCCAACCCTTCAAGGACTAGTAGTCAACGATGGGTACGATACTGTCAGGCAATCCAACCTAAGACAGGCACAGCCCAAAATGCTGGGTGGGTGGAGTCCTCAAGGTGGGTTTATAAAAATGTACAACTCCCACTAGTTCACCCAATAAAAATAAGATAAAAAGGGTGAGATGAGGCAGGGCAATAGCACAAGCATAAGCAAGCACATGTAAATTCACAATGAGTAAGCAAAATTGGCCAGAACAACCTGTCATTGAACCAAAAACATGGTAACTAATGATGTGCACTCCTAGCCAATCACACAACATGCAAATAGTGACTTCCAGTTTCAAAAGGACCAACCCAAAACGTTCCTATGGCAGGTTAATTTCCTTAACCCCATATAAACCCTCAACCCTGTCAAAATAAAGAGCTTCTCTATTGGAATCTTCTAGAGTCTGAGTTGTTGCTTCTCCATCTTCTCACCCCCTAACCCTCTGGAAATGGGGATCACATAACAGGCAGCAGCAACAAGCCTGCAACAACTACATAGAGGCTTTACACAATGGCTGAAAATTTATCATATGGTGAGAAAAAAAAACCTGTTGGCAAGGAGAAATGTTGAAAACCCTAGCTAAGGTCAACTAGAACTGTCTGGAGCCACTGACAGCAGGCACAGAGACACTCCTATCTTTAAATTGTGACTTATGTGAAGTGAAGGTGACTCATGGTTCATTATAATACAAAAACACACACTACAGGATGAAGATTTTAGATGCCAATGAGATATTATACATATGAAATTGTATGTAGAACTACATGATTTTGAAAGATCATGTTATGCCCTACACTGAGTTACTTCAAAGCATGTAAAACTGTGTTTTTGCAGGCTCCATTTTACAAGCAGCCTTTGAACCTATTTTGAAGAAGGAATGACTAAGTACTTGGATAGACCCAGAACCATCTATCAGGTTCCTCTCATGCAGCGTAGATTGATAAATGACTTATTCCTGGGAGTATAAAGGGAACAACTCCATAAATTTATTGAATCAACATGAGTTTATTGAAATCAACCATAGAAACCAGGTCTAAGAACTTCTCAGGCATTCCAGAACAAGAAAACAGTGTAAGTCCCTCACTTGAATCCTATAAGGTAATGGACACCTATCACTGTGATTGCATGGCACAACACAAAGCTATCATCCAACTCCTGGTGTATATGTGTGTGTGTGTTTGTATGTTAGTATAAATAAGCAAAGAACTACTCAGTTGCCCATGTTTGGCTTAGTTAAGTCCCTTTACAGCTTACTAGAATGCTTGACTGTCTATGAGTTTGTCTACTTGGAGTCAACACATAATTTACTTCTCCTTACTTGTTCGTTTCTAGGAACAAGAAAAAGAAGGAAGGAAAACACTCACCTGTACCTTTTATAAAGAGAAGAATTTTCAACAAAAGCCAATATGAAGCCAGGTCGGAGATCGTCTTTGTTAAGGTACATACTATAGTTGTAATAAAACAATATGACCAAAAGCAACTTTAGAAAGAAAGGGTTTATCTGGTTTACACTTCCAGATTATAGTCCATCTCTGGAGGAAGTCAGAACAGGAATTCAAACAAGGAAGGATCCTGGAGGCAGGGATTAATGGGAAGAGAGGTACTCGGGGGAATAATAGGCCATATCCAAGTACAGATGTGAGCTTTCCAAGGGAAAGTCCCAGTAAAAGTCTTGGTAAAGGGCTAGTATAGAATTTTGGTGGCTATTAAGCTACATTTCTAAGGGCTGCTAACCCCTTCCCTTTTAAACACTGGTAGACTTCTATAAACAAAGTTGCTAGTTACATTTATGAAGAACAATGCTTAGACATAGAAGTGACAGAAGAGTGCTAAAAATGCAAGATTATATATCATTTTGACCTTAAGTAAACACACTTTATCTACTGACATGATGTCTTTTGGATATCATATATTTTTGGAGTGGACAATTTGGCCTTTATCAGTTTCTTCCCTTAATCAGCTGAAAGGTAGACCAGACCTCAGGAAATCGGGCTCCCTTCCTTTCTGAATTTGTCCATGTTTTCCTGTATTTATATTTTGCCTTAATCACCTCTGGGGGGGGTATGACTGAGTAGGTCAGTGTTAGAGTGTTTGTGTAGCATGCTTGAGGCAAACAATCTACAGCACTGTCAAAACCAACTGTGTCTTTTCATAGAAATAGATGACTAAGACATCCATGACTTTCTCACATTCGATTTGCAAGACAAGAATACAAAAACCACAGACTCAGGGATGCTTTGGTGGATCTCTGAGAAATGCTATCACTCTCATATTTCTGTGTCATGGGTAGCACTAATCGGACTTGGTAGGTTAAAATAAATGATGACATGAAGTTGGGAGAGGAACATGGTTGGGGAGTTCCAAAAAGAGTTGGTGGCCGAAGAATATGATCAAAATACATTGTATACATATGTCAAATTCTCCAAAAATAAATAAAAATATATAAATAAATAAAAAAGGAACAATAAGTCCTTCTGTGTCAGGGGATCACCCATATAACCAGGGACAGAGTTGAAATGACATAATCTATGTTTTCTTATCAGAAGGAAGGGTTTCATTCCTAAGGGAAGAGGGTGGCTGTCATTGACAAAGAGAAACAGTATAGGTCCACCATAGTAATTTCCAGACTTAATTAATCTTTTGCTTTAACTACCTCAGAAGCACTCTTGTACAAAGAAGGCATTCAAATAAGTCTACATTAAGCCCAATTAAAACACAATAAAGAGATCTTTTTTTGGTAATGGGAAATTCCTTAGATGGCACAGTGCTACTTTATAAAACAGTGGTGGGAGAAACCCAGCAATGATTTAGGCCGATGATTCAGGCCATTCATCAAGTGGTGTATTTCAGGCCCCTATTCTGCATTTCTTCTCTATTGAATCTAGCTGCAGTCTCAAAAAGAAAAAAAGAAAAGAAAGAAAAGGCCACTTACACCACATTTCATGACTTAATTCTCTCACTCAGCAAAGGTTTGGTTAATTAAACAGGGTTCAACAGTCACACATGTCCATGGTGGCTGGGTAAGCCACTGAAAACCATATGACAGTTCAGAAAAAAATTCAAGTGGTCCATTTTGAGTTGTATGGAAATCTTCATATAATTGTGAAGATTTGAAGTTGCAGATTGCATGATGTGATGCAAAACTTTCAAAAGTGTGTTCTGAAAGGCATTTGGAGACTTGGTGTCTGTTACGTTAGGAAATAGAAGAGGGTAGTTTCAGCTATCACTACAACATCTCTTAGACACTCTCAAAAGGTCCCGTTTGAGATTTGGAGGTGGCAGCTTAGCATCAAATTGAGAGCTATTGATAGAGTTCTTTTACTGCTAATGATGGTAGTAGTGTGTTGGGGGTACCCTCTGGCTACATACAATTTTATCTTTACCATTGATTTACTTAGTGAAGCACCTTTCTTCATAGTGCTTTTGAAAAGGGATTAGTGTCCCACTCCCAGAAGCAATACAGTAAGATGTCCATTCATTTCTTATTTCCTAATGCAGAAGCATTTTGACTTGTATATTCAGTGATCTCTTGAAATCTGGAGCAGGGGGAGATTGCAAAAGATAAAATTTAAGGGGATGGTTCAATTGATAAACTGTTTGCCATGTATACATGAGAATCTGAGTTTGATTCCCCAGCCCCTGTATATTAAAAAGCCATTATGTGGTGCTGGCCTGTAACGCTGGTGCTGAGGAGGCCCAGACAGGAGGATCACTGCGACTTACTGTTCAGCTGCTCGAGAAGGGTTGAGCTCCAGTTTCAGTGAGAGACCGTGACTCAAGAAATCAGATAGAGAAGTGATCAAGTCCTGGTCTCTGTTTTGTTGCTGTGATACAATTCCCTGACGAAAAGCAACTTGGTGGAAAAAAAAAACAAACAAACAAAAAAAAAAAACAAAAAAAAAAAACCTTAGCCTACAGCTCCAGTTTCTTTCATGGTAAGAGATTTAAAACTGTTAGCCATGTCATACCCACAGTGAAGAGCATAGAGATGAATTCATGCATGCTTACACTCAGCTCACTTTCTCCTCTAAGTAAAGGTGAGGATCCAAATACAGAAGACTGTGCTGCTGCCCACGTTTAGACTGGAGTTTCCCACAGCAATTAATGCAATGCAAACCCCTACCCCCTAGACATATTAATCCAGACAATTCTTTACTGAGATTCCCTTCCAAGTGATTCTAGATTGTGTGAAGTTGAAAATTAAAATTAGTCATTGCAAGGAATAACAGTATCCACAAGTGCTCGTTCTCTCTCTCTCTCTCTCTCTCTCTCTCTCTCTCTCTCTCTCTCTCTCTCTCTCTTTCTCTCTCTCTCTCACACACACACATAAATACTCACATACACAGAGTAAGGATGGGGAGGTAGAAGAGGGGTGGAAAGGGTTAGGGAGGAGAGAGAGAGATAGACTAAAGAAGGGAGGGACAGAGAAGAGGGAGGGAGGGAGGGAGGGAGGGAGGGAGGAAAGGAAGGAGGAGAGGGAAAGGGAGACTGAGGGGGAGTGAGGAAGCAAGCAAGAATGAGAGCGAGGGAGAGAGGGAGAGAGAGAAAGAGAGATTTCAAAATTCATCAGCTTTGTTAGCTACTGGACCAGCTGCCACCAAATTTTCAGCTCTCTAGTTGGAGAAGGTCTCTTAAGTTCAAGTATAGACCCTTCTAAGGTGCTCCTTCATCTGCAGCCTCTGCACTGTGGGAGTGAAGGGACCCACAATGGATGGAAGGGGAGTAGAAGAGGGAGAACCACATCTAGGGGTCAAGATGTGTGTGGTAAAGTCAGGAGAGAAATATTAGAGCCCTATGTTCCTTTCCTTTAGGGGGAAGCTTATTAGAGCATATCCTTTTGGGCAGAAGTTATAAGCCAGATACACTGCAGAGCAGGAATGCTTAGGCTGAATTCTGTGGGATGAGAATTTGATCAATTAAATCTGCTTAATGTTTAATTATCTCTTCTTGTTTCCACTCAACGAATGCCTCCTCCTCTTTTTTAGTATAGGACTAAAACATTTGTAAACTGTCATCACACCCCTGCTTAGCGATTAGTTAACAAAGTCACATTTTAAATTCTTTTCATCTTTTCCTGTAAATCAATCCCCTTCTTCCTTGAACTTTCCAGTTTTTGCTGGAAGCTTCTCCTCCTCATTCCCAACCCATCCCCTTTCCTCTTCATTTCATTATGGATGGAAATGATGCAGCTAGATGCAATGATGTATCCCATGCTTTTGGCCTAGAGTATGTTACTTCTTTTAGTGGAATTTTTCTCCCACTCTTTCAACTTTTCTGTATGTACAGAGCTGTTACAAAATGGATGCCATTTTCTTCAGCACTGGCTGATAATTTTTTTCTACATCAAAATCAACTGGTGTTGTTTGCAAAAAAGGAAGTAAAAAATGAAGGAATAAAGAAAGAAAAAAGAAAGGAAGGAAGATAAATAGTTTTCTGGGTTTGTATCCTTATATTAAGTAGTGACTTTTTGTCAATTATCTCTCCCATTTTCTTTTTAAGACTAGAACTTACTGTGTAGCCCAGACTGGATTTGATCTCACAAGAAATCCTCTTGATTCAATCTTTTGAATGTTAAGATTACAGACATTAGTCACTGTTAGGCAAAGGGTTGTCTCCAGGGGGAGTTGACCAATAGATCTCGAAAATAGGACATGAAACATTAGGTGGGCCTGTTCAGAACCCTGGAACAGGCTATAAAGATAACAAAGAACTTGAGTTCAGATCTCTTGAACCCACTGGATTTGGCAGCTTGTGTCTGTAACCTCAGTGTTTCCTTGGCAAGATGAGAAGTAGAGAATTTCTAGAAGCTTGCTGGTAAGCTTGCCTGCTGAACACAGCTGCACGCAAGAGACCTCTCCTCAGATCAGACAGAGATTAAAAACAAATGCTCCAAGTTCTTTGCTGACTTCTACACAAAAACCAGGCCATGTGTTCTCTCTCTCTCTCTGTCTCTCACAGACACACACACACCCTGAAGAAAAACATCTACAAAAGTGGTGATGGTGCTTCATTCCAAACCGGTTAGTGAAGAAGAAAGAGAGAGAAAAGGAAGGTAGGATCTCAGAAATATAGCCCTGGGCAGCCTTTATTTGATATATAGATCATACTGGCTTTGAACTCACAGAGATCTGTTTACCTCTGCCTCTGAAGTGATGAAACTAAAGACATGAGCCACTGTGCCTGACTCTATCTTTATATTATATAAGTTACTTTTTCATTATGTGTATGATTGTGTGTGTGTGTGTGTGTGTGTGTGTGTGTGTGTGTGTGTGTGTGTGTGTGCTTGCGTGCGTGTGAAGGCCTGCAGAATGTACTGGAGCTGGAGCTACAATCAGTTAAGAACCACTCAATGTGTTGAGAGCTCAAGTGGGTGAGAGGAACCAGATTGGGGCCTTCTGCAAGAATGGTAAATGTTTCTAATCACTGGACCATGTCTTCATGCTAAACCTAGTTTTTATTGCTTAACTATGCCTGAGCTTTGCTGTGGGTGTTGGTGGCACACAAGATGATTTTGGATTATCCACAGATGATGTAGACTTACACAGAATCACATACTGAACACTCTTTCAGTTCTTTGCTGCAAGTTTATCATGATCATTTCATAAACACTTCCTACGAAAACTTTTTAAGACAGAAAAAGCAGGCCTCATGGCCACAGGCTGTTTAACTTGATTTTGAGAGCATTGCTTTGCTTTCTTTACACTTTTGTTCATTTTTACACTTGTCTTCTATTTATGGCAAATGCTACTGGTTTCCAGTTACTGTAATGAGATAAACTCTCTTATTCAAATAAACAAGTAAAAACAATTTAAGTGAACTTAAAAATAAAAGATATAAAAATAGCAAAGTTTGCATGATACAAAGCAAAAATTGTGCAGAAGTTTTGGGTGGCATAGACATTTAAAGGAGCTTAACACTAATCTCGTTGGTGAGGAGAAGTTGCTTTAAGTTGCGCCTATAACACTTAAATTTACTATTTTTGACTTTCTTTGTAAACATCTATTATCTCTGAGCTTTTCTAGTTATTCTATCATGGAATTATTGTCTCTTTATCAGTAACACTGTTTATTTGTATTATAGTTAACAGAGAAAAATAGAGCCTGCCTCTAGGAGAAGACATGCCATTGTCTCTTCCCTTAAGAGTTTGGCAGTTTAGTGGCCAGTTTAAGGGACAAACTCCTAGGAAGGCAGAGGTAGACAGCATCATTATCTTTTTGATGAGATAATGGACTTTTCGTCCTCAGATTTCCCACTCCCAGTCCAGTCTCTTATGGAGTCTCAGCCATGCGTCTTGAGTCTACAAAATGTAACTTTCCTTCTCTTATTTCTTTCTGTGTCCTAAGCATTTTTTCTAACACTTTGTCTGCCATGTGGTTGCCTGCCACCACATCCACACGGCTGACTTTCCCATCAGCTTAACTCAGGCAGTTGCTGAGATTAACAGCCTTGATTTGGGATGAGAAAAGGACCACTTTCCCCCCATAATTAGGACACCCACCTCATAAATACTCTCACTTTGCTACAAACAGCATGCCCCAGATCTCCTACTGATTCCTCCCCTTTCATCAACCTGCCACAGGCTTTCTGGGGTGGACTATTTCCTTGCTTAACTTTGCTAAATCATTCTTTGCTCAAACCATCTTTTATCTGAATTCTTTCTTTTGAGAAGATAAAAAGCAAGAAGAAGCATTCATTCGGAAATAAAGTAATTGAGTTCCAATGAATATAGTAAGTATTCTCTGACTATTCCTTACCTACCTAAAAGCAGGACATAACCTCTTTGTGAATATGTTTCTCTCTTATTCCAAGAAGCAAAAAGCCACTCATCTCTGAAGATGGAAAATTGTTGAGATGAGTTTGTATAAACAAACCTTACAGGCATTACGAAAATTACTCTTATCATCCATTAGGTTCCCATTTATTTCCTAGCCACTTCTTCAGAATTTATTATCCCTTAAAACCCAAACCAAAGCCTCCTTTTTTATTGTTATTGTTAAAATGATATATAAGTGCCCCCAAATAAACATTTCTTCCAGTTCCGTTTCTTTGAACATTTCTATTTCTATGAAATAGCACACAAATAAATATTGATTAAAATGTGCTATTTTCACTTGTTAATGTGTCTGTTGCTAGTTTAATTCATATGTCCCCATATATAGGAAGCAAAACAGGAAATATTTTTTTCTCCCTACCAGCATTTTTAAGCTCTTATTAGCCAGCAATTATGTATGGAGCTCACATATTACCACTCATGATCACATTTCATCTTTATAACAACCTCTGAGATACTTGTTGATGATGAGGTCATTGGAACTTAACCACTTGCAGCACGTGTGTTCTATGATTTCCATTCTGATTCTATGAAGTCACAACAACTATTACCTCTATTTAATTGAACCTCAGGCAAGTTAGGAAATTTCTGTTACTAGAGTTGTTAGGATCAGAACCTGTGTCCTGACAGTTCTAACAAGTAAAGCTTGGTTACCCATTCTGAATTAAACAGGCAAATAATACTGGAAAGGAGATTTCCTCAATGTGGTGCCACTGGGAAGAGAAATTAATGACTACATGATGCTTAGTGATCTCCCTCAGCTACATCTTATGCCTCATAATATAAGGTAAGTTTTACATGGAAGCCAAGAAGTATGCATAACAAAGCAGTCCTTGTTGAAGTGTGGTTCTACCCACCACTGACCCATCACAGTCTCTACTTTAGTCTGTCCTGCAAAGTGTTGAAGAAAGTTGCCAGAACACTGTGAAATCTCTTCCCGGAAGATAAAGTTCTCCTCTGACTGGTGCCAAGCTTCAGCCTTTTCCCTCTCCTATCATGAGATTACTGAGGGAATTCTAAATTCTAGAAGATGATTGTTCAATAGTCTGATGGCCAAAGGAGGAAACACACATGTCTGCCTTTAAAATATTTTTATTCCTGCCAGAATGGTTTCATTTGCTCAAGGTCACACTACTGATGTGTGATAGAACAGAGGATTTGAATCCAGAATATTGGGCTCTAAATCCTGTCCTATAGCCATCTTACTGTCATTACAGTTTTGGAAATGACAAGCCTGTGTCTTAGACGGGAAAAAGTAACCTGGTCCAGACTACATGACTCATCAGTGACAGAAATAGGATTTAGTTTGACTCTAAGGCACATGCTTTTAGCCTTTAAGCTATACTGTCTCATAAAACAATGGGCTAATAATTTAAAAGAACAATATAGTTATGTCACTTGGAATGTCATGGCAATGGCAGGTTTAGTAGAAGAGTTTCCAGCCTTTGTCTTTTTGTCTTAGAAGGAAAATTCTGAAATTTGTATTGCTTCTGAATTCTCAGTATTTGGCTTTATACTTTAATGACTTTTCTCTCCTTTTTTTTTTTAAGAAAAAAGAAAAAACAAGGGCAAATAGTTCAACACCCAGTCTCCTCAGTGCTCTGGGCAAGTTGTCTTGCTGCCCTGATGTTATGGATATACTCAATTTTCTTGTGTTCCATTTGCTGTTTTATTGACAGAGTTATTGATAAAAGAAAGCCCTTTGCCCAGATGCATTCTTTGGCTTTAAATTGGCTTGACCAGTGGACATTACCTTTGGACAGTTAACTCGTTCAGTTGTAAACCTTTCTAGAGCAATGTTCAAAGTCTATTGATGTTACAATCTCCAATACCTCAAAAGTAATCATTTCTCTAGCTTTTAAATTGTATTTTTTGGATTTAATTTTGCTTGAAAGGGTTGTTAATATCATAGCTCTTTTCACTTAATTTTACCGCTATTTCTTGTGTCTCCTCTGGTAAGGGCTGAGGGCTGTTGTCTTTGGCAGATTCTGTATTGTGAAGCAGTTTATTGCATGGTGAAAGGACATATTCAAGAGAGAATGTATGCTTCTCAAGAGGTCCAGTCATGTGATTGTGACTTTGGATAGTGTGGGCCTCTGGGCCTATTGGTCATCAGATCAAGAGGGGAAAGAAACAGAAGGGGGTGACAGAAAGCTTTGGTGGCCCATGAGCATGAATGGAAACAGTTTGCTGGGAGACAGATTTCAGTGAATCAGCTTAAGTTTATTCCAGAGTATAAGGATTATATAGGATCAGAGCACCTGGAGACAAGGAGTAATTTGCATTCAGTAGCTGCTCCTATCACAAGGCTAAGTATTTGGTAGTAGAGTCCTGTAGCATAGCCCTAGCACAGGTCTTCTCAGCAGTGATCTGTGCCAAGGGTCAAGCTAAAGAAGAATCAGGCATCTGGTTTAGACACAGATTTTAAATAAGGTCAGTCCTCCTGGCCCAGGGACACTTTCCAGATAGGACTCGGTAGAGAGCAGGAAGCTTTGCTGGAGAAGGGAGTTCATGTTGCTGAGCTAATGAGATATGCTGCTGTGCCATGGGGAGGCTGCAACCTCTGACCTGCCAACAATGTCTTCCAACAGATATCTGTCTGTCTTAGTTAGAGTGTCTATCACTGTTAAGAGACACCATGACTATGCAGCTCTTACAAAGGGAAACATTTAGTTTGAGTTGGCTTGCAGTTTCAGGTTATTAGTCCATTACCATCATGGCAGGGCATGGTAGTGTGAAGGCAGACATGGTGCTAGAAAAGGAGCTGAGAGTTCTTGATCCGCAGACAGCCAAAGCAACTGTGACAACGGATGTGGCTTGAGCATATAGGAGACATCAAAGCACACCTCCACACTGGCACCCTACTTCAGCAAGCTCACACCTCCTAATAGTGCCACTCCCTATGGGCCAGGCATTCAGACACATTAGTCTATGGGGCCCATACCTATTCGAACCACCACATTGCCTTATGGGAAAACTTTTAATGGAGGGGAGGCTTTCCATGAGTAAAGGGCAGGGATTACAGGAATGGGTGGGTGTTTACTTGGAAAAGAATTACTCGCCATTTCTTTCCTTAAAAAAGGTTTTCATATGTGTTGTTGTGTCAGATGCATAATGAGAGCAGTGAATTTTATAGAGATAATGATACAGAAATACCACTACAATAAAGCAAAGGAGAATTAGCAGTTGGCCATATGGGTTGCAGCTGATCATGAGTGCCTGTGTTTTCTTGCCAGCTATGTAGTCACGTGATGTCCTACTGCGATCCAGCTCTGCAGTTACATCAGTACTGGGCCACCATTCTGTTGGTCTCTTTCCCCCACATAAACTACCCCACCCTATACCTAGCAATTTTTTTTTTGTTAAGGGAGACCCCAAAGAAGTCCATGAAAGGCAAGAGCATTTTGACCTCCAGGAATGATGAATACATGGTGGTAGTGGTGGTGGTAGCAGCTGGTGGGCATACAAATCAGCTTGAGAAGTGGAAATAAGAAAAACTAAGTTATGGCATGGGAAACAAAGACAGAAGCTTTGGTTGTAGTTAAGCATTTTAGTTCAGTTTTCTTTGTACATAAACAACATCCAATCTACACCCTTACTCAGAGATGGACATTGTCTGTCTGACTCACCCCCTTCAGCAGCGCTGTGGGAGGAAAAGTATTCGATGAGTGGTCTTCTAATTGAACATCAAACCAAGTCAGTTCCTGGCTTCCAACCCTGAAGAGCTTTTAGGTTCCTGCTCTTCTTGGAAATAAAGTGCGTATTTGCCATTTATGTAATAGGTTACGTAAATCTTCTTAATGAAAATAAAAAAAAAATACCAGCTAAATACCGTGTGACAGTATTTCTTTAAAAATGTTTTTCCGGAATCACAAAGGACAGAATAATTAAAACTCCGTGCAGAGCTTAGTTTTTTGACCTCTCATTAGTTTTGGCATTATAAATTGCCATTTGTTAGAAGCCTAATTTGATTATTAGCCCCTCTGAGCTTCCAGCATGCATTCTGAAGAGTGGACTCTGCATGACTCAGAATGCATGCTGCTACCACGGACTAAAGAACAAAAATGGAGGAGCAAATTGCCTTGTTCCTGTGTGTTCATGAGTTAGTCATACTAAAGTGCTTAGCCCAAGGGAAAGAGACCTTTTCAATAACCACAGATGTGAGCTTGAGCAAAGAAACTCAATGGATACCATGGCCAGTTCTTTTTAGTAGAAGCTGTAGTGCATGTTATAGAGGGAGGAAGAAAAGGGGGGGGGGAACTTTAGTCTCTATAGTTTTGTCATGAAAATCAGTACTATGCCACATCATCTTATATCACCCTCATTCAATGACTACAAGCTCACTTCTTTGTCACTCTTGGTAGGCTCTTCTCTCAGCATTTTAATGACTTCCTTGATACTGTTACAAGGAAGCTTAGTGAGTGTTATCAGGCTTCTTGCCAAAGTCAATGTCTCTAAAACAGACTGCTATTCTACTTTGATTTTTTTTTATGAAGAACATACTGAATGAGAAAATTACCATAAGAAGAATATGGAAAGTACTATTCTGCCCCATACTACCAAGTAGAAATAACTGAAAAACAGGTGGTTTCATGGTTTCCAGTACACTCCAGAAGATGATTTGAGACAGCATAATTGTGTTTAATATTTCCAAGTTGGAAACTGTGAAAGAGGCTTCACAATTGGAGTCCATTCAAGACTGAAAAGTAGGGGGAAATGTATAAAATTCCCACCAGAGTGCACAATAGAGTCTTGGTAAACTCCCACTTAGCTTACTGAGTTGACAAGAAGACCCAGTGACCAATGGACATGACCTACTTACTATTTATCATTAATAATGTGGTTAAAAGCAATGTGATAAGAAGTTTCTCTTTTCCCCAATACTTTAGTTAGATGCTTACCAAAAATTAGTTTGTGCCAAATCTATTCTCACATTTATATAAATTTGATTGTAAGATTGAATTGAGTATTTTGTAAACCATTGAAATGTCAATGCAAAGAGAGCAGTTGCTTATATGAAGATTCCATAAAAGCAAAATGCTGAAAATATGTCAAACTTGATGTTAGTGAATGATTAAGAAAAGATGAGTCAAAATATAAAAATGTAGATTTTTATATTAAGTTTACATTTTTGTTTTTGTTAGGAAAATTGAAACATAACTAAAATTAGAAAGTCTACTAGCATGAACATCATAGTCTCAATACCCAATTTCAACGTTCGCTATGTTTACAATGTTGTTTCATTCAGGCCTTACTGTATCTTCTGCCACAATCTTTTAAAAACCAATCTCAGACACCATATTACTTCTTTAATGTATCATCATCATCATCATCATATTTTTGTTCTTCTTCTACTTCAAGAAAACCCAAGCTGGAAATTAATATGAAGCTATCTTATACAAGAAAGATATTCAAAACTGAAAAAGAAAACACATTCTTAAGAAAAATGCTGAAAGGTCGAAAAAATTTTTGGAAAAATTGTTTTCTATGATATATCTGCTTGAACATTAAAGGAGAGAAGTGAACCACTGAGTATTCTATCTGGGAAACATTTGTGAAAGTACCCTATTTAATATTTTAATGATCTTTTCTTTCAATTTCTTTGTTTGCCTAGGCAGTGTACTACAACTCTTTCTTGTAGATTAAAGTATGCTTAGCATAACAATGTTATTGATAATGGTGGAATATAATCAGTATGTGGGAGATTATTTACTTACATACAATGTTGCCATAGACCAATAACCATTTGAAGTGTATTTCACTTAAGATAAGAAAACCTCAATAGCCTTGAGATTAGTTTCATTTACAATATCCTGGCTTAGAAATCAGTAAAGACTGCATGTTAAATTGAGTTTCTTTGATCTCTAGTACATGTCTATTAGACTAACAAATGCTGCTCACAATGTTGCAATGGAAACTGTACCACTTTTCTATATACCCAGTTGAATTAAAGATGGTTACTTCAAGATGCCGATCTTTTGGATAAAAAAAAAAGTTGATTAACTTTTTTTCTCAAGAATATTAAATACAATACAGAGATTTAGTGATGGACTTGCATGGCAGTTTTGTCAAATTGGGAAATATGCAAGAAGAGAGAGTAAGCTGATAGCTGAAGCAAGGCTGAAATGTCAGAGATGCTTTTATATATATGTATATATATATATATATATTGAGAAAAGGAAAAAAAAACAAGTTTCCGCCTCCTCCCAGCCTCCCATTTCCCTCCTTCTCCTCCCACCCTTCTACCCCTCCTCCCACCCTTCTCCCCCTCCCCCCACTCCTCTCCCCCTCCCTCTCCAGTCCAAAGAGCAGTCAGGGTTCCCTGCCCTATGGTAAGTCCTAGGTCCTCCCCTCTCCGTCCATATCTAGGAAGGTGAACATCCAAACTGGCTAGGCTCCCACAAAGCCAGCACATTAAGTAGGATCAAAACCCAGTGTCATTGTCCTTGGCTTCTCATCAGCCCTCATTGTTCGCCATGTTCAGAGAGTCCGGTTTTATCCCATGCTTTTTCAGTCACAGTCCAGCTGGCCTTGGTGAGCTCCCAATAGATCAACTCCACTGTCTCAGTGGGTGGGTGCACCCTTCGTGGTCCCAACTTCTTTGCTCATGTTCTCCCTCCTTCTGCTCCTCATTGGGACCTTGGGAGCTCTGTCCAGTGCTCCAGTGTGGGTCTCTGTCTCTATCTCCATCCATCACCAGATGAAGGTTCTATGGTGATATGCAAGATATTTGTCAGTATTGCTATAGGATAGGGTCATTTCAGATTCCCTATCCTCAGCTGCCCAAGGAACTAACTGGGGACATCGCCTTCGGCTCCTGGGAGCCACTCTAGGTTCAAGTCTCTTGCCAACCCTAAGGTGGCTCCCTTAACTAAGATATGTGCTTCCCTGCTCCCCTATACAACCTTCCTTTATCCCAATCATCCTTTTCCCCCAAGTTTCCCCCATCCTCCCCTTCTCCCTTTTCTCTCCCCATCTCCCCTTACCCCCATCCCACCCCACCCCCAAGATCCCAATTTTCTCTCCGGCAATTTTGTCTACTTCCCATAGCCAAGATGATCACTATATGTTTTTCCTTGGGTTGACCTTCTTACTTAGCTTCTTTAGGTTCACCAATTGTAGACTCCGTGACCCTTATTTATGGCTAGAAACCAATTATGAGTGAGTACATCCCATGTTCATCTTTTTGGGTCTGGGTTACCTCACTCAGTATAGTGTTTTCTATTTCCATAAATTTGCATGCAAAATTTGAGAAGTCATTGCTTTTACCGCCGTGTAGTACTCTAATGTGTATATATTCCACACTTTCTTTATCCATTCTTCCACTGAAGGGCATCTATGTTGTTTCCAGATTCTGGCTATTACAAATAATACTGCTATGAACATAGTTGAACAAATGCTCTTGTCATATGATAGGGCATCTCTGGGTATATTCCCAAGAGTGGTATTGCTGGGTCCAGGGGTAGGTTGATCCGGAATTTCCTGAGAAACTGAAACACTGATTTCCAATGTGGTTGCACAAGATTGCATTCCCACCAGCAATTGATGAGGGTACCCCTTCCTCCACAGCCTCTCCAGCAAAGGTTATCATTGGTGTTTTTGATTTTAGCCATTCTGACAGGTGTAAGATGATATCTTAAAGTTGTTTTGATTTGCAATTCCCTGATCGCTAAGGAGGTTGAGCATGACCTTAAGTGTCTTTTGGCCATTTGAAGTTCTTCTGTTGAGAATTCTCTGTTCAGTTCAGTGCCCCATTTTTTAATTGGGTTAATTAGCATTTTAAAGTCTAGTTTCCTGAGTTCTCTATATATTTTGGAGATCGGACCTTTGTCTGTTGCTGCGTTGGTGAAGATCTTCTCCCAGTCAGTAGGTTGCCTTTTTGTCTTAGTGACAGTGTCCTTTGCTTTACAGAAGCTACTCAGTTTTAGTAGGTCCCATTTATTCAATGTTGCCCTTAATGTCTGTGCTGCTGGGGTTACACATAGGAAGCGATCTCCTGTTCCCATCTGTTGTAGGGTACTTCCCACTTTCTCGTCTATAAGGTTTAATGTGTTCTGACTGATATTGAGATCTTTAATCCATTTGGACTTGAGTTTTGTGCATGGTGATAGATATGGGTCTATTTTCATTCTTCTACAGGTTGACATCCAGTTGTGCCAGCACCATTTGTTGAAGATGCTTTCTTTCTTCCATTGTATACTTTTAGCTCTTTTATCAAAAATGAGGTGTTCATAGGTTTGTGGGTTAAAATTCGGGTCTTCTATACGATTCCTTTGGTTGACTTCTCTGTTTTTATGCCAGTACCACACTGTTTTCATCACTGTAGCTCTGTAATAGAGTTTGAAGTCAGGGATGGTAATGCCTCCAGAAGATCCTTTATTATATAGGATTGTTTTGGCTATCCTGGGTTTTTTGTTTTTCCATATAAAGTTGATTATTGTCCTCTCAAGGTCTGTGAAGAATTTTGATGGAATCTTGATGGGGATTGCATTGAATCTATAAATTGCCTTTGGTAGAATTGCCATTTTTACTATGTTGATCCTCCCAATCCAAGAGCAAGGGAGGTCCTTCCATTTTCTGGTGTCCTCTTCAATTTCTTTCTTCAATGCCTTAAAGTTCTTGTCAAATAGATCTTTCACTTCCTTGGTTAGAGTTACCCCAAGATATTTTATGCTGTTTGTGGCTATCGTGAAAGATGAAGCTTCTCTGATTTCCCTCTCTGCTTCCATATCCTTTGTGTATAAGAGGGCGACTGATTTTTTGGAGTTGATCTTGTATCCTGCCACATTACTAAAGGTATTTATCAGCTGTAAAAGTTTTTTGGTGAGTTTTGGGGGTCGCTTATGTACACTATCATATCATCTGCAAATAACGAAAGTTTCACTTCTTCCTTTCCATTTCGAATCCCCTTGATCCCCGTATGTTGTCTTATTGCTATTGCTAGAACTTCAAGCACTATATTGAAGAGGTATGGCAAGAGTGGACAGCCTTGTCATGTTCCTGAGTTTAGTGTGATGGCTTTGAGTTTCTCTCCGTTTAATTTGATGTTAGCTGTCGGCTTGCTGTATATAGCTTTTATTATATTTAGGTATGACCCTTGTATCCCTAATCTCTCCAATACTTTTATCATAAAGGGATGTTGAATTTTGTCAAATGCTTTTTCAGCATCTAATGAAATGATAATATGTTTTTTTTCTTTCAATTTATTTATATGAGGGATTACATTGATAGATTTTCGTATGTTGAACCAGCCCTGCATTTCTGGGATGAAGCCTACTTGATCATAATGGATTTTTTTTCTAATGTGTTCTTGGATTCTGTTTGCCAGTATTTTGACTTGGCCTTTTTCCCTTGCAGCTCTTAAAATTCTTTCCTTATTCTGTATGCTTTGTACTTTATTATATGGCGAGGGGATTTTTTTTGATCCAGCATATTTGGTGTTCTTTATGCTTCTTGAACCTTCATAGGTATATCTTTCTTTAGGTTGGGAAAGTTTTCTTCTATAATTTTATTAAATATGTTTTCTGGACCATTGACCTGCACTTCTTTGCCTTCTTCTACTCCAATTATTCTTAGGTTTGGTCTTTTTTTTGTGTGTCCCATATTTCCTGAATGTTTTGTGATGAGAGTTTGTTGGACTTGCTGTTTTCTTTGATCAGTGTGTTTATTTTCTCTATGGTATCTTCAGAATCTGAGATTCTTTCTTCTATCTCTTGTATTCTGCTGGTTATGCTTGTTTCTGTAGTCTCTATTCGTTTACCTAGATTTTCCATGTCCAGCCGGCCCTCTGTTTGTGTTTTCTTCTTTGCCTCCATTTCAGTTTTCAAGTATTGAACTGTTTCAATTATCTGTTTGATTGTTTTTCCTTGGTTTTCTAGGGTATCATTCACTGATTTATTCAATTCCCAAGAAGGATAGGGGGTTGAGGGACTTCTGAGTTCCCTGTCCCACGCTAGCGCCGTGAGGTCAGAAACTCACCCCAATGTTGGCTCTCCTGGAGCCGAGAGATGAGGTCTCCGTGCTGGTTGGGTAGCTCGTAAACAAAGCCTCAGAGATGCTTTTTAAGACAAACATCTAGTTCTTTGAGTTCTGACTGAAATTTTCTGATTCTCCAGGGGTAATTACAAAATCACTTGCTTCAACCTTATATTAAACTCCTTCTTATTCAAGATTCCTTGGAAGGTCTTCGACTAATATTACCCATATAAGTCTTTCCATAGGTGTGTATGTGTATGTACTCTCTTATATGTGAGTGTTTATGTTGTGTGACGCTACTCCTGGGAAAATGTGAACAAACTCCAATTCACCCCAGATAGGGAACTGATGTGGGAGTGTCATATATCAATATGTTGATTTCATTGGTTAAGCAATAAAGAAACTGCTTGGCCCTCATAGGTTAAAACATAGGTGGGAGGAGTAAACAGAACAGAATGCTGGGAGAAAGAAGCCAAGTCCAGGAGTCACCATGATTCTCCCACTCCAGACAGACACAGGTTAAGATCATTCCTGGTAAGCCAGCTCGTGGGCTACACAGATTAATAGAAATGGGCTAGTCCCAGTGCGAGAGTTAGCTGAGAAAAGGCTAGATATAATGGGTCAAGCAGTGTTTTAAAGAATACAGTTTGTGTGTTGTTATTTTGGGCATAAGCTAGCCAGCTAGCTGGGATGATGGGGACGCAGCCCCGCGGCTCCTATTACTACAGGGAACCAAGGACAGACCAAAGTAAAGATAGCACAAAAATACAACTTGGTAAACCACTGAATTTCGTTGTGGTTATTCCCAGGAGTGTGGTAGGGTTACTTGTTACAGGAGCAGAAATGACTCAAAGAGAGCTGCATCACAAAAAGCCACCCTAATGCTCTTGCATTACTTTAAAATCACACAGAAGTCTGAAAAAGCATGTTCTGTTTTTGTTTTGTTTTGTTTTGTTTTGTTTTCCATGAATCTATTCCACATTGGTACCAGAAAAGAAAGCATTTCCCATACATTTATATTCAACTCACATATATTCAACACCTGCTTCTTGTCAAGTACTTTTGCCTCCTGATCTTACATTAGTTTTTTGGGGACTGGCTTTTACACCTGAAAAAGTTAAAACAGCAAAATTATTTTCCTCAGAGTTGTACAGATAATGAGTAGCAGAATGTAACAGTAGTTCTTCCTATTACAAGACTCTCTCTCCCTTCAACCACGAGTGTAGAAATAGTGAATGCAAAATAAAAAGAGGATAGAAGGGCCAGAAAGTTGGCTTAGTAGGTAAAGGAGCTTGCTGCCAAATTAATGTCCTGAATTGGACTTCTGGGATCCACACTGTGGAAGGAGAAAATCAATTCCTTCAAGCTGTTGTCTGATCTCCATTGATCATGCTGTAGCAATGCACGCACACACACAGACACACACACACACATCATACAAATGTAAAACATTTTGAAAAGTAGAATGGAACATGTGGATTTAAAATATTAGGAGTGGTAGCATTCTTTCATAATGAAATTAGAAAATAAAATTCCTTTGATTTAGCACACAACTTGTTTTGGATTTTTATTTATGTTTTTAAGGTTTTATTTAATTTTAAATTATGTATATATGTTTGTGTATGGATATGTGTGCTTAAAGTGCAGGTGTTCTTGGAGGCCAGAGGTGTCAGATCCTCTAGGGTAATGGGGGATTGAGAGCCACCTGGTGTTTTCCATGAATTTAGGTCCTTTGCAAGTTGTACTCTTAAGTGCTAAGCCATCTTTCCAGTCCCTTTTTGGGTCTTTAAATAGGAATTCTGCTACTGGGAATATTGCATTTTATGCAAGTCAAAAGGGGGATGATAAATAACCAGATGTTGAAAGTGGAAGAACACTTCTTGGTCATTGGGGGGTTAATTTGGATTTTGATTATGAGCAAATACAAATCACCCTTGATTGACTGCAATAGTCAAACTTCTTTGTCAGCTTGAATGGATTTGAGCATTGTGGAAACACACCATTGGGTCTGTCTGTAAGAGTGTTTCCAGATAAGTTTAACTAAGAAGGGAAGACCCGCCCTAAACATAGTAGCACATGTAGGATCTCAGACTGAATAAAAAAGGGAAAAGAAGAAAGCAGGCTGACTACCAGCATTTATTTTGTGGTCACAAGTCCATGATAGACTGTATCCTCTCAGACTTGAAATCACAATAATTCCTTCTTTTTTAGCTCTTGCATTTATCTCTAGAAGTCTACTTTTCTCATGAAATGCCCTGAGTGGAAATGCGAGTGAGTGCTTTGTATTATAAGAACTCTGAGGTAATTGGACATAAACTTGGAAATGTATGCAGGAAGAGTGGTTTGAACAGTGTTCAGATTTAGCAGTGGCTAGAGATGTTTTTGCTTTCCTGTGGATGCTCCTTGAGAAAATTCCTCCACTTCTTTTTTTGTCTGAAACTGTTACTCACATAAAAATGGAACAGCTTGATATATATTAGCTCAGTAAGTCTTTCTTAACTTGATAATTTTGCATTTCATGAAATGTTCTTTCCAAAAGTCATAATTCACTGAAACAGAATTATCATATCCCCTTTCCTTTCAGAAAGACATTTAATTGGATGGCAGTGCATTTTCTAGAAGCTAGTAAATCTAATAGTTGATGGATACCATCCTAGTTGGTACTGATGTTTTGTGTAGCTTCCTTTAGATGTGACAAAATCTGACATGACTCTTCCATACAGCTCTTCTGGCCTAGAGGTTAAACATGTTCATTTCCTTATTATCAGGGTCTGAAAACACATGTCTGCCAAAATTTACAACTATCTGAAAACAAAACAAAACAAAAATTCAGAGCTACTTGGCATGTTACCTCTGTATGTGTGCTCTTGGCAAGATTGTTGTTTTCCCCTTGGAACTTCATGATCATTGTATTGTCTTTATTGAAAGGCTAAAATCTATTCCTTTTTTCAAAGTATGATGTAACATAATCATCTTACTTACACCAATTAAAAAATACTTCCACAGCAATACCTAGAAGCAGTCTATTCATTTTGTAAGACAGTTAATAATTCAGAAATATAAAACATATGTCTTCAATAATAGTTTCAAGGCAACTATGATGGCTAATATTGGCTATCATCTTGATTCATCTGTGTAAATAAAGTCTTAATAATTGAGTTGTTTCCATCAGATTGGCCTGTAGGTATGTCTGTGGGGCATTTTCTCCACTGCTAATTGGTGTAGGACGGTACTGCCAACTGTGGGTGGCACCATCCATAAGCACTTGGACCCAAGTCATGTAAGAATGGTAACTGAAAATAAGCAGGGGAACAAGCCAGTGAGCAGTGATCCACTGAGGTTTCTGTTTCAAGCTACTGACTCATATTTTTGCTTTGGCTTCCCTCAATAATGTATTGTAAAACATAAGATGAAATAAAACCTTTGCTCCTAAATCGCTTTCAGTTATAGTATTTATCATAGCAACAATGAAAATAAATAGCAACTTCTAGATAATTCCATGTGACCTACTTCATGTTTCCATTAGGAAATAGTCAATTTTGCCTTCAACTCTGTTAATCATATGATGCAGAATTTCCCTGAAAGTATTTTATCCATATTTTTGCTCACCCTCATTTCTCAATCTCCAAAATTTTTCATCCAGTGTTTAGCACAGAAGTGCAGAAGAGATTGTGGAGAGTCAGTTATATATGTGCATTTCTTTCATGGAACATGAGGATGCTGATGTTTTACTTGAGGAGTCTTGAGAAAAGTCAAAATAATAAGGTGGATCATCAATAACACATTCATATACAGAAGAAACACTTCCAAGTTTTGTTCATCTTCCTGGTGTGAAGCATTTCTCTATCTACTTTACATGCATTGTCTTTTTTTCTGAATAAATCATTGATGTAATGTCTATATTCTCTAAAATCTCTCATAACAGTGCACATTTAATTATTTTATGTCATAGTATCAGAAGCCAATGTCTAAAGTGAATGCTAGCCATGTTCTCATATAAAAATTACTCTGTAGTTGGCATTTACTTTGTGTTGCTAACTAGCTCCCAAATAAAGACTTGGAGACTTATGAATGTTTGACCTTATCTTAGGGTTGTCCCACTGGCTCTTTTAATTTAATTTAATAAAATCTGTTTCTATACATCTACATTTTGCCTTGGGTTTTTTTTTTATCTTTCTATAATTCTGTATGCCCTACTTTCCGGCTTCCTCTATGTCTGTCTCTCTAGCCCCTGATGTCTTTCTATATTCTCTTTTTCTCCATTGAGCCTAAATTCTGCCTCCTACTTACTCTCCCTGCATATACCTCCTCCCTTGCTATTGGCTATTCAGTTTTTTATTAGAACAATCAAGTGCCTTAGGCAGGCAATGTAAAACAACAACACATCTGGAGTCAGAAATTTCTTGTTTCAGAAACGCTCGGTCTTGATTATCCAGCAGTAACTTCCCAAATTATCACACAGAGGCTTAGTATTACTTTTAAATGCTCAACCAAATAGCTCAGAATTATTATTTACTGCTTTTACATTTTAAGTTAACCCATCATCATCATGTACACTCTGCCATGTTGTGGTACCTTTTCTCAGTATGGCACGCCCATCTTGCTCTCTGCATCTGGCCAGTATCTCCTTACTCTGTCCTTTTCATTTCAACCATCCTTAGTTTGATAGCTCCACCTATGCGTCCTCCATGGCTACTGGCCAATCAGCATTTTATTAAACCAATTCAAGTGTGATGTGGGATTTCCTCTGTATGCTGTGAATATGTTTTATTACCATTCGTTAATAAAGAAGCTTCTTTGGCCAATGGTTTAACAGAGTAAAGCCAGACAGGAAATCAGAACAGAGATAGACAAATAGAGTAGGCAGAGTCAAAGAGACACCATATCACCACATAGCGCTGAAAGAGACAGATGCTGGATCCTTACCAGTAAGTCACAGCCTTGTGCCAATACACAGATTAATAGAAATGGGTTCATTTAAGATGTAAGAGTTAGTTAATAAGAATCTGGAGTTAATAGGCCAAACAGTGTTGTAATTAATATAGTTTCTGTGTAATTATTTGGGTCTGAGTGTCTGGGAAAAGAAAATGCAGTCTCTGCCTACATGACTAACAAATCTTTACAATGTACAATAGGATTATCTACAGCACACATCTTTATATAGTCTAACAAATATTGCACAGCATAAATCTTGTAAATAGCTGTAGAAAGAACTCTACCAATGGAAATATAGTTCTGACTTTATTCAAGTACTGATATCTTGCCTTGAATAGTTTCTTTATATCTTTCTTTGCTGTCATTTTTAAAACAGAAAACAGCTAATAAATAATGTCTCACTGACTACTGTTCTGACCACAGTTTTCCTTCAGTTTTTAAAATGGGACTTTTTGATAAAAAGTATTTTGGTTTATTCATCATACATATATTTTTTCATATATATGAATATAAGTAGTCAGTTGTTACTAAGAGATTTCAACCTGCTAAGTAGGAGACAAGGGCATTTAGTACACAAATGAGTTCAATATATCTTACATTTCTGATATTTTTGATTCACATTATTCTTCTAGTTATTGAAAATGTAATGTGTTTTCAAAGAGCAAGAGAGTCATCTATGACTTCACAATTACTTAGCCATATCCAGGGTACTCTACATGCAAGACAACTGCAGAACTGATATTGAAAGATGTGGGGAAACAACACAATAGATGACGGATTTAGTTTCTGTAATTTAGGAGTCTAAGCAAAACAGGTGTGTTGAGAAGATTTGATGAAGTATTAATGATAATCATCAAGATAATAGAGAGTACATTATATATGCAATATTCTAGAAAAATAGGGGCATATATATTTCATAGAGGAAGACTGTCCTTTAAAGAGGGATAGTTACACTAGTTTGTTAGGAAGAACCACAACTGGAGCTGGAGTTTAGTTCAGTAGTAGAACACTTTCATGTGCAAAGCCCATTGCCAGTTTTGAAGAGCAAAAAGAATCAAGCTTTTACCCACATGAGGGTTTGAGAGACTTTACTAAGGCACAGACCAACTGCTGGAAGGAAGCAGCTAGTTATTGCCACCACTACAGGTAAATTGACACCTGGTTCTCCAATCAAAGTAGGACAAATGCCTTTCTACTTCATTTCCAATAACAGAAGACTTGCCACCGTGTGCTCTGCTCCTGGTTTTTCCGATTTCTGTTATAAGCAGCACACAGTGTTCATTAATCACTGCAGTGCAGCCAAAGCCTTCAACACGGCTGAATGGAATCAACACAATTGGGCCCTTCTGGGCCATGATATTAAATAAAACAAAATGTTTGGGATTTCTGTCTTCTTCTCAAGAGAAATGACCTCAGGATTAAAGAGTCAGTGTGGGTAAGAACTAGTACCCAGCCAGAGCACATTTCTAGCTTTAGCTCAGACAGGACACTCCCTATCCCAAGGACTAGATTGCAGTGGTTAAGCAGTCCCATTCCACATCTCATCACGACACTTGTGACTCAATGATTCTTTTTCTTGGGCCTCTAGGAAGAGTAGTTGAGGTAATACCCCAACAAGAAATACAGAAACTTGGCAGTTCCAGGAGAATTCAGAAATGATATTTGTGTTTGCCTTTCCTTCTGTACTCATTTGTAACAGTTTTCCAGCCTAAGAATACGCAGGGTTTACCAGGGCAGAAGAGCACGCCAATTTTAAGATTCATATTTGATCTGGAAGGCATTCATACATTTGCATGTACGCGTAGTTCTTTCCACAGACCATGAAATTGAGATTTCGGATGTTTCTTTGACAGAGCGTTTTCTCTGTGTGGCTGAAGCATCCTTTCTAAGCCATTCATACTGAAAGTTTTAGTCAAATTGGTCAGCTGTTGTTCTGTTTAGTGACAGGAACAGATTTTCTATCCACATCTTTGTTGCTGTAGAGCAGGATCTCAGTTAATCAGTTCTGCCCAAAGCTCCAACTCATGCTTCTCCACATTGACTTTGAATATATATATATATATATATATATATATATATATATATATATATATATATTCACCAGCTACTCTCTTTGCATTTCTTACTAGATTCTAAGTTTTCAGGATGTAAGGATTTTATTTTTAAGTCATGAAGCATGTCTACTGTATGACTGTAACTACCTGTGATTGCATGTAAACGTAATTTTAGCTGGTGTCTCACTTGAGCCTAACTGACATTCAAACAAATCGGAGTGTATCTGGTTAGCTGATAGGAACGATCCACAGAGTCTATTTACAAAGGTCTAGTAACTTGGGAAGGGGCCTGGCAGAAGAAAAAGATAAGAGGAGAGAGGGAGAAGAGGAGAAGGAGGGAAAATGTCAGAAAGGCTTTGGGGCATGGATAATTAGTTCAGAAAAATAAGACCGAGAGAGGATAGTTCAGTTCTGTCCACTGGTCAGGACTTCTGCCATTACTTTTTATATTGAAGCCCTGTAGGCAGCAGCAAGAAAGACCCATCCTTATAAAGGACCTGTGAGACACAAAAGATCATATGCCATGGTCAGGCTTCAAACTGCCTTAATGATTCAGCAATCAATAGAATACTGAAGTATGTAGCTATGGGATAACAAGAATCTCATAAACAGTGAAGCATAGCTTTTAGAATGCTGCTGGAGCAGGTCCTCTCCCTGGATGAAATGGTATAACGGGGAGCAAAGTCATGGTGCCTGACCGTTCTAAGTTGACGGACCTTTCACTTTGCATAGGACGCATTCATCACTGACTTTCTGACGTTTTTCACTAGAAATCTGGGCAGCAAGTGCAAGCTGTGTATTTCTAATTACATTGGTATATCTTTTCCAGTCTTGACTGCTGATTTGGTAATAGTCTGAAGAGAACGGAATCTCGAACAAAATTCAAATCATCATTTTTTCCGCAGTCTTTCATGCTTTAGCTATTGTGGTCAGGTGGACAAACATGACAGAAAATAGAGAAATCAGCCCATGTAAATGAGTCCACTATGGCCTCACCTCAATAGGAGCTGAAGGGGTTATAGAATCTCTTTGGTGGAACCAATGTGTTCAGCTTTAGAATGTGGCACAGATATGGATGGCATCATACTACAAAACATCTGGGTCATAGGAATTTGCTAGCCAGCATTTATTTAACAATATCAAGGAAGTGGCCCAGAAAAGTATAAACAAGAGGTCAGTTAGCAAGCTCATCGGGACTCCTGGAGGCTTCCAGCAACACTTGGTTCAGCTTGAGGGCTGTATAGGAAAGTTACTGTGACTCCTCTACAATCCTTATTTTTATATAGCCTTTATGGTTTACAGTGTTACGGTGTGCTTTCAGATTCACCCAACATTTAGCAGAGAACAGATCTGAGATACAAGAGAGAGTATGATTGCACCCTTCTACCTGTGGTACCTGCAGAGGTTCTTTGTTTAATCTATGGATTGGCTATAAGGGATATGCAAAAACAATTTTAATTATGTGCTTGTGTGTAGGAATGTCACAAAGTATGAAACTCAATGAATGGCCAATTGATTGAAACTTTTACAGCATTCTGAGTGTGGTGGTGCAGAAGACACAGTATGGCAAGATGGATGGGGAAATAGGATGAATAAAGGTTGCTTTGTTAAATGGTGTAAGTTGTCTCTAAACAGCTCTTTTTCTGGTACAGACATCAGCACTAACAAAAAAATTCTTTGTAGATGTAAATTCATATTACAATAGAGAAGATTTTCAAAGAACTCTGTTCTAGGGCACACTTTCTCAAAATAATAACCTAAAAATCACCACTCCTCCATGGTGTGTTTCAAGGGAGTATAGGGTAGTTTTATGGCATTATAAAGTCTTTTATAAACTACAACCATAGTATGGGGTGCAATTGCTGAGCTTCAATTTTAGCAATGTTTTCATAATTATAAACATAAAAACACTGGCCAAAGAGACAAAAGCATTTTTATTTTATTTTTAAAAAAATTTTAAAAGAAAACAATTTCTTTTCATTTTGCATACTAATCTCAGTTTCCACTCCCTCTGTTCCTCCCATTCCCTCAAGCCTACCCCTCCCACCCAAAACCCTCATCCACTCCTCCCAGGCACATTGTTTTGGGAAAGGTCCAAGGCCCTCCCTACTATATTTAGGCTGAGCAAGGTATCCGTCCAAAGAGAATAGGTTCCAAAAAAATCCAGTACAGCCGAAGAGATAAATCCTGGTGTCACTGCCAGTGGCCCTGCAGTCTGCCCCAGCCATACAACTGTCACCCACATCTAGAGAGTCTAGCTTGGACCTATGCTGTTTCTTTTCCTGTCTGGCCAGAGTTGGTGAGCTCCCATTAGTTCAGGTAAACCGTTTCAATGGGTGTCCCCATCATGGTCTTGATCCTTTTGCTCTTATTCTCAATCCTCTCACTCTTAAACTGGACTTTGGGATCTCAGCCCAGTGCTCCACTACAGGTCTCTGCCTCTGTTTCCATCAGTTCTTGGATGAAGGTTCTATGGTGATATTTAAGATATCCATTAGTCTGACTACAGGGCAATGCCAGCTTGGGCGCTTGGGCACCTTCTCTTCTATTGCTTAGGGTCTTAGCTGGGGTCATCCTTGTGGATTCCTGGGATTTTCTCTAGAGCCAGGCAGGTTTCTTGCTAGCCCCATAATGGCTACCTCAATCAAGATATCTCTTTCCTTGCTTTAATCTCTGTTCTTCTATCTTGATTATACCATTTCCTCAAGTTCTTCTTGCCCTTCCTCTTCTCTCCTCCTCTTTTCCTTCTACCCTCCCTTCTTCCCTCCACCCCTATGTTTCCAAATTTGTCAGGTGATCTTGTCTATTTCCATTGCATATTTTTAGTTTCTTTGTCAAAAAGCAAGTGCTCATAGGTATGTGGATTAATATCCAGGTCTTTGCTTTGATTCCATTGGTCAACTTCTCTGTTTTTGTGCCCATACCAAGCTGTTTCTCATTACTGAAGTATGACCTAACGATTCTCTGGATTTCCTCAGTGTCTGTTGATGATGTGTGATTCCCCTCTGTATGCTGTGAATACCATTGGTTAATAAAGAAACCGATTTGGCCTGATATGGCAGAATAGAGCTAGGCAGAGAAAACTAAACTGAATGCTGGAAGAAAGAAGGCAGAGTCAGGAGAAGCCATGTAGCCATGGTGTAAACAGATGCCGGAACTTTCCCCAGTAAGCCACAACCTCATGGGGATACACAGATGAATAGAAATGGGTTAAATTAAGATGTAAGAGTTAGCCAATAAAAAGCTAGAGGTAATGGGCCAAACAGTGATTTAATTAATCCAGTTTCTGTGTGGTTATTTCAGGACTGTGCAGGCAGGAACAAACAAGTGGCATCCTACAACATGTTGTTATGGCCCACTTTTCTTTTCTGATTTTGCTAAGTTGGGTGTTCTCTCTCTGCTTTTTGATTAGTTGGGTTTGTCTATCTTGTTGATTTTCTCAAAGAACCACCTCTGTTTCATTGATTCTTTGTATTGTTTTCATTGTATCTATTTTATTGATTTCAGCCCTCAATTGGATTATTTTCTGTCCTCTACTCCTCCTGGATGAGTCTTCTTCAAATTTTTGTTTGTTTTTTTTCCCTCCATTTCTTTAAGGGGGCTTTTCATTTCCTCTTTAAAAGTCTCCATCATCCTCATAAAGTTATGTTTAAAATTGTTTTCTTCTACTTCTTCTGGGTTAAAATTATCAAGTCTTCCTGTTGTATGACTACTGGGTTCTGGTGTATATTTTCTTTTTAGGTTGTTGGATAAATTCTTGCATCAGTGCCTACCCATCTGTTCCTTCAATTGATACCAGCAGTGTCTTCACATCTTGGTCCAATTGTTGTAGTGGCTGTCTGTGTCTTGGAAACTGTTCTTGTCTGATATGTATTGTCACTGTGTCTCAAGGGGTTTGGAGCAGTATACCTGCAGGAAACTCACCTGCTGCCTGACTATAGAAGCTGAGGCAAGTGGGAGAAGGGCCCAATGTTTTGCCCCAGTACAAGTGCCTAGAGAGCAGGGTGTCCTTTTGGGTGACTTGTCATTCACCTCTTGGTCCTTTCTTTGTAGTAGCAGGCTGTGTTTCAGAGTTCTACAGAGTTTGTCTGGGGGATATGCAAGTTTGAGGGTGGTTTGGGACTTGTAGTTTGCAGGGTCCAGTGGTCGGGATGTGGGTAATGGAGCAGCCTGCCTGCAGGAAACTCTTCTGTTGGCTGGCTAGAGAAGCCAAGGCAGGTAGGGGAGGTGCCCATGGTTTTGACCCAGTATGGGGTTACTAGAGAGTGAGGTATCCTGCCATGTGGCTGGTCACTAACCACTTGGTCCTCTCTATGTAGCAGCAGGCTATGTTGCAGAGTTCCACTGAGGTTGGGGGGGGATAGGTAAGTTTTGGGATGGGGTGGGATTTGTAGCTTGTAGGGTCTGATGGTCAGGATGGGACTAATTAAGTTGAAAGCAATTTAAAAATTATTTTTAAAGTTTAAGAAGGATGTGTATGTGTGTATTTCTGTGATGTGTTTTTGTGGGTGAGTGCAGCACCCTTAGAGACCAGAAGAGGGCATCAGTTACAATAGAGCTATGGTTACAAGCAGTTGTGAGCCACAAGACATGGGTGCTAAGAATTGAACTTGAATTTTCTATGAGAGTTTTACACATTCATTTCTTGGGAGGGCTGGAGAAAGTGTTTGACTATGTAGCCTTGATTGGCCTGGAACTTGCTGTGTAGGATGGTCTCTGACTCATAGATCCCCTGATTTCTGCCTTCTAAGTGTTGGGATTAGAGGCCTGCACTATCATGTTTAAGTCATTCAGGTCATTATGTATTCTTAACCACTGAATAATCTGTCTAGGCCTTATGAAAGCATTTTCCACCTAAAGAAACATTTCTAGAGAGTTAATGTGGTGTAGGAGGTTCTTCTGTCTGTGTGTTGCTTTCATTGGTTAATAAAGATACTGCCTTGGCCTGTTGATAGGACAGAATTTAGCTAGGCAGAATGCTGGGAGAAAGAAGGGTGAAGTCAGAGAGATGCCATGGAGCAGCCAGAGACAGATACTGGGAATTATACCCGGTAAGCCACTGCCACATGGCAATACACAGATTAATATAATTGGGTTAAATTAAGATGTAAGAGTTAGCCAATAAGAAGTTAGAGCTAATGGGCCAAACAGTGTTTTAATGAATATGGTTCTGTGTGATTATGTTGGGACTGGGTAGCCGGGAATGAACAAGCATCTCCTTCCTGTTACATTAATGGAATAAGTAAAGTCTGAAACTTCTCTCATATGGAGAATAATGGCCCCTGGAAGAAGCTCATGTCTTAGTCTCAGAATGCTGTAATAAGGGCGGCGGGCTGGGCTGCGTCCTGCCACCCGACCGCCTGCATGGCTAGCTTTACCCGAAATAATTACACAGAAATTGTATTCTTTTAAACACTGCCTGACCCATTAGTTTCGGTTTCTTATTGGCTAGCTCTTACATATCGATCTAACCCATTTCTATTAATCTGTGTAGCCCACAAGCTGGCTTACCAGAGGAGATTTTAACCTGCGTCTGTCTGGAGTAAAAGAATCATGGCGACTCACTGACTCAGCTTCTTTCTCCCAGCATTCTGTTCTGTTTACTCTGCCTACCTAAGGGTTGGCCTATCAAATGGGTCTAGGCAGTTTCTTTATTACTTAACCAATGACCTTCATCCATCATTTCCCCTTTTTCTGTTTAAACAAAAAGGAAAGGCTTTAACTTTAACATAGCAAAATTACATATAACAAAACAGTTATCAAGCAAGAATTACAGTTACAATATTTATATCTATTTTATCTTTTATCATAACAATGGAAAACTATAACTATAACTATCTATCTATTCTTCAGCTCCATCAAAGACTCCAGAAGAATACAATATTACCTAAGTAAACAAGAAATTCAAAACTCTAGAAATGACAGAGATCTCGCTGCCTGGACAGTCACCCAAAGTTTCTCTGTACCATTGGGGCATCTATCTTTGGCCTACAGGCCCATAGTATCCAGAGACATTTCCATGAAGCAGGAAAATTCAAAGTCAGTTTAGTCACTATCTGCTGGAATGTCTCGCAGACTCCTTCATGAAACAGGAACCCCGAAAGATCATCTCACCTTTAGGCAAGTTCAGTAATCCTCTCTCTGCGGGTTCTCTGTTTCCAGTTTATGCAATAGTCCAGGCAAGAGCAGTTTCTTGCCCAAATGGCTATCAAACTCCATAAGGATCCTCTTCGATGCCCATCTTTTTCTTGAAGTAGATTGTTGCTGCCTGGAGCTGAGTGTCTCATTGTCATGAAAAGTCCTAAGTTATTAAAATATTGAAATGCCATATTCTGCAGCCTTTGAGAGATATGAAGAATGTCTTTCTGAAATATATCTCTATATATCTAGAAAATCTAAGTAACATGACTACAAACTTGACTATTATCGATAATTATCCATTAGCAACCTATATTTCCTATTATACATTACATTTTAAATGAACTACAAAATCACAATACCTTAATCAAAATCAGAAACACATATACATATAACAAAATTGACCTTAAAATCCATACCAGTGCAAATTATTCATACCTATATCATTTCTCCCTTTAAATATAAAAGAACATTTATAAAAAATATTTTGGGAACATGGGCGCAGTTTTTTCTCTCCAAACTGCTTCCTGCTGAATGGGGGCACTGTTAATCAGATCATTTAGGGTGTAACCTGTATGCCAGGTTTATCTCAGTTGGCAGTTGAGTGAAGTAATTTTTTGAAGATGTTCACAGCAACTTTTCGGGAGGTTGTGGTCTATCATACCATATCAGGATAGATGCAATCCATAGGGTCTGGTCCTCTGCGAAAACAAAAGAAGACCCTCTCCAAAGCATCATATTCGTAGACCCAAAGTTTGAAATCATAATACCCTTATATCCATTCTGGGTTAGCTTGGCAGTCCATGTAATGAAATGTCTCTCTGTACTTAGCTCCTTCACAGTCAAAAATTTTAAAGAAAACACAATGTACATAATCCAGACTCTCTGTGAATTTTCCATTTTTACGTGGTTTATTTTTCTTTATTTTTTTAATCTCTTAACTATCTGTATTCTGTCTCTTTAAAGACTTTACCCTTTTTTTAAGACATTAACTTTATTCTTTATATTCTTTTTCTTCTCTCTCTCAAGCCTACGTACATTCATCCAACAGTGTGGTCTTTTATGTCTGAATCTGTTTTATTGTGAATCTGTAACATTTTTTTTACTATCCAGGAGCATTTCTTAAAATGTTAAGCAGTTCTTAAAAACTTAAGTTGCACCATGTACAGGTAATACAGTACCATCTGTGTCCTGCCCAGTTGAAATCTTAACTGCGCTGTTATTACAGTAATTATGTTATCTCCTGCCTGAGGTCAGCACAGTTCAGCATGGAGCAGCCTCTCCTGCCTCAGATCCATTTGGTGTTCCTGAGCCACAGTTCCAGGCACACAGCAAGTCCACATTGGAGCCGCACTCAGCAATTTAAGTCTGAGACTGACCGTGCAGCACAGAAACTCTTTTTATCCAAGTTACAACCAAATCTGACACACCGAGCACTGCACAGTCTGAAAACACGTTTCTGTCGGCAGGAATCCGCCATGCTCTTCCGCCTGCCTAAGCCTGATTCTGCAGTCTGCCGAGGTGCAGGCAGGGAGCACTGAGCCATCTGCACAGTCTCAGAGCACTCTCCTTCCAATCCCAAGTGGGAACACAAACATCCAATCCCATAAAATCCATTGAAATGCTTTAAAGCCAGAGTTCACGCTGGCAGCACAGCCCCAGGAAGCTGAGCTTTAAAATGACACAGCGTTTTTTCTGCTGCTGTTGCCGAATCAGGAAATCTCTCTACAGCACACTACCAACAAACAGCAAAAATCTGTGTTAAACTCTCTCTCCCTTATTTTTAAGCCTTCTCAGGTTTTTAAGTGGATTTAGTCCATCACGTCAGGTGCCACTCTGTTGTAATAAGGGCGGTGGGCTGGGCTGCGTCCTGCCACCAGACCGCCCGCATGGCTAGCTTTACCAGAAATAATTACACGGAAACTGTATTCTATTGCACGCACTGGCTTTGTGGGAGCCTAGGCAGTTTGGATGCTCAACTTACTAGACCTTGATGGAGGTGGGGGTTCCTTGGACTTCCCACAGGACAGGGAACCCTGATTGCTTTTCAGGCTGAGGGGGGGGGACTTAATTGGAGGAGGGGGAGGGAATTGGGAGGTGGTGGCGGGGAAGAGACAGAAATCTTTAATAAATAAATTAAAAAAATAAATAAACACTGCCTGACCCATTAGTTTCGGTTTCTTATTGGCTAGCTCTTACATATCGATCTAACCCATTTCTATTAATCTGTGTAGCCCACAAGCTGGCTTACCAGAGAAGATTTTAACCTGTGTCTATCTGGAGTAAAAGAATCATGGCGACTCACTGACTCAGCTTCTTTCTCCCAGCATTCTGTTCTGTTTACTCTCCCTACCTAAGGGTTGGCCTATCAAATGGGTCTAGGCAGTTTCTTTATTACTTAACCAATGACCTTCCTCCATCATCAGAAGCCTGTGAATAAATTACTTTTCATGTCAAAAGTGACATTGCATATGTAGAAATAGTCAAAGAGCTTAATATAGGATGCTATACTAGTTATCTGGGTGGGACCAATTAATATTAGTTCTTAGGTTCAGAAAAAAAATTTCTAGTTGAACCTATGAAAAGATGGCAAGATGGACAAGGGACTGGCGAGAGACTCAATGTTGCTGACTTTGAAAATGGAGGAAGGTACTGGATTCCAGGGAATATAGGTGGATTTCAAAAGACAAAATAACAAGGAAATAAATTCTGCTTGTGTTCATTTTCTACCAAATTTAAATAAATTGCCACAAATTCAGTGGCTTTGAACAACACAGATTTATCATTCATAGCAGAAATCTCACACAGATCTTAAAGGCTAAACACAAGTTGGTATTGAAGCTGTGTCTTTTCTGGGGGCCTTGAGGGAAAACTGTATATACATATTGCTTTTTGAAACTTCTAGTGACTACTTGTATTCCTTGCCTCCTGATGCCCTTTCCTAAGGTTTTAAAGACATTGCTTCAACCTCTGTTTCTGCTGTCTTTTCTCACCATGCCTTCTGTTACCTGCTGCTGCATTTTCAGTAGTATTTGTAGAAAGCTAATACAGCTACTTCTCACATCAGGGTGTTCAAGTTTTGTATTACACATTTTCCTTGGGCTTAAACACCTTTGGCGTGTTCAAGGCATATCACTTTCATATCTATGAATTAGCTCAGGGTTGGTGTGGGTTTTTTTGAGTCCTGCAGTTTTGTTCCTAGTCTTGCAGTATTCAAATCATCATGGGGCTGATGTAATTTAGACAAATAGACCAGTGAGACAGAATAGAGTCTAGATGTCAATGCTTTTGTAGCCAATTTGGTTTTAGTAGAGGTGCTTACCTATATGTTGGAGAAAGGGTAGTCTTTTCAGGAGTGTTGGATAAACTCCCTGGCCATATAAAGAAAAATAAAACAGTATCTTTATGTCTCACCAGATAAATCTCAATTAAAAATGTATTAATGATTTAAAGGTAAGATCTGAAACTATTGAGATTATTATTATAAAATATATTGAAAATGTTTCGAGACATTTGGAATGGCAAGGATTTGGGGAAGAAATTTAAAGGATTTTTTTTGATAAGACCCTCAAAGTATAGGAAACAAAAGCAAGATTAAACAAACTAGGAAGTTTCAGCATGACAAAGGAAACAGAGCGAAAAGACAACTTGAATTCCTAATTTAACTTGTGTTGCTGTGATAAGATAGCTGGACAAAAAGGAATTTTGGTGAGAAAGGACTTGCAATTCTAGGTTACAGTTCTTTCTTGTGGGGAAGTCAAGGCACGAATATGAAGTACCCACTTACATCACAGTCCAGAGCAGAGATAAATGAATGCATGCATGCTTAATATTCAGCTTGTATCTCTTTACTTGTACTGGTTGGTTTTGTGTGTCAACTTGGCACAAGCTGGAGTCATCAGAGAGGAAGGTGCCTCAGTGGAGGTAATGCCTCGATGAGATCTAGCTCTAAGGCATTTTCTTTTTTAGTGATCAATGGGGGAGGGCCCAGTCCCCAGCCCATGGTGAGTGGAGCTATGCTTGGGCAGGAGGTCCTGCATTCTATAAGAAAGAAGGCTGAGCAAGTCATGGAAAGCAAGCCAGAAAACAGCTCCCCTCCATTGTTTTTTCATCAGCTCCTGCTTTCTGGATCCTGCCTTGTTTGAGTTCCTGTCCTCACTTCCTTCAGTGATGAACACCAATGCTGAAGTGTAAGCCTAGTAAACCCTGTCCTTCCGAACTTGCCTTTTAGTCCCAGTGTTTCATTGCAGCAATAGAAAACCTAACTAAGACAATTTGGTATGAGTGTAGTAGGGTATTGCTGTGATAGACCTGATTTGTTTAGGGGAAGACTGTGAATGGACTTTGAAACTTTGGTGTAGAGGAACCATTGAGTTTTGAAAGCTCTGTCGGATGTTCTGTGAGAGCTTGGAAGATAAAAATATTGAGAGAAGTGCAAAAGATGGATGTTACAGAGGAAAGTTTAAAGATTCTATCAGAGCCATTTGTTGTTTTGAATTAAGATCCTGTGTTTCTGGTTAGCTGTGCTGAAGAACCAGGTGTGATTAACAAGATATCAGAACTACTAAAGCAATCCTGTGGTTCTAGTTAGATGGGACTGAAAAGTTAGCTGTTGCCGTGGGAGTTCCTTCTGCTCCTTCAGCCAATAGCCTTTAAGAAACCAGCCCACTTGGGCGTGGTCTCTTATACTATCAATGTAGTTGTAAAGCCTGCACATGCTCTTTTGCTTCCTGCTGCTAGACTGTTCCTGCTCTCCAATCATGCAGAGGATGATGATCTAGGACAGTGATCTGTAAGTCTCCCTTAAACCAATAACCCTTTATTATATGTAATTCTGAGCTAGTGTGGGATTATTTTGTAACTTCCACCATCAAGTTGTGACTAACAAGATAACATTAACTACTAAAGCAAAAGTTTGCTTTACTGGACTGCTTGTTGCTAGTCAGCTGGAGCTAAGAAATTAGCAGTGATTAAGAAGAGACCAGCATTACTAAGGTAAAGTCTTCTGGGAAGTGTTTTGTGAGAGCACAGAGAAGATATATTTCAGGGGCAGCCAAGGTTATATGTACCTTGTGCTAGCAGCTGGACTTGGTAACGGCCGCCCCCACGGCTAGCTTTACCTGAAATAATTACACGGAAACTGTATTCTTTAAAACACCGCTTGGCCCATTTCTATCTAGCCTCTTCTAGGCTAGCTCTCGCACCTGGACTAGCCCATTTCTAATAATCTGCTGTAGCCCACGAGCTGGCTTACCAAGAATGATCTTAACCTGCGTCTGTCTGGAATGGGAGAATCATGGCGGCTCCTTGACTCAGCTTCTTTCTCCCAGTCTTCTGTTCTGTTTACTCCACCCACCTATGATTTAACCTCTGAGGGCCAAGCAGTTTCTTTATTGCTTAACCAATGAAATCAACAGATTGATATATGACACTCCCCCATCACTTCCCCTTTTTCTGTTTAAACAAAAAAAAAGGAAGGCTTTAACTTTAACATAGCAAAATTACATATAGCAAAACAGTTATCAAGCAAGAATTACAGTTACAATATTTATATCTATTTTATCTTTTATCATAACTAAGGAAAACTATAACTATCTATTCATTCTTCAACTCCATCAAAGACTCCAGAAGGATATAATATTACCTAACAAACACGAAGTCCAAAACTTTAGAAATAACAGAGACATCTCGCTGCCTGGACAGTCACCCAAAGTTCTTTTGTACTGTTGGGGCATCCATCTTCAGCCTTCAGGCCCATAGTATCCAGCAGACATTTTCATCAAGCAGGCAATTTCAAAAACAGTTCATTCACTATCTGCTGTGTCCTGCAGAATGTCTCGCAGACTCTTTCATGAGTCGTGAACCCCAAAAGACCATCTCACCTTTAGGCAAGTTCAGCAGTCCTCTCTCTGAGGGTTCTCTGTGTCCATTTTATGCAACAGTCCAGGCAAGAGCAGTTTCTTGCCCAAATGGCTATCAAACTCCATAAGGATCCTATTCGATGCCCATCTTCCTCTCGAAGTAGATTGGTGCTCCCAGGAGCAGACATGTCTCATTGTGATGAAAAGTCCTAAGTTATTAAAATATTTTAAATGCCATATTCTGCAGCCTTTGAGAGATATGAAGAATGCCTATCTGAAATATATCTCTATATATCTAGAAAATCTAAGTAACATGACTACAAACTTGACTATTATCAATAATTATCCATTAGCAACCTATATTTCCTATTATACATTACATTTTAAATGAACTACACAATCACAATACCTTAATCAAGATCAGAAACACATTTACATATAACAAAATTGACCTTAAAATCCATACCAATGTAAATTATTCATACCTATATCATTTCTCCCTTTAAATGTAAAAGAACATTTATAAACAATATTTTGGGAACATGGGCACAGTTTTTTCTCTCCAAACTGCTTCCTGCTGAATGGGGGCACTGTTAATCATATATTTCATGGGGTAACCTGTGTGCCAGGGTCATCTCAGTTGGCAGTTGAGTGAAGCAATTTTCTGAAGATGTTCACAGCAACCCTTCAGGAGGGCGTGGTCCATCATACCATATCGGAATAGAAGAAATGAACAGGGTCTTGTCCTCTGTGAAAACAAAAGAAGACCCTCTCCAAAGCATCATATCCTTAGACCCAAAGTTTGAAATTGTAATACACTTATATCCATTCTGGTTTAGCTTGGCAGTCCATGTAATGAAATGTCTCTCTGTACTTAGCTCCTTTACAGTCAAAAATTTTAAAGAAAACACAATGTACATAATCCAGACTCTCTGTGTATTTTTCATTTTTACGTGGCTTATTTTTCTTTATTTTTTTAATCTCTTAACTGTCTGTTTTTTAAGCCATAACCCTTTTTTTAAACCATTAACTTTATTCTCTGTATTCTTTTTCTTCTCTCTCTCAAGCCTACGTAATTCATCCAACAGTGTGGTCTTTTATGTCTGAATCTGTTTTATTGTGAATCTGTAACATTTTTTTACTATCCAGGAGCATTTTTTTTTAAATGTTAAGCAGTTCTTAAAAACTTAAGTTTCACCATGTATAGGTAATACGGTAATAAGGTAGAGCCTGTTTCCTGCCCAGTCTAAACTTTAACTGCGCTGTTTTTACCGTAATTATGGTAGTTCCTGCCTGAGACCAGCACAGTTCATCAAGGCAGAGCCAAGCAGCTCCTGCCTCAGATCCATTTGGTGCCTCTGAGCCACACACAGTTCCAGCACACAGCAGTCCACATTGCCATCAACCAAGCCGTAGCACATTACTCCAAATGCTCCATTCAAAAGTTCTGTCTCCTGCAGGAGTTAGACAGAGATTGCAATGGCGGCACAGCCCAGAAAGCCGGCATTTTAAAACAGCCAATTTTTTCCTGCTGCTGAGTCAGGACAATTTTTCTCTGCAGCACGCCACCAACAAAGAGCAAAAATCTGTGTTAAACTCTCTCTCCCTTATTTTTAAGCCTTCTCAGGTTTTTAAGAGTATTTAGTCCATCACGTCTGGGTGCCACTCTGTAGTAGTAGGAGCGGCGGGCTGCGTCCCCGGCACCCGGCCGCCCCCAAGGCTAGCTTTACCTGAAATAATTACACGGAAACTGTATTCTTTAAAACACCGCTTGGCCCATTTCTATCTAGCCTCTTCTAGGCTAGCTCTCGCACCTGGACTAGCCCATTTCTAATAATCTGCTGTAGCCCACGAGCTGGCTTACCGGGAATGATCTTAACCTGCATCTGTCTGGAATGGGAGAATCATGGCGGCTCCTTGACTCAGCTTCTTTCTCCCAGCCTTCTGTTCTGTTTACTCCACCCACCTATGTTTTAACCTATGAGGGCCAAGCAGTTTCTTTATTGCTTAACCAATGAAATCAACAGATTGATATATGACACTCCCCCATCAATGTGTAAGTGTCACTTGGGTGATACTGGTTTGAAGGCATGAAGGGCTCATGGAGAACAGCTGAAGCTCGACATTGTGAGAGGCTAGGGGAGGCCATTGGTGAAGGTGCAGCCTCAGTGGCAGTTGAAGGCCCAGGACTGAAGGGTCACACAAAGAAGTTGGAACTTGACACCATGAAGAGAACCTAAGAGAGGTCATTGGTCAAAGTGTGGCCTACTTGCAACAAGGGACCCCCAACATATTGGAGATGCCAGTAGCATGGGAAGATCACCAAGAAGAGTAGCAGCAGTAGAGTGGAGCCAGCTGGAGCCTAGAAGACAAGCTCTGTGCTCTGCAGAGGGCATAGCTGGAGAAGTGAGGCAAACCCTTTGGAGGATCCCAGGAGATCATTAGTGAATCCAAGATATTAGACATTGAGTTCTTTATACTATTGGAGTTTGGTTTTGCTTCTTTGGAGTTGATTGTGCCTGGTTCTTTCCTCTTCAAGAAGGCATTTAATTTTGATTTTTAAAGGAGTCCACAGCTGAAAGATTTGAACTTTTAAAAGAGATTGGGTATTTTAAAGAGATTGAAATTTGAATGTGTTTGCATTGGTAAAGACCGTGGGACTTTTAAAATTACTTATGATTTTAATGTGAGATCTTGGGGATGAATAAGAAAGGAAGGGTTGTAGCTTAATAATGATGTGCTTGTGTGTCAAGTTGACAAAGAATTGTTTATACTGTCTGGTTTTATGTGACAATTTGATACAAGCTAGAGTCATCAGAAGAAGGAGCCTCAGTTGAGGTATTGCCTTGATATACAGTCCAAGGACCCAAACTGAAGAATGTTGATAACCACATTCAGGTTGTGTCTCCAGACATCAGTTAAGGCAATCATGATAACTCCCTGTAGACACACTCATAGATAACTTGACCCAGGCTCATTGACAGTCTCTTCCAAGGTGATTCTAAATTGTGTCAAGTTGACAATTAAAATGCTTGCCCACTACAGAATGAGAGAAAATATTTGCAAAGTATATATCCAGCAAAAGGTTACCAAATTACACAAGGAACTCCAGTATTTCATTAGGGACTTGCCAAATAAACCAGTTTTTTAAAAAGCAGTAGATAAAACAAATATTTCTCAAAAGGATACAGAAAAATGGCCAATAGGTACATGAATACATGTTCAACATCACTCATCATGAGAAAACTGAAAAAGCCACAATAAAACATCACTTCACCTCTGTGAAAAGACTATTATCAAAACAGCTAAAGATAAGAGATGCTAGCAAAGAAAAAGAAGAACCCTTGCAAACTATTGAAATATAAAATGAGTATAAACTTTAGAAAAAAAACAGTAAGGAGGTTCCATTATAAACTAAAATCAGAACAACAATAGACCCAACAATTCCTTTACTAGAGATATATGCAAAGGAAATCAGTTTAGTTAATCAAATTAGTTTACCAAAGACATACCTGCGTGACCATGTTCATTCAATGTAATTGAAAACAAAGAAATGGGAACATCATAATCATCCTTCAGCTGATGAATAGATAAAAATGGGACACATACAAGTAACGGATACTATCAAATAATTAAATAGAATGGGATTCTATTATTTAGGTCATCATAAATATAAATGGGGATCATTCTTAAGTGAAATAAGACAAATAGAGAAGTCAAGTATCATTACCTTGTAATCTCTCTCATATATGGCATCTGTAAAAGTTCATCTTGGGGCTGGAGAGATGGCTGTGGTTAAAGAGCACTTGCTACCCTTACAGAGGACCTAGGTTCAATTCCCAGTACCTACATGGCAGCTCACAACCTTCTGCAACTTCCTTCCAGGGGATCCAATGTTTCTTCTATTTATTTTGGGCTTAGAACACATACTCAGGCACACATATCAACATAAAATAAATGGATATTTTTTAAAAGTTGATTTTATGTAAATTAAAATGCTGTGTCCAGCCTTGAAATGAGGGGTTTTGCTTAGTCTTTTTTATCTTGTTATGCCATGTTTGGTGGATGTGCATTGAAGATCTGCTCTTTTTTTTAAAAGAGAAATGGAGGAGGGGTGGATCTGGGGAAGAGAGGATGGGGAAAGACTGGGAGGAATAGAGGAAGGAAAAACTGTAGTTGGGATGCAATATATGAAAGAAAAAAAATTAAATTGTAGGTATTAGAGACCAGGGACAATAGGGATGGTGAGTGATGGGGAAAGGTGAATTAATGAGAACTAAGATAGAGCGAGGTAGGTAGAAGAATTAAATCTATGGTGTGCTACTGCATAGTAGCTCTACTGTATAGATAACAACATATTGTTTTCTGATTACAATTTCTGTCCTTATTAGGTTTTTACTGCTGTGATTAACTCCATAGCCAAAAGCAACTTGGAGAAGGCATGGTTACATTCCATCATCGAAAAGCCAAGCCAGGAACCTGGAGGTAGGAACTGAAGCAAACACCATGGAGGACCATTGTTTACTGGTTTTTCCCTCCATGGTTTGCTCAGGACTACCTGTTCACGGGTGACACTATGACATGGGCTGGGACTTCCCACCTTAGTCATTAATCAAGAAGATGCCCTACATTTTTGCTTAAAGACAGTCTGATGGATGCATTATTCTTCAATTGAGGCTTTTATTCCCAATAACTCTATCCTGTGTCAAGTTGACAAAAAGCAACTAGGACATTCTGAATGTTTCAAAAAAACTAAAAGGAACAATTTAAACATTTTCTCACCACAAAGAAATGGCAAATGCTTGAGTAGACAGATATTTATCTTAATTTAAACAGTATACAATGGCCATATGTATCAAAACATTGCTTACATAGTATCACATTAACAAGTATCATTTTATGTATCAGTTTAAATGAATTTAATTAAAATAATCATGTAAATCACATTGCTATTTTGAATTTATATCACATGGAACATTTTCTTGGACCTTAAATTTTATGTCATGTACATCCTTAGTCTCATTTTAAAGATGGCCATTCTGAGGCATTGGGGCTGAAAGCACTGAAGTCAGAAATTAAAAAGCAACCCTCATTTCCCAACTTATTTATTATTCTGAGTCGTATTTCTTCCTTCCCTGAGACTGTAAGCACAGCAAAACAAAACTATTGTAGACAAAGATGTACACAAGACTTAGTAGGCAAAATGACTTTTAAAAACTGGGTATTGGGGCATCAGTTTCCTTGTATTAAGTGTAAAGCATTTCTTGACAAATCAGTTGTGCTACAAATTTTTAAGTCTGAAAATAGCTGATTATCAATCCGTAAGTTGTTGCTTTATCTCACCACCTCCCCAGGAATTAGAGTCAGCAGTCAGAGTGTAAGTGATGAAATCATTGCTGCAGATGGTAGAATACAATTTGGTTCTCACTCTCTCACAGTAAGAGTGATTTCATGGGGCTACCAGGAAGAAAAAAAATCGTCAGTAAATGAAAAAAAAAATAGGTCTGAAAGTAACACCTGAAAGATTTATCTGGGGACATGAGACATGTTTCCTGTGTTGTCACTTTCTGGACCAACAAAATCAATACTTAGAAAAGTTCAGACACATGATGCAAAATGGTCCTAATGCAACATATACTGGATGTCCTAGTTGTTTTATTTGTTGTTTGTTTTGTTTTTGTTTCTGTTTGTTTGTCAGTAAGAAAAGAAACTTCAATTGAGAAAAACTGCCTCCATCAGATTGCCTGTAGGCAAGTTGGTAAGGCATTTTTTTTTCTTGGCTAATGTTTGACATAGGTCCTGAGATTGGTCCTGGGTTGCATAAGAAAGGCAGCTGAACAATTACTGAGTAACAAAACAGTACGCAATCTTCTCCAAGGTCTCTACATCAGTTCCTGCCTCCAGGCTCATGCCTTGAGAGTTTTTGCCCTGACTTAACATCTCTTTTTTCTTCTTTTCCTCCTCCTTTCTTCCTCCTCCTTTTACTGTTTCTTCTGCCTCTTCTATTCTTTTTTTTTTTTTGACAGAATCTTGTTATGTTCTCTATCTCAGATTGGCCAGGAACCCACCATATAGCTGTGGGGTCCTGGACTTATTTTCATCTTGCCTCAGTCTCCCAGATACTAGCATTGCATTCATGGCCCACCATACTGTTATGTGACTCAGTTCTTTGGCACACATGAGCAAATGCCTACTCACTCCAGACAGGGAACCAATAATAGACCAAAGAATGGATCTACCAAAATTCAATTTAGTGAGCCAATGAGTTTTACTGGGAGTACTTTTAGGAATATAGGTGAGGGATTACTTAAAGGAACAGAAATAACCCAAGAACAGCTATATCACCAAAAGCTTACCATAGCATGGTGAAAATAAAAGCTGGAAGCCTGGTGTATACTGCATAATATACAGGGAGATCAACATGTTAGAGTGTGGTCTTCCCAGGTAGCAAAGTTGTTCTGAGCCTTTTGCAGGCATCTCAGCTTGTCTAAGAATACTCTAGGTATTATCTGATCTAAGAGTATCTTTCAGCAGTTCTTGCTGCTTAAACTCAGAGAGAAAGGTATCAAGTGAATCTAGTCAGTTTCAGGGGCTTCCTGAAGCCTCTGAGTTGTTTATGCCTGTCACTCAGTGGGCTTCCTTGTCCTGGGTAATGTTCTCGTTCCCTTAGTACAGTGGTTCGCAACCTTCCTAATACTCTGACCCTTTAATGAAGTTCATTTTGTGGTAACTCCCAACAATAAAGTTATTTCTTTGTTCTTTCATAACTGTAGTTTTGCTACTGTCTTGGATCATAATGAAAACATAGTGTTTTCCAATGGTCCTAGGCAATCCCTGTGGAAGGGTTGTCTGATCCACAAAGGTGCCACAATCTACAGGTTGTGAACCACATCCTTAGATCATGCTCTACCTTAAGGGGTTTCTTTGCAAGAGGCAATTATTAGGAATATTTCTTAACACAAGCTCTCTGCCTCCACAAAATGTCCAATCAAGCCAAATCAAAACAAGCCAGATTAAGAGATATCCAGGTTTAATGGGAGTTCTGTGCTCTGGGGTGGCATTTATTTTGGAAGAAGTTAATTTAAATTTCAGCTATGCATTAGCTTAGGTTACAAAAGATAATTTAATTGTGAGGACAATACAAAGAAAGTAAGGTTGGTTTTTACAATATTCTTTTTTTCTTTTTCTTCTTCTTCTTCTTATTATTATTACAAATTTTCACCTCTTCCCCTCCTCCCATTTCCCTCCCCCTCCCTCCATTCCTCCTCCTAGTCTGTTTGGATCCTTAACTTCCTAGACCTGGATGGAGAGGGGGAGGACCTTGGACTTCCCACAGGGCAGGGAACCCTGACTGCTCTTTGGACTGGAGACGAAGTTTTTTTTTTTTTTATGAGTAGGCATATGAGTGAAATTAACCTGCCAATCTTTGCCGAGTTTGTGTCCACAAAGCTGGTGTAGAGACTGACATATGTGGAGATCCCCTTGTGAATTGGCCTTGGCACATATCTGGCAGGAGGAGTGAACCTGTAAAATATGATCTCGGAGATGGGTGGGGTCAAAAAAGGCTCCAAGAAGCGGAAAAAAGCTTTGGGGGAAGCGACTAAGGATTTCTTCACCCAGTAAAGGTGCTGAGCAAGCTGGTATCACTAAGAAAGAATGAGAGAAAAAATTGTCCTTCAAGACTGCAGGGCAGTGGCAAAGTTTTAAGTGGGGAGGAACGGGTCTCGTCTACCACCATAGCTGAAATTGGTGAGGGAAACTTAAGGCCCGAGTGAGAATACTTACCCACTACTGGCAGCTTTACCTTAGGCTTGGATAGGGTTACAGGATAAACCAAGTTTGGGCAGCGTCAAACCTCTGCAAGGCTGAGAAGCTCCAGGGCTGGCTGGCACAGTTTCACTTGCTGATGGTGATGCTGTACCTCCGTGGCATGGCACAGAGGACAAGCCTGCATGGGGGCATTGTGATTTCCAGTGTCCAGGTTGCTGACAGACAGGGCATAACCTCGAAGGAGGCATAGTGCAATATTGTGCCATGTGATCATTTAAGCCACACTTGAAACACTTTGTCTGTGAGGTTGACTTAGGCTGGGATCTATCAAGGTAGAGCCTTGTGTTTGGCTTCCCTTGTCCCCATTCCTGTGACCTTAGGGCAGCTGCCCAGGCCTGTAGATTGATGTAGCTTTGTCTGTTGGGAAGATTCAGCTGATTTCTCCCAAGCATTAAAAACTTTAAAGGCCCTTTTCACCAATTCCTGTATAGGGGTTTGGGGACCCTCCTCAACCTTTCTTAACTCATTCCTAATATCTGGTACAGACTGAGGAGAAAATGGGTAAGCAGAAGCATTAGTAGAAAAGGAAGCTAGCTGCTTTTCTATCTGAGAGAGATTTGAAAGAGAAAAGGGAACATGGAGAGAATTGGAAGGGGCTAGCTCAGAGTACAGAGGGGTCTGAGGGTAGGGAGTTAAGATAGGTGGGGGAGGGGAAGGTGAGTAAGGTGGAAGTTGACCTTGAAACTCTGAATTAGGAAGTGAGGGGAAAGAATGTTCCTCCCTTGGAGGGGGTTGGGTTAAGTGGGCTTGAGAGAGTGGGGAGGGGCCAGTGCCTCTGGCAGCATGGTGCTGTGAGACAACTGTTACTGGGGAGGGGGGCAAGAGTGCAGAGCCCAAAAACTATGGACATATGTAAGCTCCGTCCATTTGTCCTTATGGTGACAAAAATTTTCTAGGTCACAGACTTAGTACAAAACTTAGTACATAGGGAAATTAGCCATTTGAGACAGATTGTATTTAGGACAGGCTCAATTTAAAAGATCTTTTAAGAGGCATTACAGTGGCAACAGCGAATCTGGCTTTGAACTGTAAGCACCCATTTTAAAGTCTATGCCCAACAACATGACCTAATCCACTCCGGTGCATCCGACAAAATGGCTCTTAGGTCCAAATGAGGCCATGGAAATTGAATGCCTGGCATCCCAAAACAAATCTCCACCTCAACCAAGGCATGCCAGTCTGACCACTGCTGGGAATCGAACCCCTGGCGTGGGCCACGGCTTCAACAGGAATCTGAAAAAAGACAAAAATAAGTACGAATGGGTCCCCCCAAAACCCTATAGCATAGACAAGAAAAGGAACTCACCAAGATGCACCCACTATAGCCCAGAAGCCAGTTTAAGCATGGCATGGAGAACTCAGATTATAGACTAGGGGGCTTTCAACACATGGCCTGCAGCGTGGAAAGGGCCTGCCCTAGCTCGGTGGGACCTCCAAGATGTTAGGAATATTTTCTAATGCAAGCTCTCTGCCGATGCAATATTCCCAATCTAGCCAAATCAAAACAAACCAAATTAAGAGATATTCAGGTTTAATGGGAATTGGAATTCTGTGCTCTCGGGTGGCCCCTAGGGGCCACAAATGAGACCATGGGGAGGAAGGAAAAGAGACCATGTGTTCCTCTTTTGGGAGTTCATTTAAATACTTTTGTGGGAGTGGGATTTGGAGTCCAGACCAATACAAACTCTCAGGCCTGGAGGCTGGGACAGATGCAAGGGGCTAGGGTCTATGCTCCTAACTTATCAGGAATATTGCACATATCTTTTAATATCCTGCAAGATGGAAGATTTTCACCTCAGCTTAGAATATGTCTACAGTTTTGTTTTGTTTTTAATCTTTGAGGAAGTTGCTATACAATGTATGTTCATCTTTAAGGAAAAATTAATGTTCAATTCCTTTTAGGACTGTATGCATTCTCCAGAGAAGCACCCCCTCTATGGTTACGCCTTACCTTTAAAGTGATTAAACAGAAAGAAAAGCAGATGACAAAGTCTGTCACTTACTCCAAGGCTTACATGTATAAACAAGATGATTGCTTACTGACATGTAGAAAGTTATGCATGACAAATGCAGACACTTTGTTTCCCTCATCTATCCTTTTGCCCTGTGTGTACAAAGGAAAAGTGGTGGCTAAATTCTTTTATAAGTAAGAGTTGGGACTTCAATACCAGTCTTCTGGGCTTCCAGTTTACTTTTGTTTGTGCTTTTCTGGTGCCTCATCCTCCTCTCTAGTGCTGGGATTATGGATATGAATCACCACATGATTGTTTTGCTAAGAGTAAAGTACTGATAGCTCAGCCGATGGCAACCCAGAGACTTTCAGAAAAAGAACAAATGTTAGTTAGCAGTCTAATATAAAAATAAAGTGTGTGTGTGTGTGTGTGTGTGCGTGTGTGCGCGTGTGCATGTGCACATGTAAAGACATGAAATTGTGCAGTTTCTCTGTGCTGTGGTTGTCCTTTTTTTAAGGCTTTTGTTATTATTATTTCAGATTTATTTATTTTCTTTTATGTCTATTAGTGTTTTTCCTGCATGTGTGTGTGAGCACCAGATATCTACCTGGTGCCCACAGAGGTCAGACATCAGTGTCAGATTCTTCGGAACTAGGTTTGTGGGTGGTTGTGTATTGCTGTGTGGGTGCTGGAAACAAATTCCAGACCCGCTGGAGGAGCAACAAGAGCTTTTAGCCCTAAACTATCTTGTATCCCCTACTGGGTTGTTTTTGAGATAAAGTCTTACTCTACAGATGAAGTCAGTCTCAAATGTTTGGCAATCCTCTTGCCTCAGCCTTCTGAATACTAGGATTTTAAGTTAGCACTACAGTAATTGGCCTCCTTTTAGCATGTTAATGAAATGCTTTGAAGTTGGTTGCTTCCCACTTGTCATCATTCCTTTACAGCAAGGTAAACACTCTTGAGTAAAAGGCATTTTCTAATAAATTCTTTTTATGACCAAACTGTTCTAAAAGGGGATCTGCATGCCACTTAAAATTAGGATGACTATCAACACTAAAACACTTTTTTCTACTTTTTTATCTTGAATTGATTTCAAACTTGCAGGAGAGTGGCATGAATCATCTAGAAAACTTCTGATTACACTTTACCTAACTTCATCCTTCAAAAATGTTAACATCACATTTATCACATTTGATTTCATTATCTTTTCTCTCTCAGAGAAAGACTGATGAATATTTATATAAACATATGTTCTTTATGTCTCTCTCTCTCTCTCTGTGTGTGTGTGTGTGTGTGTTTCTAGAAACATTTCTAGGAAAATATTTTTAAAGAATTATTTGAGAGCATGCCCTATTATCCCTTAATTATTCAAAATACTTCTCCCTAGAACAGGAAATTCTTTTATATGACCATAGAATAGTTATTAAGTTCAGGAAATTTAATATTGACAAATACTTTCATCTAATTGATGATCTACATTCTACTTTTATCAATTGATTCATTAATGTCCACGCACAGCTTTTGTTACTCCTTCATAGAATTCAGTCAAATCATAAATATTGCAAGTATTTGTCATGTCTTTTTAGTCTTCTTTAATCTATTATGGTTTCTTAACCTGAGTTTGCTTTCATGATATTCAAATTTTTTAAACAACCACTTTTTTTTTCTCTGTGGAATGTGTTTTAGTTGTCCCATGATGGAGGAAGGTCATTGGTTAAGTAATAAATAAACTGCTTGGCCCTCATAGGTTAGAACATAGGTGGGTGGAGTAAACAGAACAAAATGCTGGGAGGAAGAGGAAGTGATCTCACAGACACCATGCTCCCCTCTCCCGGGCAGACGCGATAGCTCTGCTCTCTGAGGCAGATGTGATGAAGCTCCGACCCAGGATGGACGTAGGCTAGAATCTTCCCGGTAAGCACACCTTGGGGTGCTACACACATTAATAGAAATGGGCCAGGCAGTGTTTAAAAGAATACAATTTGTGTGTTGTTATTTCGGGGCATAAGCTAACCAGGCTGCTGGGAGCTGGGTGGCAGGAAAGCAGCCTGCAGCTCCTACAACAGTCCCATAATTAGAATAGAGTGGCACTCTATTTTTCAGAAAGAATATGAGTCTGTGTCAGAAGAACACATCCAGAGGAACAGGTTGGGGTACTGCGCCTCACTGCCATGCACGTGAGAGTCAAAGGATAACTTTTGGAAGTAGATTTCCTCTTCCCACCATGTGGGTCCTGGAGATGGAACTCAGGTGGTTATGCTTGGTGTGGCCACTTTACCTGCTGAGTTACTTCACAAAACCTGATAAGATTGATTTCATTGAGCTGATCCGAATGTCATGTTTTCTCTTGTGTATTATTTTGTCCTTGAAATCAGTGAATAAAGTATAGTGGGACCATTTATGATGATGCAAATAACTTGTTTTGATTTATCTCACCAATGTGTACCTAATATCAATTGAAAATTCTTTCTTAAGCCTATCATAGTAAACTATGATGTTTACAAGATGATATCTTTCTAAATCTGTCAATTTTGTCCATACCACTCAGGAAACATTTTATCATTTTCTTTGCCTCTCTGTATCTCCATCAATCTCCTCCTTTTCACCCCCTCATAGTTACCGTAGTTTCATTTCTAGTACTGTGATAAACACCATGACCAAAGCAACTTGGGGAATAAAGGGCTTATTTGATCTTACAGCTTGTAGTCAGTTCAATATCCATGGAAGCCAGGGTAGGAACTCAAGACAGAAACCTGGAGGCAGAAACTGAAACAGAAGCCATGAAAGAAAACTGGTTACTGACTTGCTCCTCCTGGCATGCTCATCCTGATTTCTTATAACATCCAGGGTAGTTGCACATAGTGAGCTGGACCTTCCCGTATCAATCAATCAATCTAGAAAATGCACCACAGGCTTGCCCATAGGCAAATCTGCTTAAAGGATTTTTTTTTTTTAAATTGAGGTTCCCTCTTTCAAAATGACTCTAGCTTGTGTCAAGTCGACATAAAAATAGCCAGCAAAACACCTACATACAACGTATAGTTATTGTAGTTATTAGGCCCAGGATGTCTCTAAGATAAACAGTAACATTTGGGAAAGAATTCCTATATTAAAGTACCTTCAATGTATCCTCAATTTTCAAATAAAACTTAGTGTACAGAATTAAGCAAACTCCCAGGTGTTCGTTCCTGTTTGCCAACCTTAAGATGCAAACTGCTAATGTCCCCACAGTGTCCTGTACTCTAGTTTAACATTTTGAATACTTGTGGCATGACCTTTGGCAAAGCATGACCAAAAGCATTTTCACTGTCTTTTTTGTTGAATTATGAATTTAAACCTAGGTTACTTAAAAACATGGTCCTTAACTGACTGAATATGCTTGGAAATATGTGCATCCTTAAAGTGCTTTTGTATATGAACACACAAACACGCACACACACACACACACACACACACACACACACACAAACACACACACTAAATCCCTAGGATTTCTTTCATTGGGAAGGGCATTGCTTTAGAAATAACTTCCTTTCTCCTCTTACCTACTATGGTTCTAATAAATTCTTCTCTACTGTTTTATTTCTTAGTTGTGATTGTTTTTAGTTTTGTACTTACCAAGATGCAACTCCGTTGCATTCAGCTACAATATTGATACCTCCAATCCAAAACTTGTCATCTCACACTTCTTACAGTTCCATTCTTTCACAGTGAGATCTGGTTCACACAGCACCCATTTACTTACTTGCTGATTCCTGCAGTATATATAAAATACTTTCACTGTTTTATCTGGTAAAAAAGCATAGTAAGAAAAAAAGTTCCAGACAAAGTTTGCTACTATGTATCAAATGTGATTATTCTTATAGGAATTCAAAAAAATGATTAGAAAAAAGAGTACATCAGAGTAACTGGGAGGAGGTGGAAACTTGTTTGTTTGTTTTTTTCTTCCTTTTCTCATTAAAAAAAAAGAAAAAGAAAAAAGAGTACAGTCTAATTTGCCACACAATTTCCCATTGTGACCTTAAATGTCATGGCCATTAGAACAAAAATTGGCAGTGAGCTATTTTGTGGCATCTCACTCTAGTCTTTTATTGATAAATGTTATATTGGTAATGTTAAACAACACGTTTAAAATTCTTATATAACTAAAGAATTCAAGGAGATATTTTTCTGGGACTTCTTCAGTAGCATTTAGATGTTCACGTCCAGAGAATTTGTAGCGGTGATTTGATTTAAAAATAAAAATAAGCTTTGAAAAATAAGAGCATGATGTGGAAAGTTCTTCTGTCTATGTATTGCTTTTATTGGTTAATGAGTAAAGCTGTTTTGGCCAGTGGCTTAGTAGAATAGGGCAGGACAGGAATTCCAAGCAGATTGAGAAGGAGAGAGTAAGTGGAGTACAAGATATGCCATGAAGCTGCCACAGGAGACAGATGCACCAGAACCTTGCCATTAGGTCATGTGCCTTGTGATAAAATACAAAATAATAGAGATGAGTTAATTTAAGATGTAAGACCTAGCTAGCAATATGCGTAAGTGATTGGCCAAGCAGTCATTTATTAATATAGCTTCTGAGTGTTTATTTCGTGTCTGGGCAGCTGGGAAACGAATGAGCAGTCTCTGCCAACAAAAATGGATAAAGAAATTTTGCCAAATCCAAGTCCTCAATGGAGGTCTACAATAGCCAAAGTGGGACAGGAATGCCATCAATTTTTTTTTTAAAGAAGCCTAGAAGAAAGCTCTGGGCATTCCTCTTTGAAGGCAAAACTGTCACAATGCAGAAATGCAAAGTAAAAGAAAAACCAATGAATAACTAATGACAGCAAACTTTCTGGTCCTCTGGCTCTTACAATGTTTCATCTCCCTCTTGTAAAATGATCCCTGAGCCTTAGGTTTTTTAGTTGTGTTGTAGATTTATCTGTGGGCATTGAACTCCATAACTCTGCATTTTGATTATTTGTGGATTGGTGTCTTGTTGTAAAAAAGTTTCCTTGATAGAATTGCCATTTTTACTATGTTGATCCTCCCAGTCCAGGAGCAAGGGAGATCCTTCCATTTTCTGGTGTCCTCTTCAATTTCTTTCTTCAAAGACTTAAAGTTCTTGTCATATAGATCTTTCACTTCCTTGATCAGAGTTACCCCAAGATATTTTATGCTATTTGTGGCTATCGTGAAAGGTGATGCTTCTCTGATTTCCCTCTCTGTTTCCTTATCCTTAGTGTATAGGAAGGCCACTGATTTTTTGGAGTTGATCTTGTATCCTGCCACATTACTAAAGGTGTTTATCAGGTGTAGGAGTTCTTTGGTAGAGTTTTTGGGGTCGCTTATGTATACTATCATATTATCTGCAAATAACGAAAGCTTAACTTCTTCTTTTCCGATACGAATCCCCTTGATCCCCTTATGTTGTCTTATTGCTATTGCTAGAACTTCAAGCACTATATTGAAGAGGTATGGAGAGAATGGACAGCCTTGTCGTGTTCCTGATTTTAGTGGGATGGCTTTGAGTTTTTCTCCATTTAATTTAATGTTAGCTGTCGGCTTGCTGTAAATAGCTTTTATTATATTTAGGTATGACCCTTGTATCCCTAATCTCTCCAAGACTTTTATCATAAAGGGGTGTTGAATTTTGTCAAATGCTTTTTCAGCATCTAATGAAATGATCATATGGTTTTTTTCTTTCAGTTTATTTATATGGTGGATTACATTGATAGATTTTCGTATGTTGAATCAGCCTTGCATCTCTGGGATGAAGCCTACTTGATCATGATGGATAATTTTTCTAATGTGTTCTTGGATTTGGTTTGCCAGTATTTTATTGAGAATTTTTGCGTCGATATTCATGAGTGAGATAGGCCTGTAATTCTCTTTCTTGGTTGGGTCTTTGTGTGGTTTTGGTATCAGGGTAACTGTAGCTTCATAAAAGAAATTTGGCAATGACTCTTCTGGATTATCCGTGAGGAATACATCTTTCTGTGGGTATAAGTACAAACATTTAAAATGTAGTTATGCATTATGCTACTTTAGTAGAGTGGTGGTTGTTGGTTCTCCTCAAGATACATAACTTCACTAGCCTTGGGTGTTTGCTACATTTCTAGTACCAGGCATGATTTCCATCTTGTTGAGGGGGTCCAAATAGAGAGGGGTTGGTCACTGCCAATGTATGTGTGCCACTACTGCACTTTTAGGGTTATTGTATCATTCTGGTCATTGTTGTGGTTCATAGGTTTTATGTCAGAAACTATACCCATAAAGTCTCACCAACATGAATGATTGCCAAATTGTTAGCTGAATAAAGACAATACCGACAGACATGCTATTGTGGACTGAGGAAGGTTCATGAGGCCTCAACCTTACACAACGAACTATAAGAAACTAAGGAATGCTCAAAGCAGGAGAAATAGCTTTCCTTAGGGGACAGGTTATCCAATACCAAATGGTCATCCCTGAAAACATACACAGATAAGTAACATTATTACAGAATAAGCAGGTTTAGGAACACACACACACACACACACACACACACACACACACACACACACAATAACAATTAATGAAAAAGAGGCCATGAATTTGAAAGAGAGCAAGTAGCGGTATATGGAAGGATATGAAGGGAAGAAAGAAAAGGAAGGGGAAATGATATAATTATACTATAATCTCAAATTAATATTACAAATGTTAAAAATGGTAGGGACTTTATTACAAGAATACTCTGATTTTGTGAAGCAATTCACAGTGGTTTCAGAATCTCTGAAACTACCTAATGCCCTGTAAGATTTCTCTACTTACATACTTTTGGATTGCAGGTATATGGAATATATAACTGAATGATCTGATGATCTGTACTCTGGGACATGACCTCTGTATGTGCTCAGTTCTAGTGAGTCATCAGTCATATATTTTATGGCATGGTAGGACCTTGGGAAAGATGCATTTAAACTATCCCTTTTCCTTTTAGGTGGAATGACAAAAGTCCCCAGAAGGGAAATGAGTTACCCAAGAATGTAAAAGCTGGGTAGGAAGGAACCCGAGGGATTCTTACTACAGCAAATAATGCGAGCACAGTGAAGTTTCTCAGGTTATCATGAGTCTAATTCTGATTTCCAGAACAGTTATTGATTCAGGGGAAATTGAAATTCCTTCTTGGGATTCTTAGTCACATTTATAAAGGAATTTATGAATAGACTAAAACAGAAGCTGAGTGACAATTTTATCAGAATTTAAAAGAAAGAAAAAATATCTCTACTCAGGGCAGATATTCTATTCTCTCAATTGTAAGGGATTCCTTGTGTTCTGATACTATATTTCTACTCTATCCTCTGGGGGAAGTGGGTTGTAAGAGAATAGAGGGGGTTTATGAAGAGCACCTCTATTATTTGCTATTTTAACTATTGGTTATCTTGGGAAGATTTTTCTTGATTAGAAGAATTTGTGCACCTTAACACAATTCAGTTGTAAGGCTGTCCAGGAGTTTATTGGAGTCAGAGGGACTTGCCATATGTGAGAACATTATCCAAAATATTCAAGTATCTTTGCAGCTACGAAAGTTGATGGATGCCAAAACTTGCCTGAGAATGTTTGTCAACTTTTGGCAGACTTATCACTGCTAGCCTTAATGTGTTTCTTTGATGGCCAAGTGAATTTCTCATCAGACAGCTCACTAATGTTTCTAATTATTTCTGAAACTCTCCTGAGGAGCACATCTTATTACTCTCTGTTACAATGGTGTGTAGATCTATGACACTAATTGTTCTTAGAAGGGAGCCATGCAAACATTTCTTCAAGAAGATGGAGTACACCTAGGATTCTACTTTAGGATATGATGCCAATAGCTCAGGTTACATGGTAACATTTTTTCCTTAAATAATTTGACTAAAATTGATTACTCTCGTTTGTCTTTATTCAAAGGTCTTTCCGTTATTACAGAACAGAATGACAGTAAGTGTGCACAGTTACAAGTTTAAGTAATAGCTGCTAGATATCTTCTGCATATGTGAATGCATTTTTATTTTTCAAGTGTACAAGGCAAGGGTTTTAATTGATGATTTTAGATGTTAAAGACATTTTAACTCATAGAATGCAAGACAAACGGTGACAATGAGTTTCCTTGTAAGTATCCACCTATAAATCACGACCTCAATGGCATTATGACAAAAGTATCTGTGGTAATAGTGTCTTTGTGGTATCTACTAAGATTCTTAATTTATAAATATACATATGTTGCCTACATGTGTCAGACACATGTTTGATATTGAGAAAATCCTGGTAAGCTAGACTTAAGTTCCAGTGTTTGGTGTTTAGAGCATTGAGATGTACATATATAAGTAGATAAAATGAGCTAAGCTGAGGGAGAGCTAAGAAATAAAGAGAACCTCATCTAGTTCTGGCACTTTTGGAACTGACTTTGAAACCAAAATAAGAAGAAAGGAGAGTTATAGATCCAAGGGATGACTGGGAGAAATTGTTTTCTGAGACAGGAAGAACAAAGGAGGATATCCAAGAGTAGAGGAAAACAGCTTGAGAAGCAGCAAAAAACAGCAGGAGGCCAACAGAACAAGGGGGAGTGTATGTTTGTGAAAAAAAAATGTGGCTAGATTGTAAATCAGTTCCCCCAGGGCTGGAACCTTTTCTATGTTGTTGTTGCTACTACCTACTGTAGTTTTTGGCACATAGTAAAAACTAGTCCCCCACCCCAATTGTTGAATAGCAACAAAGATAAGTCTTTTAATTAGACAGCATCCCAAGTGTTTATTCATATGCAAATTTATCATATGCTTACAACACACTACCAGGCCTATCTTCTTGTTGTTACTATGTTCCTTTTCTAGACAAGGAAACTGGGGTTAACTTAAATTCACCTACTGTTGTGATTTGCAAATGCAAATTTTAAGCCCAGGTAATGAATCACAGAGTTTTTTGATTCTAAGGGTCAAGGTTTTGCTATATAGAGTTTTAAATTTCTCCTAAGACAATGGGAACCTGCTGAATGACTTAAGGCTGTGAGGATAACAAAAATGACCCTGGGAAAGATGGATTTAAGTTGGAACAGTACTAGAAGTATAGGGTTTTCCATGGTATTGGAGTGGCTAGAGAGAGAGAGAGAGAGAGAGAGAGAGAGAAGGGGAAGAGAGGGAGAGTGATGGAGAGAGGAATCTGAACCCTTTTAAAGAGCTCACTCTATCATAATGGTCTTAATATATTTGGGAGAGTAGATCTTATGTATTTTAAGCATTCTTTTTTTTTATTTTAAAATTTATGTGCATTGATGTTTAGCCTGGACTTTAGTCTGAAATGTTTAGTCTAAATGAGAGTATCAAATCACTTTAAGCTGGGTTACAGACAGTTGTGAGCTGCCATGTGGGTTCTGGGAATTGAACCTGGGTCCTTTGGAAGAGCAGCCAATGCTCTTTACTGCTGAACCATCTCTCTAGCTCCATATCCTAACCATTCTTAAAGGTCCAACTCCTAACACCTCTGTATCAGGGATCACATTTCCAGTACATTCACTTTGGAAGCCACAGCAGTAGGCAATTGTAATCATGTCAAAACACTGTGTATGTTGAGAAAAGCAGAGACTCTCAGACAGTCCAAATAAACACCAACAGTTAATCGACTGATGAAAGCAAAAGGAACTTATAAAGCAGATTGGAAGGGTGCCGCCACAGTAGAGTAGAAAATAAACCAGGAGAATAAGTGCAAAGGAAGCTGAGGGAAAAGAAAGTGCTCAGTAATGCCAATACTGCTGGGGCATACTGAATAAAGATCGTCCATTGTGTTCCCTAGCAACATGGACACACTTGATAACCTAAGATCAATTCTCTCTGAAGAGGTGTGTGGGGCTTGGGAGGTAGGGGAAAAGTCATAATTGCCTGTGTAAGTTACTGGTAAGGAAGTCAAATGAAAAGTCATAGGAACAAATGCTAATTGTTCCCATGGAAACAAGATTCAGGGTCACTGGAGGATTTGGGGGAGAAAAGGGAAACTGGAAGTCCAAGACTGACTGTTAATTAGTTTAACAGAATGGTACCTGGGAGGAGATGGCATATGTAACAGGCGATAGTATGAGAATGGAGGAAGAAGGCCAAGAAGTTGCAGGGAACTTCAATATACATGTGGTTCATTGATGAATTTGGATTCCGACCAAAAACCAATCAGTGTAGAGTCAGTGCTCAGAAAGAAACTCACTATCCTAATTGAACTGGAGCTAAAGTGTGTGAATAGCTCCAGAAACAATGATTACAGTGAGGCTGGCATTGCCCTAGGCGAGTAGCAGCTCCGTGGAGTTCCTGTTCTCTGAATCTGGCAGAGCTAAATCTCCATAGTGTGATCATCTGTGTTCAGAATACAGACCTTTAGATCACCCACTAGGGCAGTGAGCAAAGTCAACCCAAAGGACAAGGACCATGCCCTAGTGTGACTTGATGCTGTAGGCTTTTGGGGTCTCTTGGGATTTCTTTTATTAGAAGGGAGACTAGGAGTTTCTCTTTTCCAGATTTCTCATGCAGGCCTCTCTGTTCAGGGCTGATGGTTGAGATCTCCTGAAACTCAGATACTAGGATGCCTCAGGAATGTATTAGCCATAAAGATGTGCTTTGGAGTTAATCCTGTGAGTCTCAGCTGCACCACTTAGAGACTGATTCATAAAGGCAAAGATTGATAAATTGGACTTCATTAAATGAATATTTAATATAATTATGGATATGGTTACATTTAGGATAGTCTCCTCCATTATCGGCACCTCTATTCTCTGGCTAGCCTTCTTTTGGGTTATTTGAATATTTTCAAACTCCATCTTTTGTTATTGGTTTTTAAGCTTTATCTCTGAAATATTTTTAATGGCTTCCCAGAGATCACAATATACATCCTTAATGTCTCAGTTTACTTAGAGTTAATATGGAACCACTTCATGAAAAATGTAGAGCTTTAAAACCACTTAGGCCATTAACCTCCCTCCACCATTCTTTGTATTACACTTGTCATTACATTTACATACCTTAGAAACCCACTAGACAGAGTTATCATTTTTGCTTTATGTAGTCCCATGTATTTTAAATAAATTAAGAGAAAACTGTAGTCATTTATATTTACCAAAGTATGTACCCATCTTAAGGAACACATAATGGTTGGTTGAAGAAAAGTTCTGGTAAAGAAAATTAAGAGAATGACCAGGAAAATGCACTATAATTAAAGAGTAAGAAGAAGGGAGTGGTGAGCAACTAATTAGTGTCTGCAACTAATTAAAGATCACCTAAGAAGATTGGGGGATTTAGTTGTGTGGGGGCAATTGGTATTAATGAGAGCTGATTTGGTAGAGTGAGAAGGATGTGAGTCAAATTGGAATTTGTTGTGTGAGCAGTAGGGGAATAAAAATAGACACAGGAAAGTTCAACAATTTGTGAATAATTATAGAGAAGAGAGATAGACTAATAGGTGACGGGGATGTGATGTCAAGTCAAGGTGTTAGTTATTTTAATTGGACAGTCTGAGAAAATAAAAAAAAAATAGTAGGAAGGCTGAGCACAGTGACACATGCCTTAAATACCAGCACCCCACAGCAGAGGCAAGAGGAACATGAATTTAAAGCCAGCCTGAGCTGCATAAGGGAGACATTTTCAAAAAACAAAAACAAAAGAGTTTGAATGATTTGCTTGAAAGAATGAGGTGAAGTAAATAGAATGAGAAATGAGGAGCAGATAGTGAAGTGGGAAGCAGGAGTGAGGATCCAAAGGGAAGGAGGAAGAAAGCTGAATGATGACAGGAATCACACAGCAGTAAGTTGGCATATTTGCTGTTGTAGAGAGATCTGAAAATTGACGGATGTGAGCTTTGTTTTTTCTCTGAAAAGTCAAAATGATATCCTCTTCCTTTGAGATGTGAGGAGATATGTTTGGAAAAATTCAGAATAGGTGTGAGAACAGAGTGAGTGGACCAGAGAGATGTTAATTCCCAAGGCAACATCAAAAGTGTTCTACTACATAAGCTATCAGGAGACACATTGCGATTTAGCTTTAATTTTAGAGGTAACTGGATTTAGGTGACAATGTCTCTTATGTGCTCAGATATTTGAACACTTGGTATCTAGCCGATGGTGCTACTTTGGGAGGCTTAGATGGTGGGCCTTGTAGGAGAAAGTATGTCACTATTCATGAACTTTGAAATTAAAAGCCTCAACACTTCCAGTTCATCCTCTTTGTTTTATGTTTGCCATTGAGGGTGTGATCTCTCAGCTTCCTGTTCTTGCTGCCATGCCTCCCTGCCATGATGGGTACTTATCTCTCTGAAACTACAAGTCAAAGTAAACTCTTCCTTCTATAAGTTGCTTGACTATGATGTTCTAGCATAGCCACAGAAAAGTAATATACAGGGTGACTGCAAAAAAATAAATAAAAATGTGGCTATCAAATAATTTGTATACTTGTGGTAGCACATTCCACTAACAAACATTATAAGCTGAGGTCATGTTGTCTGAGTTTGAATCCCAGCATCATTACTGTCTGACCTTGAAAAACTTAGTCAGCGAAGTTATGATTTTTTTTTTAAAGTAACACAGGGCAATCATGTTAGTTCCCATCACAGAAAGTAGCTGTGAGAGTTAGATTATGTATGCAATGTCCCTGCTTTTACAGGTAGTAATCACCCAGTAGCTTAGTAATTGTTAGTTATCATGAGTTGCTTAACTCTGATTCTTAGGCTACTTATACTAATGTAAGAGGCACACCAAATTACAGTAAAAAGGTTGTATACTGAGTGGCCTGAAATTAGTCTATGGAGTTTGATGATTTCATTCCCTTTTGTCCTCAAGCTATGACAACCTCATTGTCTGGTTCAGCTATACCTACTGCTCTTGATTCTTTCTAGTATTTGTGGCTGAGAGTCTTTCAGAAGGTTTGTAGAATATAGCATGTAAATGAGTGCTTAATCGTTGACTGATGTAATGAACTTGGATAGAGATAAGTTGACATATATCTGAGGGCAGATGGAAGACAGAATGTCTACATAATTTCATCTGGTGATAGCCAAAGTCACAAAATTGAATCATCAAAATTAAATTAGAGAATTAAGGATCTTGTATTTGGAAGGGTCCTTTAAGGCCATCTGGTCCAACCTTGCATTCAGCATTGGAATCCTCCCTACAGCATCTGTAAGAGAGAATATCAGGCCAGTTGGGAAGGAGATTATGGCAAATGATATAAAGCCAAATGGCATTTCAAACAAAATATAGTTGCTTAGGCTCTGGGTGGTTTGGTTTGAAAGCAGATCCAGAGGAGCAAAGACAGAGTTCATGCTGTGAAGCTGCTGCTTTTTTCTGGTGGAGAAAAAGGACAAAAGGCTCACATACTATCCCATTACTGACTTTTGTTCACCGATGGTGACAGTGTATTTTGTATCAATTTACTTATCTGTGAACAAAAAATACAGTGCTTCAGTTTTTCATAGGTGTTTAATGCAAAGTTAATACAATGGAAGTTAATACAAAGATGGACTTTTCCAACATGGAAGATGGTGTCAAATGTAAGTGAACTAGAAGTTTTATATATCTGCAGACATAGTGTCTTGGGGCAGACATAGTGTCCGGCTGCTAAGTTGAGCTATCCAATATCAGGGTGAAAATTTAGAATTTTTGAGGATAGGAAGTATTTGTGATATTCTGACTAAGTTAAGGTTGGTCTCACATAGAAGTGTCTGATAACAGATGTGTTAGAAAGCTGTTCTTCCCAATTTCTTTAATCTGGTGTCAGAAGCTTAAAGTCTCCTATTAGACTTTTGGCATTTTGGTTTATGAATCTGTGAAAGACATAATGCCCCTGGAAAATGTAACACTTTGAAGTTATATGAGTCATTACTCCTCAGAAGCAATGAGGAAGGATGTTGAAATCAAAACAGAATGGGGAGGGTAAAGAAAGAGGGCACTAAATGCTCAGAGAGGACAGAGTATTGGGGGCATTGAAAGGAAACATGACATGGCTCACAAGTTACCTTAGGCAGGTTAGAGAACAGATTAAGCTAGCTTCAATTAATCCTTTGCTTCTTTATGCCTTCCTTATTTCTATTCCCAGAGTTCTGATACTTGCAAGTTAGGAAATGAATGGAATTTATTTTAGATATTATTTTACAAGATTATTTTTAATTAAGTTGCCTTCCCAGGGCCTGTGAGATGACTTAGGAGTAAAGACACTTGTCCTGAACTATGACCCAAATTAAAACCCTGGGACCCACCAGGTTGAAAGAGATGATGAGCTCCTGCAAGTTGTCCTCTGACCTCCACATACATGGGTATGTATACATATCCACACTAAATAAACAAAGGCAACAAAAAGTTTTAAACAAAAAAAAAAATGCTTTCCCTGGTTTACTTTTATATTATAAGAATAAATGTTTGGCTCAGATTCCCAATTGTGGTAATGCTTATTTTGTGGGGAGCCATTCAGTTTTGTTTATCTTTAATTACCCTTATTTGTCTTAAGGATATAAAACAGAGATTAGACTACATTAAGCATTGGGAAGTTCTAACAGTTCATATTTGTCTTAATAAGGGTTTCTATTGCTGTGAAGAGACACCGTGACCACGCCAAGTATTACAAAGGAAAACGTTTAATTGGTGCAGGCTTACAATTCAGAGGGTTAATCCATTGACATCTTGATGGGAAGCATGGCAGCATGTGGACATGGTGCTGGAGAAGGCACTAAGAGTTCTGTGTCTTGATCCACAGGTAGCAGGAAGTGAGCTGTGTACCATACTGAAGAAAGCTTGAGCATAAGAGGACACAAAGCCTGCCTACAGTGACATACTTCCTCCAACAAAGCCAGCAACTTCAACAAGGCCATATCTCCTAATAGTGCCACTTCCTCTGGGCCAAGCATTCAAACACATGAGTCTACAGGGGCCATTCCTATTCAAACTATCACAATATGTAACAACAACAGAACACTGAGAGTAAAAGCAGTATTTTACTTTCACTTTGAAAGTGTAGATTTCCACCTAAAATGGAATGATTGTGAGGCACATGAAAGTGGGGGAAAGCCCATGAGGCCTTAATGCCATATAGGTAACTAAGGAAAGCTGAGATTGAGAGAAATAGTCAGGGAAGAGCACACCAACTAATTATCCAGTAACCAAAGACAAGCCCCCGAAAACATACATATGAGTAACATTACACAGACTGAACAGGTTATATTAAAAATATATAGACATATACATATATACACATAATAATGACTAAAGAAAAAAAGAGGCCGTGGCTTTGAAAGAGAGAAAGGGGGGAATGGACGGGAGGATTTGGAGGAAGGAAAGGGAAGGGAAAATTATGTTATAATCTCAAAAACAGAACAGAGAGCAAAAAGGCTAACAACATACTGGCAACCACAAAAAATGACTTTTCATATTTTCTAACTTTTCATTTTTGGCTTTACAGAGACATGAAAATGTTGGTTTTGCTTTTCACAGTTTTAGTTACCCATGGTCAATCATGTTCTGAAAATAGAAAATAGAAAATTTCTGAAGTAAGTGATTCATAAGCTTCAAATTATATGCTGATCTGAGTACTCTGAAGAAAACCACCCCACTATGCTCTATCCTACCTAGAATTTAAATCTCTCCATTGTCCATGATATTCACACCATATAAATTACTTATCCCTCCATCACTTACTTAGTTTTCTAAGTTATCAGATCAAACATCAGTGCCATAAAATTCAAATTATGTGCTGTTCTGACTACTTTGAAAAAAAAAATCCATGCCACTATACTGCATCCTGCCTAGAATTTGAATCTTCCAATTGTCCATGATATTCACACCATATAAAGCTTTTTGCCCTTGCACTACTTTCTTAGTCTTCTTTGTTATCAGATCAACAACAGTGTCATCATAGTGCTTGTATTCAAATAATCCTTCATTTATATAATAATGGCCTCATAGTACAAAGGATAATGTAAAGAAGACATCAAGACATAGAATAAGGAAAGACATATTAATTATTTGATAATGTTGCATTGAATCTATATTGTTAGGTATGTTCCATAATTTCAGGCTTCCACTGAGGTTCTTCAAATGTATACCCTTCATGGATAAATGGGAACTACTGTACAAATAGTTCCCATAATCCCTTTACCCACATGACCATATTCCTCTAATGGTTATATTTTACCACCATTTTGTAGTTTGTCTATATCAATACAAGGGAGTATATTAAATATATTCATAACATGTTTTAGTATTTTGGCTATATAAGAAATTGTAGTTCAAAAGTCAGAATTCTGTGTAAAAATCTGTGGATAGAAATATATTTGAATACTTGGTTTCCTCTTGGTACAACTGTTTTGGAAGGATTAGGAGGTATGTCCTTTTTTGGAGGAGGTACATAACTGGGGGTTGGCTTTGAAGTTTCAAAAGGCTTGTGCTATTCCTTCTTATGGATTAATATGTAAGTTGTCAGTTCTTTCTACTAGAATGTCTTTACTTTACCACCATGGACTCTAACTCTATGAAACCATAAGCCAAAAATTATATGCTTTATTTTAGAGGATGCTTTGGTCCTGGTGATTTTTTTCCTCACAGTAATAGAAAAGTAGTTGAGAGCAGTGACATCATTAATTCTTCGACTGTATTCCATTTTCCCATTATTCATGCCTCATGTTCATATTCCAGTCACATTACTATTTATTTTTGCAGAAATCACCATATTTATTGATATTTTCTTATTTCCATGGTTATAGAGGAGAGGTTAAAATTTTACTTCCCGTGTTTGCTTGGAAAGAAAGAGACCTTGAGAAAGTGTAACTGGGCCCCAAAATAGTGGCCCAGCAGTGAAAGAAACAATTGTTGCTCTTAAAGAAGACCTGGGTTTGGTTCAGCACCTACATGGTGGCTCACAACTATCTATCTGATAACAACTTCTGGCCTCAGAGGGAACCAGGCATTCAACTGTTGTACATACATGCATATAAACATGATGATAAAATACCATACACATAAAATAAAGAAATTAAAATTAAAAATTAAAGAAAGTGTAGCTGATCAGATCTCATTTTCTGTTCTTAGGTCTACTTCATATTGTTATCAAATTTTGTTTATTTACTTATTGATTGACAGGTCTTATTCTATAGTACAAGTTGGCTTCAGGCTTGCAAGGAGTACTTCAGCCTCCTTAGTACTAAGATTACAAGTAACAATCATGTCTGACTTTTAAGTCATATTATTATGTGGGATTCCCTTCTATATTCTGAGAATATGTTTCATTATCATTGGTTAATAAAGAAGCTGTTTTGGCCTGTGTCAGGGCAGAATAGATCTAGGCCGAGGTTGGGGGGGAAACTAAACTGAATTCTGGGAGAAAGAAGGTGGGGTCAGAGAGACTGATGCAGGAATCTTACCAGTAAACCACAAAACTTTGTGCAATACACAGAATAATAGAAATGGGTTAATTTCAGATGTAAGAGTTAGTTAATAAGAATCCTAAACTAATAGGCCAAACAGTATTGTAATTAATATAGTTTCTGTGTGATTATTTAGGTCTGAGCAGCCAGGAAACAAACTAGTGGCCTCTGCCTACAATGATAGATTGCACTTTCTTCTCTTTGGCCTAGCTTTGATCTCAAGATTTAGACAAATTCCCCTAAGCCAAATTTCTACATTTTCCCAACTTCCATATTAAGGCACACATGTAAATTTAATGAAATAAAAAAAATACATTCTTGCTCTCTTGCTCTTTTATGTAGATTCTTTGCCTGATTTGCAGTAGCCCCACTCTTCCTGGTTACCTTTAGGGCTTGAACACATGGGCCTGTTCTAATCTGCTTATTACAGAAAGCTTAGGCCGTCATGCAGCTTTCCATCTTGGCCTCACTTAGAGCTAATGTTTTCAGTACAGATGTACAAAAGCCAACAAAGACTGGTTTGAGGCAGAATTGTCCAAATTATAAGAGCTAAGCAGAATAAAAAATAAAAATCCAACTTTAACTTCATTCATAAAGAAAAAGATGATATTATATAAGGGAAATAAAATCAATCATAAGAAATGAAACTGCTTTAGACACATGTCAATTTTCTTCTATTGAAATAAATCATTTATTTGAGCAGTGGAAGTACTTATTTCAATATTAGAAAAATAATGCTATTTGTTTTCAGCATAAAATAACCCTCAGGTGGAATAGACACATTGATTTTTTTTTAAAATGGATTTCAAATAAATCCAATGTCTTCATAATGAAAACTTACAACATTCACCAGAATATAGTGGTTACATAAGACAGTGGCTTCCTAAGGAAAGAGAAAATTGCATTCCCTTCCTTTCATTGGTTTTTGTTAAATACAATTTGTCCATTCCGTTTGACTGGCCAATTTGATGGCAGCATTCTAAAACTCAGCAAGGTGCAGTATAGATCTACAGGCTTGACTTAAGAAAACCAAACCCAAACAGCACAATAATTGGATCGGCACATTAATTAGATCCAGAGATAATCCTCAGTTTATTGTCACAGGGCTGAAGGAATCTAGAAATAGGGTGCTTTGATAGCCTGATTGATTTTCTATGATATTTGGTACCAAAGAGCAAGCAGGAGAAAACAGAACAGCTGTGCAACAACCATAATCAAATGCAAATGCCTAGGAGTCTCCACAGCAAAATAACAAAGACAGCAGAATGATGCCCATTTGGATCAGTAAAAGCCAGCCTCCCTCCCCTGGAAATTTTCACACACAATAATCACTATTAAAGTTGTCTGCTCTGGCCAAATTGAAACATTAGTGGATAGGTAAGTTGCCTGATGGCATGTAGGCTTCTGGTAAAGTTATTAACCATGCAGATAACGGACCTGAATCCCCAACCAAATAATGTAAAATAACATTATGTCTTTAAAATTAATTCATTGAAAGATCCTTTAAAAGGAGATGTGGGGAACAAAGACGTTTAAACTGCTGCAGTGAGACCCTGTTTTGACAGGTTCACATTACAGCTGTATAAAATATAAATAATGCTGTTGGTAGCACACACATTCCAGAGAGCTAACAAAGAGCAGGCTTCAAATGCCTTAACTAGCAGCTGGATGAATCCTTCACTCTCTGCTCTAGCTTTAATTCATCATTTGGCAAGTCTACTATGTGCCAATTGGTTACAATATTTACTGGACAATTATTTGACTAACATTTTGCCTATTTCACTGCATTCCAGGCATGGTTATCCAATCAACATTGTCAAAACACACTTTGCTTCATAAGTGTTTGACTCCTCATTGCTCAAACACTGTTTGCTGACTCCCCATTTCCTACCAAAGGAATCCCACACTTTTTCTTGACATTTAGATCATGGTGTAAAACTGTTCTTTCCAGATTTTGCTCCATTTCCAACACTAGACTGTAAGCTCCTTTGTTGCAGTTTGGTTCATTGTGATGGATGTTTATTGAGTGTTCTCTATGACTAGTGATGGCATTAGACATGTTCAAAACATGGTGAATAAGACAGGAGAAATTCTTACTATGGTGGAGAAGTTTGACTTGAGAAAGGAATACTTTCAATATACTGTGGTTAGTTTGGATGACAAGACTTAGCAGGGGGTTCTCAGAGGAAATGCTCCTTACTTAGCCTTGAAGATGAAGGAGAGCTTCTGAAAGGGGTACAGTCCTTAGATCTTTACCAACATTTTTTTCCCTGGGCCTGGCATAATTTCTGGTACAATTTCTATACCATATTCAATTTGAAGACACAACTTTTCCACATTATACTATTTTTGTGTTGCTCTCCCTTGAGCCTAGAAAACTATCACCCTCCCTCCTTTTTTATCAGAATATTTATCTTTTGTAGGTCCTGGTTTAGATGCCACCTTCTCCACAAGGATTTTCTTGATGAATGAAAACAATAGATTTTCATGAAATAGGAGTATTCTCAATAAATGACTGCCACCCATAGAAGGAATTAAAGAGATTGGTACTTCTGCTCAAAAGTCTAGACCTCTGCCTCAAGCCCTTGATAACTCTACTTAGCTGTCAACCTATTGTTTCTAGTTAAAAGTCACACAGACAACTCAAATGCAATAGTTTCCAAACAGAAGAAGCCTGTTGCTATCTCAGCATTTCCTATATGTGACAGTTCACACCTTTAATCCCAATATTTGGTAGACAGAGGCAGGGAGACCTCTGTGAATTCAAGGTGTGGTAGCACATACCTTTAATCCCAGCACTTGGGAGGCAGAGACAGGCAGATCTCTGTGAGTTCAAGGACAACCTGGTCTACAGAGTGAGTTCCAGGACAAATATACACAGAAACCCTGTCTCAAAAAGCCAAAAATTAAAAATTAAAGAAATATAGGTTAAAATAAAGCCACATAAAGATGAAAAATACACAGAGAATCTTGATACTGTATGTTATTATGCTCTCTTTGAATTGTTTGAATGCTGAGGAAGGAGCAACAGCTGCTAAAAGATATTTGCTTATAAATGCTGCTGAATTAATCTCAGATAGATATTTTGAAAATACCTTGACTTGAAAATTGAAGTCAAAAAGTATGTTACTTTGGAGAAGAGATTTTGCTTTTATTTCTACAGGAAATTAGAGGCTGTGGATTCATTCTAAGTTGTGAAAAATCAGCTTTGATCAAGGAAGACCACCTGAGAAATTTCCAGTAGGAACAGATGGCCCAGATATCTGAGTTCTATATCCAGAACAGATTCAAGACTACTGTCTGATATGATCAAGACTCATAGGATACTCCAGTTAGGATTTGATCATAATTCTAAATTTTCTTTAGGTCCCTATAAGATTATCAGCACCCCCAACCAGCAGGAAGTAGCCTGAAATACTACACCCATATTCCCAAAAAATGGACTATGGATGTTCTTGTTTTTTTTTTTTTTTTTTTTTTTTTTTTTGAGGGAGAAGTGGTGTGGGACAATTCTGCAATTCTGTATTCTGTCAATTATGTTTTAAACAAACACTGATTGGCCAGTAACCAGGCAGGAAGTATAGGCAGGACAACCAGACAGGAAGTAGAGGCAGAGCAATGAGAACAGCAGAATTCTGGGAGGGAGGAAGCCTATTCCTCCCCAGTCAGGCCAAGACTCCAAAGAAGGAAGATGTGACCTGCCTCACTGAAAAAGGTACCCATCCATATGGATAACATATACTAAAATAATAGGCTAATATAGGTTATAAGAGTTAATAAGAAACCTGAGCTAACAGGCCAATCAGTTTATAATTTATGTAGACCTCTTTGTGATTTTCTTTGGGGCTACATGGCTATGGGACCTGGTTGGAGGACAGAAAACCTCAATATAAGTGGTGAATAGTGAATTCTCTCTCTTCAGGCAGATGAATGGAAGTCTTATTTGGCTCACTCCACACTCTGTATTCAAAATATTGCTGAGTTTCTGTTTCATGGATAGGGTTGTTTCCCATGTCTTGCCTAGAAGAGGGCAGAGACACCTGTCTTGTTTCTGTACCTTCCATACAATTCTCTTTCAAATTCCACTCCAAACTTCAGTAAGAGTGGCTCAAAAATAAATTATTAATTAAGTCTGGCCAACCCTTAAAACACTTTAGCAGTCTGTGGTTGCTTTTAGAGTAAAATCCACTGTCAGACAAAGGCTTATAGCTTTCTCAGGCTCATCTTCATCTGTCCCTACTTTCACCATCATTTTCTTCCTCAGCCATATGAAGAATGTCTTATAGTGCATCCTTCCAGTCATGCTGTATCTCCCCTCGGATCACATTTTCTGAGATCAATATGTGAACTTTTTCTTTGTAGACATCATTCCTTCCAAAGCAATGCAAGAAAATACCACAGACTAGGTAGCTTACGAGTAGCAGAAGTTAGTTCTTCAAGTTTTAGGGGTTGAAGTTCAAGATGAACACAGTTACCAGGAGGTTGGGTGTCAGTGGCCATAGCTTTACCCTGCGTTTCACTTAGACTGGTTTCTTTTAAGAGGGGAGGCTCAAAGAAGCTCCATGGGTGAATTTTTTTCTTGATAAAGACACTTCCTGTTTTGAAGGTATTCCCTTATGACCTAATCAACTCCTTGAGTCTCTGTGTACTAATGCCATTACACTGGTGCCCTTGCTCAAGGTAACTGGCTTCTAGAGCACATTAAAGGAGGTTCCTGGTAGTTTAAGGGAGGCACCTGGTAAACCAAAACCTATCTTTAGGCCTCTGTTTTCCCAATAACAATCCTCCTGTTTACCTGACTGATGGTCTTAGGCAACCCCTGTGTAAAGGCCATTCAATGATGGAGGAAGGTCATTGGTTAATTATAATAAAGAAACTGCTTGGCCTTCATAGGTTAAAACATAGGTGGGAGGAGTAAACAGAACAGAATGCTGGGAGGAAGAGGAAGTGAGCTCAGAGGCCATGTTCCCCTCTCCCGGGCAGACTCGATAGTTCTGCTCTCTGAGGCACATGCCATGAAGCTCTGACCCAGGATGGACATAGGCTAGAATCTTGCTGGTAAGCGCACCTTGGGGTGCTACACACATTATTAGAAATGGGATAGTCCAGGTGCGAGTGTTAGCTGAGAAGAGGCTAGATATAATAGGCCAAGCAGTGTTTAAAAGAATACAGTTTGTGTGTTGTTATTTCGGGTAAAGCTAGCCAGATGCGGGAGCCAGGACAGCTGGAATGCAACCTGCAGCTCCCACAACAATTCAACTCCACAGGGGTCACGACCCACTGGTTAAGAACTGTTGACCAAGACCCTCCAGCAGTCTCCTTCCTACTCTTCAAGTGTAAGTGGAACAAACCTCTGAAAAGATACACTGGCTTGGTAAATGCAGTTTCCTTTCTAGCATTTTCAGGGAAATTTTCATTGAGTTGTGCTTGTAACTATTTTTATTACTAATGTGAGTGGCTGGAAAGTCTGGAGTGTAGAGATGGAGGAGCTCATCCGAGTGTTCCTGAGCTTTAGTGCCAAACAAGAGAGGAGTAGGCATAGGAAGAGAAGGCCTTAGCATTAAACTGCTTCCTTGAAGGGAGTGTTCTCTCGGCAGCTCCTTAAATAGAACTTTACTCAGACACCTGACAGGAAAATTACAGTCCCATCTCCTGATTGTGTGTCTCTCTGTTTTTCCTTCAATATCTGTGTGGACTATCCATGTCAGGACAGATGGGATTCAATTCATTGTTCATTTCTGCCTATTCAAATAGTGTTTCCTCCTACATAATCAACTCCCATCTTCCCTGACTGTTTTAGTTTTCTACGTTTCTTGATGACTTCTTACTTTTGTCTGCCAGTAAGATACTGGAGAAGAGGCATTTATACCATTACCTGAACTACAGGTTTTATTGTAGTAGAATGCATCCAGATGTAGGGAGGATTGAGAGATGGCTATAGTCACCAAGAAGGGAGATGACTAGAATTCACAGCGAAGGCTTGACTCTGGAAAGGAAGAAGAAAAAGAGGACATTTTTAATGGAAGCATTGTTTCGGTTTTTTGTATAGTTTGTGTTTTACATGTTTTCACTGCGTAAAAACAAGGCAGCCTTAAATGAGAAAGTTGCTCTTCAAATTATTGAATCTACATGCATGTGAAACCCTGTTCCAGTAGTTGGTGCTAGCTAGTTGATATGCTGAGTCTGGCTAGAACAATTGATAGGGCTCTTACCTGGGAGCTGGCCATCTCTGTGCCTATCTTGCGATAGAGATTTTATTTTAGTGGTATTTATTGTAACCAAGTTTCCCCTGAAGCAAGTCAAGCTCTATCTGCTGATTCTGGCTAGGCATTTTATAGCCTGTGTGTCTTCATGATGATTATTCATTTATTAATGTGCTAAAGAGGGAAGACTTTCCCATTAACAGAAGATGGTAAAAAAAGGTTGTGACATTGGGCAATCAGACCTTTAATGGAGATGGAAAATGCATCAAACATCTTCCTTTCATTTGTCAGAGTGAGATTCGTTTTGAAAAAACATAGTGCTCAACTCTACTCACAGGTACTGAAATATGACTTTTCAGGCAGGCCAGTTTGAGTTCTAATTGCATTTAAGTGTCGGGTATGGAATCACTTAACCTGAACTGTACTGTAGACAATTTACAAACAAATTTCCTCGCAAGAAAAAAAATGTAAAAAGAAAAATATGTAATGATTTTTTTAATGTAGTACAGACAGGGACTTAAAGCAGGTCTCAAAACCAAAAAGATAAATCTAGAGAAATGGAAAGAAAATAGAATTAAATCTTAAATAGCTGTATTATTGGACTCAGGAGTTCCCATTTCAGAAGAATCTATTCAACTACCAAATGCTAATAATTGTATAGCTGCCTGCCCATGTTTCTGTTAGTATCTGTGATTAATCATTGTTCATATAGAAACAGAAGTCAGATTCTGGTTTTGCCTTCTCGGCTGTCTTAAGCAGATTACTGGCAAAATCCAAAAGCAGAGACTACAAATGACTGGAAGAGGAGATGATTGGGGAATGATAACAAGTCAGGTGAGCATCAGATAGTCATAAAAAGGAAGAAGAAATGTGTCATTATTTCCTATTCTCTGCAAAATGTCTCCTATTCTTTGCAAAATAGACCTGGACTTTACCTTGTAAGCTCAATTTAAGAGACACAATTAATATGTCTCAAAAAGACCTTAAAATCTGAATGTCCCTTCTTTGTTGTACAAATTTAATTTTAGAAATGTATTTGTAGCAAAGTGACAAGACACATGTAAAAACACAGATGTATTGAAGTTCATTGCAATTCTTTACAGAAAAACATTGGGGAAAAGTTAGAAACAACATTGATTAAATAAATTATAGCATATGATTAACATTGGATAGAGTGCAGTCCTTAAAATACCTTGTATTCTATTTGATAATAATTCTGTATGATCAAAATTGTATTACTATATAAGAGGAAAAGGATTGTAAAACAATGGAAAAATGGATAAAGAAAGTGTGAAATACATACACATTAGAGTACTACTCAGCGGTAAAAAAACAATAACATCTTGAAATTTGCATGCAAATGGATGGAAATAGAAAACACTATTCCGAGTGAGGCAACCCAGACCCAAAAAAGATGAATTTGGTATGTACTCACTCATAAGTGGATTCTAGACATAAATAAAGGTCAGTGAGCTTATAATTCGTGATCCTAGAGAAGTTAAATAAGAAGGTGAACCCAAAGAAAAACATATAGTTATCCTCCTGGATATTGGAAGTAGACTAGATTCCCAGGCAAAAATTGGGATCTTGGGGGTGGGTGTAGGGTGGAGGTAAGGGGAGATGGGGAGAGAAAAGTGAGGAGGGGGGATGGGGAGACCCTGGGGGAATGGGATGGTTGGGATGGAGGAAGGGTGGATATGGGAGCAGGGAAGTATATATCTTAATTAAGGGAGCCATTTTAGGGTTGGCAAGAGACTTGCCTCTAGAGGGGTTCCCAGGTATCCATGGAGATATTCCCAGCTAGTTCCTTGGGCAGCCGAGGAGAGGGAGCCTGAAATCGCCCTATCCTATAGCCATACTGATGAATATCTTGCATATCACCATAGAAGCTTCATCTGGCGATGGATGGAGATAGAGACAGAGACCCATATTGGAGTGCTGGACTGAGCTCCCAAGGCCCAAATGAGGAGTTGAAGGAGGGAGAACATGAGCAAGGAAGTCAGGACTGCCAGGGTGTGCCCACCCACTGAGACGGTGGGGCTGATCTATTGGGAGCTCACCAAGGCCAGCTGGACTGTGACTGAAAAAGCATGGGATAAAACTGCACTCTCTGAATGTGGGGGACAATGAGGGCTGACTGAGAAGCCAAGGACAATGGCACTGGGTTTTGATCTTACTGCATGTACTGGCTTTGAGAGAGCCTATTCTGTTTAGATGCGCACCTTCCTGGACCCGGATGGAGGGGGGAGGACCTTGGACTTCCCACAGGGCAGGGAACCCTGACTGTTCTTTGGACTGGAGAGGGAGGGGGAGGGGAGTGGGGTGGAGGGAGAGGGAAATGGGAGGTGGGGAGGAGGCAGAAATTTTTAATAAAAATAAGTAAAAAAGTACATGCAAATAATTACCAAGAAATAATGTTTTCTAAGTGATGTTGTTGCTTCATTTTTTTTTCCTGCCTTCTACATGCATTGGTTTTCGTTGACATAAAATGCCTGGAGAGATCATGAACCCTAGAAGAGAACTTCCTACTTACTGTCACTTTACTAAACCAGCATAATTCCTAACTTCATCCTTAATACGTATTCTTTATCCACAAATAAATGTAACTTTCACTTCTCACAAAGAATCTTCTTCTTCTTCTTCTTCTTCTTCTTCTTCTTCTTCTTCTTCTTCTTCTTCTTCTTCTTCTTCTTCTTCTTCTTCTTCTTCTTCTTCTTCTTCTTCTTCTTCTTCTTCTTCTTCTTCTTCTTCTTCTTCTTCTTCTTCTTCCTTCTTCTTCTTCCTTCTTCTTCTTCTTCCTTCTTCTTCTTCTTCTTTCTTCTTCTTCTTCTTCTTCTTTCTTCTTCTTCTTCTCTTCTTTCTTCTTCTTCTTCTTCTTCTTTCTTCTTCTTCTTCTTCTTCTTCTTTCTTCTTTGGAAGGAAGCAGAGACTATTACAGAAGGCCACAATTAGTAAAAACTCAGAGAAATACTGGCCATAGGGTACCCAACCCCAAATGACAGATCTACAACACAATCCCTATACCTACAACTCAGGGAACATTACGGAAGGGGGAGTGGAAATATTTAAAAAGCCAGAGGACTAGGATGGCTTCTGATGAACAGTGTCTTCCAGTCATGACTATGAAGCTATACCTATGAAATCTCAACAATATGGAAGTCTTCATTAGACTTGTACAATGATACCACCAGTGGATATCCCGATATAGCTGGGGAACAACTCACAAGGCTCCACTCCTACTTTAAGACTTATGGGCAATTAATGGCTGATGAAAGAGGCAGAATCAGTCTTCTTTAGGGAAGAGATTCCTGACAGGTATTTAGTCCTAAGTGGTCAGCTCTAAACATACAACATATGAACACAAAATGCATTTAGCAGCTGTTGTTATTATTTTCTATATGTATGTATCTATCTGTCTATCTATCTATCTATCTATCTATCTATCTATCTATCTATCTATCTATCTATATTTGATAGTAATTAAAGAAAAAAGGTCATGAATTTAAGAAAGAGTAAGGAGAACACTAGAGGAATTAGAGGAGGGACAGCGAGGAGTGAAAATATTGCAAATACAGTACTCATGTGTGAAAGTCTTGAAAATTTAAAGATGAAAATTAAATTAAAATTTAAAAACTAAAATGAATAAAACAAACTTTAGAATAATGGTATTATTGCCAGGGGACACTGATTTTGGGGTACTATTTTATGATTAGCACAAATTACTTATGCAGTTTTCTTTATTTTTTATTTTATATTTCATTTTCTGTGATACTAAATAAAAGCACCAATTTCATGAAGATTTTGGGAGCCTTAAAGAAGGCTAAGTGTTTGAAATGACCTGGCACAGTGTTCCTCATGCTCATGAGTTCAATAGATACTGTGTCTGCATCTGAATGAGAAATTACATGGGCATCAACAGACTGGGAGATACTTAGATTATGCCATTTTTGTGTTTGAGAAAAAACTGCTTTTCAGATGTAAGCAAAGAGTGTTCAAACATCTGTTTGAGTAAGGTGACTCTTCCCCTGTGGTCTGGAGGTTCAGTGAAACAGAAAGATTGATCCAGGCACTAACTTTCACCAGCAGATACCAGAGTTCATGGCTACCTTTATGAGAAGTCAGAGAGATAGAGATGGATAGACAAATTAGATAGATAGATAGATAGATAGATAGATAGATAGATAGATAGATAGATAGATAGGTAGATAGATAGAACTGCAAGACATGGTTTGCTCATTCCTTGTTAAAATGGGGAATACCAACCAAAAATATTTTTCTTTGAATGCTATTATTAACAAAGTCTAAGAATTTTGAGCAAATAGATGTTTAAAAAGAAATTTATTTTCTAAAGTGTAACTGGGACAATGCAACTTGCCAAATTGCTATATATTCCTTTTCCAAGACAAAGATATTGTCTATTCTCTATTGCTCTCCATTGGTAACTGGAAGATGCTCCAGCAAATGAAGAACAAATGACGCTTCTGAACTGGGGCAGAGTGGTTTACTGAGTCACTTAATAAATATTTATAAAGCATCTACGAAGTGGAATACTGTGTGGTTGGTACTAGTTATAATTGGATTAGAACTACCATCCTCAAGCAATTTTACATGATAAAGACAAATTAAAGCTGATTGTCTAACCAACCTCATCGCCATTTCACCTTCTCTTAAGAATGAGTTGCATATTCTGTACAACAAAGCAGTACATTGGTTTCTAATGCTTTAAAATATAGAGCACATTATGTTCCTGACGACTAAATGGATGAAGAATTTGAAACTGTTTCAAGCTCTTTTTGTAGCTAGAATGTTATGGGAAATGTTTTTTTTTTTATGCAAGGCTGTAAAAAGTCTTTTTCTTTATTATTGCTTTCTTCATGAAGAGGTCTTAAAAATAAATGTCGTGAATGAAAAACCAAAATGCTCAGATTTTTTAAGTCCATTCATCTTTGTTTGAAGTTTTTCTTTTCCTTTTTTCTCTTTTTTTTTCATTTTGTGGTATGTTAATTTTGATCTCCTGGGTGTATGCATAAATATTATTGCAGTATTACAAATATACAAGTTATTTCCTTGTGTTCTTAAGTTGTTACCTATCTACTTTACTTTTCAAAACCAATTTAAATGCACATCTTTCAACTCTTTAATCTAAGCAAGTTGCTTGTTGGTTCTATCCTCTCAACTCTTGAGTAATAGTTATTGGATCCAAAATGGAGAACGTTGGCCTGTATCAAATGCTGTGGGCAAGATTCTCCTCTCACATGGCTGTGCCAGTGCACCTGAGATCCTATCAGCAACATACTCTGTTCTCTATATTCTGGCATCTCTTGGCCACCATCTGCCAAGCCAGGTCCAACACACTTCGTTGATGACTTAGTGAAGAATGTGGGCTTATATTTGCCAAAAACAAAAGTAAAACATAAGAATTTGAAGAACCACATTATAGTTTACAAAACAATGAAAGCCTAAATGTTTAGCTCATGTATTCCTGATTCCTTTCAGAATCCTTATCATGATCTGACACTGACTTCCTCCTTCTGGTCTGCTTCTAATGTGTTTAAAGCCATACTCTCCATTTCTGGATCATATTAAGTTCACTTCCTACCCATGATATTTGCTCCTTTTGTTGGTCCTCTTTTTCTAGAATGATCTACTCTTCTTTCTTGAACCCTGCTACACCCATCCTACTATTACTATCACCAACTGTCAGTTCACACCCCATTTTCTTTGGGATTTGTTCCCTGACTTTTCGGACCAAGGTCTTTTCTTAATCATGTTTTTCTGACATGGAAGGAAGCTAGTATAATTGAAGCAAATGCAATAAGAGTGACATCTAATGTGAGATTGAACAGGTAGGTGGCGGACAGATGAAGCAGGGCCTTATTGGCAGAGGCACTGATAATTTGGTTAGTAGTAGGATAAGAGCAATAGAAAGACATTAAAGAGAATCACAGAGATCATACTTTATGTGCTGGATAGATTTATGTGATCTTGACACAAGCTAGAGTCACTGGGTAAGAAGGAAACTCATTTGAGAAAATGATCCTATCATATGGCCTATCATGCATTTTCCTGATTGATGGTGGATGTGGGAGGGTCCCAGCTTACTGTGGGTGGTGCCACCCCTGGGCCAGTTGTCCTGGGTGCTATAATAAAGCAGGTTGAGCAAGCCATGGAGAGCAAGCCAGTAAGCACCCTCCTCTATGATCACTGCATCAGTTTCTGCCTCCAAGTCTCCTGGATGATGGACTACAAATTATAAGATGTAATAAAACCTTTCCTCCATAAGTTACTTTTGGTAATGGTATTTTCTCACAGCAATAGAAATCCTACCTAAAAAAAGAAAAGAAACCCCAACTAAGACATTTGGGTTTTAATAACAGCAACAATGAATCACATTGATTAGGGAGAACTGTGAAGAATATTCACAAAAGCAATTGGGTATAAAAGACTAATTATAGTCTATACAGGAGAAAATGGTCGTTCAGACTAAACTGGTAACAGTGGAGCAGAGGGAGATTAGTTAATAAATAAATAAAGTAAGATCATAAACCCTCTTGAAGGATTAGAGTTAGAAAGTCAAAGAAATAGTGTCTGAGATTATGCCTGGCTTGTGCAATTTGTTGACTGATAGGAGATGAGCCTCTATTGATATGCTTGAGTGGACGAAGAACTGGGTAGAAAGTTAGTGATGAGTGTGGTAAGGTTGTGGGATAACTTCAGACTTTTAGTTCTAAACTAGTCTGTGCTAGGGAGAATGCTCTATTATACAATTACAGCATCATAATTATAGCTTACCGTTAGTGAACATGCACTTGTGCCAGGCACTGTTCTACGTGCCTTACATATATTAGCTTTCTTAGACATCAATAAATGATAATGTTTATGATTCCATCATGATCATTATAATTATTGTAATATATAGAGCCTGTCTTGCTGGACAGGGTTTTTAACACAAGCAATTTATTTCTAGCCAATTCTTCTTCTTGTAGACTTTATATAGGCAACTATCCTATACCATAGGCACATTCTTCTGAGAAATCACAAAGTGACAAATGAGACAGCTGTCATTAGTTTTATCTTATTCCTGAGGGGCTTGATTTTTGTATGTCTGTAACAAATTTATAAACCTGCTTTTAAACTGACTTGCTTTTATCTGGTGATTGACAATTAACTTCATTTGTTTAAAGTGATTATATCTAACATTATCCCCTAATGTTTTGCCTTATTTTCTAAAGCTATATATAAAGCGACTAATGCATTCTTATCCAGTCTAGAAAATAACTTAAGTTAAAAGTGAAATGTCATTTTTTTTGAGAGTTCAGCTGAACTGCGAAACCCAGCCGACAGCTTTTTAAAAATCTTTTAGAGATGTCTTTTTAGACTTTGCTTAAGCATATGAGTGTGTTTCTGCATGTCGGTATGTACACTTGGGTGCAGGTGCCCATGGACACCAGAAAGGGGTGTCAGATCTCTTGAAACTGGGATTACTGGCATTTGCGAGTCACGCAAAGTGGGTGACTGAACTGAAGTTGAGGCTTCTGGAGGGACAACATGCCCTGAACCACATCTCTCCAGCCATATTTTATCTTCAAATGTAAATGTATGAACTGGAGGCAGCATCTTCCTCTGGCCTACATACCCAACGTGTTTGTGCGTATCTTATTTTGGAGGCACCACAAGATTTTTGTGTCAATATACTGTGATGAAATACCAAGGTCCAAGAAGTTAGCCTAGGTAGTTTAGAAATTGAATCAAATAGGCAGGTTGTGTGTTAATGTCAGGTGTGGCAGTCAGTACCATTTTTGTTTCATTTTGAAATAGAATTTGTCTAAGATATGAAGAACAAAAATGACTTATTTTGCTAAACAAAGTCACGCTTCTGTGTGGCTGGTAAGGTGGCTCAATATGTAAAGATGCTGACTGCAAAGGCTTGTGGCCTGAGTCTCATTTCCAAAGCCCACACATGGAAGGATAAACCCTATTTTTTACCTCCACCCACAAATGCTGTATCACCATCTGCATGCACATGTACATGCAAGTATATGGTAGGGCTGGGAGTGAGGAATGGGAAGGGGGATATATGATATAAGCGAGTGAGGAAGGGGAAGGGGGATATATGATATAATTATAATATTAAAAATAAAAGGGATATTTTTTAAAAAGGAACAAATGAAGAAAGAAAATATCATTAGGAAGTATCCATTACAGTGGGCAGGCAATAGTATTTCTTTCTTTTTCAGCTTGACTTTAGGTGGAAACATTTGAGCAAATACAAACAGAAGATGTCAGAGACATGGACATCATTATTATAGTGACTTCTGACAACTATTTTGTTTGGTTTCAAGGTCTATTGTAGTGATCTCAGTACTTTAAATAATATCAAGTATAATGGAACAGTAAATAAGACATGATCCAAAGAATGGACACACTGGGTGATAAATGAGATTTCAGATTCAAAACAATTTGTGAAGCTCAACTTAGGATTATTAGACATGTTCACCCCCATTCATCAGACAACCAGGAAATCCTTCTGCAAATGAGTTGCCAAAGAGACACTTGTTGGGATTTATATGCAGGGAAAGCTCCTCCATCCACAGAGGAAAAGATGATACAGGAAGCCGCATGACGGTCGCTGCCAAAACCCAGGATAAACAGTAACTCACAATTGAGCAATTTGCAATCTGTAGTGACAGGAAAAGCTGCTTTAGTTTCTTTGTGATGGCAGTGACACCTTGAAGCTATCCACACTACCAAGGAAGGAAACCAATGGACTCCAAGAGGCAGCCTGTGCCCTTGCTCCAAAGTTGATCTGCCCAGCTAGGCAAATGCACATGGGAGGTTTGACTTTGCAGTTTACACTGATCCAGATGGTGCTGTCCAAAGCCAGCATCTCTGGACTACTGGAGCAGTATGGAGAAGCTTGCAGCTCCTCCTGTATCAAATACTGGCTCCTGCAGCAGGCAAGTGATGGAAGCTCGCCAAATGTTTCCAGCCAAAATCCTACTGAATCTTCTTTCTCACTTTCATCCAAGTCTTGACTTGAAATATTAGAGTTGTAAAATAAGAATTAAGAAGAAACTTGTTATTTTTCTCATTTTAAAGACTATTTATGAGGCTTTGAAAAATGACATCATCAGAAATTAAACTTTACAAGAAAATCTCTTTACGTACATTTTCCTTCTAATTGCAGTTGATATAGAAATAAACAGTTGAGTAAGAATCAAAGAATACAAACTTGTTCATACATGCTTTCCTTTAACTGACAAACAAGCCTATCGGAATCTTACTTGGTTTTACAGTTCATAATGTCTGCTCTTGTCACCAGAACTGAGATTAGTAGGTGACTTTCATCATACCATAAGGATTTGAACTTATACCTTTCAAAATGGCCTTTGCTTTGTTTCTTGATCCCATGAACTTTATATTATGCCTGGTCAATCACTTTTACCAGACAAAAAGTGTCCTAGCAGACAGGGGCTATGCCTTGCTAAGTTTTGTTGCCTTCTAGTCTCCCTTCCCCTGGTCCAGCTGAGTGCTTTGCAGAGTAAACACTTGACAGTATTTGCTAAAGGTAGATGACATTTTATTCCAGTCACTTATTTTCTGCTTCAAGTCAGCTCATTCAACAAACAAACAAGCTTAAAACCCAAACTTCTCCTATGTCACATACTATGAGAGTGAAGCATTTCTCTGTAATACTTGACATTTCTCAAAAATGGTGTCATGAGAAGAGACAGGAAAAAGTTGTCATCATGTGGTCCAGATTGGTGCTTAATTTTCTTTAATTACATTGCTACATTCTCTTTTCTTTACCCCAATATCTTCAGGGTTTATACTAATGATGATGATCTATTCACTTTCTTGGTTGAAAAGAGACATTATCATTACCATGAATTTACTAAGATTAAATAGCATGGTATTTATCATTAGTTTGAACACCATTATTATGATGAGAAACTACACCAACCAATCATATAGGTATTTATTTAGCCCAGTTTAAATTCACCGCCTTTCAGGGCCCTCAGTGATTGTTTTGACTTATGCATTTTTTTCCTTTTCTTGGGTTTTTTGAGACAGGTTTTCTGTAGCTCTGGCTTTCTTGAAACTTGCTCTGTGGACCAGGCTGGCCTGAAACTCAAAGATCTGCCTGCCGCTGCTTCCCAAGTGCTGGGATTAAAGGTATGCATCACCACCACCACCTGGCTAGTTATTTATCCTTTTGTGACGGGGGATTGAGACAGAGTTTTTCTATGTAGCCCCGGGTATCCTGGAAGTCACGCTGTAGACTAGGCTGCCTTTGAATTCAGAGACCTGCCTCCCGAGTGCTAGGGTTTAGGAGTGCCATGACTGCCCTGTGACATATTTTCACTCGACTACCTAGACTTTCAGTTCTCTATTTTTGTCATCTTGCCCATTTCTCCTAGAAGGAAGGCTTCTATAGCTGCCATTGCTCCATGTATGTGACTCTGGAATCAGTTTGTCTGTCCTACTTCTCGCCATCTCTCACTAATCAATTTGATACTTGTAGTCCGATGGCCTGATGTAGTCTCTAATCCAACAGGTTGAAAATTAAACTCACATGTTTCCTTAAAATTAACATTATTTTTCACTCATTCCTTTCTTTTAGGCACATAGACTTAAATTTCTTTGTAGCCTTTGACTATTTTCTTTTATCTTCCTCCTTCATTCTCAGTTATATCTGTCATATACTTGCTTCTCTCATTTTTTTCCTGTTTCATCCAATTTGTCTGCAAATTCCATGATTTCATGTCTCTTTACAGCTAAGTAATATTCTACTGTATATATGAGCCCCGTGCTCATCATCCATTCCTCAATTGATGGCATCATGGCTGATCCCATTTCCTAACTAGTGGGAAGAGAGTGCCAATAAACATGGGGGTGCAAGTGTCTCAATAGTAAGAGAAGGTTCTTATCTCAGTGGGTAGTGTTAGTACAGAGATACATACTCCAGTGTGCTCAGAATGCAGTGACTGGATGCACGCAGCTGTGTAGAGGTCCCCTGCACCACCTTCAAAGTTTAGAAACATCAGTCAAAAAAAAAAGATGGAAAGAATATAGGAGCCAGAGGATGGGGAGGAGTGAGGAAAGATGTTGTTCTCTAAACATGACATCACTGTTGCACTGTTGAACTCAACAGTTATGGTTACCAACACAAGAGTTACACGGGATCAAGTCAGTTAAAAATTAAATCACTGGTAGAATATAGCTTTTAAGAGTTTCTCTCTAGCTGAAGAACTACTGGTAATTGATGGCTACAGGGACAGTAAGTTTTCTTTGTAGGGGGGCTGTCTATAAATAGGTAGCCCATGCTCTCATGGATGGCTGATCCAAACATAGATGAGCAGCACTTATTCTATTCAGTGGGTTAGCAAATAAAAAATGAGGACATGAACTGTGTTGGGAAAGCCTGAACAAGTTCGAAACGGAGAACTGAACTGGGAGTCAATATGATCAAGACACATGGTATACATGTATGAAAATTTCAAAGAATGGAATTTTTCCTTCCCATTTGCCTCTGTTGCGAGTGTCCTAATCTAACACTTATCAGCTCAAATTTAGTCTGCTTCAGTGATTTCCTACCCTTTGACTTAAGTCTCCAATGTCATTTCCCTTGAACCAATTATCTCTCCACTAACTCATTAATCTTTTGAAAATGCTGTGATATTACATCTTTTTTTGTTCAAAACTTTTCTAGGCATGACTCTTCAAGTGGTTTATCACGATCTTCTGAAGTGAAGCTAAGACTCTTTGACATGACTGACAAGACATATCTAAACTGCAAGGAGGCCCTAAATACATCACATGATTCTCCCACAAAAATCCAGAGAATGTAGTCAGCGTACTCCCAGCGTGTTCAGTGTGTTCTCTTGCTTGTACCTTTGTCTTTGCTGTTGAGTCTGCTAGAAGCACTATCAGTTTGAGCTACAGTAATGAAAGCAACAGTATTAACTAACAGTGCTAATGCTGTAGCAAGGCTAAGTGTACACTTTAGCCGTCTCTGATAACGGAATAATGTATCTGTTTGATCACTTACAATTAATTGTGAAAATAGTAAAAACAAAACAAACAAAAGAAAACCAATCCTAACTAATCTTCATGGCACGCAAAGCATAAAACAGCAAACACCTTCCAGTTTCTGTGATAATATATCTGAATAAAAGGCAGTATTTGGTGGTTCATTTCTAAAGTCCTTTGTCTACACATTGGAAGCATAAAGATGGTTGGCAACATCTCATTCCGTATATAGCCAAGAGGACACATGATGTGGGAGTGATTTCTTATTAATAAAGAAACTGCCTAGACCCATTTGATAGGCCAGCCCTTAGGTAGGCAGAGTAAACAGAACGGAATGCTGGGAGAAAGAAGCTGAGTGAGGGAGTCGCCATGATTCTCCCACTCCAGACAGACGCAGGTTAAGATCTTTCCTGGTAAGCCAGCTCGTGGGCTACACAGATTAATAAAAATGGGTTAGATCAATATGTGAAGGCTAGCCAGTGGGAGGCTGAGGCTAATGGGTCAGGCAGTGTTTAAAAGAATACAGTTTCTGTGTAATTATTTTGGGTAAAGCTAGCCGGGTGGCGGGACACAGCCCGCCGCTCTGTATTACAACAGAGTGGCACCCATAGTGCTAATGAACTCCACGTAAAACCTGAGAGGACTTAAAAAGGAGAAAAAGAAAATTTAAGACAGCTTTTTGCTGTTTCTGGGTTGTGTGCCGCAAAGAAATTGTCCTGACTCAGCAGCAGGAAAAAACTGGCTATTTTAAAATGCCGGCTTTCTGGGCTGTGCCGCCATTGCGGATCTCTGTCTGGCTCCTGTGGGAGACGGAGCTTTTAAATGGAGCATTTGGCCGGGCGATGGTGGCGCACGCCTTTAATCCCAGCACTCGGGAGGCAGAGGTAGGCGGATCTCTGTGAGTTCGAGACCAGCCTGGTCTACAGAACTAGTTCCAGGACAGGCTCCAAAGCCACAGAGAAACCCTGTCTCGAAAAACCAAAAAAAAAAAAAAAAAAAAAAAAAAAAAAAAAAAAAAAACCTCAAAATAAATGGAGCATTTGGGCATTTGGAGTAAAGCTCTACGGCTTGCTTGATGGCAATGTGGACTGCTGTGTGCCTGGAACTGTATGTGGCTCAGGGGCACCAAATGGCTCTGAGGCAGGAGCGGCTTGGCTCAGCTCTGCCATGCTGAACTGTGCTGGTCTCAGGCAGGAACTACCGTAATTACCATAAAAACAGCGCATTTAAGGTTTCAACTGGGCAGGACACAGGCGGTACCGTATTACCTGTACATGACACAACTTAAGTTTTTAAGAACTGCTTAACATTTTAAAAAATGTTCCTGGATAATAAAAAAATGTTACAGATTCACAATAAAACAGATTCAGACATAAAAGACCACACTGTTGGATGAATACACATAGACTTAAGAGAGAGAAAAAAAAATATAAAAAATAAAGTTAATGGTTTAAAAAAAAAAGGTAAAGTCTTTAAAGAGACAGAGTACAGATAGTTAAGAGATTAAAAGAAATAATGAAAAATAAGCCACGTAAAAATGGAAAATTCACAGAGAGTCTGGATTATGTACATTGTGTTTTCTTTAAAATTTTTGACTGTGAAGGAGCTAAGTACAGAGAGACATTTCATTCTATGGGCTGCCAAATGGAACCAAAACGGATATCATGAGGGTATGACTTCAGAATTTGGGTCTAAGGATATGATGCTTTGGAAAGGGTCTTCTTTTGTTTTCACAGAGGACCAGACCCTGTGGATTTCTTCTATCCCAATTTGGTATGATAGACCACGACCTCCCGAAAAGTTGCTGTGAACATCTTCACAAAATTACTTCACTCAACTGGCAACTGAGATAAACCTGGCACACAGGTTACACCCTAAATGATCTGGCTAACAGCGCCCCCATTCAGCAGGAAGCAGTTTGGAGAGAAAAAACTGCGCCCATGTTCCCAAAATATTGTTTGTAAATGTTCCTTCACATTTAAAGGGGGAAATGATATAGGTATGAGTAATTTGCATTGGTGTGGATTTTACAGTCAATTTTGTTATATGTATATGTATTTCTGATCTTGATTAAGGTATTGTGATTGTGTAGTTCATTTAAAAATGTAATGTATAATTAAGAAATATAGGTTAATGGTTAATCATCAATAATAGTCAAGCTTGTAGTCATGTTAGTTAGATTTTCTAGATATATAGAGATACATTTCAGTTAGATAGACATTCTTCATATCTTTCAAAGACTGCAGAATATGGCATTTAATGTTTTAATAACTTAGGACTTTTCATGACAATGAGACATATCTGCTCCTGGTGGCACCAATCTACTTCGAGAGGAAGATGGGCATCGAAGAGGATCCTTATGGAGTTGGATAGCCATTTGGGCAAGAAACTGCTCTTGCCTGGACTGTTGCATAAAATGGACACAGAGAACCCGCAGAGAGAGGACTGCTAAACTTGCCTAAAGGTGAGATGGTCTTTCGGGGTTCATGACTCATGAAAGAGTCTGCGAGACATTCTGCAGGACACAGCAGATAGTGACTAAACTGTCTTTGGAATTTCCTGCTTCATGGAAATATCTGCTGGATACTTTGGGCCTGAAGGCTGAAGATGGATGCCCCAAAGGTACAAAAGAACTTTGGGTGACTGTCCAGGCAGCAAGATGTCTCTGTCATTTCTAGAGTTTTCTTATTTCTTGTTTACTTAGGTAGTATTATATCCTTCTGGAGTCTTTAATGGAGTTGAAGAATGAATAGATATAGTTTTCCTTAGTTATGATAAAAGATAAAATAGATATAAATATTGTAACTGTAATTCTTGCTTGATAACTGTTTTGCTATATGTAATTTTACTATGTTAAAGTTAAAGCCTTTCTTTTTTGTTTAAACAGAAAAAGGGGAAATGATGTGGGAGTGATTTCTTATTAATAAAGAAACTGCCTAGACCCATTTGATAGGCCAGCCCTTAGGTAGGCGGAGTAAACAGAACGGAATGCTGGGAGAAAGAAGCTGAGTGAGGGAGTCGCCATGATTCTCCCACTCCAGACAGACGCAGGTTAAGATCTTTCCTGGTAAGCCAGCTCGTGGGCTACACAGACTAATAAAAATGGGTTAGATCAATATGTGAAGGCTAGCCAGTGGGAGGCTGAGGCTAATGGGTCAGGCAGTGTTTAAAAGAATACAGTTTCCGTGTAATTATTTTGGGTAAAGCTAGCCGGGTGGCGGGACCGCCGCTCCGTATTACAACAGACACAGTTTCATGGTTATAATCAGCCTTCACGCCGAAACTGTGTGCTATTTACTGCAGCAAGTGTGCAATTAGAATTATCCATAAAATACATAAGTCAGGGAGCTTGAGTCCATATTAGCAGAAAACTTAGTGAGGAGAGAAGAAATAAAAACAATGTACTAGGTTGAAAATAATCATTTCCTTATTTTTTAAAAATAAAAGTATAGTGGATTTGACAAATAATAGTAAAGCTATCCTGTGGCAAAGTTCAGGGTCTCCATGTCCCCTAGCATAAGAAATTCCAGATTTCTTGATTTGTCTTCATGATTATGAGGAAAAGGGAAAAAGCAAGGAAAACAAATAGCCAAAAGGGTATTAGCTGTCATGCATTTGGTTGTAAACAACTTCACTTCACTAAAATACCATAAATATAAAAGAATTTATTGGAAGAAACACGGCATCTCAAGGAAACCCAAAGTAGACAACACAGTTTGTCCCTCATGAGAAACTAGAAACACTCACTGGGAAGCTGTTAAGAAATTGAGCAGCCACCTCCCCCTTACCAGGTTGAGTTTCATGATATCAGGAAATACAACATTGCAGTCTCCATATAGCTTCTGGATTTCTGGAGTTTTCATTTAACTGAATGTCAGATGCCAGTTTCATACTTCTGCATTCCAAGTTCAAATTGCTAGGAGAAGAATCCAATTGGCACACACTAAGGTAAGCGTTTTTCTTCATCTGATCAGCTATGGCTTAGGTGACGGCCCAGGAGAAAAATCAGCTCAGCAGAGGTCAAACATTTCTACATGTTCAATTATCTTTGCCTCAGTGGGAGAAGTTGTTATGGGTTATGTGGTACATACACAGCAGCTGGGGCCTACCCCTATTGGGAGATAGTAGATAATGGGGTCATAAGATGGAAAGATACCCTTAAACATAAATATTATTGATATAGGCAAAGCAAATAGAAGAGTTAAGAAAGTAGAGGAAAATAAAACAAACACAGGAAGAAATCTAACCATCTTAGTGTTATACAGTCATTTAATTTTCATATATTTAATATACAATTCAGTGCAATTGCTACTTCTCACTGTTTTATTATTTATTGTTACCATTCTGCTTATATTATCTGATAAGACTTTTAAAAACTTGATTCTGAATGATTTATGTGTAATTAGAATTCAATAGCAGTTTATTACACACCTAGTCTAATTTTCCATCCTAAATAAAACATCTAAATGAAAATCTAAATAGGCCCTTTATATATTCATTAACACAATATGTAAAATCAAGATGGTACCTAGAATTCTGTATGCAATGGCCTACTTCGTTGAGGCAGAGTTTATCAATTAACATCCAGTTCTCTTACATTTTTTAAAGTGTCCATATCCATTAGCTGGAATTAAAATGACATATTTATAAGATTAAATAGTTTTGCATATCATCCCATAGCATCTGTATTTTATCATGCTCCTGTTTGAAAATGCTTTCTTTTCTTTCAGACTCATTACAAGTGTATTTTTAATCAAGTAAATTGCTGCATCATCTTTCAGTTCTTCTAACAATATTCTTGGAAAGGTCACTATGAATTTTGACACTAGACATTGACATTTACTGTCAGTCTTACAGGGCAGTCAAACTGTCTGGCCAGATGTCAGAAAGGTATCTGGCAAGGTATGGGAGCAGAGGAGCTTGAGGCTTACTAAAAGTTGGCTTTGTAATAGATAATAGAAAAAAAATAGAGAGGATGGTGGTATTTTGTCAATCACATTCAAATGTCAGTATGTCTTGAAGAGACAGCTAATATTCAAATGGGATTCTCTTAGGGTGAGGGTTTTGGAGTTGATGAAGGTGCAAGTGAAACATTTGTATCGAAGCTCTCTAGTTAGTTCATCATGTCCAAGTTGATGACATGCATGGAGAAGATCTGTTCTGGTATTTGAATAAACATAGGTTCTAGTTCAGGGTGAAAAGTTTATGGGCAAAATATCTATGCTTCTTTGAGCAAAGAAGATGAGTCTCAGTTTTTTCATTGTGAACATAGTACAGGATGATGTGGTCTTTAAGGTACTGCAATATTTAATTATGCATTACTGTAATGAAATAATGAGATAACTCATGTATGGAGAGAAAATGTTTATTCTGGATCTCATTTATGGATATATTACACTCCATGATTGTTTGATGTGATTGTTGTGGGCATACAAAACCACTCAACTAATGGCCAGGAAGGAAACAGAGAGGAAGATGGGCCTAGGTGTTACTATCTCCTTTGGAAGAATGTAATAGTCCCAAAGAATTCCACAATAGTCTTTAATGAAGTATAACAAAGGTCTATTTCAGGATATACTCATAGTAATATCCTGTGATCCACAATCATCTACATGCACTGGGAACTGGAACCGAATGCAGCAGAAAAGGAGGACCGTGCATGCTTTTTGTCTGCACTTATAGTACACGAGACCACCCCTAATGTGGGCCGATATCTTAAAGGCTGTTGGCTGAAGGAGTTCCTACAACAGAAGAATATCACCAATGATGTGAAGATCTTTCATAAAGGCACTTTGGTTCCAACACTTTACAGTAGCAACACCGTAGGGAGCAAGTTTTTAAGATGGGATCTTCTGTGATATTCAGCATCCACATGAGGGTAGATATCTTTCAGCAATTTGATCCTATGCTTTACTCACAATAATTTTTGATTATATTAATTTAGGCAATTTCATACTGCCAGGGTGGAATTAGCAAATAGTATGATTACAGGGTACCTGTAAGCCATAGATACTGATGTTCACCCTTAATCCCAGCATTTCAGAGGCAGAGGCAGATGAATCTCTGTGAGTTTGAGGCCAGTCTGGTAAATGTAGAGTTCCAGGACATTCAGGACTACATAAAGAGAGCTTGTCTCAAAAACCAAAATCAAATCAAAGCAAAACATAAGTTTGTTTAGTTTGCTTGTCCTCTGTCTTTACCCCATGATTACATATTTTTATGTTTCTCTGGCTTCCCACTGGTGATTAGAAAAGTATCTTGCAGGAAGAAGTTAAGTACTGTCTGATAAATGAAAATTCATGGGAAAGGTGGCAGCCTAGAAAATGTTCTGTTCCACCTCTTTCTTTTGGCATATCACTGTGTAGTCAGTGGTGTTAAACCAGAGAAGAACATAGAATGAGGTTGACGATTGTGCAGACCTGAAATATGAACCGAAGGTGATGAGGTTATCCAGTTGTACCCTCTTTCACTCCATCTCAGACAAATTTCAAGATCTGAGATAAGGTTAAAATGGGAAGCAATTTCTAATTTGGAGATAGAAGAACTCATTTTCTAATAGGAAAGCTAAATTATATTAAAAACGAAACTTTTATTAAAACAGTTCTACCAGAGTGAGTCTGATTAAGAAGTAGAGCAATTTTCATCATGTAAATCATGTTTTCAAATTAGATTTAAATAACATACTAATACTTTTATTCATGTTATCCACCATTTAAAATAAATAAATAATTTGGTTAGCTCTCTGAATCTTCACTAGGTAAAATTCTATCACAATCCCTAAGTAATTGAAACAGGTGATTTTTAGAGCCTCCCAATTACAGACATTCAGTGCAATTATATTTGTAATAAAGTTAGTTTTCACTTACATGTGTCTGTTATTTCTGGTCGATGTGATAATGTTTTAAAAATCTTTTCCTGATGAGTCCTGAATATTAGTGCACCTGTAGAGGGATATTTATTGATACTGTCAGATAAATGTAGAGCCTACAGAAGAAAGCATGATTATAAATTTTAGTATGTCTATTTATCTTTGTTTTTCTGCCAGCATCAATAAACAATTGTGAATGTTTTTCAGTAACCTATTGACCACAGTACCTTGAGTGGAAGTCTGGGATTTTAAAAATAATTTAATTGAAATATTAATGCAGACATGTTCTACTTAGATAGAAATGCCGTAGTAAAGATAGGATTGAACTAGACCAATGCCTCTTAGCATTCTATGAATTATGACCTTTCTTGTTTTGACAGAATAAACATTAAGGGGATTAGGTCCATGTGACTATAAGTCTTTGACCTCTATCCTTAACTTCAGTATTAGGGTTGGAAAAATGTGTAATAGCATAAGGAAAGCTTAAAAGCTGATGAATTATTTAACTGATATCTCTATAGATATTTATTCAGTGAGTCCACACATACCCCAGACACTGTGAGAGGCCTTGGGGTTAGGGAGATTAATTGACCTGGTCCTAATTTTCAAAGAGGTCACATTTCCTGTATTAATCTTATAATAATACAGAAGAGGAGAGTTGTAAAATTACTGCGTGTGCGCTCAGGATGGGCTATGAAGTGCATACAGGAAGAGAAAGCAATAGGAGCTGTTTGTGACAATTCTCACTTCAGCCAAATTCGTTCAGTGGCATAGGCCTACAATCAATAAAAGTTATTTTGGAAAAAAAAAATGTTCACTTTCTCCTAGTCTCCTGCTCTATTTTCCTGTAAAGAGTTAATTTGCCTCAGTTCTCAGGAGTAAGAGATAGACAGAAACAGAATGGAACTTGGAAGAAAGAGAGAGAAATCCATTTATTTAAGACCAAAAGCTTTCTTTTAAAGCATGGGCCCTAAGTAGAGCTATTATAAGTCTAATATTGTTCCACTGTATATTTAAAGGTTTGGATCACTTTTAGTTTAATGACAAAAATCTACGTTTGGAAAGGTCAGCCAATGAATTAAACATGTACTGGGTAGACTATAATTTCAAAGATACAATCCAGTGGAGAAGGCAGTGTGCCTGACATACAATGGAATCAGTTTTTTTTTTATCTAGTAGATTGTCTTGAAAATGTTTTTAAGAGGAAAGGAGAAAAGAAATGAACTCAGTTTCTTAGGAGTAAATGTAACCTGCAGTTACACTATTATGAAACCCTGTGCTTTAGAGAAGCATTTAATTGTATAAAAATTAAGATGAGAAGAATGTGTGGAATTATTGAAACAAAAAGGGTCTCACTGATATGTGATCCAAGTGGATGTCATCAAACTGTAGCACATTGTGAGGTTGGAAAGGTTTGTGAGGAAGATTGGATGCTCTTGAGCGTGTTCTGAAGTGGACCAGGATAGAAATCCTGACATCAACAGCCCCAAGTAGCAGAATTGTGTAAAACTCTAGCTGTGATGATCTGACAATGAAATGATTACCAGCGAATCAATCTGATGTGACCAAGACAATCAGGAGAGTACATTTAAGCACTATCAAGGATCTAGACAATGTGAAGTGATGTCAGAATCATTTCAGATATTACACAATAGTAAGGTAAGGATTTGGGGGAAGTGACACCCTGTCTGCTCAAAGCTATCTTTTGATTCAATTCCCTTATCAATACGAACAGATATTAATTCCATTGTCACCTAATGTAGAATTAAGTCATATTCATTACCAATGCCAGAGAGGGAGAATGGATACATGGGTGAAACAGAGCTGCTAGTAAACACTGAGTGGAAAAGAAAAAAGTCTAAGTGGGTCTGGGCATAGAACTCAAGTGCCAAGGGTATGCCATGCAAGCACGAGGACCCGAGTTTTGATCCCCAGCAACTAACCCTGAGGTGGGTAGAGACAGGAGAATCCCTGGAGCTCAATGGCCAGCAAGTATAGCCGAATAGGTGAGCTCCAGGTTTGGAGAGAGATCCTGTATCTAAAACTAAGTTGGGTGAATGGAGAAGATACCCAACCTCGGCTTCTGGCCTCCATGTGCAAACATGTACATACCTGCATGCACACTTAAATGGACGAGGGCACCCCCAGACACAAAGAAAGAGAAGTAATGTTTTCCTCCACTGGTCTCCTCTAGCACTATTTGCGAAACAGAAGCAGCTGTAACAATAACAATCTTAATAATAAAGAAGATGGAAACATGGCATATTGAAATATGCAGAAGGGCAGCATTGGCATGCAAGCAGGAAGGCCAAGCAGTAAATTCACAACAAAAACTCCTTCAGCACTGCTGGGAGCAGAGTTGGTCCACACACACTCTATGAAGGGAGGCTGTGAATCAGCATTCACAACTGTTTTGGAGAGGACAGTATCTGCTATTTTGCAAGGCATGAGTGAAAGAGTTCAAAGAGCAGGAGTAGTTTTCTTCTCCTCTTCTTTTGACAGGGTCTTGCTAGGTGCCACAGGCTGGCTTAGAATTTGTCACGTAGGTCACACTGTCCTTGACCTCATCATCCTCTTGATTGCAGGGCTTACAGGGCATGGGCTTTCACAACCAACCCAATGGGAAATCAACAGTTTTCACCTCACACACGTTAGGCCCTCAGCAGTGAAGTGACTTTCTTTCACCAATTCTTTTATGAGGATGCTACTTTAATTGCCTAAATCTACACTTCCCATGCAAAGTGCATCCCTGTCCCCAGTATGGCTCAAATATGTCTCCAATATGGCTGCTTTAAGCAGGAAAATACTTCAGCTGCATTTTGAAGTATGCAAACCACAGTTGACAAACAGTTTACAGTGGCAGATTCTTTGTGCTACGGGTGTGTGCAACTGACGAACAGAGAGTTCCCATAGCAAATTGGTGCTTTTTCTTTGAGGTAAAGAGCTCATAAGTTTAAGATAATTTACCTCTTCCAGGAAGACCATTTTGCTCTCTGAAGGAATAATTTAGTTCAAAAGGGTACCAATTCAGTATCATTAAGCCTTTCAGGAGCTACATTTTTCTATTATAAGCAAATCCTGGAGAAGGCAATTTGCCTCAATTAGGTGATCACTTTGAATTCAGGAGGGAGTGTATTTTACTTTCCTTATTCATAGTCATCAATTTTTTTTGGATTGCCCAGGTGTGTATAGAACTGTGTTATGCATTATTTTCAAGCTTAATAAAATAAGACTTAAGTCCCTGGTTCTAAGTGGCATGTGTTCAACCATTGTGCAGCGCATGTCTCCATTCATTGTAAACTGTAGAAGGAGGCTGCTTGTTTGTTTCCCGGCTCCCAGATCCAAAATAATCACACAGAAGCTTTTTTAATTGCAACACTGCTTGGGCAATGACTCTCGCATATAGCTAGTTCTTACATCTTAAATTTAACCCATTTCTATTAATCTGTGTATTGCCATGTAGTTGTGGCCTACCAGTAAGGTTCCATCTGGTGTCTGTCTCCTTCAGTGGCTCCACGGCATCTCCTCAACTCTGCTTACTCTCTCTTTACATCTCTGTTTGGAAATTCCACCTGACTTTACTCGGTTAAGCAATTGGCTGAAAACAGATTCTTTATTAACCAATGGCAATAAAACATTTTCACAGCACACAGAGGGGAATCCCACATCAGTAAACACACTGGAAGGTCTCAGAACTTACACCCTAGTCTATTGAGGATGTTCATAATGTGGTCTTTCATGACAAGGAACAGTCAAGTTTTAGTGTTTGACAGGAAGGTGCCTGAGCAGATAGAGCAGAGCTGGCCTAACTCATAGATGTAGTAAGGACCAACCTTTTTTTTTTTTTTTAACAAGTCTGAAAGTACCTTAAATATTAAGCGTTATGAAACCATTAATTACATTTATTATTTAAAAGGCATAATGGGAAGAAGTAAAACCAAGAAAAATTTAAGGAAAATATCTAGAATTAGTGCCTAATAAGAAGATCTCTGGATGTCTAAAGAGTAGGTAAAGGTTACTGGTAAGGAATCTATTACTGCAGTGAATTAAAGTGGGAATACAGGAAATGTGCTGGAGGAAAGCAAAAATCATTAGGGTGCAGCAATTTAAACATTAGGCAGTGACCAACAGGCTCCCTTCTTGGCTCCTTGGTATATAGCCTGTCAATAAATCTCCCATTAATCAACACTTATTGTGCCTTGCCTATGGAATGATGGAAGTAGCTGTGTTCTTCTTTGCAGAACCCTGCTAGCTTCAGGTGTACCATTGTATTTCAGTAGCCCCTGGTTGAAATGTTGCTTTGTTTATTTGGATCCCAAATCACTGATCAAACCCTTTACAGATAACCAAACATTACAAGTCTAGTGCTAAAAGAAGGGAGCCCAATCAGAGAAGAGACTGTTGCAAAATAAAGAAGCTTTTGTTTCATTGTGTAGCAATGCATCCTATTAAAGGCACATCTTGTAAGAACAGAATTGGCTTTAAGGGCTACCCAACAACCAAATATTGTATTACCATCGCATAATCATATATAGCTATATTTTAATTTTTAGTTCTTATGTTATATGCATTTATGAAATTAAAAGAAAAGAAAAAATCTCTGTGGTGGTAGAATTTTTTAAAAAATACTTTGTTCTCCAGGGTTACATACCTTGGCAACAATTTGGTAACCTATTCATACAAGCTTAATGTTGCTATGTTGCTTTTTGTAGGTAACTTTAAGAAACTAATGTTTTCTCTGCTTTTAGAAATTTACTTATCATAGGACTTTTTATTGCACTAAAACAGAGAATTATATTTATCAAAATAAACCTAAAGGTTTGAAATGTAACTTAGTTGTAGAGTGCTCAACCAGTGTAGACAGAGTCCTGGATTCAGTCCTTCACACCACACACAAAGTGTCCTCCAAACAAGCAAACAAACAAAAACTTCTTGAATAATGAATGGCCTGGATGCCTGTAATTTCAGCTACTGAAATGAGAAGATGCTGATTCAAATCTTACCTTGATAATATGTAGAGAAACCCATTTCAAACAAAGTATATCTGTTTTGTGGTTCATACAATTAGCAGGGTCACAAATTTGGGGTCCAGCCTGGGCTATATAGAGAGACCTTGTTTCAAAATAGAAACAAGACAAACAACTGAATAATTCATGTAATCTAATTTCAGTACTTCTGCTATTCTAGTCCTTTGGCCGGCCACAAAGCTATAAGGCCTCACTTTGGACTTGACTCTTGCCCCAAAGTAAAACTACATATGTCTGTCTTCTATCTATCTGTCTACCTACCTACCTACCTACCTACCTACCTACCTACCTACCTACTATCATCTCTCTCTCTCTCTCTCTCTCTCTCTCTCTCTCTCTCTCTCTCTCTCTCTCTCTCTCTCTCTCTCTCTCTCCATCCACCCACCCATCTGTAGAAAAAATGAACTTATTTATGGTTTTACTTCAAATTAGGAACAGAGTCATTCTGGGTTTGTCTCTACCCTGTTCACATGACTGTTAGAGCTTATAGGTGAAATAGTATTAAGTGGGTAAAGGAAGGAATTTGCTGTTCAAGCCTGGCCACCTGAATTCAATCCAAAGCACTCCAGAGTAGAAGGAGGAAACTAATTCTCACAAGCTGTACTTAGACCACAGATGCAGGCTGTGTTCCTCACACCTGTGTGCATGCACACTCAAACAAATGAACAAATCAATATGTAGATAGATAGACAGAGAGACAGACAGACAGACAGATAAAGAAGAGAAGGAACAAGAGCCAGGAAATATGAATACTTAGATTTAGAGGGAAATCCTGGTGACCTGAGCTGGGAGCTGTTCCTTTCTGAAGGGGCCGTAAGCTAAGTTCTGGAGTTGTGTCACTTGTGTTCGCAATGTGATATTCCCTCCAGAAAATAATAACAGAAAAAAAAGACAAGTTCAAAATGCTCTATTCTTAGGAATCCATTACACTGTCTCTATGGAAAAATCCAAGGCTCCATGACCCAAGAATTTTGGCACAGAAAGATATGCTTTTAATTTATTTTTCTAGCTGATTTCTTGGCAGTTCTAATTTAACCTGAGTTTAAAATACAATTAATTCTTGTTATTTACTATAGTTCCATTTTATGAAGAACTGAACTACTGCTCCTGAAGGAAATGTAAGTTTAGGTTTTTATAAGCCTGTGGTCACATTTTCATAAAGTAATCAATATATAACCTTGTTTTATGTATATTTCTGCTTAGTAAACTTTATTTAGTAGGTTTTGTTGATTCATTAACATTGGACTCATGGCCAACAGCACTACAGCTTATGCCTGAATGATGCTTAGCTAATGCATGCATTGTTTTCCTCAGAAACATAATGGCTTTCTTGCATTTAGAACACTTGAAACTATTCCAGTATTATTCTTGGGGGACATTCAAGAAACACACACACACACACACACACACACACACACACACACACACACACACACATACATGCACCAGAATTACTACAAAAAGCATTGGTTTACAGAATAAGAAGGCAGACTGTCACCTTGTTTTGACTTCATCTGGAAACATGTACATTAAGTAATTCATGATTGTCACTATTCTATACACATCTAGTAATGGCCAGGAGAGCACTGATTGGGTTGGTTTGGGACTCTCAATTCTTTTGCAATGAACAGGCAAATTTACAAGCTTGGAATGTGCAACTAAAGGGGATCAACTCTTTTCTATCATGGAGTAGCTGTGAAGCTATTTTTTTGGGGGGGGTATCTGTTTTGCTTTTATTTTTGCATTTATATGGGTCTTTATTAATATTTAACAATTCAATGTTTTTAATTTTTTTATTATTTAACAATGTTTTCATGCAAGCATATTTATTTATGTTGAGCATATTCCATACTGCCCCCTTCCTCTTCTGTCCCCCTGATATTAGTTTGTTCCCTTGTCCTATTCTACTTCTTGCTTCTACTTCCATGTCATATATACTTAAATGAATTTACAATCTGCGTAAAATCCAGGATCCATAAATGAGAGAAAACATGATATTTGTTTTTCTGAATGGGGTCTGTCTCAGAAAAGAATAAATTGTTAAGAAATGCATAAGAATTTGTACTTAAAATTTGCCTTTGGCCATTTCTTTTACTAAATCAGTTTAGAAACAACATTTGATTTTTTCCCAATTTAGTCAAACGTTGCAGCTGTTTCATGGCCATTTTCTATAGCTCCCAATTACAAATCACAAAGACACATAGGAAGGCAGTAACAGGAAGAAAAATACAGGAACTAAGAGGACTAAAAATTTTCTCACACTGCTATGGTCTATCATGAGTTCAAAAAGCTGAGATGCACTTAATCAATGCTTGTTGATGGGACTTGACAATTTCAATTTTACTTTATAGTTTGTAATTGAAAATGGCATGAGAAGCTGGATGGATGGAAATGATTATTTGAAGATAATACCATTAAATTAACTCTATGACATACCACAAAGCCATTATTTGGGCCATACTGCATATAACGTCAATTCTGAAGGATTCTGTGTTGGCCAATATGCAAGACATGAACATTTGATTCTTTAGAAAACAAAAATGCTCCAACAGGCATTTTTATAAAGCATGCTCTGTTGAGATGTATCATTCGGGTCTGCCACTAGAACATATACTTTGAACTGAGAGGGAGTGAGAAGAAAATAGGGAATGACTTATGAATGGTGCTTTTAAGATTCAGGACAGAAATAACTCTAGCGATATGTGGTCACTCAACAAAGATCAAATGGACTGCTGCCTGAGCTTGGGAGGAAAGAGAAGAAATCTAAAACACTTTGGTCAAAATGTTCTTAAATGGAAAATAATTAATATGTGAACTAGACTAGAAAAAGGAGGAAAAGCAAATACTGTGGGTTTTGAAAACAAAACTTGGACATGTAAGTGCATTACATAAAATCATGTGGCATACCTATTGTTAGGAAGTGAGCAATGTTGCCTTCGCCATGGATAAGTCAAAGTTCAGCTGAAATGGGATGGGAACTCTTTCATGTCTCTTTGAGTTTGGCTTTGGCACAGGAAATTCTGTAACCTTTTTCTTATCTGGTGCTTTTTCCTTCACTCTGTGGCTTCATACATGTGGGTTTGCTTGCTAGGCAACATTTACTTAGAGGAGGAAAAATGAAGAAAAGCAATTTTTTTGCTTTTTGTTTTTCTTTTAAGGATGTGAATTTCATCTAGGAATGAAATCATTACAGAAATAACAGGACTTTAAAACTTGTTGGAATTTCCTTTTATATATTTCAAAAGTGCGCTTTCTATAACCAAGATAATCCCCAGGAAAAAGAAAAATGCCTTTCAGAGCATAACATTATACTATCATACATTTCCCTGGGGCGTTTTGGACAGTGGTCATTAAGCTGTTTTGGCCAAACCCAGTAACGTGGTTGTGTCTGATACAGTGTTTCAAAATGTCCAGACCCAAAAAGAGGAACATGAGATGTACTCACTCATATTTGGTTTCTAGCCATAAATAAAGGACATTGAGCTTATAATTCATGTTCCTAGAGAAGCTAAATAAGAAGGTGAATCCAAAGACAAACACATAGGCATCCTCCTGAATATTAACCTTCATCAGGCGATGAAAGGAGACAAAGACAGAGACCCACATTGGAGCACCGGACAGAAATCTCAAGGTCCAAATCAGGAGCAGAAAGAGAGGGAGCACGAGCAAGGAACTCAGGACCGCGAGGGGTGCACCGACACACTGAGACAATGGGGATGGTCTATTGGGAACTCACCAAGGCCAGCTGGCCTGGGTCTGAAAAAGCATGGGATAAATCCGGACTAGCTGAACACAGCGGACAATGAGGCATACTGAGAACTCAAGAACAATGGCAATGGGTTTTTGATCCTACTGCACGTACTGGCTTTGTGGGAGCCTAGTCAGTTTGGATGCTCACCTTACTAGACCTGGATAGAGGTGGGCGGTCCTTGGACTTCCCACAGATCAGGGAACCCTGATTGCTCTTCGAGCAGATGAGGGAGGGGGACTTGATCGGGGGAGGGGGAGGGAAATGGGAGGCGGTGGTGGGGAGGAGGCAGAAATCCTTAATAAATAAATAAATTAAAAAAATGTGCATTCCAGACAAGGAAGAAGAATCATCACTGTAGAGGATCTGGAGACAGCAGACAAAGGCATTTTTAACAACCTCTCTAATAAATAAATAAATTAAAAAAAAAGTGCATTCCAGACAAGGAAGAAGAATCATCACTGTAGAGGATCTGGAGACAGCAGACAAAGGCGTTTTTAACAACCTCTCCAAAGACATTTGAGCTTTAGAAAACTGATGAGTGATTTAGCTCCCATGGGTGTCCTGGGCTAGAGTACTTGTCTACCTTAAAGGGATTCTTCACTTTTTGTGTTAATTATACAGCTTTACCTCTGAGCAGCATGGGAGTACACTTCTTTTTTCATTGGTGATTCTGTATTGCCCAACTGTGCAGAGACTAGCTATTCACGCTCCCCTCAGAGATCGGGCGAGTTCCGTGTCACCAGAATAAAATGCTAAGAGTTTGGCAAAAGATTGAAAGCTTCAACCAAACGTCCAAGTTGCCCCCAAGAAATAATTATCAGTGGATACTTTCTATGTGCCAGTGTTTTAAACTCTATACATACTAGTTTATTTAATTCTCATAATAGCCCTGTGTGGCAGATGCTCTTATCCTATTTTATCCACAACGAAAAGGGTAAAAACTGAAAAGCAAAACAGAATGTGGTGGTACATGTCTATCTATAATTCTGGCACTTGGAAGGCTGAGGTAGGAGGATTGTAAGTTTGAGACAAACTTGGACAAAATAGGATGGCCATACCCAAACAAGTAAAACAAAATAAAATACAGTGGTAGAGTTGGATTCAACTCTAGTTTTATCCACAGACATTATCATATGAACTGATGAGATTATTTAGTCAGGCATTTTGAGCAGTTTTCAGTACTGATAAATTTTAAGTTAAGTGATTAAGACAAATGAAATGTATTGATGTACAGAGTCACATACAACCAAGAAAAATGATAAAGAATCTACACATTAAAAAACAAAGTGTGTGTGTGTGTGTGTGTGTGTGTGTGTGTGTGTGTGTGTGTGTATGGTGGTAGGGTAATGTGACTGGACAGACAGCCCAGGAATTAACGGCATGTAGTATTCTTGCAGAGAATCTGGGTTTGGTTCCAGTCCCCACATGACATCCCATAACCATCCTTAACAACTGTTCCAGGGGATCTAACATCCTTTCCTGGCCTCTGAGGGCATGCACTAGGAGTACACATGGTGCAGACACACACATCCAGGCAAAACATTTATAATTATAAATTAGAAATAAGTGCATGTTAAAAAAGTTTCAAAGGAGAATACAAGGACATTCAAAAAGGAGCTTCTAAGTATACAACTTCCATATCACCACAATTTTTCCAAGGTCTGGTTCTAGTAATTATCACCAGGATTAAAGTACAAATATGCCTGAAAATTCAGAATCAGTTCAGGGTAGCAAGCTAGAATAAAAAATAAGTTTGTATGGTACAGCATATGTATATTTGTATGTACACAGACATGCTTGTGCATACATATACATGTATGTGTTCATAGATAAATATATAAATGCCTGTACAACTTCCAGGTACTTACTGGAAAAAGAATACAATACAAATCAGTTCAAAACTGGCAATGAATCACATAAAACCCAAAATTGTCACTTGCTAATTCTTGACTGGAATAACCCAATAACTATAATAAACTTTCTTTTATTTTGAGATAAAAGTTTAGTCATGATGAGATGACTGATAATTGAAACTAATTTTTTAAGTAAGTTTACTCAGCATTAAACAGTTAGCAGGCTTTCTCTTTGTACAATCACAGATAGTCCGAATTGGAGAAAACCTTCAGTATTGGTCAAAACAGGCACCCTTTTGATAATTCAGTGTTAACATCCCACAATTCAGTCACCCCCTTTTCCTCTCGTTTATTCAAATAACTGTGCTGAGCACAGATCAGATACCTTTTCCTATGTAAGATAGACAGAAGAGTTAGGGAAGTACTGTCATTGATTCTAAGGAATGTACAGTTTCGTAGAGTGGACAGACAAGCAATTAGATGCTTTGGGAAATGATGGGAAACAATGAGAGTGTAAACAGATCAGAGAGTACAGAGCAGAGAAATGGAAAGATAGAGAGATAATTAGTGATTTCATAACCTCCCTCATATTGAATTTTCTGTGTTTTTAGACTCAAATTCAAAGTAGTCCCAAAGATGCAACAAAACCTAGCAGGTTCAAACATAGGCAAAGCCATACCATAACCATTTCTTCCAGAAAACAAATAATGGTTTCCAATGAGAACAACAGAGTGATTATTCATTATCAGTCCTATTAATGGCTGCTAACTCATGCAGAATGGGCTGAGAAAAGAAGTGTTCTCCAGCTGGGACTGCACCATTTTCCATTTGGCGTTACCCCCATATCTATGGTCAGGACTTAACTTTTATTACAGTTCAAAAAACAGTAAACAACAATAAAGAAACCACCACTACTACCATCATCATCAACAGCAAAACACCATAGGACATTGGTAGCCTTCGAGTAAAGTTTTTTAAATCACATGTGTAAAATTTCAGATATACTGTGTTCTGACAAGCCATGTTGCAAAGGAAAAAAAATGTCCCACTACTGTCCTTGTACATCATTACTAATGAGGACAGCTTCTGCCATGTCAGTGACATAGGTGCTTTACTTGGGTAGAATCTGTGTCCCAGCTGTGTCGTGTGACATAGTTATTTGTATCTCTATAATATGATGTTGTACACTGCATACATTGAGTTATGCGAGACATAAGAGGAGAAAGACCTTTTGTTTCTCTGTGAGAAAAAGTATGTCTCCAAAGCCTTAATTGGGTAGTATGAGATGTTGACATTTTACCCCAACCTGACAGCCAAATCAATGTTATTGAAGGCAGCCTGTAGGCATTCGTGACAAGCTAAGGATTAATACGCTTAGCCAATTTCAAGATGGTTGCAGCATATCAGCAGGCAAGGTGTGTTGGCTTACAAAGCATTTTTGCAACAGCATCTAAGCCATTTGTTCAGTACAATTAAACTGGTTCAAAGGTCTCAACTGACCACAACTGACTTACTTTACAAAAAACTTCACTAATGATCTCCTCAACTGTTACACTGGTGGGAACATGGAAGTTTCTTTATGCCTATTGGACCTAGTCAAGATGGAGTCACAGTTCAACAGCAGAGGTCTGCATCACAGGCACATGAGTAGATCACCAAATTGACAATGACCAGCATATGCAAATAAAGATACTTTGCAGATATATTTCTCACAAAACATCTGTATGTTTTCTATGCCTTTATACTTTCTCTGGTAGTTCTTCCTTTGGTGGAGGTGTGTGGCTAATTGTAGCCAATAGTCAGGGAGCTGATGGATATGGGACACTTTCAGACTGAGTCAATAATTACCTGATAAACACCTTCTATTCCTTTGTCCTCTTTACACAATGACATTGGGATCATGGCTTCATAGTGGAAAGATTGAGGACCACCTTTATAAAATTAAGAAGTAAACTAGTGATACATTTAGACTTTTTTCAGATGGTTATAAAGGCATTTAAAACTATCCAATTAACAGGAAGATTTTCCATAATTTTGGTCTAGGTCATTGAAAAGGGCATTCAAAACATGTAATCCTGCAAATTCCAAGTGAAAAGGAAAGGTTTATTTATTTTAAAGGTACCAATAAGCTGTAAATGTCAAGATGCTAACCTTGAGGCCAGAGAAAAATACAGAGAAAGGCTTGGAATTGAATCTTTGGTTTTGCAAGCTGCTATTGTGTTCCTATTCTGTGTCCCAGGATTCTATACACGCTCATCCAGGAGTTAATGATGGGATTGCTAATGTTTTATAAATGTAGACAGCTGCTATCATACAGTAGGTGTAGTTAAAACAAAAAAAATCAAACCTATATGTTATTGTATGTAGAATTAGTGATGGATATTGGACACCCCGATTGATATATAAGGAATGGGTGACATGTGACTAGAACTTGTATTTAAATCTCTGTTGTTCCTAGAGATGAGTTGGAGGGGAGGCACATTTCAGCTCAGGCAATGATGGTCATTATCTTATTGCACTTCATTCTTTTCCCACTTGCTCTAAACTAGATCTGTAGTGGAGAAAAGGGTTAATCAATTTTTTAATAACAAATTATTTGGGACTGACTTGCTTTAAATTAGAATTTCTTATTAAAAGTTCAAGTGTAGCATATTAAAGAAAGTAATTATTGTAAACATAACCTTACCTCATAAGAAGTAATAAAATATTTGGCAGGCTTGTGCTCAGTTTATTCAAATTCACATGCATTTTTGGTAACTCTATTTTATGTCTTTTTATTTAACTTTATTTGAGAAGGTCTTTGTCAGAAAATCCCATATAAGGTCAAGAATCAGAGCTCATGACATTAATATAGTCACAAGATGAAAATACACCTTCAAGATTCTCCCTCCTCCCACTTGCCTTTATCTACACAAAAATAGGAAGCAATATAGCATTCACAACAGGAGAAATGATGTCATTTTATCTATTGAAGAAGCACAGCTGACTGAGTGAAAAACCAGCACTGATAATATGCTAATAAAATAGCCATGGATGGTGTAAAAGAGGATTGGCAATAAACTGGTCCCTGACAGAAAGAAAACTGGTATGGAAGACGAATATCTACTGGAGACTTTTTCATTAAATGAGTAGTTCATTGTAATTAAAATTAAAATGAAATAGCTTTCACCAGTAGCTCCTGAGAGAGTTTATCAAGGTAATAAGAGTACCTAGTTTTGATCAAGGAAATTTTATGTCTAGTTAGTTCCTATTCAAATACCACATCTTTTTTCCTATGGAGGAAATACAATATCTCCTTCTTGCTTTTACTTACACTTTTCTCTTCCACTTAATGCAATTCTATTTCTTTTTGTTTATTTTTCATCAGCGGATGGAATGCATTTGTTTTGGGGTTCATGTATCATTGCATAATATGTGGAATCAAAGAGTAGATGATTCCAATTTTACTTTTTATTTACATGGAAGACAAGAGGATTATAAAAATCCCATAACAGGGACATTTTAGGAATCATAATTATCATTTTTTGTTTGCATTGTTAAAACTTGTAAACCTCCTTTATTCTGGATTTGAATCATCACTTGATTGCATGTGGTTTTTCACTTTCTCTAGAAATAAAGGCAAGATATATTTTGATTTGGGGATGTTCTCTTTTCCAAATTGAAGTTTTTACCTATTGTGCTTGGAGAAGATTTGAGAGAGGCTGGTGGTCCACTGCATCCTACCCCCGACTCTACCTTGAAACACAAACCTACCCTGAGGGGGAACACAGACATAGATTGGATGGGAATACAGGCAACAGCATCCTAGAAGGTGGGTGGGAATGTGAGACTGGAGTGTGTTTCCTTATATAAGGGCTCTCTCAGCATTTCCTATAGCTGTGAGTGTATTTTTTCTATTTGGTGGGCTCTGAAAGGTTATGTAACTCTGGGGATCATAATTTTAGCTAAAATTTCTCCACTTTTACACTTTTTAAGAACCCCCCACATCCCCAAATTCAGGGCCACAAAACAGACTCAAGGCTCCAAGACATCTGTTGTGTGTGGAATTCCTAAAAGCCCTGAAGCTGGGAGGTTGCAAAACCAGAATGCCTGTCTTACCTTCTACCGAGCAGCTTCGAAAAACAGTTTACCCAAAAAGCAGTTTCAGGGCCTGCCAAAGCCAGGGCCTTCCCACTCCCTACTCTCCACCACAAAAACTGATTCTCAGACTCTTCGCAAAGCGTTCTTTTGTACCCATGGATATCAAGTAGCAGGGTTTGGGGATGCCAACCTCTACGATCAATAAAAGTCTGCTCTTGCTGTTTTGAGGTCGAACTGAATCTATTCTTTCATTTTCCTCTGCTATTTCTTATACTATTGACATTTAGTCCGGGACAGTCTCTGCTGAGGGTGTGTGTGTGTGTGTGTGTTATGATTTGGATCTGAACTCACCCTTAACGGCTCATGTGTTGAAATGTTGGTCCCTAGCTGATGGGCTTTTGTTAAGTGATTGTATCATGAGGGTTCTGATCTCATCAGTGGGGTCATTCCCTGGGTTGAGGGATGATGGAAACTGAGGAGGTAGGACCTAGTTGAGGGAATAGTTCCTTAACAAAATGCCCTTAGAGAATATATCTTGCCCAGGGCCCACTTCTGTTTTTTTTTTTTTTCCTGTTCCCCAGCAGCCATGAGCTTTTCTTCATCATGTGCACCACTATCATATAGCTTCCTTTAGTGATGCTCTGTCTCACCACGGGTCCATGGCAAGGGGGCAACATAATTATAGGTTGAAAACTTTGAACTTATAAGTCAAAAATGCATCTTTCATACTTTAAGTTGATTTTCTCAGGTATTTGGTCACGGGAATGGAAAGCCAACTCACTCATGTCGGACTCATGTATCTTTCAGGACATGTAGTTAGTAGCCTTTCTGGTATCTGTTCACTAGGCACAAGTTGTGATTCTGTCCTCAGTTTCTGGTGAAAGAAAATATCTTAGGACATGGCAGAATCACCTCTGAGAAGCTCGAAAATTTGCCATGGCTGAGGATCCCTATCTACTTCTGTACAAAGATTTGCAGTAGATAAATGTACTCTTATGGCAGAGGAGCATATACATGTCCTTACAACTGAAAATGTTTAACAACTTCCTACTCTATGGGAAAAATCATTTTCATTGATAATAACTTAAAATTAATGGTCAAAAGAGCAAGATTTGCATTTATCACAATTCAAATACCTCCTGACTTTATATGTAATTATGTCAGTAATAGATGAGAAAATATAACATGAAGTATTACAATATGAATAAGGAAAGTTTGCATTAATGCATTTAAGAAGCATATCAATATTTTTTCCAGGAAAATATTTAAAATATAATATTAACTAATATTATTAATAAGTAATATAGTTTAGTAACAAAACAATTCCATAGGAAAAGTAAATATTAATATAGGAAGGTGAATTTTAATTTTAATGATAATATTAAAATGCAATAAAATATTTCAACTGTTAAACACAAGTTTTACTTTCCAAACCAGAAAATTAAATCAAATTCATAACAAAGCTTTTCAGTACTGTAGCAAATACCTGAAAAAAATCAGATTTACAAAGAAGAATAAAAAGAAGAATGCAGGCTGATGAGATGGCTCCGGGGGTACAGGGGTTTGCAGCACCACCCTGATGACTTGACTTTGATTCCTGGAATCCACGTAAAGGTGGAAGGAGAGAACTCACTCCACACAAAGGTCTCCTATAACCTTTAGACATACACTGTAGCACATATGTGCCTCAACTTACACACACACACACACACACACACACACACACACACACACACACACACACCTAATTTTTTAAAAAAGGAGTTGTTCTTGAGTTCTCAGTAGTCCTCATTGTCCGCTATGTTCAGCGAGTCCGGTTTTATCCCAGGCTTTTTCAGATACAGGCCAGCTGGCCTTGGTGAGTTCCTACTGCACATACTGGCTTTGTGGGAGCCTTGGCAGTTTGGATGCTCACCTTACTAGACCTGGATGGAGGTGGGGGTTCCTTGGACTTCCCACAGGGCAGGGAACCCTGATTGCTCTTTGAGCTGACGAGGGAGGGGGACTTGATTGGGGGAGGGGGAGGGAAATGGGAGGCGGTGGCGGGGAAGAGACAGAAATCTTTAATAAATAAATAAATTTTTTTAAAAAAGGAGTTGTTGTTTGGACTCATGACTTTTTAGATTTTGCCACACAATCGGTTGACCTAAGTGAATTGGGGCAGATTATGATGCCAATGTGTGGCAAATCGTTTTGAAGAAGAGATAATAAGCAGCTGGATTCCTATTAGTCTCATCAAGGGTATTCCCATGATGTTTTAGGCCTTCCAGTAGGCCCTACATTTTAAGGGCTATATCTCCTTATACTGGTGTCAAGGGCTGGAAAGTAAGTCTTTATTTAACACATTGCCCTTTCGGGCATGCTTATCCAGATCATAGTCCATGTATGCTAAGACCCAAAATCAAACTATGTAACAACAATATATCACAGTTTGTCTTTTTCTAAGTGGCAGGTTACCTTTGTTTTCTGAGCTACCGTGTGTGCTCTTTTGTTTCCAAGAAGCTGTGGGAATATACTTACCCAGCTTGAAAAACTGCTTTCTCTCTCTCCTGTGATGAGTTTGTGAAGAAGATATGACTGGTGACAGCATGCTGTCCTCTTTGTCACAGTGATTGTTCACAGATAGCAACATGGCCCAAGGAGAGGGAACAGGAGAGGTGCTTCTTTTTTGACGGAAGATGCTGAATGAGAGGTATATATGTGTGATGATGCTGATAGCCCTTTTCCACTGTGAAGAGAGGTCCTTCCTAAGGATGAACTGGTACAGGAAAAAAAAAAGGTAATTCAGAAAGGCACCAGGGGAGAAAGGTGACAGACTAAGAGGTTGAATCACTTGATAAATCTATCTGAATCTATCCCTGAATTTTGAGTGGCACAAATTGATAAAGCTCCCTTTGTGCTGACTCTAGTTTTGGTTTTCTGTCACTTGGCTCATCAACAGTTTTATTGTTGTTAACACTTCTACCTAAAGAATTGGTAGTGTACCCTTTAGCACTTGGTTATATACTATGGTATATTGTTTTCTACTCACTATTTATATGAATCCAGTCTTTCCAATTATGATTTTGCTAATTTTTAAAATTACACAGACACACATATGTATATATACAATATATATGTTTTTGTTTTATGTAAATGAGTGCTTTGCCTATATGTTTGTAGGAGCACTACATGTGTTCTTGATGCTTTTAGAGACCAGAAAAGGACATATTATCCCCTGGAGCTGTAAGAGCATGTGGTTGTGAGATGAGACATAGGTACTGTGAATTGAACCTAGGTCCTCTGCAAGGGAAATAAGTGCTTTGAACTGCTAAGCCATTTCTTTTTAATTATGCTTTCATAATAGAAATACATTCATGTCTTATAGAACAGCTTTATCTCAAACATTCCTTAAGTCAAACTCCCACGGAGAGATGAGATGGTTTATATTCCTTTTGTATTTTCCATAGACTTTTGTATTTTCCATAGACATAGGAGGGCCATACAATGGGTATATACTAAATAGAGGATTTCTTTAAACTTCCATTTAGAGCTATGGTTCTGATTTCTGAGAGGCTGAATAATAGCACATTATAAGAGCATACAAACTTTAAGAGATAATCATCCTAAACTGTATAAAATAAAAAAATGAATAAATATAGCCAATCTGTTTGATTAAAGGAAGACCAACCAAATAGTAGGAGCCTTGTGTAACGAGGAAGCTTGTCATTTGTGTCTTTTTACATCTCAATATCGAGTACCATGCATACCAGACAGACAATAGAGGCCTTGTACAAATTTATAAAATGTACAAAGGGCTCCATTTTTATAACATGCTTTCTTCAATGATGGAAATGTTTTCTAATTTTCATTGTCCAAATGATAAAACCGCATGTAGCTACTGAGCACTTTAAATGTTGCTAGAGCAGCTAAATGTTTATTTTTATTTAATTATAATTAGTCGAGATGTAAACTAACCACATGCAGCCCATGGCTGCTGTGCTGTATTTTGTTTATAAGCATATACAAACATAAGAACCTCAGGGGAAACACAATTAGGAGTTATTACGTATTTTATTATATTTTGGGGGAAAACAAATCTAACGTATTGTTATGATTGGATACAAAGTGCCTACTTGACTAGCTCATGTGATGAAGGCTGGCTTCTCAGATGGAAATAATATTCAGGTGACGAGAACCTCATCAATGAATTAATCCATTGACAAATTCAGAGGTGAATATGCTACTACAGAAGAAGATGCTACCGAATAGGCAACTGGTGCCCAGTTCCAGGAACTGGATAGGTGGAGTGTTTTTGAAGGGTGTATACCTTGTCCACAGACCCTTTCATTCTCATTCTCTGTTTTCTGGCCACAAAAAAGTAAGTGGCTTCCTCACATGTGTTTCCCACTCTGATGATCAGTCCCCCCCCCCCGTCCCAGCCTTCCATATGTAGGAGGGGCTGAAACATCTAAAACCAGCAACCAACGTCCATTAAAGTTTTCCCCCTCAGTTATATTGTAATGATGATGAAAAACTGGGGCGTGGAGAAATTGCTTTGTGGTTAAAGCTGTTGCTCTCACAGAGGACTGGGGTTAGATTTGTAGCACTCATGGGGCAAATAACAAAGATTTGTAACTCCAGTTCCTAGGAATTCAAAATTATCCTCTCTTTGTCTCCGTAGGCACTGTGTGTATGTAGTGCACAGATATAAATGCAGGCAAAACACCTGTACGCATAAAATAAAAAGAATTAAAAAAATAATGAAAAACTTAGATATACAGTCTTCTTCTTGTAAGGCTAAATTCAAGAATCACCTTTGTGAGATTGCCTTGATACTGACTCCTATCCCAACATTACCTCATCCTTATCAGACATAGCAAGACTTCTTTCTAATGTACATTTTATAATATTATAATCAATTTGGTACACTACATTATAACCCCTTATGCCTAATTCATAAGCTGGATCAACTGCTTTTGCGGAAAGAGGCCATGTCTTACTCTTCTATATTCATTCAGTTTTTTTTTTTTTTAAATTTCTGACCATGTCAAGATTAATGAATGAAAACTCTCTTGTTTAGGTCCATCACAATTTTGTCATGACAGTCTGAACAGATTAATATATTACACTTTAACTGAACGCAATTCAACTTGCTTTATAAACTCAGGAGCAACGCTCCCTAGGATGACCTTTAAGCTGAAAACTGATAATACAGAAGTTAGATAATGAGAGTGAATTGAGTCACGAAGGAGTTAGCTGCCCATGCAGATGCTGCTGCTGCACAGAGCTTCTGCGAGGTGAAAGGAATGACCATGTCTGGAAACTAAATATGAAAAGGAGCAGGCAGTCTGAGCATGGAGATAGCACACTACTATGAAAGTTGAGGTAGGGTACCAAGACTACCTTGGAGCCTCCAAAATAAGCTTCAGTTGAAGAACTTTAAGCAACAGAATGACAAAGTTAGCTTTTTTCAGATGGGAGGGTCTCATGTATTCCAGGCTTCATATGTGATACATACCCAAGGATGGTTTTGAATTTTTAATCCTCCAGATTTCCTTAATGGCTGGGTTACAAGTTTGCCACACCACAGGAAATCTGATACTGTTCTGGCGACTAAACCCTGGACTTCATGTATGCTACACAGGCATTCTGGAAACTGAGCTATACCTTCAGTCCCAAATCCTATATGTCTGAGGTGTGGTATGTTAAATGCAGCACATATCAGGTGCTCACTGAATATTTGAGATTCAGTAATTGGAACAGTAATAGGAAGGTCAGAATAGTCTTTACTATTACAAAAATAAAAGTAGAACTATAAACATAATATGCTTTAGGACTCACAGATATATCAAAATCACATTTCAAAGGGCAAATAAAGAGGGATGCTGGGGATTCTCATTAATAATGTTCGTAATATGCAAATCAAAAGAAAACAATTATACCAATAAAAGCATCTTAGAAAAGAAAGGATAGTATTGCAGTACGATGAGAAAAAGAAAGACCTATTATCAGTCACTGTATTGTATTTGTGCTCTAAACAGTTTTTGACTGTAATTGAAATTACATAAAATTTATATATTTGTATTTTATGTTTTAGAAGTGTTTTTTGAGAGCAAAGATTTTGATGATTTTTTTGTAAATACTCATTCATTTCTATTTCCCCCAGTAAAATAAGCCCCGCTGAGATACTAGGAGGACTATATTTGGTTAAACAGTCTATGAGAAAGGCTCGAAAGCTGTGAAACTATTGAAATTGTGTGTCTAATGAAGAAATCAGTTTGAAAAACTTTAAGAACATGGAGTTTTCCCAATTTTTAATGGATAGGAGGTTTATCTTTTCCAGAGTCAAGAGGTTGGCCACAAGCTGGGGAGATGGTTCAGTGGTTAGGAGCACTTCCCACTCTTCTAGAGGACCCAATTTCTGTTCTTATCACCCACATCAGGCAGCTCACAACACTCTGTAATTCAAGCTCCAGGATCTGCCACCCTTTTCTAGACTCTGATGGTACTGCGCGTGCGTACACACACATATATACACACACACACACACACACACACACACACACACACCATACCACACTTAAAAATATAAGAAAAAATTTAAAAAAATGTTGACTAAATGATTGTTTCAGCTACATTTCATCTTCATGTAATTTGTTTTCTTACCCTCTTCAGTACTTCCCATGCTTTTACCAGGTCACCTTTATTAAACACCCGTTTTGCCAGTAGTCCGACTGCATTTTCTAAAGTCTCTCTTTTAACTTTGAAGGCTTTTCTCTTGAATGCCTGGAATATTGTTGTAACCCCAATTCATCAGGCTGCTTCTTTAATGTCAAAAGATTGTGAAAATACCACCTTTCCCAGGAATCTACTATGACTTAATTTTCTTTTTTAGTTTCCCTTTGGTCTCATATAATGCTTTAAAAATATTTTTAGATCATTTTCATATATGCTTGCACCATTCTTTTAGGTTACATATAAATTTAATTCACCTAATATTGAGTGTCAGAAATAAAACCTAAAAAATGATCATGAGTGATGTGTGTGTGTGCATATGTGCATGTGCGTGTGTGTGCATGTGTGTATGTGTGTGTGTGTGTGTGTGTGTGTGTGTGTGTGCGTGTGCATGTGTGTTGAAAGTTTAATTCAAAGCCTGCAAATATTTCTCTCTCTTTTTAAGTGTCAATCCAGACTGAAGCTTTACTTTTAAAAGTCACATACCAGAAACACTGAAAACAGACTTTTGATTTTAATATGACTTTTGTGGGTATCACAGTGGGCTTGGACTATTATTGTGATCATTAACAAATAACATGATTTAATGTGACCAACATCCTGAGAATGAAATGGAAAAAAAATAATACAAGGACAGTTCTCTGCCATTACCTATCTACGTTCAGTTCAAATTAGTGTGCATTCCATTTTCATTACAACAAGAGAAGGGGAAAAAATGGGTCTCTTGTAACCACAAATCAATATATGAACCCTGATCAATGGAAGCAAAGCTCCTCTGGATTTCTAAAATATTTTGATGCATTTTGGCAGATGCTACAGCAGGAAGCAATCCATTAGATTTTGAAAAGTGGAAAGCCAATAAGGCTAGGCTGCATGTCACCTTCTCACATACTGTCACCTTCTCATATTTCTGGTCTAAGAACTAGCTTTTCTGTGTTTTACATTTTGTTATTAAAATGTGGATGCTCTGAATTATTCACATGTAGTAAAATCATATCTTAATTCTATCTCCCTCCCTATCTGTCTTTTACTCTATCTTCATTTTGTGTTTTCTATGGTTTTCCCATGGGAACACTGAGACATATATCTACCCTCAGATTTCTTACTGCCTGAAATATGAAAAGCCTAATATTGATCTGGGATGTTATGAAGATTAATCATTTGGGATCTGAAAACGAGAGAAAGCTGAGATGTGATAAAGCCGTTCCTGTAAGCTTCCATTTTCCCTGTATAAGAGGAAGCTGGTTATGCAGTCGAACTTTGCTTGATGGGAAAAGCTGCTATGGTGGGCTCGGAAACCTTCCTTTCCGCAGGAGGGCTTCAGGATGAGACTGTGATTAGTCATAGACTGTAGCTGTCACACTTTATCATATAATAGCCAAATGAGATATCATAGCATAACATGAACTGCTGACAAATTTGGGGGACTATTCCTAACCTATGACCATGATTTATAGCTTGCGTGACTACAAATCACAAGGTGACTCATTCACTAGGAAATCTGTACTGAAATATTAAGCCATAGGTGTCCAGTGAAACAAAAGCCTTGTAATTATCGACTCGCCAAGCGTGAGTAACAACTTATGCCAAGTGAGGCAAACAGCCCATTCATGAAATGTATTTGCCTTTCTTCTTATGGCTGTCTGATGGAGGAAGGTCATTGGTTAAAAAATAAAGAAACTGCTTGGCTGGCCCTCATAGGTTAAAACATAGGTGGGAGGAGTAAACAGAACAGAATGCTGGGAGGAAGAGGAAGTGAGCTCAGACTCGACAGCTCTCCTCTCGGGAGCAGACGCCTCAGAAGAGATGCCATGCCCCGCTCCCGACACGCGATGAAGCGCGATGAAGCTCCGACCCAGGATGGACGTAGGCTAGAATCTTCCTGGTAAGACCGGTGCTCACAGATTATTAGAGATGGGTTGATCCGGATATCAGAATTAGCCAGTAAGGGCTAGAGCTAAAGGGCCAAGCAGTGTTTAAATGAATACAATTTGTGTGTTGTTATTTCAGGGCATAAGCTAGCCAGGCGGCCAGGGTGCCGGGGACGCAGCTCCGCCACTCGTATTACTACAGCTGTCTTATCATATTTCATGTCTGAAAGGAAGGACTATGCTCTTTGATTGTTAACCAGGTCTTAGCAGTGTTGTGCTGAGATCTTGCTTTTAGTCTGGTAAGGTAGATCTTGAGGGCCTTGGAAATACTGTATTCCCTTGGGGGGATTTTTCTCTTTGAACTTATTGTGCAACTTATATCCTCTACGAAGTAGTGAACCCTGAAGGAATTTGAACTTGTTACCCAGGGAAAGAAAGTTTGTCAAGATTTGTTACTTAGATTGTTAAATGATCCCTCTGGCTATGACTGGTTCTTAAAAACAGTGCTGCAGGTTAGGGATGTATGTATCAGGCCTGGTGAGGTAAAATGACTACTTCTGTGAAGGGGGAGATGGGCTCCACTGGATAGTTCTGCTATTGGGAAGTGCTGCAAAAGGTGAGACGAGATTATGAAGGATTTGTGCCTGGAGAAATTGAGTCAGTTGTCCCACTGGGAATGCAGAGGCAAAGAACGGATGATATTAAACCTTAACGTTCTGCAGAAGTATTCCAACTCGACACTTGCTTATAATTATTACGGCTCTGCAGGCCTCTGCTTGTTCTGCTGCATCCTATATTTTTGCTGAATGGTTTAGCTCATCCGGAGGAAGGAAATGTGTAAAAGGGGGAAAAAAATCTCAATGTATTTAATAATCTGTGGTTGGCTTGACTGCCTTAGGAAGGGATTCTAAAAATATATAAATTATTTCAGGGTCACTTAAACTGCCAGCAAAGACTGTAGCTGTTGGTTAGCGTAATGAAGGTTGAAGCTAGCTCCAAAATGATGCCCCAGCCCCTACCTAGAAAAAAAATGAAAGAGAACGAACATTTGCTGCTCTTGCACATACATTTATTTATAAAGTGCTTAGAAAGCAGAATAGCCAGAATTTGTGGGAAGCTACAGTCTGGTGAACAAAATTCAGTGAAAAATTATTTTCTGGGTCTGTAGGAGTCCCCCTTCATGTCCCTTTAGTGGAAATGTGAACGCTCTGCCCTCCAAACCTCAGATGTCAATGCGAACAGGTGTTGCACACAAAGGTTCTAAGACCACTGTGGTCTATTTTACTATAAGAATCAATTAGGGCATTGGAGGAAAAATGGAAATTTAACCTTAAATGCTTAAAGGGAAGAATCTTAGTCATTATTTAGAACTATGCGAGAAACAAAAAGTGCTTGCTGGGGTGAAAACACAGGGCTCCTAAGAGTGAGAGCTCACAGAATACTCCGGTAGTTGAGTAGCTGCGTTTGTTGGATTGATTTTATTTATTGTTATTTTATTATTTTCTTTAAGCTTAAGTATCCCACAGGAAATCACTATGGGCATGCATTCATTAAGTGTTGCACCTTTGAAATCCAGAATCAGCATTTTGAATATTGCAGTACAACTTAACCTACTTAGGCATGCCAGATTATATAGGGATAATAGTTTTGGTCTGCTCAATTTGTTCAGTGTTGTCTGTGTAGCGTTTTGGTGTGACAGGGGCTCAGAGCTCTGTGAGACATTGTTCTCCAGACTGTCTTATTGAAGCAGAAAATGCCAGTCTTTTTTAAAACATCATCTGAGTGTACAGAGTACATTTCAATATAGCCATAGGGGAGAAATATTATATACATTTACTTAAAGATCTTCAATGATTCATAAGCTTCTTATGCACAATATGTTTTGTGGTGTGCCTGCTTATACATGAGTGTTCCCATGAATATGGGAGCATGTATATTTTTAGATACATTTGCTCATGTGTGTGACTGTGGAGGCCATTGGGCTCATGCTGTATACTGTGGGAATGTCTGTCTCCATGTAATCAGCGCTTGTAACTTCAGTTAGTCTGGCTAGACAATTTTTCTCCAGGGATGCCTCCTTAAACTGAGATAAGATAATTGGGAGGCCAATGTGCCCACTCATATTTTTTAAGGGAGGGTCTCATTACATAGCCCAGGTTGGCTTTGAACTCACAGAGAAGAGCATGCCACCTCAGACTCCCAAATGCAGGAACTAAAGGTGTATGCCACCATATTTGGCACCACCCAAGCTTTACTGGGTTCTGGGGAACTAAACTCTGACTTTCATGCTTTTAGGGCAAGTGGCCTTTCCTCTTAGTCATCTACTTCTTCAGCCTCTGCAAATGTCATAAGAATGTATCTTCGTCTTTCTGACACCACCTTTGAAAGCCATCCTTTGGTTCTCAGAAATTACCTTTAGTTGAATATGAAGACACATTTATAAAGGAGGCAAGCTTGCCAAGTTGGCCTAACTATATTCTCCTTTCTCTCTAAAAAGAAAAGATTTCGGGTTAAACCACACGCAGTCAGTTCTGAAGGGAAATTGTACTCCAATTGCCAGAACAGAAGATTATGCTTTTTTGTGTCTAGGGATAATTGTAAATTAACAGCAGAGAGTTGACATGACCAAATTGGCCCACTTTTACACCTTTCAAACATTGAGGAAATATTTTTGTAAGGCAGTGCAACGCTCGACTTAACATATTAATTAAATTAAATTAAAACATATTAATTTTAAAATGTTTTAAAGATTTCGATTATGGTTGGGTAGTGGTGGTGGCGCCCGCCTTTAATCCCAGGGCTTGGGAGGCAGAGGCAGGTGGATCTCTGTGAATTCGAGGCCAGCTTGATCTACAGAACAAGTTCCAGGACAGGCTCCAAAGTTACAAAGAGAAAACCTGTCTTTAAAAACAAAACAACCGAAACAAAACAATTCTATTATGCACATGGTTTCAGTGGTTTAAATTCAAGGTGCAATCTGAGTGCTCCTATTCCCTTTCCCCGACTCCACGGAGACCTTTGCTTTCTCTAACTAAGTTCCCATTTTTCATTTAGGTCTCTTAAGACTGCCTGGCTCTGCATGTAATGGTCATCTTCATATCTTAATAAAACAAAAATTGAATTATATGCACTACTGGGCAAGCATGCCGTGACTTCCGCTAGTATATCTAAGGTGTGAAAAGCTGGGGGAAAAGACTGTTGGGTTGAAGTTCCACTTGAGCATTCCACAGTGCTCTGGAAACGAGCTCCAGCCTAACGACAGTGAGAGAGGTAGAAGCAGCGAGAGGAGATCACGGATTGAACCTAATTAAAAAGACTTGATAAAAATGCCAAAAAGCCAGATGGTGGAGTCAGTTTCTTAGTGTTGTGCCAGTTCAGGGCTGAACTATGTTTAGCAGTTGGTATTCTGCTAGGATAGATTGATCATATCAGTAGCAACCCCCCTCACCCATTTTTTTTTTTGTTAAAACTGTTAGGTTTTGATTTTCAAATTCTTCCATGCTTCTTTTTCAAAATAGATACAGAGATGAAAATTTTCTCCTTCATTCAAATTCTGAAGCTCTGCAAAAAAAAAAATAGCATTTATATTACTATTATCTTTACCATTCACTTGAAAGCTAAATACTAACACTATTGTCATACAAGGGGAAACACTGATATACTATTCCTTAAGAAAATGGTGCCTTTTTCTTCCAAAAGTCAAATAGATGATTATTCCAAAACAACACTTGGATTAGACACTTAAAAAAACATTACCCAAATTTTTAAAAAAAACAACTTTTGAATACTGCAAATACAAATTTTAGGAATTAGAAACTTCATCTGATTTCACAATAATAGAAGAGTCTTTTAAGGAAATGTCTCAATGCCATGGTAATTACAGGCGGCATCCCTAATAGGAAATGCTGAAAACAATGAAATAAGAAGATGTCTTGTCTCTATCCAGGCCACATTGCTTCATCAAGGAACAGTGAGTAGAGACCCTTGAGTGAATATTTATCTGTATGTTTTGAGTTCTTTTAAAGAGCTGAGCGGAAATAGTAATTGCTCTATCCAGAGAAAACAGTGGGAAAGGTTCAGGAAAACACAAGACTGTCATTGACGTCTGTCTCTTGAAATTAGTGTTCAAACCTTGGTTCACATTCATTCCTCATGCGCTTTCATTTGTTCCCCTTTGACGCAACTGAGTGATTTATAGGTGACCACGGCTTCCACAAATGCCAGCACAGAGTAAATAGAGCTTCCTTCTCCCAGCTAACAACAAATGTCTTGGATTTATAGTCTTCCTTTTCCAAAGAACTCAGAAGGAAGACATTGTGCAACCTAATTCATCTGCAGACCCTATAACAAGAAGTACAGACAGCATGAGGGATACAGCTAATGAGGCTGGGCATATGCCAGGCTTTAGCAAGTAGGATGTTAACTCTCTGCTTCAAAGTAAGATTCAATCAGTACCACAATATCTATTATCTGTCATGAAAGCCTCTCAAGACAGTTTGTAACAAAAAAAGTATATTTTTGACTTTACCTTTCCCAGGACCATAGGAACCACCAAACATATAACCTATCTGAGGTTTTCATACCTAAAGAAAACAGATGGCAGATAAAAACACTTGTCAAAATGTTCTTTTCCTTACAAATTATTTTTAAAAATCAATTTGCATAGTAACAGTTTTCCTTATGACATTTTAAAAACAAATTAATTTTATTATTTTATGTGCATGAGTGTTTGTTTGCATGTATGTCTGTGTACCACTTTCATGTGAGTACCTGCAAAGGTAAGTAAATGCAATGCTATCAGGTCACCTGGAACTGGAATTACAGATGGCTGTGAGCCACTAAGTGGGCACTAGGAATTGAACCTGGGTCCATTGGAAGAGCAGTCAGGGCCTTTTCCTGATGAGCTATGTCTAGGCCTTGTTTTCCCTTCTTATGGCATTTTCACACATACTTTATTTTGATTTTTGCTTACTTCCCTACTGACACCACTCCTTCTTCAATCTCCCTGTCTCCTTGCCCTCCTCTTTCTTTTCACCATATTCTTTCTTTCCTAGTATCCTTCTTTTCAGTTCACTATCTTATTGTTCTATTGTCTTCCCCAATACCCTTTCTTGAAGCTCCTCCTCTTTTTTTCAGAACTTATGGGCCCCTTTCTAGTTTCCTGGAACTGAAAAAAGACAACATTTTCAATAAACAATGCTGGAAAAGTTAGATATACATGAAATTAGATTTGTATCTCTCACCCTGCACAAAAATCAATTCAAGACCCTTCATTTAAAACTAGAAACAATGTTAACTGCTAGAGGATGTGAATATAGGCAAGATATTTCTTAATATAACACCAATAGTATGAGAAATAGCACAAAATGACAGAAGATATTACATGAAATTAAAAGGCTTCTACACAATAAAGGAAACTCACCAGAGTGGGCAGACTATAGAATGAAAAAAAAATACCACTCTTGGAAATATAACTAAAACACTCTGTATCCTCCCACAGGTTTACTTGCCCACCCGTATTTCTCAATTCTCTTTTCACAAAAGCAAAAAAGAAGAATTGATATAGGAATAGAATAATGAAAATGTGGATTTATATTTATATATACATAAAATTTATTTAGCTATAAAAGAAAATAAAATTATGAAATTTGCAGAAAAAGTATGGACCTGAGAAACATATTACATGAGATAACCCATGATCAAAAAGAAAAATACTGTTTCTTTTTTCTAATGTGTAATCCTATCCTATACCTTCTAGACTATTCTTTACTGTTCGATTCACAGAGATTTTGCTCTATTTGTAAGGAGTCTCCATCTTGGCATATCTTCTAAGTATACTTTTCTGTGTATCTTTGATCGCTTTTGGGGGGATTTGACTATTTGATTCCACTTATTTGCTCAAACAACTAATAATGTTTCTTCATTGAAAAAATCTATACATGTAAAAATGTCAAAATACATCTATCATTCTCCTACTTAAAATTATCATCTGGGTTAAAATATTTTATACACAGTCTATGGTGAATTCTGACAAATATACACATGTAAATATAATCCCACTCAAAATAAATACCATTCTAATCATCACCCACGCCGTCTCCTTTTATGTCAACTTCACAAAAGCTAGAGCCACTTTGAAAGAGGGAATTGAGAAAACACCTTTACTAGATTGGCCTGTGGGAAAGTCTGCGGTGCATTTTCTTAATTGATGATTGACGTGGGCTAGTCCAGTTCACTGTAGCCAGTACCAAAGCTGGGTTGGTGGTCCTGAGCACTATAAGAAAGCAGGCTGAGAAAGTCACAAGGAGCAAGCCAGTAAGCAGTATTCACCCATGGCTTCAGCTTCAGTTCCTGACTCCTGGTTCCTACCCTGACTTCCTGTGATAATAGGGTGTAATATGGAAGTAAAATAATCCCTTTCATTCTCAAGTTGTTTACAGTCATAGTGTTTTTATCATAACAATAAAATCCATAACTACAACAGAAATTGGTACCAGGAGTACCAGAGCTCTGAGATATCTGCCAATGAGAGCTGCAAACAGGAAGAGTAAGAGTTCAAAAAAGAAATTTATCTTGCAAACAGAAAAGCCAGAGGAATGGAGCCATCTAAGCTTTCTGACATTGGAGATGGAGCTACAGGATTTGGTCTAGCCTTTCCTCTTTATGGTCTAATTCCTCCCTTTTGGAATGGTGATAGAGTCATTTCCTTGTATGTTGGAAGTATGGAATTTGCTTTTTGACTTTACAAAACAGCGAGTTACATTTAAGAGATTGCTTTGATGATTCCACTAAAATGAGGATCAAGTCAAAGCTATCCAGTCTCTCCATATCTACTCAAAAGGGTTCTTGAAATTCTGGCTATAGCAATACTGAAGAAGATTAAGGGGATTCAAGTTGGAAGGGAAGAAGTCAAACTTACATTATTTGCAGATGATATTATAGTAAATATAAATGACCCCAAAAACTCGACCAGGGAACTCCCACAGCTGATAAATATGTGTTTATAATTCTCTTGAGTAATGAAGAATAAAATGGTTCTATGACAATTTTGAAAGGAATTAAAGAATACGTTAAGTCCAGGTATGGTGGCACACAGCTTTAATCCTAGCACTTAGAAGACAGAGGCAAAGGCAGGCAGATCTCTGAGTTTAAGTTCAGCTTAGTCTACAGAGTATGTTCCCAGATAGTCAATCTCAGGCAGTGAAAAAAAAAACAATAGAAAGCAAAAAGTTGTTGAAAATGTAATTTTCAACCCCAGCCCCAGCAAGCATCAGAACGTGATAGATTTGGCTCTGTGGCTCTGACTGTAGAGTCAAGGATAGAATAAAGGGGTCATGGAATCTCTATCCATGACTAAGAAAAGCTGCTGAGGCCAGCTACATGGCAGGGATGTCCCTGAATGGAGTCCTAGAGAGGTCATTGTGTGAAACTGTGAAGGTGATACTTGGATTGCCTTGGAGAACCCAAACGATGTTGGAAAAGCCTGAGCTGTGGGACACCTGCCCAGGAACAGGGCATGGAACTAGCCCAAGGGTAAGAATTGTGTTGCAGTGAACAAAGCTGAAAGGATTTGGAGATCTGAAGAGGAATTTGACATGAGACATTAAGATGCAGAGTTTTTAGTTTGTCAGTTGGTTTTCAGTCTTGCTTGGGCCAGTATTCCTCACTATCCTTCCTTTTCTTCATTTTTTAATTGTAAATGGAGACTGCTTTCATTTCCCAGCTTTCTAGACCCAAATAATCATTCAGAAACTATATTAATTAGAACACTCGTTGGCCAATGGCTTAGGCATATATCCAGCTACCTCTTACATCTTAAATTAACCCATTTCTAATAATCTGTGTAATGCCATGAGGCTGTGATTTGCCAGTAAAGTCCTGGCATCCTTCTCCTTTGGCAGTTACATGGAGTCTGCCTGATTCCACCTTTTAACCTTCTCTACTTCTGCTTGGATTTCCTGCCTTGCTATATTCTTCCCTGCCATAGACCAAAAAAGCATCTTTATTAACTAACGGCAATAAAACATATTCACAGCATACAGAGGCAAATCTCATATCAGATATAATGTATATCATGTGCCATTGTATGTTACAAGTATGTAATCTCCTTTTTGATTTTTTTAGACAATTAAGTTACAAGATTGCACAAATTTCAGGAGACACTTTGAACTTTGGGGCTTTAAAACATTGTTGAGACTGTTATCGACTATAAGAACTTTTGAAGTTGGACTAAATGCATTTTATATTATGTTATGGCTATAAGTCTATAAGAATGGAATGTGGCAGTTTGAATAAGTATGGCCACCCATAGAGTCATGTGTTTGAATGCTTGGCCCATAGTGGGTAGCACTATTAGGAGTTGTGGCCACACTAGATTAGGCTTTTTCCTTGTTGGAAGAGGTATGTCACTGTTGGGGTGGCCTTTGAAATCTGACATATGCTCAAGAAACCCAAACTGAGACACTTTTTCAAAGACATTTTTATATTCCTATTAGCAATCAACGAGAATTCCACTTGTACTACATCACTAACTTTTTAAATTTGTTGACACATTTTATTTCATATGAGTAATTTTAAAATGTTGTAGTAATAAACCATTATTGTTTAATTTGTGTTTCCTTAATGACTGGTTTGTTGAACATTTCTCCATATGCTTAGTCATTTGTATCTTTATTTTGGTTAAGAATCATATTTTTTTCTTATTTTGTGAATAATGTTTTTAGATTATTGAGGTGCATATTAGAATCTGATAACTACCTAATACTATAATTCTCTCTGTGGCTTGCAGTTTTTTTTTCTCTTAAAGGTGTGTTTTAGCCAGGCCATGGTGGCACACACCTTTAATTCCAGCACTTAGGAGGTCGAGGCAGGCAGATCTCTCAGTTCGAGGCCAGCCTGGTCTACAGAGTAACTTATAGGAAAAGACAGAGCTATCTCAACAACAACAACAACAAAAAGGTGTATTTTAAAGAGCAATATTTTCATTCTGATGAGACTAATAAGTTGTTATAGGTATTGTTACCTATGACTCTTCAAAAGCAGTTTATTGAGACTTAACTCAAAGGGATTTTCTACTATGCTTTATTCTAAAAGTTGAATACATTTTTTTATTATTAACGTAAATAAATCCTTTTATTAAGAGTGTTAACATTAATTGTAAAGGGTAATATATCATCCAGGCCCTCTTACTTTTCTGAAAATGAAATAATTTTGCATTTTTATGGCTTTATACTAGTCTATCATATATGTAAATCACATTTTCTAGTTTCAGTATTTTACAGTTGGGGCTTTGGCTCATTTTGACTGAATTTTGGCATATAATGTCTAGCATTCATTTTTTATTTGCAGTTATTCTAGTACAATTTGTTGAAATGATTTTTGTCTCTCCATCGAATTACCTTGACAGCTTCATTGAGAAGGTTTTGATATATATAACTTATTTCTGTGTTTGTTGAATTGGTCAGTTTCTATCATTTCATTCATATCAACCTCAAGTATTACTACTCTATAATGAGACTTGTAATCTTGTATAATGATCCCAACTTTTTCCTTTATTTTCTGTTATTTTTACAGTTATTGGCCTTTAATTTAACTTTACGGTGGTCAGAGAATATATTCTGTATTATTTTGAAGCTTCTTAGCTACACTGAGATCTATTTTATGGTTATTCATATCTCTCTATCTTTGTAGGTGTAGTAATGGTTATGGAAATAAATATATACTTCTTGGGGTAATTATGTATAATTATATATAAACACCAAGTAATACACCCTTGCTGTTAGTATTGTTGAGATCCTTTATATTTATGCTTAATATTAGGATAGACATACTATAAATTTCTGATCTTTTAATGTCTTCTACTATGAGTTTGGAATTTTGTTTCTCATCTTAATTCTGTCTTTTTTTGCTTCATGGAGTTTGAAGTTCTATTATCAAGCACATGTACATTTGGGCTTGTTTTCTAGACAAATTAATTCTATTGCCATTACAAAATGTTCTTCATTAGCCTTTGCAATAACTTTTTATCACAGCTGGTACTGATACATCTTCTGTGGCTCCACTTGAAAAATATGTTATATCAATCTATTTTCCCAAATGTTTATACTATATTTAATGTATACCTATTATAAATATATTTGAGTCATGATTTATTTTTCATTTTTGACATTTATATTTTAGTATATATTCTATTATTTAATGTAATTATCAATATGCTTGTCTTTAGGACAATAGCCTTACTATTTGTTTTTATTGTTTATTCTTAATATTATATTTCCATTTTCTCTATATTGGTATCTTTTAGAATATTTGAATATATTTAGAATTTTATTTTAATCCATCTATTAAATTTTAATCTATAACCACTCCTTTTTAACCTCATAGTGTTTTTTTTTTTAGGATTTATGGCTGAAAATTCTGAAGTAGAAAGTCTCTTAAAGACTAACACATTACAGTTTAAAGTCTTGTAATCCTATGATACTCTTACTAGGAAAATTGAGGTTCCTTCTTCTGTGTTCTTTATCTCACTAAAAAACAAATCTAGAAATGGGCTCACAAGGAAGCTTAAGAAGAGGGAGTGAGAAAGTCATGCTCTTTATTTTTTTATTTTTTTTAAATTTTTTAAAATTTATTTATTTATTTATTTATTAAAGATTTCTGTCTCTTCCCCGCCACTGCCTCCCATTTCCCTCCCCCCCCAATCAAGTCCCCCTCCCTCATAAGCAACCAAGCAGCTGCATGGTGGGGTTGAATAACTTTAGAAAAAAAAGAAAACCCAGAGTATCTCAGAAAGCATGCCTAGGCTTTGACCAGTGTCTGAAAAAAATAGAAGGGAAAGGAAAGTTATGCTTTTCTCAGAAAGCAGACAGGCTGCAGTGGTATGTGAATGTAAAAATGAGGACATGACTGCTTCATGGTATGCTTGAGGTGAATTCTGGCTTTCGGTAAAAAAAAAAAAAAAAAGGAAGATTTCAGCCATAAGCATCTGGAAGAGTCCAGACAGAACAGAGGAAAGAGACAAAACTGGGCCATGGGAAACTGGGGAGAGGAGAGAGTGGGGTAAGGAGAGAGAGAGAGAGAGAGAGAGAGAGAGAGAGAGAGAGAGAGAGAGAGAGAGAGAGAGAGGGAGGGAGGGAGGGAGGGAGGGAGGGAGGGAGGGAGAGAGAGAGAGAGAGAGAGAGAGAGAGAGAGAGAGAGAGAGAGAGAGAGAGATCCAGGAACAGAGCCAGCCAGGAGCCAAGATACCATGTAAACCAAGATGGCTGAAAGATATAGGACAAAGAAGTTGGACTGGAGCAGTTTAAGGTAGGAAGCAGAGTGAGAAGTGCTGGGAGGAGCCACAGGTACTGAGTGAGAATTGGACTGGGAGAGAGAGAGAGAGTTCATCTTCAATGGCCTCCAGATTCATTTAACATCAGTCCCAGTATTCTTTTATTCAATGTGTTACATGTATTAAATTAACTACATAACTTTATTTTTAACTTTGGAAGTGGATAATACAATGTACTGTATTTCTCAAACAGTTATATGTAAAACAAGAAGACTGTGGGTTACAGTGCAGCTTTGACCATACTTGAAAGCCACACCATGCACGACCAGTCCCTGAAATAACAAAAGAAATTCTAATGACAAAAATGAGAGTTTCTTAGAGTAATGCACTCAGAGTTCTAGCAGAACATATCTATGTCCAAGAGGGACAAGACGAAAAGCCTGAGAAACATGTAAGACAGCAAGGCCAAGTCTCTGTATGCACAGACTGAAGCTATCCAGGCATTTGTACAACCTAAGAGTGAAAACCTGATATTCCAAAGGGGTAAGGTGCAAATTTAACCAACTTGCTTGCCTGCTCAGCCTGAACTGTGGAAATATACTCTAGCCTTTAGAAACATCTGACAAGCCAAGGTCAAGCAAAGTCTACAACGAAGACCCAGGCCCAGACAGCAGCTCTGTCTCCAGCTCCACTTTCATTCCCAGCTCTGTCTAAAGCTCCAGTGCCCAAAGATGTCTAGCCACGTATTAAAAGTCCCAGAGGTAAGTTTGTCCCTACTGATTTGATGACAGAACATTAGTGTTTCCTTTGAGCTGCTTTCTTCAAGAGGTATTGTCCTGAGCTATTTACGTAAATGATTCTGAAGGAAGAAGAAAAATTATGTATTTCCGGGAGACTAAGAGAGAAAAGTGCTCTTTCATTTTCATTTAAATGATTAATTTTGTAAAAAAGGATTCTGTAGAGCTATTGCTGACTCACAGTTCAGTTTTCTTTTGTTCGGAAATGTGCAATTTATTCAAAGCAGGTCACTTCCTTTAAATTTTACTTCTTTTTGAAATCAACAAGCTTTTATTTTATGGTTTTTCATTTGTCACAGAATAATTTTTAGAGACTTACTCATTCATACTGGAAGTAAGGTTCACATTAACATGTTTTAAAAAATAAAATATGAATAACTGTTTATGCAGTAATGCTAAGCGAAAAAAAATATGACAACTAACAAAATGTATGCCAGTTTTAGAAACAAAAGAAGTACACTTACATCTTAATACCATAGAAATGTGAAGAGGAAATTTGTCTAAGTCATAATAGAGATAGTTTCCTGTTGGGTGGGTTATAGATGATTTTTATAGTATCCTTAAGAACTTATAATAACATATTTTTAAGAATAACACATTTAGTTTTATGATCAGAAAAATAATAAAACTGATTTAAAAATGTTGGAAAACAGTGAATGAATAATTAATAAGTGAATCATACACTCAATAAATTCTCTAGTAGTTCAGGGAAGGAAATGGTTATCAAGATCAGAAGTCCAGCCTGTTACAGGCATGGATTTAAGTCTGGAGGACAGCCACTTGAGTGTCCAAGTTCTTGTGCCTCTTTACAATGAATTGTGCAGAAAATCAGGGATACTTACAGGAAAGGGGGTAGTTTATTAAAGGAGATGCACCAGAGCTGGCCTCTTGCCTGACTCCAAGACAAAGAATGAAGGGACAGAGCTCACGACCTTTTAAGGGTCACTTACAGTCTCTGTAAAGTTTATATAATGAGGAGGGTTTTTTTTTTTTCATCATACTGCTTTGGTTGAATGAAGCCTGTGTGGGCTAAGGGCCTCTACGTTTTCCATATTGATGCTTTTCATATGTTAATCTCTGGAATCTAGCTCTCCACTGTATTCTTCTCTTACCTCAATTCCTCAGTGAAAATTGAAGATCTAGAAACTTTTGGGGTACAGAAGAGTGATAATTCATCTTCTGTAGCTGTTTCCATCCTGATGAAGGGCAGAAGTCCTGCCTGAAAAAGAACATGGAACTTTATGTCTATTCTGTCCATGGATGAGAGAGCAGATTCCATTTTATGCTCTGGGTTAAAAGTTGCTTGCTAGCCTTGGATGTTAACACTTTTAATTGTAGTAATTGTTAGAATTTAAAAGATTCAAATCAAGTTATTAGGTTTAGGACACAAGGACCAAAAATACAAGTTAATAAAATGTAATTGTTGGAATCACCAGGGAGATACTCTTTCTCATAGACAGGTTCTCATAGATCCAAGGAGAATGCCTAGTTATAACCTTTATAGATATTAGAAACTATATGTGTGTCTATATTAAAGTCTTTATGTGTAATGTGTAAATGTCTGTGTCAGAGTATGTTACATGTGTGCAAGTTTCTATGGAGTTCAGAAAGAGGGAATTAAATGTCCTAGACTGCATTACAGGTGATTGGGAGCCAATGTAGGTATGGAAACTGAACTCAGGTCCTCTGGAAGAGCAGCAAGCATTTTTAACCAGTGACACCTCTTTCTATTCCCCAAGGATTAAGTATATATTAATCATCTTTAATTTCATAAAAATTTTGCTCAAGATTTTTTTTTGTGAAATTTTAATCCAAGTGCAATATATTCTGTTAAACATTGCATAAATTCCTCCTGCTTAGACTGCCAATATATCTGAGGCCTTGCAATTTTGCAAGAACCATTACAAGAGTTAACACTTTCCTGTTGTTCCTTGTTAGCAATTAGGGTAGCCTCCCATGTTGCTGTAGTGCCAAGGACAGGCTTTATATTGACCCTTTTGAATTAAAACCCTTGTAGGTGCAAATAAACCTCTGAGTATACTCCAGCTCCATCATGATGGTTTACCTAATACTGGGTTATCAGTATTTAGACTACAGAACTCAGGATTGTTTGGTAGCCCTGGGGCTGTATCTATTCTTTTTTTTATAGGAGGTGTTTACAGGGAGGATTGGAGAAAAGACTCCAACTTGGTAATGAATCCAGAAGTTGAGAATTCTTTCTGATATATTCTGGTAGGTCTGGGAATATGGGTACAACATTATATCAATCAGCCTCATCATTCTTGGGGCAAGACAGAAAGCATCCAGTGTCCTGTAATCTTATAGCAATAGCTGATCCCTGGTTCTACACACATTAATATACTGTAGGTAGGGACAAATTTTGAGGTGAGATCAAGTAATCCTAACATACAATAGGCAAGGTACAATTTCCAAGGATATTATTATCTACATACCCTGGAGAAGAAGAGGTGCTGCCATGGGGGTCTTGCTGGGCCACATTCAGAGTGACATGGAAGAGAAGATTGAAATCCAGAAAATAGATTGAGTAGTCTTTGTTCTGATTGTATGGTAACAAAACTCCACCATCTGACAGAGGTATGCAAAAGGCTTGCCTCTTGTATCACTGATTAATAAGCCAGAGTTATAAAGATGGTTACTAGGAGAGTAGTTAAACATTCTATTGCCATGGGACACGGAAAACTTAGATCAAAGGATTTATGATTTGAGTCTCCATCACTCTGGTGGCCAACGTGACTCTTTCCTTCTTATACAAATCAAACACTGGTAATGCACAGGGAACATTTAGTATCCTTAGAAGTGGGACAATTCCTTTCAAATGAGAAACTCATCTTTATATGAAAAAAATTTATGTGGCCTTCTGATTCAAAGATGTGTTCAGTCTTGCAAATATGGGTACTTAGGTCTTGGGCTGTTGATGACTTAATATATGTCTGTAAACAAGCCTCCAATAAAATGTAAATTGTCTTTCTCATGGTACCTCTTCATAGCAGTAAAAAGGTAACTAAGGTGATGTTTTTTGATGTTCTAAAAAGGGGAGGGGGAAATGAAAGTATTGCATCATATGATTGCTTTCAGTATCTAAAATTAGATCTAGTATGAAGAAAGGACTTTCATGTAATAATTTGTAGGAACTGAGCTCGGTGATAGATTTCAGAGTTCTTATCATATTAGGGGGACAGGCAACAGTTTTAGCTACTTTCAGAGTTATGCTAGTATAAACCTTGCCTGAGGATGATGGCCTTTAAGCAGAGTGAGATATTTTAATCATAGGGCCCTAAATGCAGATTATAAGATGGTTAAGTAATGTAAAGGATAGCCCATTGTCACATTGCAATGAGTAGGGGAAACTAAACCTTGGGACAACTTCCTTTAAAAAGGGTCGTTTCATTTCTAGTGATGGTGGTGGTGAGGCTTCTATACACAAAGGCTTCAAACAAACAACAACAGACACTTTATGCTTGTGCAAGAGGGCATTTAAATGAAATCAAATTGCATGTCTTCACCTGGATGTGCACCTGTCCTCAGGACTGCAAAGAGCAGGGGAGGAGAAAGATGGCCAGACTTATTAGGTATATACAACTGTGCAGCCTAACGTTCTTTGCACTGGCAGTTAGCCCTTGGTCTAGGAATAGTCAAGTCACCATTTCGATCTTTCCACACATGAAATGAGTCAAGCATTTCATTAAGTAGTTTTCCACTGACAGATTAAAGTATTTTATTCCTCACATAGATTCATGGTCCTTTTCAGTCACCGCCTTGTTCTAAAGCCCATTATCCCTCTTGCAACATATCATTTGGTTTTAGATCATTTACCCTTGGAGATAACAGTGCTAACTTTGGGGAAATTTTAAGGTTGCCTGTTTTGTCTCTCTACCAGCCTGGCATGTCAGACATTTCCTTCTGATGATCCTTAGTGTGAATGACTGTTGTGATCAATACAATAACTAAAAGCAACTTGGTAGAGGAAAGGGATTATCATAGCCTGTCACTCAAAAAATCAGGGTAGCAACTCTAGGATGGAACCTGGAACAGATATCATGGAGAATGGTTGCTTACAGTGTAGATATATATGTTTTGTTGAAGACATTAATCTGGCCTTCCAGGCAAGAATAGAAGGGGATATCCTTCCATTTTCTGGTATCCTCTTCAATTTCTTTCTTCAATGCCTTAAAGTTCTTGTCAAATAGATCTTTCACTTCCTTGGTTAGAGTTACCCCAAGATATTTTATGCTGTTTGTGGCTATCGTGATAGGTGAAGCTTCTTTGATTTCCCTCTCTGCTTCCATATCCTTTGTGTATAAGAGGGCGACTGATTTTTTGGAGTTGATCTTGTATCCTGCCACATTATTAAAGCTGTTTATCAGCTGTAAAAGTTCTTTGTTGAGTTTTGGGGGTTGCTTATGTACACTATCATATCATCCGCAAATAACGAAAGTTTAACTTCTTCCTTTCCACATAGTAAAAATGGCAATTCTACCAAAGGCGATTTATAGATTCAATGCAATCCCCATCAAGGTCCCATCAAAATTCTTCACAGATCTTGAGAGGACAATAATCAACTTTATATGGAAAAACAAAAAAACACAGGATAGCCAAAACAATCCTATACAATAAAGGATCTTCTGGAGGCATTACCATCCCTGACTTCAAACTCTATTACAGAGCTACAGTAATGAAAACAGTGTGGTACTGGCATAAAAACAGAGAAGTTGACCAATGGAATCATATAGAAGACCCGGATTTTAACCCACAAACCTATGAACACCCGATTTTCGATAAAGGAGCTAAAAGTATACAATGGAAGAAAGAAAGCATCTTCAACAAATGGTGCTGGCACAACTGGATGTCAACCTGTAGAAGAATGAAAATAGACCCTTATCTATCACCGTGCACAAAACTCAAGTCCAAATGGATTAAAGACCTCAATATCAGCCCGAACACACTGAACCTGATAGAAGAGAAAGTGGGAAGTACCCTACAACATATGGGCACAGGAGATTGCTTCCTAGGTATAACCCCAGCAGCACAGACATTAAGGGCAACATTGAATAAATGGGACCTACTAAAACTGAGAAGCTTCTGTAAAGCAAAGGACATTGTCACTAAGACAAAAAGGCAACCTACTGACTGGGAGAAGATCTTCACCAACCCCACAACAGACAAATGTCTGACCTCCAAAATATATAGAGAACTCAGGAAACTAGACTTTAAAATGCTAATTAACCCAATTAAAAAATGGGGCACTGAACTGAACAGAGAATTCTCAACAGAAGAAGTTCAAATGGCCAAAAGACACTTAAGGTCATGCTCAACCTCCTTAGCAAACAGGGAAATGCAAATCAAAACAACTTTGAGATATCATCTTACACCTTTCAGAATGGCAAAAGACAAAAACACCAAGGCTAGCCTTTGCTGGAGAGGCTATGGAGGAAGGGGTACCCTCATCAATTGCTGGTGGGAATGCAATCTTGTGCAATCACTTTGGAAATCAGTGTTTCGGTTTCTCAGGAAATTCGGGGTCAACCTACCCCTGGACACAGCAATACCACTCTTGGGAATATACCGAAGAGATGCCCTATCATATGACAAAAGCATTTGTTCAACTATGTTCATAGCAGTATTATTTGTAATAGCCAGATCCTGGAAACAACCTAGATGCCCTTCAATGGAAGAATGGATGAAGAAAGTGTGGAATATATACACATTAGAGTACTACGCTGCGGTAAAAAACAATGACTTCTCGAATTTTGCATGCAAATGGATGGAAATAGAAAACACTATCCTGAGTGAGGTAAGCCAGACCCAAAAAGATGAACATGGGATGTACTCACTCATAGTTGTTTTCTAGCCATAAATAAGGGTCACGGAGTCTACAGTTGGTGAACGTAAAGAAGCTAAGTAAGAAGGTCAACCCAAGGAAAAACATATAGTTATCCTCTTGGCTATGGGAAGTAGACAAAATGGCCGGGGAGAAAATTGGGATCTTGTGGGTGAGGTGGGATGGGGGTAAGGGGAGATGGGGAGAGAAAAGTGAGAAGGGGAGGATGGGGGGAACCTGGGGAAAAAGGATGATTGGGATAAAGGAAGGTTGTATAGGGGAGCAGGGAAGCACAATTCTTAGTTAAGGGAGCCACCTTAGGGTTGGCAAGAGACTTGAACCTAGAGTGGCTCCCAGGAGCCCAAGCCGAGGTCCCCAGTTAGTTCCTTGGGCAGCTGAGGATAGGGAACCAGAAATGACCTTATCCTATAGCAATACTGACGAATATCTTTCATATCACCATAGAACCTTCATCTGGTGAAGGATGGAGATAGAGACAGAGACCCACACTGGAGCACTGGACTGAGCTCCCAAGGTCCCAATGAGGAGCCGAAGGTGGGAGAACATGAGCAAAGAAGTCAGGACCACGAGGGGTGCACCCACCCACTGAGACAGTGGGGCTCATCTATTGGGAGCTCACCAAGGCCAGCTGGACTATGACTGAAAAAGCATGGGATAAAACCGGATTCTCTGAACATGGCGAACAATGAGGGCTGATGAGAAGCCAATGACAATGGCACGGGGTTTTGATCCTACTTAATGTTCTGGCTTTGTGGGAGCCTAGCCAGTTTGGATGTTCACCTTCCTAGACCTGTATGGAGGGGGGAGGACCTTGGACTTTCCACAGGGCAGGGAACCCTGACTTCCCTTTGGACTGGAGAGGGAGGGGGAGAGGAGGGGAGGAAGGGGGAGAAAGGTGGGAGGAGGGGGATGGAAATGGGAGGCTGGGAGGAGGCTGAAATTTTTTTTTCCTTTTCTCAATAAAAAAAAAAAAGAATACAAGGGGATAATGGAGAACAGTCAATAATTTTCTCTGCCCACTCTGTATCCTTTCTTATGATCTCCATTAGAATGTAACTATTCCTGTCAGTAGATGGTATTTTCTTTGGATTCTCTAGGGGTTTGCCATTTAAGCCATCCTTGTTGTCACAGGAGGAGTGGTTCCTAGTGTATGAATGCATCAGATTAGAAATTTAAGGAGGTGAAAGTGAGGCAGGATTTAGGTGCCGCAGGTTTAATAGTTTTGGACGATCTAAGAAGATTTCCTGGAATTTTGCTAGTCTACTTCCAGATAACAAGTATGCCCTTTTAATTCTAGCATTTTTAAACCTTAGTAGTACTGTGACTTTTGCAGCTCTTACACAGTGTTGCCACCCTGACGGTACAACACTTAATTTCTTTTTAATATATACTAAGGGTCGCAGTTCTTTTGCTAATCACTGAGTTGACACCCAAGAGCAAGATCTTGTTTTTATGAAACAACTGACAAGAGGGGTCTTTGGAGCTGGGAATGCTGGGTGTTCCCAGGTTTTTATAAGAGTTTTAATAAGAGTTAGTTTTAGTAAAATGAGCATCCAAACAGCCTAGGTTCCCACAAAGCCAGTACGTGCAGTAGGATCAAAACCCAGTGCCATTGTTCTTGACTTCTCAGCAGTCTTCAGTGTCTGCTATGTTCAGCGAGTCCGGTTTTATCCCATGATTTTTCAGACCCAGTCCAGCTGGCCTTGGTGAGTTCCCAATAGAACATCCCCCATTGTCTCAGTGTGTGGGTGCACCCCTCGCGGTCCTGAGTTCCTTGCTCATGCTCTCTCTCCTTCTGCTTCTGATTTGGACCTAGGGATTTCAGTCCGGTGCTCCAATGTGGGTCTCTGTCTCTGTCTCCTTTCATCGCCTGAGGATGACTATATGTTTTTCTATGGGTTCACATTCTTATTTAGCTTCTCTAGGATCGCGAATTATAGGCTCAGTGTCCTTTATTTATGGCTAGAAACTAATTATGAGTGAGTACATCCCATGTTCCTCTTTTTGGGTCTGGCTTACCTCTCTCAGGATAGTGTTTTCTATTGACTGCTCTTCGGGCTGATGAGGGAGGGGGAGTTGATTGGGAGAGGGAAGGGAAATGGGAGGTGGTGGTGGGGAGGAGGCAGAAATCTTTAATAAATAAATAAATAAAAATATAAATAAATAAATAAAATGTAAGATTTATATAATTAAAAAAAAGAGTTAGTTGTATCTGATTAAAGGAATGTTCTTGTTAATCCTCCCAGTTAAGGAAATCTGAAGTTGGAACTTGAAATTGGGCCCTTGATAGCCTCATTGAGATGTTTTTCCATTAATTAAAAATTGGGAATCGAGATATGATAAAATTCAACCATCACCCAAAGGGTCAGTGCAACTCTATCTATTCCATATACCCCAAGACTCAAAATATATACTGAATATTGTATGTTTTGGCTGGTAGACTAGGTAGCCTTTAAAGGCAAGGACGCTTAGAACTCTGGTAGTATTTTGATTTGAGCTTTCTCTAGTAGGGATACACATATCAAAATATCATCGATATATTGGAGAATGGCTCCCTTTGTCAAAATTAATTTTAAAGGTCTTTTTTTACAGTGTCTTAGCAAAAAGTAGGAGCTGTCCCTGAACTCTTGAGGGACAGTTGTCCAAATGCACTGCTGGCAATGTCTAATGATGGCGTCCTTACATTCTAAAGCAACCAAGTCCCAAGAGTCCAGTTGCAAAGCAATGCAAAAAGGTTTGTTTAAGTCTAACTCTGTGTACCATTGCATAGATTCAGGACCTAAGAAAGACGAATATAAGGATTTTCCAATAGATGATACAGCAGGATTACTGCTTTATTGATAACCCTAAAGTCATGCACCATGTGGTACTTTCTACTAGACTCAACTATAGAAAGGAGTAAAGCACTTATTTCATGGAAACTGGACAGGGACCAGCAAGCCATGTTTTAGAAAAATTTGAATGATAACTTGTAATTCTAATTCAGCCTCTTTTTTCAATGGATACTATTTCTGACTGGAATAAATTAACCAGGTTTTATGTGCGTTTTTTATGGATATCATGGATCCCTGTATCTCAGAATGTTGAATTTACTCATGTTAGAATTTCTTGGTAGTACTTCAGAGGTTCAGGTATTCATGACTTTAGGAACATTATGGAACTGCAAGACTGCCCGTAGGAAGCTCAATACATCTTTTCTTAAAGGGCAAGAAGGTCACTTGGGGTCAAGAAGTGGTGCATACTGGTCTTCAAACTGACAAAGTACCAGAAGAACAATTTATTGTCTTTGGGAGATTCCTTCTACTCCAACTATATTCGTAAGTTAATAGCAAAATTTCCACAAATAAGGGAAAGACTGAGTAATTGGCCTCATTATCCATAAGATTAATTTTGTTACTATTCACATCTTGGGTAACCTGAGCTCCTGCAACAGAGATTCAAACATCAGGGATTGAAGCCTGCTTGTTTCCTGGAAAACTTTTGTCCTGTAAGGTACTCAAGATATTGAGTATTGGCCTTTTCCTACTCTGAGTATGGGGCTAACCCATCTCTCCATTTCAGGCCTGAGATTTTCACACATAGGACATGGTTTTAGTGGGTGGAACAGCATGGTACAATAACATGCCCAATGGAAGGGGATTTTTTCCATCAATCCTGACTTTGGCTTTCTAATCTCTGAGGTATATTAATGGGGATAGTTTGATAGATTGGGCTGGCAACTAGCATCTTCAAACTTCAATGCAATGATAAGGGTCATTTTCTCTCTGCCCCTCTTTTCCCATTGATCATCTTGTAGATGCATTTTTTGAAGACAATGTCCAACAACTAAGCCTGAGCGGTTGGGGTCTCACCAGTGTCAGGAGAGTTCTATGGATGGGAGAAGCTAATAAAATGCTGACTTGGAAAGGCTTATCTTTCAGGAGATAAGGGATCTAGATTGCTGAGCTTTCTGAAAGCCTCAGTTAGTTTATTGAAAAATAAGACAGGATTTTCTTCCCTTCCTTGAATGCACTTGCAATAGTTAGCAGATTTTAATGCATTTGTCCTTCCTGAAATAAGACTTTGTATTGTTACTCTACATCTAGGTGTCCCTGTTGTTATAATTTCAGTAAGTGGACTATTTATCTCTGATGACCTGTGCTTCTGGCTGATGGACTTCAGGACTTTGACTAAGTAGCTCGTCTGCATGCTGTTTCTGCCTCCTTATGGTTACTTGGGGCAAATGGGAAAATGTGGAGTTGTGATGGACCTCCATGAATGAGAAAATGAGAGGAGGAGATACTTTATCTGGGCCATGTTGCTTATTGTTTCTCATTTGAAAAATAGAATTTGGACATTTAAAGTATCAGTGTTTCTTCCTTTTTAGATTAATTTTTACACATCCTACTTTTCTGATAGACAGTCATGAAGACCTGGACATAAAAAAAAGTTCATCTATTTTTTCTTTATTTCTTCAAATCAAATCAACCTGTAGGAAGGTATTATAATTTAAACTTCCACCCTTTGGCCAAATTTCCCCATCAATCAGATTGTATTGAGGCCATGCAGTATCATAGTAAAGTATTAGTCTTCTTCTTTAGGCTCCCGGGAACAAATGAGCTATGAGATGTCTTATAGCTGACATCAAGGCAGGAAAGTTGCTTATGAAACAATTGCTAACACTTCCAAGGAGGCACCTCAGGATTTGTATAAATGCTTACATTTATAAGAGGTGATTAGATTGTGTGCAGACACAACTATTAGCGACTTTTGTGGAGTGGCTCATGCAGTACCCCTTAAAGAAGTTATATGCTCAGAAGGGGGAAAATTGTGCCTGTTATATGTTATGTAGATGAAACTTTGCACTGGTATGGATCTTGCTCTATTGATACAAATTTAAGGTTAATTTTGTTGTATGTATATTTCTGCTCTTGATTAAGGTGGTGTGTATGCAACTCATTAAAAAATATAATACAAAATTAAGAAATATAGGTTAATAGATAATCATCTATAATAGTTAAGCTTGTAGTCATGTTAGTTAAGTTTCCTAGATATATAGAGATATATTTCAGTTAGATAGGTATTCTTCAAATCTTTCAGAGACCTTTTGAATATGGCATTTAAAATGTTTAAAAACTTGGGACTTTTCATGACAATGAGACATAGCTGCTCCTGGCAACACCAAGCTACTTCAAGAGGATGGTGGGCGTTGAAGAGGCTCCTTATGGAGCTGACTGACCATTTGGAAATAAACTGCTCTTGCCTGGACTGCTTAATGAACTGGATATGCAGGACCCATAGAGAAATGATTGCTGAACTTTCCTAAAGGTAAGACGATCCTTCGAGGTTCCTGCTTCATAAAAGAGTCTGCTAGACAATCTGCAGGACACAGAAGAAAGCAACTGATGCAATTTGCCATTAAAAGTCTGCTGGATACTATAGACCTGTAGACTGAATAGAGATGCCCCAATGGTACTGAAGAACTTTGGGTGACTGTCCAGGCAACAAGATGTCTCTGTCAATTCTAAAGTTTTGGAAATTGCTTACAATGCACTTCTTGTTAACTTAGGTAATATCATATCCTTCTGGAGTCTTTGGTGGAGTTGAAGAATAGATAGTTATAATTATAATATTTCTTATCTATGATAAAAGCTAAAATAGATATAAATATTGTAGCTATAATTCTTACCTGATAACTGTTTTGTTGTATGTAATCTTGCTATTTTAAAGTTAAAACCTTCCTTTTTATTCAAACAGAAAAGGGGAGATGATGTGGAATTCTCCTCTGTATGTTGTGATTACCATTAATGAATAAAAAAAAAACTGCCTTGCCTTCCCTCTTCAGGCGCATAACATCACCCAGCTCAGCCTGTCTGGGCACTGGGGCCGAATCCTGAGGGAAACAGGGCGGGCAGGAATTCCTTTGTTTCAATAGCCTGCCTGCAGCAAGCAAGGTAGGCGCTTTGTTTACGAGCTACCCAACCAGAATGGAGATCTGATCTCGGCACCAGGAGAGCCATCATTGGGGTGAGTTTCTGAACCACAGCAGCAGCCCGGGACACAGAACTCAGACGTTCCTCATCCCCCTATACTTCCTGGGCTTCCTGCAGGGCCTATACTCCCCACACACTGCCTCTCTCTTCCTATCCCACCCAGCTTGAATCCAGAACCCTCTCCCCGTCTCCCTCCCTTCCCTCTTCAGGCACATAACATCACCCAGCTCAGCCTGTCTGGGCGCTGAGGCCGAATCCTGAGGGCAACTGGGCGGGCGGGAGTTCCTTTGTTTCAATAGCCTGCCTACAGCAAGCAGGGTAGGAGTTTTGTTTACGAGCTACCCAACCAGCACGGAGATCTGATCTCGGCACCAGGAGAGACATCACTGGAGCACCAGGAGAGCCATCACTGGGGAGTGCCATCACTGGGAAGGTACATCAGTAGGCAAGGAGACCTGATCCTGTAAAAGAAGATCCATAGGGGAGCATTCAGAGGAAGAGATGGGCAGGCACCAATGCAAGAATTCCCACAACAATCTGAAAAACAACATGAAACCACCAGAACCCAGTGACCTCACAACAGGAGGACATGAACACATTAATCAAGAAGAAGTAGAAAAAATTGACTTTATGAAAGTGATTGACGCCCTTAAATAGCGTGTAAAAAATGCCCTTAAAGAAATGGATGCGAAGTATAACAGAAAGTTTGAAGAATTGAATAAATCAGTGAATGATACCCTAGAAAACCAAGGAAAAACAATCAAACAGATAATGGAAACAGTTCAAGACTTGAAAACTGAAATGGAGGCAAAGAAGAAAACACAAAAAGAGGGCCGGCTGGACATGGAAAATCTAGGTAAACGAATAGAGACTACAGAAACAACCATAACCAACCGAATACAAGAGATAGAAGAAAGAGTCTCAGATTCTGAAGATACCATAGAGAAAATAAACGCACTGATCAAAGAAAACAGCAAGTCCAACACACTCTCATCACAAAAAATTCAGGAAATCTGGGACACAATAAAAAGACCAAACCTAAGAATGATAGGAGGAGGAGAAGGAGAAGAAGTGCAGCTCAACGGTCCAGAAAATATATTTAATAAAATTATAGAAGAAAATTTTCCCAACCTAAAGAAAGATATACCTATGAAGATTCAAGAACCATACAGAACACCGAATAGGCTGGATCAAAACAAACAAACAAACAAACAAACAAACAAAAAAACAAAAGCCATCCCCTCGCCATATAATAGTCAAAACACAAAGCTTACAGAATAAAGGAAGAATATAAAGAGCTGCAAAGGAAAAAGGCCAAGTTACTTATAAAGGTAAACTTATCAGACTTACACCTGACTTCTCTATGGAAACCATGAAAGCCAGAAGGTCCTGGATAGATGTACTGAAAAAAGTGAGAGACCATGGATGCAAGCCCAGACTACTATACCCAGCCAAGCTTTCGTTCACTATAAATGGAGAAAACAAATTTTCCAGGATAAAAACAAATTTAAACAATACGTAGCCACAAATCCAGCCTTACAGAAAGTAATAGAAGGAAAATCACTAACCAAGGAGTCCAACAATGACCACAATAACTCAGACATCTAGAGACCCTTCACCAGGGCAACTCAAAGAAGGGAAACACACAAACTCTACTACTAAAAAAGTGACTGGAGTTAACAACCACTGGTCATTAATATCACTTAATGTCAATGGACTCAACTCACTTATAAAAAGGCACAGGCTAAGAGATTGGATACAAAAACAGGATCCAACATTCTTCTGTTTAAAAGAAACACACCTCAACCACAAAGACAGGCACCTACTCAGAGTAAAGGGCTGGGAGAAGGCTTATCAAGCAAATGGACCTAAGAAACAAGCAGGTGTGACCATACTAATTTCTAACAAAGTTGACTTCAAACTTAAATCAATCAGAAGAGATGGAGAGGGACATTTTATACTCATAATAGGAACAATTCATCAGGATGAAGTATAAATTCTGAATATCTATGACCCTAATATAAAAGCACCCACGTACGTAAAGGAAACATTACTAAAATTCAAGGCAGCCATCAAACCGCACACACTAATAGTAGAAGACTTCAACACTCCTCTCTCAACAATGGACAGGTCAATCAGACAAAAACCTAACAGAGAAATAAGAGAATTAATGGAGGTAATGAAGCAAATGGACTTAACAGACATCTAGAGAACATTCCACCCAAATAGGAAAGAATATACCTTCTTCTCTGCAGCTCATGGAACCTTCTCGAAAATTGACCACATAATCGGGAACAAAGCAAACTTCAACAGTTACAAAAAAATATTAGTAACCACCTGTGTCTTATCAGATCACCATGGATTAAAGTTAGAATTTAATAACAATGCTACCCCCAGAAAGCCTACAAACTCATGGAAACTGAACAGTCAACTACTGAGCCATACCTGGAATAAGGAAGAAAGAAAGAAAGAAATTAAAGTCTTCCTGGAATTCAATGAAAATAAAGAAACAACATACTCAAACTTATGGGACACTATGAAAGCAGTCCTAAGAGGATAGTTCATAGCACTAAGTGCCCACTTAAAGAAAACAGAGAAAGCACACATTGGAGACTTAATAGACCACTTGAAAGCTCTAGAAAAAAAGAAGCAGACTCACCTAGGAGGAGTAGAAGACTGGAAATAATCAAACTGAGGGCTGAAATCAACAAAATAGAAACACAGAAAACAATCCAAAGAATCAATGAAACAAAAAGCTGGTTCCTGGAGAAAATCAACAAGATTGATAAACCCCTATCCAAACTAATCAAATGGCAGAGAGAGAATATGCAAATTAACAAGATCAGAAATGAAAAGGGGGACATAACCACAGACACAGAGGAAATTCAGAAAATCATTAGATCTTACTACAAAAGCCTATATGCCACAAAACTGGAAAATGTAAAAGAAATGGACACTTTTTTAGATAAATACCATATACCAAAGTTAAACCAGGACCAGGTGAACAATCTAAATAGACCTGTTAGTCGCGAAGAATTAGAAGCTGTTATCAAAAACCTCCCTACCAAAAAAAGCCCAGGACCAGATGGTTTCAATGCGGAATTCTACCAGAACTTCCAAGAAGACCTAATACCTATACTCCTTAATGTATTTCACAATATAGAAACAGAAGAGTCATTGCCAAATTCCTTTTATGAAGCTACAGTTACACTGGTACCAAAACCGCACAAAGACTCAACCAAGAAAGAAAATTACAGGCCAATCTCACTCATGAACATCGACACAAAAATCCTCAATAAAATATTGGCAAACCGAATCCAGGAACACATTAGAAAAATTATCTATTATGATCAAGTAGGCTTCATCGCAGAGATGCAGGGCTGGTTCAACATACGAAAATCTATCATTGTATTCCATCATATAAATAAACTGAAAGAAAAAAAACATATGATCATTTCATTAGATGCTGAAAAAGCATTTGACAAAATTCAACATCCCTTTATGATAAAAGTCTTGGAGAGATTAGGGATTCAAGGGTCATACCTAAATATAATAAAAGCTATATACAGCAAGCCGACAGCTAAAATCAAATTAAACGGAGGGAAACTCAAAGCCATCCCACTAAAATCAGGAACACGACAAGGATGTCCACTCTCTCCATACCTCTTCAATACAGTACTTGAAGTTTCAGCAATAGTAATAAGACAACATAAGGGGATTCAAACTGGAAAGGAAGAAGTTAAACTTTCGTTATTTGCAGATGATATGATAGTGTACATAACTGACCCCAAAAACTCCACCAAAGAACTTCTACAGCTGATAAACACCTTTAGTAATGTGGCAGGATACAAGATCAAGTCCAAAAAAATCTGTCGCCCTCTTTTAAACAAATGATATGGAAGCAGAGAGGGAAATCAGAGAAGCATCACGTTTCATGATAGCCACAAACAGCATAAAATATCTTGGGGTTACTCCAACCAAGGAAGTGAAAGATCTATTTGACAAGAACTTTAAGGCATTGAAAAAGAAATTGAAGAGGACACCAGAAAATGGAAGGATCTCCCTTGCTCTTGGATTGGGAGGATCAACATAGTAAAAATGGCAATTCTACCAAAGGCGATTTATAGATTCGTGCAATCCCCATGAAGGACCCATCAAAATTCTTCACAGATCTTGAGAGGAAAATAATCAACTTTATATGGAAAAACAAAAATCCCAGGATAGCCAAAATAATCTTATACAATAAAGGAACTTCTGGAGGCATTACCATTCCTGACTTCAGACTCTATTACAGAGCTACAGTAATGAAAAAAGCTTAGTATTGGCGTAAAAACAGAGAAGTCGACCAATGGAATCATATAGAAGACCCGGATTTTAACCCACAAACCTATGAACACCTCATTTTCGATAAAGGAGCTAAAAGTATACAATGGAAGAAAGAAAGCATCTTCAACAAATGGTGCTGGCACAACTGGATGTCAACCTGCAGAAGAATGAAAATAGACCCATATCAATCACCATGCACAAAACTCAAGTCCAAATGGATTAAAGACCACAATATCAATCTGAACACACTGAACCTGATAGAAGAGAAAGTGGGGAAGTACCCAAAAACATATGGGCACAGGAGATTGCTTCCTAGGTATAACCCCAACAGCATAGACATTTAGGGCAACATTGAATAAATGAGACCTACTGAAAATGAGAAGCTTCTGTAAAGCAAAGGACATTATCACTAAGACAAAAAGGCAACCTACTGACTGGGGTAAGATCTTCACCAACCCCACAACAGACAAATGTCTGATCTCCAAAATATATAAAGAACACAAGAAACTAGACTTTAAAATGCTAATTAACCCAATTAAAAAATGGGGCACTGAACTGAACAGAGAATTCTCAACAGAAGAAGTTCAAATGGCCAAAAGACACTTAAGGTCATCCTCAACCTCCTTAGCAATCAGGGAAATGCAAATCAAAACAACTTTGAGATATCATCTTATACCTGTCAGAATGGCTAAAATCAAAGACACCAGTGATAGCCTTTGCTGGAGAGTTTGTGGAGAAAGGGTTACCCTCATCCATTGCTGGTGGGAATGCAAACTTGTGCAACCACTTTGGAAATCAGTGTTTCGGTTTCTCAGGAAATTCGGCATCAACCTACCCCTGGACCCAGCAATACCACTCTTGGGAATATACCCAAGAGATGCCCTATCATATGACAAAAGCATTTGTTCAACTATGTTCATAGTAGTATTATTTGTAATAGCCAGAACCAGGAAACAACCTAGATGCCCTTCAATGGAAGAATGGATGAAGAAAGTATGGAATATATACACATTAGAGTACTACTCAGTGGTATAAAACAATGACTTCTCAAGTTTTGCATGCAAATGGATGGAAATAAAAATGGTATCCTGACTGAGGTATCCCAGACCCAAAAAGATGAACATGGGATGTACTCACTCATAGTTGTTTTCTAGCCATAAATAAGGGTCACGGAGTCTACAGTTGGTGAACCTAAAGAAGCTAAGTAAGAAGGTCAATCCAAGGAAAAACATATAGTTATCCTCCTGGCTATGGGAAGTAGACAAGATTGGGATCTTGGGGGTGGGGTGGGATGGGGGTAAGGGGAGATGGGGAGAGAAAAGTGAAAAGGGGAGGATGGGGGAACTTGGGGAAACGGGATGATTGGGATAAAGGAAGGTTGTATAGGGGAGCAGGGAAGCACATATCTTAGTTAAGGGAGCCACCTTAGGGTTTGCAAGATACTTGAACCTAGAGTGGCTCCCAGGTGCCCAGGAAGATGTCCCCAGTTAGTTCCTTGGGCAGCTTAGGATAGGGAACATGAAATGACCCTATCCTATAGCAATACTGATGAATATCTTTCATATCATCATAGAACCTTCATCTGGTGATGCATGGATATAGAGACAGAGACCCATACTGGAGCACTGGACTGAGCACCCAAGGTCCCAATGAGGAGCAGAAGGAGGGAGAACATGAGCAAGGAAGTCAGGACCACAAGGGGTGTACCCACCCACTGAGACAGTGGGGCTGATCTATTGGGAGCTCACCAAGGCCAGCTGGATTGTGACTGAAAAAGCATGGGATAAAACCAGACTCTCTGAACATGGCTGACAATGAGGGCTGATGAGAAGCCAAGGACAATGGCAATTGGCTTTTGATCCTACTTCATGTTCTGGCTTTGTGGGAGCCTATACAGTTTGGATGTTCACCTTCCTAGACCTGTATGGAGGGGGAAGGACCTTGGACTTTCCACAGGGCAGGGAACCCTGACTGCTCTTTGGACTGGAGAGGGAGGGGGAGAGGAGTGGGGGGAGATGGAGAGGGTCGGAAGGAGGGGGAGGGAAATGGAAGGCTGGGAGGAGGCGGAAATTTTTTTTCAATAAAAAATTAAAAAAATTAAAAAAAAACTGCCTTGGCCTGTTGATAGGGCAAAGGCTAGTGGGGAAAACTAAATGAAATGCAGGGAGAATGAGGGAGTAGTTAGGGACAAGCCATGTAACCCTGCCGGAGAAAGACACCAGAACATTAGTGGGGAAGCCACAGCCACGTGGCGATACACAGATGAATAGAAATGGGTTAAATTTATATGTAAGAATTAGCCAATAAGAGTCTAGAGCTAATGGGCCAAGCAGTAATTTAAATAATATAGTTTCTGTGTGATTATTTCTTGGCTGAGCAGCCGAAACAAACAAGCAGCCTCCTTACAACAGTTATACACATAGAAAGATGGAACATTTTGCACATAATTGCTGCCTTAGAGATTTCAGATTAAATAATAAGTGGGTCCCAGTAACCCATAGATGGTCTGCAAAGCACATGTGTTTTTGCCTGTGACTTCAGAAAAGAATCCACTGGGCTGATTATGAATTATAATTATTAATAGATATTTATGGGCAATTTCTGGTAAGGGCTGAAAAATAGCTTACGGGGCACTTCAAGACCCTGTCAAGCATAAGAAACTATCATCTTGTGAGGCCCCATGAACCAACAAGACCATTGACCGACTATCTCAGGCAACCTAAAATATTGGGGGAGAAGACCTCAGTTCCACCACCTGACTTATACCAATGCTTAACATAAGACTCCAAGGTATTCCTACTGCAGTATATGGACCCTTGCCTCCAGGTACAGAAAGACTCATTTTAGGAAGAAACAGTCAGACCCTATAGGGACTACATATTTACCTGTGATAATAGTTGAAGATTATATAGGAGACATTAAGGTACTGACTCAGTTGCCTCAAAACATACCTTGATATTACCCTTAAATTAAAAATAACTCAACTGATGATATTTACCAGTGTTAAAAAAGGCTAGATTCTTGGCTCAGCCCTGTAAATATGGGGTATTTGTGTCCTGAAATTGTGCTTACTGGATACAAAGAGTAACGGAGAATCACCCAGAAAAGAAGTTGTATGTAATGATAAAGTTTTCATTTGGCTTCTTGACATTGGCACCCCAGCATGGCCACTTCAGTTGGCTGTTAATGATCTACAGGGAGTCAGTGAGGCACAGGCACCATCACAAAGTTCTGCCATGATTAGCTGGTAGGATGCCGAAGGTCATTAAGGTGTCTTTGGACCATATGTCTTACCCAATATGCCTTTATATTTATGGAGCCAAGATATTTTGAGACAAATGGAAGTTCTTTTATATAGTTGGAACCATACTGTCTCTCATCAGATGCTCACAGGGAATGTAACCCATTAAGAGTGTAGGTAAAACTCAACAAGGTATTATATTTCCATAAATCATTAGAGTAATTATAAAAGGCCACTGTTGGGCTATCCCATGACTGATCTTTTTACTAGTGGCCATGGTTGATGCTACAAGGCAACTATCAGGGTAATTTGCCTTCTGGATCATTAGGTTATCAGAGAAACTGGTCTGGGTAAATCAGTGGCTGCTCCCAGGAGGAGAATTGGCAGCCAAAGCTGCTTCTGTGGAGAAACAAATATATGTGGGAAACAGGATCATCTAATAATCTTTGAATTACTCTTATTCTTGTCATAAAAAAAGAAATAAAGCAAATGGAGGCTGTTGCAGGATTTAAGAGCTTTAAATAGAGTCAAGCACTCAATGGGAGCCTTAGAGCCGAGGACTGTCATTGCCTACTGCTATTCCATTACATTTTCATTTAATTGTATTTGACTTAAATAATCTGTGTTTTTCACCATTCCACTACATTCTGACTGTCTTATTTACTTTTTTTATTGCTGGAAAGGGACACCAAATCAACTTATAAAATGATTATTGGTGTTCATGGTTCCAGAGGGTTAGAAGTCCTTGTTCTGCGTGGCAGAGAGCATGGCAGCAGACAGCAGGCTTGCACTGAAGCAGTAGCTGAGAACTTACATTTTCATTCAGAAGCACTGGACGAAGAGAGAGCTAACTGGGAATGACTGAGTTTTTGAAACCTCAAAGTCTGATCCCTGTGACACACTCCTTCCAAAAGGATGACACCTCCTCTTCTTTCCCAAATTGTTCCACCAACTGGGGTCCAAGTTTTCAAACACATGAACCTTTGAAGACCATTCTCATTTAAGCCATCATACCAGTGATCTTGAAAAATCTGCCTTTATCCCTTCTCTTGCCTTATTATGGTCTGTTTGCACAGGGCTTTCAATGGAGGCTTCATTCCCAAGGGATGAAAAACAACTCCTTCATGTGTCAGGAGTTTGTTGTTGAAGCTACCAAGCCATATGTGACAAAAAGCATAGGGCTCACGTGGATGATATTCTCCCCACATATTGTGATTCTTCTGAATTAGCAACGGTCTTTGTCAACCACAAAACCAATCATTAAGTCTTGGGTATTCAAGTTACACTAGAAAATCTTGCACAAACATCTCCATTCCAAAAACTTGGTAAAATTCCAGAGGAAGGTGCTGTGCTCTTTAAAAAAGGCTTTGTGATTTTCAAAAACTGTTGTGAGATGTTAATTGGCACAGAACCTCACTTAAACCAACCTCCCAGGAACTTTCCCTGCTTTTCTAAGTTTTATAAGGAGAGACCAGTCCCTCTTCTCCATGCCATTCTACTTCTGAGACTAAGACAGCTCTAGCTGCAGTAGAAGCAGCTATGCCCAATATTTGAGTACAGAGGTGGGACCCGCCTATGTGTCTTTCTCTAGGATTCCTAAAACCAACCATGACCCTCACTGGGGTACTCTGCCAACTGCAGAATATTTTGGAATAAATCCATTTGGGACATTCTCCTTCCAGGGTTCTAAACTCTCACTATGATTTCGTGGCAAAATTAATTTCAAAGGGAATGAATGTGTTATAGAAGCTAGGTAAAGCACAGAAACAATTACCATTTCATATTAAGGAGATCAGCTTCGACTCTGGCAACAGTCTGCTGCCTGGAAATGTTCTTTGGCTAATTACTCTGGGTAACTTGACTCTCTTCTTTAGCTATCCAGGATATTATACTTTTCATCAAGTCTTGTGTTTATCTTTCCCAAGGTCACACAGTTTCAACCCCTCGCTTGCTTCAACTCAGACTATATTAACAGAGGCTTTTGGCAATAGCATCCTACCTACAACTCTTCTTTGAATTCTAAAGTAGGATGCACATCCTACACCTCTGATCAACAAGTATAACTCTTTTGCAGTTTCCATGCTTTTAGAAGATGTGGCCTTTTCCTCCAATATTTACAGTGACTGCTCCAGTGTAGTAGGGATAGTGCAAGCCTACTTTCATCAGACAGACCCTGGATCAAAAGTTACAGCATCTTTTCCTTAGAACCTAGGAATTCTTGTATCATTGCCAGCTTTCTTGCTGTGTGGTTCATATTTGGCCACATTCAGGTCTTCTCCAGCCATTGCTTAAAGGTAATACATGAGCAGATGCTTTGGTCTCTGTCCCTGCTCTGCTTCCCTACTGCTAGGCAGCCAGTCTTGATAAAAGTCAGTGAGAGCCATGCTCTATAACATAAACCTGCCTCTGCCTCCTGAGTGTTGTGATTAAAGGTGTGTGCCACCACCGCAAGGCTGCTCTATAACATCAAAGCTCTGCCTCTCCATGCAAAGAAGCTGCCATTTCCTAAGAACAGGTTAGACAAATAATTAAGCAATCTATACACTGTATTCATTTTCAGCCTGTCATGCATCACTATATTAACTCCAGAGGGATAACCTCTGACCCCATGTTGGTAGCGGCATCTTCGTTGTAGTTTTTGGAGGAGGCCTGCTCTTCTGGGACCACACAATCAGTATTAAGAGATGCCCATTTGGTTCTCTGGGTTCCAGTCTTAGCTGGAATCAGGCTCTTCACTGGATCCATAGACCTTTGTGTACCTTGATGTTACCCAGAGTGAACATTGCACACCTTTAGGGAAGACATGAGAATACCACTATCCCTACCTACATCAGCGATACCATCCTTACAGGGGATGTTTCAAACTATTTTCCTACCATAACATCTTTCCATTGCACCCTAGGTTTTACTCTCCTGTCTTTTGGAGACTAGTGCCATTCTTCAGCAGTGAAGTCATCTTCTGTGCAATGTTTTAAAATTTAATGTAAATAAGGCTTTATTTAGAGAATTGTTAAGAGTAGAGAAATCTCCCCATTTTTGCTTTTCTGATTGTTGTCTGAGACATCTGTGGTATCCTTGTAAAATAAACGGTCCCTTTATTTGTAAGGATACCCATGTTGTGAAATTGTTTTATGTTGTGCATGGAACTTTTTATAAGCAAGAGAATTGTCCTTGAAGCATCATGGATGTCTCACAACAGCCAATGTGTCAAAGCAGGGAGCAGTATACTGTTTGTAACCTCAGAAACAGTAGCAATAGAAACATGAACAAATTGCACTTTCCCAAAGGGAACACAAGAGGAACATACATCTGCCAAAGAGCATTGAGATGTAACTCTCTGGGGCTAACACAGTGAGGCATGACAGGCTGAAAATGAATACAGTGTGTGGATTGCTTAATTAATTATTTGACTAGCCTGTTCTCAGGAAATGGCAGATTCTTTGCATGGGGAGGCAGAGTTCTGACGTTATAGAACATGGCTCTCCTGGCTTTTATCAAGACTGGCTGTCTAGCAGTAGGGAAGCAGAGCAGGGACAGAGACCAAAGAGTCTGCTCATGTATTACCTTTAAGCAATGGCTGGAGAAGACCTGAATGAGACCAAATATGGCACACACGGAAAGCAAGTTGGCAGCGACACAAGAGTTCTTAGGTTCTATGGAAAAGATGCTGTAACTTTTGATCCAGGGTCTGTCTGTTCAAAGTAGGTTTGCATTATCTCTACTACATTGGAGAAGTCACTGTAAATATTGGAGGAAAAGGCCACATCTTCTAAAATCATGGAGACTGCAAAGAGTTATACTTTTTGAGTGTGGTCGTAGGATGTGCATTGTACTTTAGCACCCGAGGAAGAATGGTAGGTACAAAAGTGTGATGCAAATGGTAGAGGAGGGAGAAAATGCCTTCTGGAAAATAACTCAGTACCTATATTCCTGATGTATCTGTTAACCATATCCATGCACTTGAGTTGGGTTAGGACAAAAGCTTACTATAGTTATGTGCCTAGGCAACCAACCACTTTTTTATCCAGTGACTTGACCACATCCTTCCATACCTGTTTATACTAATGACTACCTCCATTTTGGGGGACACTTCTCTAACCCTCTGAGGTTCCAATGGGCTCTGTTTTATGCTAGAGCCCTGTGATTTAGACAGGATTTAATGTGTCACATCGACAACCAACATATTTATGAGAGGGATTCCTTACAATGAGAGAAGACATAATTGGTAATTAAATGGGTGTTTATATTCACAATAATGAAAGCATGGATGTGCCTTATTATATTCGCACATCCTGGAAGTGCAAAAAGCTTATGATCAGATTGTTTCTCTTGCTAATAGTTGAAAAACATTCTTTGACATGCTTTGAGGGTCCAATCCCTTTAGCTTGTTAAAACATTCCTTTTTCCTTTTGCTAGGAATAGCAGCTGTTATAGTCTTTCTTATTATCACTTTTATGCTCTAGTGTTGAGCATTGCAGTGAACTGTCCCTAGACTAAATGTGACGATTCATCACAAACATCTAAGAAATATGAAAGGAGGAGATGTGGGAACACAGGAAGCCCTGGGTTGTAGTAATATGGGCGGCGGGGCTGCGTTCTCAGCACCCCTGGCCGCCTGCCCGGCTAGCTTATGCCCGAAATAACAACACACAAACTGTATTCATTTAAACACTGCTTGGCCCATTCTCTTCTAGGCTAATTCTCACATATTAATTTAGCCCATTTCTAATCATCTGTGTATGGCACCCCAAGGTGCGCTTACTAGGAAGATTCTAGCCTATGTCCATCCTGGGTCGGAGCTTCATCCCGGGAGCAGGACATGGCGTCTCTCTCAGGCATCTGCTCCCAAGAGGAGAGATGTCGAGACTGACCTCACTTCCTCTTCCTCCCAGCGTTCTGTTCTGTTTACTCCTCCCACCTATCCTCTAACCAATAAAATGGGCCAAGGCAGTTCCTTTATTAGCCAATGACCTTCCTCCATCACTGGGTGAATGTGTAAGGAGTGAGGGAGTCCTGAGTAAATGTTTGTTGTTGACATAGGCACTAGTTTATCAAGGATCCCAATGCCTTAGATTAATAGAAATAGCAAAGCCTTTCCCAGGTAAGGCTCAGAGAAATGGCAAAGCTTTCCCCTGGTTCAAGTACAAGTATTTTGAACGTTCACCATTAGCTAAAATCAGTTTATACAGAAACTTTCAACAACAGCTTCCTCCTTCTCCTGGATGTTTGCCTCTTGAAACTGTCCCACTACAAAGACTTTTTATTAAAATTAGCTAAGGCTGCCTCATTGTTTGGCTATATACAACAAATCTGCTTATTCAAATTAGGTATAAAAAATAAATGCTCTGAGTTTCCAAGTTGTTGGTTTTGCATCTTCATCAGAGTGCACAACCCACCTGAACCCAACTTTTCAGTATGTGTGTCTGTTACTACTTCATTCCCTGCCACCTGAGTTATGTTAATCCATAAACTGTGTAGGCCATGGCAGATATGACTCCAGATTTCAAACTCTTATCTCCATTGGGAATTGTCTCTATAGAAAAAAAGAAATGTATATTGGAAGGCACTGAAAAATGTCTACCTTTGAAGCTGTGGGCAGTAAGATCCTGGATAGAATGGAGTCTACATTCAATTTACAAACCTCCCTTTGTTCCCATGATGGAAAATTATGAGAGGGGAAAATATTTGGGTGTATTGCTGTAGGTATGAAGACTGACTAGAAAAGAGCTGCCAAAATGCTTGTCATATCAGATTCCTCTCTGGATTTCATGTTTCTGACATCCTGGTAGGTATGTATCTGGGAAGGTAAAGGGAAAGAAGAAATAAGGAAAAATATTTTGGGATGTGCAAATGAATGCCAGTCTCATGGGAAATTCTAGAAGTATCATGGTTACTAGGGGACACACTGACATCCAGTAACTTAGGCAATTTTGGGGCCCCACCACCATTTTCTCTAGTTACATGATCACAAACATCTTGACTAGTCACCATCTTGACTCATGTGATTGTCACTAACTTGACTTACATCATCATTGCCATCTTGGCTCCTGGGATCCTCACTATCTTATTGACATCACTTTCCTAGAAGGCAGCAAAATCACGTGGTTATTTCTGCCTGTGGTGGGGGCAGTTCTATGGTAACATGGACACATTTACCATCAGAGTAGGGATATCTGTGGGATCCAGCCATTTCACAGATTAAATGTGATAGTCACTCCACAGCTGTCAACCAATCTTAAATCTAGGTCTAGAAGTCATTGCCCCACTATGAACTTCTCAGAGGGTGTAGACTCACTTCCAGTCCTCACCCATAGGTACCATAAGGAGGGGAGAAGAAAGGAAAGAGGTGCTAAATCTGATTTTACCAGACCATGGTGAATTCACTCACAGAAATCTGCCTCTCATTTCCAAGTAGTAAAGGAAGAGGGCAAGAACTATTTATTGCTATTTTTGGAAGAAAAATTTGGAAGCATCTTGTGCTTACCTTTTCCTCTTGGCTTGCACGTCAAGATGAGGAGGACAGCTGCTAGAGTTTCCAGACCATGCTGATAATGGCAAATTGCATGTAGACACAAGGACACTTAGATGAAAGAAGATAGATTATCAAAGGAGAAACAGAGAGCTTAGAGGTCACGCCGGGCTGGACTTGTGGCATGGCTCCAGAAACACACAGCGAGGGTGGGGTGGGGGAGTATGCCTACTTATGGGTTATTTGTATAGTATCCACCACTCCAAAGTTTATACAAAGGGGTTATTTATTTATTTATTTATTTGAATACGCTCCTATGGTTGAATGAAGTTCAGGTAGGCTAATAGCTTTCTCCTTCCCATGCTACTGACTTCCATGGTAATTTCTTGAATCTCTTTCTCTACCCTGTCTCCTATTGTGTCTAAAGATAGATTTTCAATAATGATGTATATGAACTGTTTCTAGATGAGTACAGTTTAAATCAATTTCATGTGGAACAAGTCCAGTAGAAGGACCATTCGTCAAACGCACTCTACCCTGCCTTGTTTAACTACAGTGACTTTTGTTTATTTTGTTTGTGCCATGGACTGATGGTGTTGGTAGAGATGGCAGGTGTTTGTTCTATATGCAGCCTTCACCTTATTTTCTGTTTCTGGCTTTTTTCCTGTATGGGAGAATAAGGAGAAAGAAGAATGAAGTAATTTGTAATTTTTATTTATCTGCTGACAAAGAACCTATTGTCTTCTTTTTCTTTTCCTCCAATATCTTATTCCATCTAGGGAAATATTCCTAGATTGAGATGATAATGCTGATAATTTCATAAGCCTCTTTCATTAAACTTCATGAGAAAATTTTTCTTTGTGTCTCTGGAACCATTTTCTCTACTTTATCTTTTTATTTAATATGGTTAGAAAATTCAATAAAACAACTTGGGAAATTAATATGGAAATTTGGAATTAAATGTTAAAATAGATGATGAAGAGTCTTAAAAACCACAAAGAACTATTTTTGGAATGCAGTATCACGATTATGCTTTCTAATTTTATACTATTTTTGAGATGGCTATCCTGGGCTCACTGTGTACATTAGGTTGGCTTCAGTTTAACAGAGATGTGTCTGCCTCTGTCACCAAAGGTCTGGGTTTAAAAGTGCATGGCACCACACTGGGCACCAATTTTAGCAAAAGTTTGGATGACCAGTACCTAGCTCCTTTCCTTCTTGTTAGAAACCACACATTTTCGTCTTTGAAACCCAATATATTAGATGATCAGGAAAATTATTATAAAAAACCCATATATAAGATATTTAATTACAAATTCAACTTTCAGGTTACATACTGAGTGATCACTGACTAAAGCCACCACTCATTCTCCAGTTCATTCTAGAGGGATCATAGATTGACAGCACAAACAGCTTAAGGCCCTAGGAAAGTATTAGCATTCAAAAGACAATTTACTTATCATTACAATATAAGACCTGGAAGTGAGCTCCTATACATCACCAAAAAATAATATCATTAAGTGAATTGAAACGAAAGGTTCAATTACTTAAGCCTCAGATGAAAATTCCTCTGATGTAACACCTTATCTGTTGACCATTTCAACCAACTGACATTTAAGGCTTACATATTTTGAAGCAATATAATTACTGTATTAGTACAATATAAATAAATTATAATGGGAAATGATCTTTATAAATCATTTTCTTGTGAATTTTCTCTGTTGTAATGAGTCAGATTTTTCTAATAAATGGGCAACCAAATTAATATGTTTATAATCAGCAATAATGATTAGAAAGGAAGAATCAGAGAAGTGTGCAGCTAATGAGGATCATTCAATATTCATTTGAACCTCCAGAGCCATGAGACCCCGCAGAACTCTCTGGAAGGTTGTCAAAGCTGCGCATACATTATAAGAGCTGCTAGTCACATGTAGTTGTTGAACAATTTAGGTGAGATAAATAGAATATATTTTAAATTTCATTAAACAAATTAATTTGATACCTATTAGTGTGATACAAATTAGTGTGATACTAGGTTTAAAATGGAGATTTAGAGTTCTCACATATTGAAATAAAGTGCTGATAAAATTAAGTGGTTTATATTTTTATATTCATTGATTTTCAAACAGAATATAGTTGCAAAGCAAGAATTGAGAAAATCTTTTTAATCCAGTCCTCCAGTCTCCAAATAAAAAGAGATGAATGCAATTAATGTAGAATATAAATATTTAATATGCATGTTCACTTATGACATGGGTTAACCATTTTTCACATTTTTATTTTTTAAAGTATAATATGTCATATTTAAAATCACTGTACATAGTTAAACTATTTTAATCCTTTTAAAGCATTTACTTAAAATTAAGGCCTAATACTGCAGTTTAATTTACAAAATCACATTTTTTTTTTTGGCATAAGAGAAGCATCAGTACATGATCTCTGGTAAGTTAGAAGGTACCATTTTAACTGCCTATAGATTTTGGTAGTGGTTCTTATGTTCGAAATATAATCTTGGGGCTTAGAAAATGATACCAGAAACACATAGTGCTTTGTTGTGTTCAGCTGAAGTAATTGTCTCAGAGTCAAAGTGTAAACTTGACTGTTTCCACTCCAAGAACATAGAGGGGCTCTGTCTCCAAAAGTCCCTGGAGTGACTAAAGAAACTGGCTCAAAAAGATCTACCACTGTCTTTTTACAATCTATTTAAAAATCTTGTCAAATAACCAGGAAAGGTTAAACATATAAGCAGCATCAAAACAAACTATCAATAGGCCCAGATAAACTTTGTAAGACCTAGTCTTCTGACTGCAGTTCAGAGATTACCTGGGAGACCTGCCTTGTCTAACACTGAAAGTTTTGCTTGCTGTCCTGCTTATACTCACCTGATTTGTGATCAGTTCCTGCTCCCTCCATTTGTCTCTCAACCATGAAGACAATATTTCAGGTTGAGCTATCTGGTCCTTGCATTTCATAATTCTATATGGATTTCATGTGAGTTAATAAATTTATTACTCTTTTGAATTGTTAATCTATCATTTGTTATGGGAGTGCTAGGGTCACCCTGCCTTTCTACTTCTTACAAAATATGGAACAAAAAATTCTTAATTGGAAGGAGAATGTAATGACTAAGTAAAGTGTTTATCAATTTCTATCACCAAACTTTGAAAGGTATTTGCCATGAGTACTAGCCAATAGTTGAGGGTATGAGCTGGATGACATTAGTGGAATGGATTATGCAAGTAAAATTACTATAGAAGTACTTGCATAATTTTCATATCTACCCCTGCTTCTCTCTGTTGGACCTAGGCAATTACCCATAACTTACTGACTTAATGTACTACTGTCCATAGACTTAATATGTATCATTCTACTAGACACTGTGTGTGTGTGTGTGTGTCTAATCTCCTGAAATTAAACACAAATTCTTTGTGGAGTTATTGTGTAGTTACCTTTAACTTATACTTGGAAACTTTCTCTTCATCCTGGCTTCTCTCTCTGTTCTTTTTTCTTTTTCTTTTCTTTTTTTATTGAGAAAAGGAAAAAAAAACAAGTTTCCCCTTCCTCCCAGCCTCCCATTTCCCTCCCCCTCCTCCTACCCTTCCCCCAGTCCTCCCACCCTTCTCCCCCTCCCCCCACTCCTCTCCCCCTCCCTCTCCAGTCCAAAGAGCAGTCAGGGTTCCCTGCCCTGTGGTAAGTCCTAGGTCCTCCCCCCTCCGTCCATATCTAGGAAGGTGAACATCCAAACTGGCTAGGCTCCCACAAAGCCAGCACATTAAGTAGGATCAAAGCCCCGTGCCATTGTCCTTGGCTTCTCATCAGCCCTCATTGTTCGCCATGTTCAGAGAGTCCGACCCTATCCCAAGCTTTTTCAGTCACAGTCCAGCTGGCCTTGGTGAGCTCCCAATAGATCAGCTCCACTGTCTCAGTGGGTGGCTGCACCCCTCGCGGTCCCGACTTCTCGGCTCATGTTCTTCCTCCTTCTGCTCCTCACTGGGAGTGGAGCTGATCAGTCTTAAACCGGTCTTCTCTATGGAAACCATGAAAGCCAGAAGGTCCTGGATAGATGTACTGCAGAAACTGAGAGACCATGGATGCAAGCCCAGACTACTATACCCAGCCAAGCTTTCGTTCACTAAAAATGGAGAAAATAAAATTTTCTAGGATAAAAACAAATTTAAACAATACGTAGCCACAAATCCAGCCTTACAGAAAGTAATAGAAGGAAAATCACTAACCAAGGAGTCCAACAATGACCACAATAACTCAGACATCTAGAGACCCTTCACCAGCGCAAGTCAAAGAAGGGAAACACACAAACTCTACAACTAAAAAAGTAACCGGAGTTAACAACCACTGGTCATTAATATCACTTAATGTCAATGGACTCAACTCACTTATAAAAAGGCACAGGCTAAGAGATTGGATACAAAAACAGGATCCAACATTCTGCTGTTTACAAGAAACACATCTCAACCAAAAAGACAGGCATCTACTCAGAGTAAAGGGCTGGGAAAAGGCTTATCAGGCAAATGAACCTAAGAAACAAGCAGGTGTGACCATACTAATTTCTAACAAAGTTGACTTCAAACTTAAATCAATCAGAAAAGATGGAGAGGGGCATTTTATACTCATAACAGGAACAGTTCAGCAGGATGAAGTCTCAATCCTGAACATCTATGACCCTAATATAAAAGCACCCACGTACATAAAAGAAACATTGCTAAAACTCAAGGCAGCCATCAAACCACACACACTAATAGTAGGAGACTTCAACACTCCTCTCTCACCAATGGACAGGTCAATCAGACAGAAATCTAACAGAGAAATAAGAGAATTAATGGAGGTAATGAAGCAAATGGACTTAACAGACATCTGTAGAACATTCTACCCAAATAGGAAAGAATATACCTTCTTCTCTGCAGCTCATGGAACCTTCTCGAAAATCGACCACATAATCGGTAACAAAGCAAACATCCACAGTTTCAAAAAAATATTAGTAACCACCTGTGTCTTATCAGATCACCATGGATTAAAGTTAGAATTCAACAACAATGCTACCCCCAGAAATCCTACAAACTCATGGAAACTGAACAGTCAACTACTGAACCATACTTGGATTAAGGAAGAAAGAAAGAAAGAAATTAAAGTCTTCCTGGAATTCAATGAAAATAAAGAAACAACATACTCAAACTTATGGGACACTATGAAAGCAGTCCTAAGAGGAAAGTTCATAGCACTAAGTGCCCACTTAAAGAAAACAGAGAAAGCTCACATTGGAGACTTAACAGCCCACCTGAAAGCTCTAGAAAAAAAAAAGAAGCAGACTCACCTAGGAGGAGTAGAAGACTGGAAATAATCAAACTGAGGGCTGAAATCAACAAAATAGAAACACAGAAAACAATCCAAAGAATCAATGAAACAAAAAGCTGGTTCCTGGAGAAAATCAACAAGATTGACAAACCCCTATCCAAGCTAATCAAACGGCAGAGAGAGAATTTGCAAATTAATAAGATCAGAAATGAAAAGGGGGACATAATCACAGACACAGAGGAAATTCAGAGAATCATTAGATCTTACTACAAAAGCCTATATGCCACAAAATTGGAAAATGTAAAGGTAATGGACACTTTTTTAGATAAATACCATATACCAAAGTTAAACCAGGACCAGGTGAACCATCTAAATAGACCTGTTAGTCGCGAAGAATTAGAAGCTGTTATCAAAAACCTCCCTACCAAAAAAAGCCCAGGACCAGATGGTTTCAATGCGGAATTCTACCAGAACTTCCAAGAAGACCTAATACCTATACTCCTTAATGTATTTCACAATATAGAAACAGAAGAGTCATTGCCAAATTCCTTTTATGAAGCTACAGTTACTCTGATACCAAAACCGCAAAAAGACTCAACCAAGAAAGAGAATTATAGGCCAATCTCACTCATGAACATCGACGCAAAAATCCTCAACAAAATACTGGCAAACCGAATCCAGGAACACATTAGAAAAATTATCCATTATGATCAAGTAGGCTTCATCCCAGAGATGCAGGGCTGGTTCAACATATGGAAATCTATCAATGTAATCCGTCATATAAATAAACTGAAAGAAAAAAAACCATATGATCATTTCTCTCTCTTTTTTTTGTGACTAAGTTTACAAAGAAAGCCTTGATAAAAGCTTGAGCCAAGAAAGACAGAATAGCCGTCATCTGCAGGCACCATTTGTACCTGCAGGGCTCCTGTAATAAAAGAATTATTAATATGTCAGGATTTCTGTTCTTGGTCTTTCAAAGTACCTTACAGCTTACTCCAGTTAACTGATTATTGCACCCATTTACAACCCACCCACTGTGGAGTGTCTTGCTAATGCTGAGAAATTTCCCAATTCCATATTGCCAATCCCCGGTGAAGACAGAAATAAGGGTCCAATCACTTTCAGCATTATTTTCCACTTTTAGCACTATGGTGCTGTGTTTCAATAGAGTACTTTGTAGGTGGTTAAATTCAAGTTTATTTTTCTATTAATATAACCATAGAAAATGTGCCCTAATAGCCTTAATCTGTATTATATACTGAATAGATAATAGGATAATTTTCTTAATGAAAAAAGCTAATATATACTACATATATAGAATTTTAACTTGTGCCAATAATGACTTCTTGGTTACTGTAGTCTCCACTTTTCTGATGTAAATGTTTTATAAAAACGGCTAGTGATTTTACCGATTATCTTCAAATAGCACAATAAACACTTTCTTAATGACTCTATGAATAAATTTTCAAAATTATTTTTCTCAATAAAGAGCTAATGCCGTGGCAGTTCTAAGCCCTGTACAATTGACTCTAAATTCATTCAATTCATCTTTAAATGTTATAGTTAATCATTTGTTTTATTTATTTTAGAAGAAAACATAACTCTTTTCAATCTCTGAAATTTAGAAATCAAGACTTTTGTTTAGTTCCCACAATGTTTATGCAGGCACAAAAAAATTTCTAAAGGCATTGAGGAAGGAAACTCCATTTTCTAGGCTCTGGTCCTGCTTTACTCCTGTCTAGTTGCAGCTGTCTGCTAAGACTGTCCAATAATTAGGTTGACCATACTAGGATCCATTATGGTACTCAAATGTGAGATGGTGCTGGCTTCTGATCACCACAAGGATGAAAAGTGTAAGAGGGGAGGGTTGCCAGGTGGGATTCACTGACATGCTCCAAAGGACAGTCTGGTAGTCTCCTAAACATTTGCATTTCTTCTTTTCTTATGATGGATGGAATGGAACAATGACTATATCAGGACAGTAGAGGTAGTTTGTTAGTTTTTAAGAATTCTCCACAAGCCCAAACCAAAGGCTGCTCAAACATCTTTTTGACTTAATGAGAAGGTTCTATAGTCTTGAAAAGGGGCCTGGAGAGATGGCTCAGAAGTTAAGAGCATTGTCTGCTCTTCCAAAGGTCCTGAGTTCAATTCCCAGCAACCACATGATGGCTCACAACCATCTGTAATGGGGTCTGGTGCCTTCTTCTGGCCTGCAGGCATGCACACAGACAGAATATTGTATACATAATAAATAAATAAATATATTTTTTAAAAAGAATATAGTCTTGAAAAGACTTTAGTTTGTACTGACAAAGAAATCATACCTTTCTGATTAAGTGTTGGAGGTGTCCCAGGATACAGTATTAGTTATCATCCTGGTATTCAGTTAGAAATATGAAGGAGCTGGAAGCAATCAGTTGCTTTTCAGAAAAAGACAATACTAAATCGTGTGTGTGTGTGTGTGTATTTGTGTGTGTGTGTGAGTGTGTGTAGCTGTATGCACATGGGAAGGAAATAGCAAACAGTAAATGAAATGGAATAAAATGCTACTATTTGAATCCATGTAAATGATATGTGGGTATATTGTGTTATTGTCTTCTTGTAATTTTTAACAGTGAATTTATGCCTCTAAAACATTAAAAATGAAAGTTTCTCATCTAGATTTTTGTCTATGAATGCATATTATACATAGAAATGTTATTAAATATAATTAAGATGATTCTATACATTTATATTTAGATGTGTTTCCCTTTCTCATATGAACATGTACTGAATTATGTTAGAATTGGGGCATTTGTTAGACTTATGTCATTGTGATAAAATACTTGAGAAAAACAATTTATTGGGATGAAATTTTTATTTCACATTGTGGTTTCCAAGGTTTCAGTCCATGGTTCATCAACCTGTTGCTTTTGGACTTGTAGTAGCACAATATAATTTGACAGTACTGCATGCTGAGTAAGCATAAACAGTGGGAATAAGTTAAACAGAGGGAGAGAAAGAGAGATATCAAGGGATAAGCAGCCTAATATGTCATTCTGAAGACTAACTGTGGCCGTGTGAATGAAAATGCTCACCATAGGCTCATATATATAAATGTATGGTTCCCAGTTTAGGAAGAATTAGAGGGTGTGGCCTTGATGGAGGAGGTGTTTCACTGAGGGTAGGCTAGGTATAGTTCTATTTTCTCTCCCTTCTGACCGCAAATAAAATTATAAGCTCCCAGTTATTACCCCATCACTGTGCCTGCCTGCCTGCCTGATGCAAGGCTTTGTGATGCTTGCTGCCGTGATGAGCCCCTGAAACTGTAAGAAAACCTCCAAATTAAATGTTTTCTTTTATAAGTCACTTTGGTCATGGTGTTCTGTCATTACAATAGAGAAGTAACTAAATACTAACATTATTGTAACTAGACAACATCTTTTAAAGATTTGACTTCATTCCAATTCATAACAGGATGAGTACCACACCTCCAACATATGAGCTTTTGGGGGGCCCACTACAGATTAAAATCACAGATACCAGATTTTAAAGAGCGTGTTCATTTAACTATAACTAAATTTCTATTGAAAACAAAGTGCTCTACACTGTTCAATGTGTGTGAAGTCCTTTGGTTTATGTGTTGCTTTTATTGGTTAATGATAAAGAAGCTGCTTTAGCTAATGGTTTAACAGAATATAGCCAGGCTGAAATATATATATACATATATATGTATATATATACATAAATATACATACTATATATACATATATATTATATATATATTTAGAGAGAGAGAGAAAGAGAGAGAGAGAGAGAGAGAGAGAGAGAGAGAGAGAGAGAGAGAGAGAGAATAAGGGGAGTCAAGTAGAAGCTATGTAGCCCCTCCAGGGATAGATGCCAGATGCTGGATGTAACTTTACTCAGTAAGCCACAGCCACGTGGCAATACACAGATTAATAGAAATGGGTAAACCAAAGACATAAGAGCTAGCTAGCAATATGCTTAAGTGATTGGCCAAACAGTGAATTAAATAATTTAATTTCTGAGTAGTTATTTTGAGTCTGGACAGCCAGGAACGAAAGCAGTTCAATGTCTCAATGAATCCTTTACATATGTTGCACAATCCCTGTCTACTTTTACATAACATTATCAAAATTGGGATTGCAAAACTAAAATGTTTGGGGGATTTTGTAGTGGGAGGAAAATCATGCTATGAGATCTAGCATCAGCTATTCCTCGATCTACTTACTGAAATGATAGCTTGTTCATATGGTTCAAACTTCTGCCTCTCCAGAGAGAGGCATTTTTAGTGTATGTGTACAGTTACACATGCATGTCATGTGCTTATATCCATATGCTAATATATCATAATTAAATTCCTTACATGTTTTATTGAGCCACTTCTATATGCCAGAAGCCATCTATGTGAGTGATGTAAGAATGAACAACAACAAAATTTACCTCTTAGGGCCAAAGGAACTGAATTGAAGACCTGGATATCAATCCACACACCTACAAACACCCGATTTTTGACGATGAAGCAAAAAATATAAAATGGAAAAGAGAAAATATGTTCGACAAATGGTACTGGCATAATTGGATATCAACATGTAGAAAAATGAAAATAAATCCAGATCTATTAAAACCAACCAAACTGAATCTCATAGAAGAGAAATTGGGAAATACAATTGAACACATTGGCACAGGAGACCACTTCCTAAATATAACTCAGTGGCACAGACACTGAGAGAAACAATTAATAATGGGACCTTCTGAAACTGAGACACTTCTGTAAAGCAAACGATATAAGACATAACAGCAGCCCACAGAATCTAAAATGGCTGAACGACACTTAAGATGCATAACATCCTTAGTCATCAGAGAAATGTAAATCAAAACAACTCTGAGATTCCATCTTACACCTTTAAGAATGGCCAATATCAAAAACACTGATGACAACTTATGCTGGAGAGAATGTGGGGTAAAAAGAACACTCCTGCATTACTGGTGGGAATGAAAACCGATACTGTCCCTTTGGATATCAGTATGGTGATTTCTCAGAAAATTAGGAAACAACCTACCTCAAGACCCAGCAATACCACTTTGGGGTATATACCCAAAGGATGCTCAATCATACCACAAGGACATGTGCTCAACTATGTTCGTAGCAGCATTAAACAACCTAAATGCCCCTCAGCTGAAGAATGGATAAAGAAAACTTGGTACATTTACACAATAGAATACTACACAGCAGAAAAAATAATTGCACCTTGAAATTTGTGGCCAAATGGATAGATCTAGAATGGATAGATAGAGTGAGGTAACCCAGATCCAGAAAGACAAATATCATATGTCCTCACTCATAAGTGACTTTTAGACATAAAGCAAAGAAAGACCAGCCTATAATTCACAATCCCAGAGAACCTAGACTACAAAGAGGATCCTAAGAGAGACATATATGAATCTAATCTACATGGGAAGTAGAAAAAGACAAAAATCTCCTGAGCAAATTGGGAGCATGAACCATGGGAGAGGATGGAAGGGGAGGGGAGAGGAAGGAAGGGGAGCAGGAAAAGTGTATAGCTCAATAAAAACAATTGTAAAAATTTACCTCCTACTTTATCATTCTGATGAGAGCAGACACAATGATAATCTACAAGTATAAAGAACATATCGTAGCCATCTTTCAGTATCCATTGGTCTTAGGATCTCCTGCAAACAGCATATTTGTAGATATACAAGCTATTAATATGAAATGGCATAGTGTTTGCAAATAACCTATTTCCATCCCCACTATATACTTTAAACAATTTCTAGATTGCTTATAATATACATTATATATGTTATTTAAATAATTGCCATGCTGTACTATTTAGGATGAGAGAGGTCTGTACATGTCTATTAGAAATGCAGCGTTATTTCTAAATATTTTTGATATATGGGCAGTAGATTCTACAACTATAGAGGGCTGAATGTATATGATATGATAGGATATGCAATGTGCCTTTAAATAAAAAGGACACAGAAAATAAAGTTGAGAGTGACACGCCACAAGGCACATATGAATAAGGATATAATTTTCAGTAGGATCATTAGCATAGGTGGCTTGTGAAAAGGCCATTGTAAATGAAGACTTGAAAGAGATGAGAGGTATGTAGAGAGTGTATAAGAAGAAAAAGCTGGTCCAAAATGTGGGATTTTCATGTTCAGTCTCAAGTAGGAAGAAGAAATGGTTCATTCTGACTTGATAAGGGTAATCCAAAGAGAAAATATCTCCAGAGAAGGTCAGGGAAGTAATGCCCAAATCAAGTGAGTGGAGAGCCACTGGAGGGGGTTTCAGTTTACTTTCTCATAACTCTGATCAAATATCCAAACACTGATATCATTGTTTCTGAACACAAAAAAATGCCTATTTTTCATCATGTCAGTTGTAGACAAATTACAGTGTCATTTCATGTAGATAATTATGAATTTGCAATTGATAACCTATTATGGCTCATGTACAGGCTAGACATTTTGTATATAGAATGAACAATGTACCTGTATTAGTTTCCTGTTCTGTTGCTATGATATAATGCCATGGCAAAGACAATTTATAAGTGAAATTGATAAATTGGGCTCACAGTTTGAGGGGGAGAGTCCATTACGGTGAAGAAGTCATGTTGGAGGGAGCTTGAGGTACATGGCTACTTTTCATCTTCAGGCAGTGTATTAGTTACTTTTCTTTTGCTGTGGTAAAACACTGTGACAAAAGGAAACCTAGTGAGGAGTCCATTAGGGTGGGCAGACATAGCAGCAAGAAGAAGGCACAAAGGCAAGATCATGAAGCTGAAAGCTCACATCCTTAAACATAGTAGAAAACAAAGAATGTAAAATGAAAGAAGGGGGAGGCTACAAACTCTCGAAACCCAATCCCAATGACATACTTCTTCCAGCAAGGTTACACCACCTTGCCAAAAAGCACTTCCAACTGTGAACCAAGTATTTACTAAGTCTATGGGGAACATTTCTCTTTCAAACCACCACAGTTGGTAAGTGTGGTGGTGCATTTCTTTATTCCAGCATTCTCTGGAGACAGAGGCCCGGAGAGTCTCTGTGAGTATGACTATCCTGGTCTACATAGTGAGTTTCAGGACAGTCTGGGCTATGTAGAAAGACTCTTTCTAAAAAAAAAAAAAAACAAGGTAAACTAGCACAGGCAAAAAGCAGAAAGAAATGAATGCTAGCACTGAGAATTCTTTTCGTTCTTTCTTTCTTTCTTTCTTTCTTTCTTTTCTTTTCTTTTTTCTTTTTTTGTAAATTCGGTTCAGAAACTCAGTCCATGATATGGCCCCATGCAGAGTAAACCTAATCTAGTTAATCCTTCATAGGTATGCCAAGAGTCTAACCAAATCAGGGAACCAGCACAGACATACCAAGAGGCTTTAACCAGATTCTGTCGAATTGACAATGTTAACCATCATAATACCTATTCTCTTGGGAATAATACTTTAGCAAATACAACAGTGATGTGAACAAAAATGACTTGTGTCACAAGTATGGCCAAATATAGATCAGATGAATGTGTTATTAAGCCTGTTCACAGGAGTGATCCTGGAGGGTTTGACTGAGACAGGAAATGAGGTCTGGATGCTATGTTGTTTGAATTGAATAGCTATGATCAAGTTGTATTATACAATACAAATCCCCTAAACTCTAAATTGTGGTATTAAGAGTGCTTTTTGATGGTAGAATCTCATGCATAAGAGAGAAGAAATAAGTAAGTAGATATTTTACATCATGTTAATTGAAGAAGACAGAATGCCAGAGTGGATATGTTCCCAAGCAAAATTCACAAAAGCAGAGGTGAAGCAATACAATGAAGTCCTCTTTCATCATTGGGATGTTGTACCACTTAATTTTATATATTCAGTACTATACTAGTATGCCCATTTTGTAGACACATACATATGTATATGTACATTTTGTATGAGCGTAATGTGGAACACATTTTATTATCTATTTTGAAAACACAGCTTGGACATGTTGGCACACAGATAATCTCAAAATTGGAGATATAGATTCAGGAGGATACAGGGTTCAAAATGAGCCTCAGCTACCTAGTGAGTTTGAGATCAGGCTTGACAATTTTAAACAATGTAGGAAGACAGAAAACCAAGATCATTGTCACCAAAGACTTGCAGTCAATATTGTTTGGGTGTCCGCAGTGACTACTGTTAATCTATAAATCCAGCCATATGATTTTTATCAATAGTGTTTAGCAGCCCCAGCAGAGTCAAAGCAGAATTATTTGACATTGAAAAACATCAAAAATATACAAATGGTTTAACTTTTTAATTGCCTGAGTTATAATTTGATAATTTTTCCTTGCCTCCCAGAGACTTTTGTAGTAAAAAACATAAGGCAATGTATTTAATTATTTTGAGATCTTATAAGAAAAGTCCTTACAAAATGCAAAGGGACACTACCAAGATTATAACAGAAAATTAGACTGGCTATTGGTAATGTTTGCCGTGTAACATTGATGTCTGAGTTTTGCATTACCTGTCATTTATTGCCTTTTGATCCATCCTTCATGATTAACTTAGGTATAATTTTCCCAAGACATGATGTTATAGCATCTGTTTAAGAAACTTCAGACTAAATCAACACCTGATGATGCATATGTTCACAAAATAACAAACATGTCAAAATAGAAGTCCCATTTCCCCCTTAATTTAATAGCATCCTATTCTTCCCAGGAAAATCTGCTCAAGGAATTTTCATATATCAATGATCTTTTAATTGCAAACTGGATCAGATTCAAAAATTAAATGTATACCTAAATGAATATTTAGTGTGTATTTTAAGATTCCTATTTTGATCCTGACTCTATTGTTAGTCTTTGGATATTGAAAAAAAAGATAAGATCAATCAATTCATTTTATTTATTCAAGGATTTGAGCTAAGAATCAAAACATGAATGGGTGGTCAGTTTATGAAGAGTTTTTAATCTCCCAAATTAATGGGGTTTGATTTTGCAACCTCCAAAGTGTTTTCATAAAAGAAATGACATAATCAAATTTGTGTTCAAGTAACATAGGCAGCGAAGTTATAAAGAAAGAGAAAGATTCACATTGAGTGTGTGCCTGCAATGGAAAAGGCACAGGACTAAATGTTCTGCATCCACATTCCCACTTAATCATAGTAATGGGCCCCCCAAATCAAACTTTACAATTGACATTTTACAGGTATGATTGTTAACATAAGTTGTCAATTTGACAGAATGTAGAAGGAAATATACCTTTCTAGACTGAGTTTAGTGAGGTGGGAAGAGCCACTCTAAACTCAGGCAGCACCACTCCACCGATGAGAGTCCTAGACTCCAAAGAAAGCAGAAAGCAGACAGAGTACTGGCATTCCTCTTTCTTTATTCCTTGAGTGTGGATGGAGTGTGACCAACTGCCTTGTGCTCTTGTAGTCAGTCATTCTCTGCCCTGATGAGCTGAATGATGAATCATATAATCAAAACAAACCATCTCTTTCGATGCCTTTGTCAGGTATTATGATACAGTATCAAGATAATATCAAATGGAACAAGTCAGGAAACAAGATTTGGAGAGGCTTATTTTCATAGGGTCATAATTCTAGTAAAAGATATTGTTGGCATCTGGTTACAGTCTAAGTCCAAGATATAATTTTCTTCTGGGATCTGGGAATGTATGAGCAACTTTCAGAGAATATACTTAGCAACTTATGTTTATTGTATGAAGTTAGAGGCTCACAGGGAGGAAAGAAGAGGGAGGAATCAAGAACCCCACACCAGATTTTTTTTTTTTTTGCCTAAATGAATTGGTAGATGATGATGATGCCTTTAAAAGAAAATTTCTGAGGTGAAAAATAATACACAGAAAATAGGCATCCTCCTGAATATTAATCTTCAGCAAGCGATGAAAGGAGACAGAGACAGAGACCCACATTGGAGCACAGGACTGAATTCTCAAGGTCCAAATCAGGAGCAGAAGGAGAGAGAGCACGAGCAAGGAACTCAGGACCATGAGGGGTGCACCCACACACTTAGACAATGGGGATGTTCTACTGGGAACTCACCAAGACCAGCTGGCCTGGGTCTGGAAAAGCCTGGGATAAAACCGGACTCTCTGAACATAGCAGACAATGAGGACTACTGAGAACTCAAGAACAATGGCAATGGGTTTCTGATCCTACTGCATGCACTGGCTTTGTGGGAGCCTAGGCAGTTTGGTTGCTCAACTTACTAGACCTGGATGGAGGTGGGGGTTCCTTGGACTTCCCACAGGACAGGGAACCCTGATTGCTTTTCGGGCTGAGGGGGGGAACTAAATTGGGGGAGGGGGAGGGAAATGGGAGGCGGTGGCGGGGAAGAGACAGAAATCTTTAATAAATAAATAAATTAAAAAAATAAAAATAAATAAATAAATAAAGTAAATTAATAAATTAAAAGCAAAAAAAAATAAAAGTCAGTGGAGCATCAAAAAAAAAAAAAAGAAAAGCGATACTGAAGATAGAGGATACAATGCAAATAACTGATGGAATGAAATGATGGGACATGGGAAACAGCCCAGTGCAGTGTTTTGTCTGTGAGAGGACAAAGGTCAAGGGTACATGAAAGTGTAGTTATAAAAGCTGAGGAATGAATAATGTTGAAATATTTTAGACTACCAGACTCTACATGAACTCTGGATAATTGAAGTTTGAGTCAAGGGAACGTAGGGTAAGTTCAAAAAGAAGAGCAGTAGAGGTTCGATTTAACTACTGGGGAAAATATGAGAGGGAACTCACGACTATTTGCTAGGAAAATCCCAAGGCAAATACTTTGGCTCACTGTTATCAGAGATCCTTATGGCAAGTTGGTCTCAAGTTTATCATTTTAATATTTTTTTATTTTTCAAACTATAGATATCATAAAACATAAAGAAAATAATTCACATCATTACCCACGCATGGGGATGAACGGTCTATTCTTTATCATTGTGTGAAAAGGGGCAGGAACAAAGGACTCACAAGTTCTTTTTGAATGCTTTCATCTGGTTCTTACGTAAATGGTACTTGAGACAAGGAAAATGAATCAAGAGTATTTTTGTTCACACATTTTATGTATAGATTTAGAAATATCAAAATCCTGTCTTTGTTGAATTTCTTCATCGGAGGTATTTTTTACTTCCATGAATCAAATTTATTAATGACTGTAGGGTTATCCAGGTTTTGTATTTTTTGTTGTATGAAGTTTTGAAAAATTATATTTTTCTGGAAATGTGTTTGTTTATATTTTCAAATTTAGTACAAAGGCTGTATATATCCTGGCCAGGGAAGCAGGTAAGCTACCTGCAGATTTTTAACTTTCCCTCTCTCTTCCTCCAAACCCAGTCCCACAGTCTTATCCTCACCTCAGTATCAGACCACCTTCGGCAGCCTCCCTTCCCCTCTTGCTCTGCCTCAATGAATCACAGAGATCTTTCCCTCCAAACTTCCTCCCCTTACTCATTACTTCTGTCTGTCCTCAACACCAGCAGGCATTCATTGGGATCCCTCCATTCAGCCTGCCACAGAAGCAAACAGGCCAGCAAAGCAGCAAAGCCTCAGATTTTCACTTTCCTTCCTCTTCTCTATGTACAATTTCCTAGTCTCATCCCCAGGTCTGTAGAAGATGACCTGTTGTGGCCTTTTTTATTCTCTGTCCACATTGCCAAGGGCTAAGTAGATCCCGAGGAACACCCAGGATCTCCTCTGCATAATGTCTGACTATGGGTCTTTATATTTGCCCTTGTCTGCTACAGGTTGATTTGTTCTATCATCAGAGAAGATAGCTGAGCAAAGCATATATAACAGAATATCATTATGAATCAATTTGCCGGGCAATGGTGGTGGATGCCTTTAACCCCAGCACTGAGGAAGGCAGATAGATATCTATGCAAGGCCAGCCAGGACTACAGAATGAGTCCCTTTAATACTTGGTTTTACCTTAGGTTCTTCAGTTCCTAGTCACCCAAGCAGTGCTGGCTATGGGTTCCATCTCATGGAGTGGATCTTGAGTCAAATCAGATACTGGTCGGTTATGTCCACAAGCTTTGTGCTACCACAGCATATCTTGCAGACAGTGTGTCTCCTGTGAACCCATGCCACCAATCCCCATTCCTAATACCTAGGAAAAATGTTTTACCCCCAAACCCCTAGTAGCCACATCAGAATCCCAGAAGAATTTTCTATCAGGCAATACATAGATACCACACTCATAAGAACCAGATAGCATAACAGAAACCAAGGAAACCAAGACCAGATATCAACATGCAAATCCCAACTCAGCTATAAACCCTTTAATTTACAGTGGCGTCCTGTCTGCAAAATATGCTGTGGTAGCACAAAGCTTGTGGGTATAACCGACCAGTATCTGATTTGACTCAAGATCCACTCCATGAGATGGAACCCATAGCCAGCACTGCTTGGATGACTAGGAACTGAAGAACCTAAGGTAAAACCAAATATTACAGGGAGAAACTCATTCTGTAGTCCAGGCTGGCCTTGCATAGATATCTATCTGCCCTCCTCAGTGCTGGGGTTAAAGGCATCCACCACCATTGCCCGGCAAAATGATTCATAATGATATTCTGTTATATATCAATGCTTTGCTCAGCTATCTTCTCTGATGATAGAACAAATCAACCTGTAGCAGACAAGGGCAAATATAGAGACCCATAGTCAGACATTATGCAGAGAGTGAGAGGTCTTGGAACTTTCAGCACTAAATGGGATGTTTCCATCAAATCAGTGCTCAGGGAACCCCAACAGAAGAAAAGGCAGAAAGAGTGTTCATTCTGTATATATTATGGCTTCCAATGTAGTGTTTTATGGGGATTTTGAGTTTGTGAGTGACTGGGTTGCTTAATTCTTGTGCCTTCTCTTGGGCTCTTTTCTTGTGTTGCTTTATTTTATTCTATTCTGATGAATTAGGTTTTATTTATTTAATTATTCATTTATTTATTCATTTATTATCTCTTAGAAGACTGTTTTAAATAAATAAGCTAAACAAAGGGGGTTGATCCAAATAAGAGGTGAGTTGGGGAGGACCTGGGGGAAGTAGAGGGGGTGGAAATGTAATCAGGATATATGTATATTCTTTTTTTTATTATTATTATTACAAATTTTCACCTCCTCTTCTCCTCCCATTCCCCCCTCCCATTCTCCCTCTCCCTCCCTCTCCAGTCCAAAGAGTGGTCAGGGTTCCCTGCCCTGTGGGAAGTCCAAGGTCCTCCCCCTTTCATCCAGGTCTAGGAAGTTGAAGATCCAAACAGACTAGGTTTCCACAAAGCCAGTACATATATTATGTGAGGAAAAATAATTTTTTTCAATAAAAGGAAAAAATGGAAAAAGGTTGTGTATACAAACCTTTTATCTATTGAATATAAGTATAATTTCCTTACTAATATTATTTATATACATTTTACCTTGATTCATTAAATTAGTTTGTCACTTAATAATTTATCAAAGAACCATATTATAATTTTGTCATTCTTTTTTATTTTGTTTGACTTTTGACATCATTAAATACCATTTGCAATTTTAAATCTCATTTCTTTTCATTTATTCAGCTATTTATTTTTACATTCTTAATATTAATAGTGTATTCATTTCTTTTAAGCTCTCTAATTTCATAATATACAAATTTAAACTTCTTCAAAATACAACTTTAGGTTCAGAAATTTGAATGAATAACTCTTCATAATTATTGAGGCTCTGTTTTCTCATTTGTCTTTTAAAGTGTTTTTTGATCTTTAGATTTTGAGATTTTGTTTTTGATTTTTGCTAGTTTATAGTTTTGCATGGAATTTTATGTGAGTGAAACTTGATTATCTCAGTTTGTTAAAGGTGTCCTTACAGCTTGGATTCAGCTGACTTGAATATGCCTCATAGGCTTGCAAAAAGTGTTCATCACAAACTTTTTAGATATAACACTCTATTTTTATCTAACTGATCATACTCAATAATTGGGTGATTTAAATATCCTGTATTGCATTTTTTATCATGCTTGAAATGTCAGTTACTAACAGAATGATGTCAACAATCTCATGAAGATGATATCCTTTAACTTTTCTTTATAATTTTTCCATCACAGCACTAACCATGCCTAACCCTGTTTAGCATCTCCATCAGACAAGATCATACATGTCCAGGATAGTAATCAAAGACTTCTATCAGCATCTTAAGTTTTGGGAGGGTTATTGATCAACAAAGAGAAGATGTGAATTGTTTTATCTTTCTGAAGATGTGAGCCTGTTAACCTGTGGAAAATGGGTGTTTTAAATATGAATTATTTTTCTTTTTACATTAGAGTCTATCTTGTCTTGTACTAAGGTACCTACAGCCCTCCTTTTTTTGGAAGCACTATTGTACTATAAAAGGCTGTTTTGTTTGTTTGTTTGTTTTTTTCTGAGACAGAGTTTCTCTGCATAACAGCCCTGGCTGTCCTGGAGTTCACTCTGTAGACCACGCTGGTCTCAAACTCACAGAGATCCACCTGCCTCTGCCTCCCCAGTGCTGGGATTAAAAGTGTGTGCCACCATCGCCCAATTGTTTTGTTTATTTTTAACTGTTTTGTATACATGAAAAAAAAACACATCATGAGAGTTTATAAAGGTTCATCTGCATAATATTGTTCTAAAATGTTATTATTTATTTATTGGGTTTGTGTATTTGTATGCACTCATGCATGTGTGGTGTATACATGTGTTTGTGTGTTTCATGTCATATGTGTAGAGGTCAGATGGCAACTTGTGGGTATTGGTTCTCTCCTTCTACCTTGTGAGCCCCAGGGATCAAACTCAGGTTACCTGGCTCAGCTGCAAGTTCTCTTACTGACTGAATTTTCTAGTTACCTATTATGTGAGCAAACTTCATCTTCCAGCCTGAGAGTTTAGTGCATATACATATATGATGAGCTTCATTTAATTATGCAATATATTTCCCATTTTCTATTTCTCTATTTCAAGTGTTCATATATTCTTATAGCAATGTGGGCTGAACTAATTAATTTTTAAATATAAAGTTTAGTGGCTAATTAACTTTTCAAACATGCTAATTTTAACATAACAAATTAAAAAAATCTGCCAATTCTGTTACTTTCTACATCAAACAGAAGAAAAGTTTAGAATGCTTTAGTTCTTGTTTTCACTTTTCTAATATTAGCTACATAACTACAGTGACAGTCAAAATCCATGTACCTTCCTTCTGACTTGTTGGGAAATGTGTCTATGGCTTCCCGGCAAATACTTGTGATACTCTTGTCAAACTGTGAAAGCACCTTTCTATCCACATTGGATAACTTTTATCACATCCTTTTTCCCCCCGGCTTCATTGAAGCAGTAATGACTGCCTGGACTGTTGATAATAGCTTTGAAGCTGACTCCAGGATCAGCAAAAAAGTGGCATATTTGATTAATGTGATCTGCCACGGGCACATGGGGGAAGAATGGCAGCATGTGTGCTATATCACCTTGGGAGCCATCGAACAGTGATGAAATGGAATGCAACACAAAGCAGGTATGCTTTGATTTGGGATGGGTATTAGAGCACGGAAGCATGCAGAGCACAAGGCTCTTTGGAGAGAACAGGAGAAATAGCTGTCTAGGCCTGCTGGGCAGCTAAGAGATTAGCAGGGAGACTAGTTCAGCAGTAACAGGCAAGGAAGGCACTTTTCAAAGACAACTCATTCCTATTTGGTTTTTTTCCCTTTTCAACCTTTAAGAAATAAGATTCATGTTGTATCCCTTTTTTTCAGCAGCTCTTACATTCCTTTCTCTCTACATCCCAGGTTAATGAGGGGATCCCTTTCTCTCTACTCCCTAGGTTAATGAGAGAATGGGGAAGTCACCTGCTGCTTTACATTATCAGCTTTATTGCTCCCCTTCATTAGTGTGGATGATAGAGAGTTGAATGTGGTGCATCTTGGAGGCACTACAGCAGGATATTACATACATGCTAGTCAGCATCCAAAATCACAACCTCATTTGCTAGTGAATTAGCAAATAACCAGTCCTTCAGGTACTTCTCTAATTTTCACCAAATGCTGCACTTTTGAAAGCTTCATTAATCTAACCCCATTAGGATGGGTAGGGTGAATGAGTTTATGGCTATAGAAGGCGAAGTAGCAGAATTTGCAGCTCCTCGGAATATTGCTGGAGTCTAAATGATGTTAAAATCCCTGTGCAAAATATTATCTGGAGTAGAAGAGCTTTAAATATGTGGAGAATTAAACAATAAAATGCTTAAGAACACAACAAATGCTTATTTATTGTCATTATGTCTCTGGAATGTTAAGTCTTTTTTTTACCTTCAAATCAAGGTATGCATAGCTCTAGCACTGCAACCAAGGGAGAAGTGAAACGCAAATGACGGACATTCTGGAAGGAATGAAGCTATATGTATTCAAAGGAGAAATATGATTGAAAAAGTCATTAGTACTGCAAGAGATTTTCATCTCTAGTTGACCTTTTCCAGCTCTCTTTTATGCTGTGAAATATTCTGCTTAGAAAAAGCAAACATGGGTGTTTGGGGAGGAATACTCCGGGAAGCCACTATAAGTGAAGATGAGATTTGATGATCCAGAACTATAACCTCTGGGCTGGGATTTCTGTTTATGATCAATAGACAAAATATAAAAGAGATGCTTCCTGCCAAATATCCTATTGTATTTGTCCTTCATTTTCACCAATTTTGTCCTTCCTTTGATTTGCCATCTTGCATGTGCTGCAGCTAGAAATGACTATCGAGGGAAATAAGTAACCTCAAGTGGCCAAAGACACTTTCTTTTTCTAGTTCTGTGCATTTTTATGTATCAGTCTGTACAGGGGAATAGGCTAAAGGCTAAAATAGTAGTATGAACCATCTAGAGCAACCAGTTTTAGGATGGCAGATTTTTGCATCCAGACCAGTACAACTGACCAATTTAATCAAGTTTTCAGTGTGGTTAGGCTTTGAGAGCTGTAAACAGTTTCCATAGTAAAAAAGTACTATTTGGAAACAAATTCAATTTTTTGTCTTTATGACATGTATCAATTTACATACAAGCTGTATAAATCACTTCTTGTTCTTTTCTATAATGGAAAAATACTGCAGGGCATTTTAATAACCAATAAATTATATGTTTAATGAACCAGATCAAAATATAAATGGCATGAGTCAAACACCTCTAAGACTAAGGACCTGTACTGACTTGATAGAAATTCCAATCACATAGGCTCTAGGCTATTACATCCACTGCAATCCATGAGAGTAAATGCTTACATTTCATCTATGATCATCCACATGAAAAATTTTTCTTGGGAGTTTATCGTTTATTTTCAGACTTCACTTATTTATTGCTTACATTATTCTTCAGACAAATCAGGAGTGAAAACAGTGAGTTTTACCTTTGACCTTTGATAAGCATCAATCTGATAAGTTACATAATAAATCTATCCGCTTCTATGAATTGAAACAGAAAGCTTTTCTGAACCACTTATGCTAAGCAACTGTGTCCATTTGATGTCATATGAAGACTTGTAAGTCTCCACTGATAAAGGAACATTGTCACAGAGCCAAGCAAATACTTTCTTAACACACACACAGACACACACACACACGGAATTCATCCTGGGGATACTAACAAAGTAGTACAAATTGGAAGAGAGAAATAAGTGGCACTAGAATTGGTATAATAGCAGTATCCAAGTTAATATGGGATATTTCATCTCTTTTGAATCACCCTCAACAACAAAATAGAAAATTAGAATATTTCACCTAATGTTTATTGATATTATATTTGTTTCTAATTTATAAGCAATGGGAGGTGAAGCTAAAAGAAACCTGGGATGGGGACCAAAAGATCAGCAAACCGTTAATGAGCATAGCAAAACTAGTTGTATCATGAGTCTAATTGCATCTCTAGAGTCTCCATTTTCTCACCTATATAATAAAGGGGTTTGGTATGGACATTACTAAGATGTTTTTTCTTTTCTTGTTGGTTTAGCATTTGTTTGAAACTTCCAGGTTTGCATATGGGATGTGGTAAAGTTGTATCCTGTTGCGTAAAATAGTCATATTACTCAAATTATGTGTACATTCATTTCTTTCCTACTTTGTGGGAGAGATCCAATCATATTCTGAATACAATGAAAAAGACTATTATTTAGAGGAAACCTGTAATGATTCTTTGTGAAGGAAAGAGACCTTTGTAATGCAAATGTTTCTATTCTAATGTCTTGCAAGTTTCCATTTTGCTATATCAAGTTTACTTACTCCCAAGTGTAACTAAACTTTACATAATAATAAACATTCATACTCAATATATATTTTCTTCTTTTTAGTCTGGTAGAAAAATTTCTTCCTTTCTTGTACTTCTCAAAACTTATCTATGCTACTTAGAATTTTTTCTTGTGTGTGAATAACTGTTTCTGGTAAGACAAATAGTAAATTTTTTGTCTAGTTCTCTTGCTTACTGGGTGGGAGGCTTTTGACAGAATATGTCTATTGTTTCTGAGCATCAGTTTCCTCATCTGTACATATTGGACTGTATAGCTATTACCTTATATAATATTTGTATAAGAATTAGTACTATACGGGAGGCAGAGGCAGGCGGATCTCTGTGAGTTCGAGACCAGCCTGGTCTACAGAGCTAGTTCCAGGACAGGCTCCAAAGCCACAAAGAAACCCTGTCTCGAAAAACCAAAAAAACAAAACAAAACAAAACAAAACAAAACAAAAAAAACAAACAAAAAAATTAGTACTATAAAAGATACATCACAAACACACACTAATGTTTGACACATAGTGAGTGATTATTAATTTCACTGTACTACTGCTATTCTCAAATTTTGTAATATGGATTTGTTACTTACATACTTACATAGAGTACTTTTTGCCATAAATTATGCTACACAGTCTTAGGCTACACAGATAATGCATCTTTGTGTAGTATCTTCCATACAAAGTGGTAGAATATCATGAACTATATTCACATTTAACATGCATTTACGTTAAATGTTGACTATTTCTTCATAATTTACACTAGAGAGGTTTCAAGAATGTCACATATAATTGGTGGCATTAGCATCTTTAAAGCTGTAAGAAAGAGACATAACCAAATTCCTTTCAAAGGTGAACAATATAGAAGTAAATGAGGTAGAGTTCTCAGTCCCGGATGAGTCACACAGTCACTCTTGTTGTCATTGTTTCCAGTGCTTGGAGATATCCCTGGGTTTACATCCTGGCTCTGCCACTTATATGCTGTATGACCTTGTCCATATTGCTGAAACTTTTAGTGACCTAGATTCTCCATCTCTAAACTGTGCATAAAAATAGTAACCACCTCACCAGGATGAATGGCAATTAAACAAGAATAATGCATGCAAAATGCTTATTGCTGTGCCTGGTCTGTGGTAGCATCATAAGAAATGGTGGCTGCTTTGAAGAAGTAGTTATAGTGATTGTGATTATAGTTATTTTTCTACATAGCATAAAAATTATAATATAAACTCAGTATAATTTGGTATCATATCCTCAGGACAAAGAATTTCTCTTTTTGTTTTGATCTAGCATCTATGTGCCTCTAAATGTGCTATATGATTGGGTTTCTTATCTTCAAGGTGAACAGCTGAAGCAATCCCCACATTTGGTGTACTTCCTCTTGCTCCCCTTTGTCATAATTATTTTTAAGCAACCCATTAATTTTGGTTCAATTTCTAGGTCATAGACTGGAAGATGTCCTCCAGCTTTATCAACATATAATTGATATGCAGATCGCTGCATAAATTTATACACAATACTTATATTTTGATGTTTGAAAACATACATACACCTGTGATAATGTTACCACAGTAATGATACCATACTCTATTGATCAAGAAGAGCCCAGTGACTCCCCCAAACAATACAGAAATTTGCCATTGCTTTTGGTTACTCACCAAAATTACATAATAAGACCACATCGCTAAAGATACCACATACTTTGGACACTAGATCACAAGGAGATTAACCTGGAACTCAGCTGGGAGTTCTTTCACTCATGGTTAGAGTTCATAGTACCCAAAGATGCTACGCAGAGGAGAGAAATCACTAATGTTCTTAACCGGTTGTGGACACTGGGTGCTATGATATCAACCTGCCACTTCAGGGGTAGAGGTAACCAATTGCTTTCTTATTCAATCTGAGGCCCACTCTGCTGGAGGGAGTATATACCTGATACTGTAAATGTCAACAAAAACAAATCCTGGGAAATAAGAGGCCCTAGAGAGTAACATACAGCTGTTGCTTTGCTAATTGGACACGTAGCAGAATTGTTTTCTAAATATTTATGTTTGTACCCATAGACTATGGATGCTCTCAACCTTGGTCAGAGAAACTTCTTGCGGAGAGTAATAGTGAATGAAAAGACTTGTAACTTCTCAAAGGCCTGAGAAGTGACTGGAGAGTGCTCAACCATTTTTTCATTTTTTTTTCTCTGTTTGAGTCTTTTACGTGGGCATTGATCTATTGTAAAAGAGGGACTCTGAAATCTTTCTCTGCCATTTCAGTTATCTTGTTATCTTTTGTTTTAGGGATTGAAAAACTGTGATCTTACGGAGGTGTTTGAATGGCCTATTTTCTGATATGTTTTGTGTTTCTTTGTTGTGTTTTCGCCTCTGTTGGATGGGATTGTTAATTTAGTTTTTTCCTTCCTCCTCCCTCCACTCTTCCTCCTCTCCTCCAATCTAAATTGCATTTTAAATGCTAGCTCTTTCATTACCAAAAGATTAAACTGAGGTGCATAGCTTCCAAATTTTAAAAATTAACTTAAGTTTCACCATGATGTGTTTTAAAAGAGAATTCTGCAAAACTCTGAAAAATAATTTTGGTTAGAGGTGAGACAAAACTTCTTATTGAAAACTCCTTGTTATGCATGCAATACTTGTAGGTAGAAGGGATTAACATGCTGATGACAAATAGAGTATGTTTAGATAATTTACATTTAACTTTATAGCTAAGGACCTAGAGGTATTAGAGCTACTTATACTGCTTCCCAGAGCCCTTTTGGATTTTGTAGTAGTCACCAAGCTATCATTCAGGCCAATAGGCCTCTTGTGATCAATAGTGTCCAAATATTTTGTCAGTTTCAAATATTCAGCATCCTCTAAAAGAGACTCTTGGCTTAGATGAGTAATGTTTTGAACACAACCATGATAATTTGGTTTCAGATACTAAGCAAGACTGCAAATAACAGAGAATGAAAAGTGAAATTACAGAGAATAGCTTTCCTTTTGAGAGTCCAGGAAACCATTCAGCATCTCTTGGTAGGTGATTTCAACTCATCACTGTCCATAATCTTCTGGTGTTTCTTAAAAGAGTAGAAATCCCTGGCTCAAGCTGTGCTATTTTAAAAACAAATCAAAAGCACTAAAGTGACCCAATTGCTGCTCAGTGGCTGCTCTTAACTAAGAGCAGGACAGCTGGGGCTCCCACTATAACACTCTGATTTAATTAATACCCTTTCTCAACAAGGCTCTTTCCCTTCTCTCCCAAAGTATCTTACACCACAGTGGGACCATCAGTCTATATGCGCAGTTACATTCATTGCTTTTCTGTCTCTCAGGATGCTTCAGCGAGTCCAGATTTAACCCTGAACAGCTTTGCCTCCAGCAATTCAAAGTGTCTAACATTAAGATGAAACAATTTTAAAGATACAGGATTATATCACATATTTCTAAACAATAAGGCTTGTTAAAAATAATGGTTATGAAGTAACACTCATTAAAGATTGGCATTGTTTATACAGAAAAATTGATCCTCATCCTTAAAAAAGTATCTACTTTTTAAATATAGACGTAAGATTTTATTATTCTGTAAGTATCCTTTCATTGCTTTCAATTTTGTCAATTTTATTTTATTTTGCCATGCTGGAGATTCACACTAAGGGACAGTACACAGAATATTGAAGCACTCTACCACTGGGATATGCTCCCAGACTCTTTCCCTAGTATTTTTTAAAGACATGTATCATTATTGCTTCTCTCCAGTCTGTTTCTATTATATTCAATTTCCTTAAACAACTGTCATTGTCTAGAGTGAATAGAAAGATCTTGACTTTCTGCCAAAAGCTGAAAAGCAGAATTAAGAAATGCATTATGTAAAATTCTCCTAGGTTTTTATTCTATTGTTCTGTACAGATTATAATTTGCCATCTCCTTCGAAATACTCATGATGATCAGTGGAAATCTACTGATATGATGGCAGCAACTAGTAACAATCCAGAGGCTCTTTTTCTGTAGACAGACAACCAAACAGAGAACCCAGAAAATTCAGCAAGAATATACAAAATTGTCATTTTATTAAGTAATCTATAGAAGGTAGTTACAAAGGGCTTTGGTTCCATTTTTGAACCTAACTATGTTCAAAATTATAGCCTCAAACAACTGGTTTATTGAACTCTAGAAAGGATTAAATATTTGCCTTTCATGTTGGAGATGATCATTATTTTATGTGTGGGTTAAATAGGTATTAGTTGCCACAAAAAGAAGAAAGTTTAAGGTATACCTTTTGGTATTCCTTATTGTTGAAAAGCATATATAGACTCCAGACAAAATAAAGGATGGACTATATGAAAGATTTTGCCTATCACAATATTGCGAGAAGAAAGATGGAAACAAACCTCATATGGAGGAAAAGAGAAGAAAGAAGGAAAAGAATTTCATCTCTTGTAGTTACACAGTAGGTGCAAATTCTTTGTAGAGAAGAAAATGCCCAAAAAGTGAAGATAGTGTTGATAATCAAACGCAGGGCAATGGGACTGTAAAAAGAAAGACTGTGAGAGAGAAACGATTCTGAAAAAAGTCAGCACTAAAGCATTTCCAGAAAGAACTCGCCAAAAAAAAAATTCTATAAAAATAAAACCAAACCAAAACCCAAGTGGAAAAACTAGAAGAATCCAAAGTGTTTAGGAATACAAACAAAAGAGTTATTGGTTGAAGGAAAGAGACAGACAGAGAGACAAAGACAAGACAGAGAAAGACACACACAAATACACACACACACACAAACACACACACACACACACACACACAGAGAGAGAGAGAGAGAGAGAATCTGGTGACATTTACATCCTGTAAAATGTGGAATTAGCTAGGTATAGGTTGCTCAGTAGGCATGTTACATAAATGATTCTGCAGTCACCAAGATTTGGGAGAAAATCCAACTGGAAATCCAGGATGTTATGATTTTCATATTGTCAAAAGAGTTTCACTTGAGACTGACAGATTAAGGAGGAAATCTTGGCACAATTTTCAATAAATGCACCTAATGCACACTTTTACTTCTCTCAGTTTTAGTTTCTTTGTCTACTTAGATGGAGAAAATAATACCTGTGCCCCAGGTTTTTTTTTTTTTTTGTGAGAGGTAAATGATGTACTACATAAAGACTCTAATTAGTTCATAATTGGAATTTAATAAATGGCATATGTTTTGATTATTGCACATTTCCACATAAAAGTAAGATATGAGTCATGATGAGAAATGGTTGCATACTTAATTCATGTCAGAAGCAAGTGAATTGGTAACCATTAACAAAGGAAATAGAAGAAATAAAACAAATACAACACAGAAGCCCACGGGGTTTTTGAAAAAATGCATAATTTTAAGTATGACTGACCACATATCACTCACTAGGCTGAATAATTTGGAATGAATTGTATTATTATATTGATTCTTCCTAAAATGAAACTAACACTTGGGATGTAGCTATCATAAGAGAATAAAAATTGTGATGGAAAGGAATTCATATTAATATGCTTTGTTTTGTTTTCATCTTGTAAACTATTGTGAGAGTGAATTAATAGTGCTACTTTCTCTTCATTAAACATTTGTCAGAAGCAAGCAATATCAGAATTTTAATGCCCATCTATTATTCAAATTCATGCTATTCTTTTCTTTTTAATATTCTTGGCTTACAATGTTTGACATGCTATAGCATTTTGCAAAATACTTAAACCATACAATCAGGAAAATGGAATGTGAAATTATAAATAAAAATGGAAATCAATTGTAGCTCATGATTATTCTATTGTATTAATAGTTTCACAAATAGCCCCAACAGAATCCATTCCCAATAGACCACTACTTTATCACAATTTCGAGTTTTTCTTTAGTTATGGAAATTTTTTTTGTATAGTCCAGTGATCATCACGACTACACAACTTAACATAGATGAATGTCTTATATGGAACAGTCTCTGTGCCTTCTGCAAAGTTTCAGGGGCATTTGCATTTTCTTAGAGCCACAGATCTTCTTAGAAGGTAGTTTTCATTTCTTCCTAGTGAGGAAAATTTCCATGAAAAAAACTGAGCCAGGCAGTGGTGGCACATGCCTTTAATCCCTTTAATACCAGGCACTTGGGAGCCAGAGGTAGGCAGATCTCTGTGAGTTTAAGGTCAGCCTGGTCTACAGAGTGAGTTCCAGGACAGCCTGGGCTACATAGTGTAACTCTGTCTCAAAAGAAACAAAAAACAAACAAACAAACAAACAGAAAAGAAAGCCCAACCACCAAAATAAACAGTCAAAAAAACAAACAAAAAAAATAAGAAACAGAATTCTGAATTTTGCATTTGTTCATTTTTTTTTCTTTACACTATTAGAGCAAGAATCCTTGAGGAACACCTTTGATTTTATATTCCTTTACACCTATGCCTGCAAAGCATTCAAAGTAGAATTTGGAAGACACGATGGAAATGGAAGGCAGTTGGGGTTCTACTCACTAACTAGATGATTTTTGGATAGTCACTTAATACTTGCAGGTTTTAGGTGCCTTTTCTATATGAGGAAGAACTTGTATTCAGGTGGATGCTTGAAGTCTTCTCAGATTTCAGATTTTATATGTTGGAATACAATTGTCAAGGGAGGACATTCTGCCTGAGAAGGAAGGGGCTCTTAGTCTGCACGAGAGGCTTGTTTTTTTTACCTAATTTTCTTGTATGAAAATTTCTTTCTTTTTTTTGTGCAAAGGAAGACAAACTGGAGGGAAAGGGTTTCCTGTCGGATCAGTCACCTATTCATAGAGTGTGGCAACATTCGCAGGGTAAATGCATTTGTTCAGGAGGTGGAAGCAGTCACTTTTGTCCTTTGTGGTTTCTCAACAAGGTATGAGGTACATAAAGTCTTAAAACTACGCTTACTCTTTTGAGGTTGTGTTATTAGTCTCAATTTAGCTTAATGAAATCTACTGCCTAGTGAAGTGAGAGGGATAAAGTTTTGATACACATTCATTCTCCTTTGTCTTTCCTGTGGTTCTCACGCCTTCAAAAACAAAAAGAAAACATTCCTTTCTGAAGAAAACATTCTCTTGAGAGTGATGAGTAAGCACGGCTCTCCTTTCTGAGAGCTATGAACATTACTCTAGATCATTAGGATGATTTTCATACCTAAGTATTTAGCCTTATTTCGAGATGCTTTGTGTGTATCTGTTGAAGTGCTTTTACAAAGTGGGGAGGTGAATAAGCTTTGGTTGCCAAAATTCAGACCCAACTCTGATTTCTAAAGGGGAAGCTCCTTACTCAAATGGTGCTTTAACTATGAGCTCAATAATAGCAGCAAATATCAGTGATCTCAGTAACAGCAAATTTTAGTAAGCTCAATAGCAGCAAGTGTTAGTGACCCCAGTAGTATGTAGTGACACCAATAGCTATGCAGAGAGGACCAGAGGCACCATCTTTGGGCCTGGTTTGAATGGGCATTCCTTACATTTCTCAATCATAGAAATTTTCTTGGTGTTCTGGTATATACCCTGACCTAATTTCTCACTAAAATAATTAGGATATTAGTGTTTCTGGAGGAAGTACCAGGTTTTGTGCTGGAGGAGCTGGTTCATTCTATGCATACAGTGGTGATCCTGAAATGTCACTTCATCAATGTGGTTTATAACTAGATGAAGAGCCAACTCAGCAAGAAGCCAGGACTTCTGTATAATAAAATGATGAGATATTTTTTTAACCTAATGGGACTCTAGATGACAAAAAAGTTTTAAGATGATAATAGTATTAGATAAATTATGATCTGCTAGTTCAACCCCCAGAAGAAAAGAATCACTCTATATAATGTTGCCAGGTGAGTTACCAGAAGATTTATAGCTTTTGCAGGAAGAGCTTAATATTTATCTATGAGTCTGAATTAAGAGCGGAGAATATGGAATAAAACAGGAGATTACTTCAGTGACTGCAAATTCTCATTCTTCCTGAAGCTGAAAGGGTGGAAATATCATTCCTTTCTGAAAAGACCTTGGTTGAGTAGAGTTTTAATTGGCAATGTTAAAGGGGGATTTAAAAAAGTGTGTACTAAGAACTCTTAAAGCACCTCAGTGATCACTTTGTTCAGAAACTGGGCAGAATGACTCAAAGGATTTGGGGGTAATATACTAGCAGACTTTTGGTAGCACCTTCCTCTAGATTTATGTCTGAACAAAAGGGAGGAAGTTGATAGTCCTTTTAATGATATCATCTGATCCAGAAAGAATTTGTGTAACTTCGATGCAGTCATGGTTTCCACGGGTAGACCTCTAAATCAACAGAAAAGCAGCACCTCTCCCGAGGAAGTCCCTGGAGACACCTTACATGCTAAGCTTGTTAAGAAAGAGGATTATCATCAGTGTCAATAGACACAGGAAACTTGGGAAACAGATGTGGGTAATCAACCACATTTTGGCTTCCAACAACTGTCTTAGTTATGCCCAGCTGTGCTAATCCATCACCACACAACCTGCTATTTACCTTCCTTGCACTGTTAGGGGGTTTAGGAGGAAGATGAAAGAGAATCAAGACTTATGAGGTAATTTAGAACATTCTCAAATTCCAAGTTCTTCCTTTTATTTCCCATTATCTGGCACTATTGACAAGATAACATAATACCTAACATAATAATTGCAGCTAGAGCAATCATCGGGCTGCCAAAACCAATATTAGGGAAATAAAATAGTTTGTCAAGCTTCTTGTTTATAGTATTCTCTAATACTATACAGAATCTTTTGATAGAAACTAGACAAGAATAAAATTTGTTAGGCAGTTATCCATCTTTAATGTTCTGGCTCTCCACATAAGGATGATCTATCAGGCTTTCTTACACAGGATAAACAGCTAAATTATAAGAGAAGTCTCACAAACAGCCCTCTGAAGGAAGTAAGATTCATGATAATCCTGCTCAACTGAAAAGACAGAGAGAGGGAAAGACAGGAGATAGGAATAAATTCGAGAACTCTGAAATCATCTAAACCATGCCACTGTGTCATTTTGTGTTTTTGTAGTTAAAGACACAGAGAAAAAAAGTTCAGTGTCTCGTCTGAAGAGACAGGACATACATGTCATTTCATGATGAACATGATATAGCTAGCATTCCAGGTAAGTGGTTTTTCCCTCCTGTGTGTACTCTCCATGTACATTGCTTCCCATGAGTCTTTGTTAAATTGAAAAAAAGAGTCTGACACGAATAAGACAAGGGTCTTAAGTTCTATCCCATGCCAATAGAATAGTTCATGCCTTGAAGTATACATGAAGTTTTGATATGGTTTCTTTGATGAGGACATTACTAAGTAATGTGAAAAGGCAATAGCTTTACTCTTTCCTCTGGATCTTGCCTTACTCTGCATGGCAAGAGATGCTGGTAGGGGAAGATTTGAGGTGGCATCTGCCCTCAACACCAAAGTTAAGCCAGTAGTTTTTCTTAGGTTTATATATAAAAAGACAACATTTAAAATTTTCAACTTTCTTCTACAAGCCATTCAATCAACACTTAAAAAAAAAAACCTTAACTTCTTCTAGACTAACTTGAAACCAGATGGATAATTTCACAGACATGAGGGAATTTAAGGTATCTTAAGGGAGAATAAATAAAAGATCCAGCCATACATGTAAGTTCCACAGACTGTGTATTGAGCTTTGCAGGGAAACTATAAGACTTTTGAGGTACAGTATATTGATTCTGCCTTTAAGGTTCCTTCCTACAGTAGGAATTATACAGTAGCATTATACAGGTTAAGTTTTTAACGTCTTATTTTTTACTTGTATTCATCTCATTTTTTTATTAAAATTTTTTTTATTAAAAATATCCGCCTCCTCCCCACCTCCCTTTTCCCTTCTTCTCCCCCTCCCTCTCCCCACTCCCCTCCCCCTCCCTCTCCAGTCCAAAGAGCAGTCAGGGTTCCCTGCCCTGTGGGCAGTCCAAGGTCCTCCCAGCCCCATCCAGGTCTAGGAAGGTGAGCATCCAAACAGGCTAGGCTCCCACAAAGCCAGTACATGCAGTAGGATCAAAACTCAGTGCCATTGTCCTTGGCTTCTCAGCAGCCCTCATTGTCCACCATATTCAGAGAGTCCAGTTTTATCTCATGCTTTTTCAGTCCCAGTCCAGCTGGCCTTAGTGAGCTCCCAATAGATTAGCCCCACCGACTCAAAGTCTTATTTTTTAAAGGCAATGCAAGACTTATTGTTGGGATGTTAAGAGCTAAGCTCCTCTACCATAGCTAGCTTTAATGCACTCAAAAGCCCAGAGCTTTGAGCATGCCCATTAAGATAATAATAGCACAATCTATTGAACAACAAGTTGATTATCACAAATTTGGAGAAACTAAAAAACGACTTCATAAAATGATTGTGGTAAATCAAGTTCAGACAGTATGCAAAACTTCCTTGTACAATGCTTTCAGTAAACCATAGTTACTATCTCAGATAGGCTGTTCTTAGATCTAGCACTAAGTCCTGAGGAGGCTACATGCAAAAACAGGAGAAAAAAAAATAAAGAAAAGGGCGGGTAGCCAAGCAGTGATGGCACATGCTTTTAACCCCAACACTCAGAAAGGCAGAAACAGGTGGATCTCTGTGAGTTCAAAGACAGCCTGGTCTACAGAGTGAGTTTCAGGGCAGCAAAAACTACACAGAAAAACCCTGTCTTCAAAAAAAAAAAAAAGGAAGAAGAAGAACTGGTGTCTGCTTGGTATTTGCCACTTAGATGAGAAATGTAGAGTGATCACTAAGGGGTTTCTTTTAGAATGATAAAATGTTCTAAAATTAGACTGTTGTGATAATTTCCCAAGTCCTTGAGAGTATTAAAAAATCACTAAATAATACATTTTGAATGAGTGAACTGAGGAATATAGGGCTGATCTCAGTAAAGCTATTTCAAAAATTGTAAAGAGATGTCCTACTTAAGGTTACTATTGTTGTAATGAAATACCATGACCGAAGCAACTTGTGGAGGAAAGGGATTATTTGGCTTATACTTCCCTATCAATGTTCATCATAGGAGGAAATAAGGACGGGAACTCAACCAGGGTAGGGACCTGGAGACAGGAGATGGTGCAGAGAACATGGAGGGGTGTTGCTTATTGGCTTAACATTCATAGTTTGCTCAGCCTACTTTGTTATAGAACACAGGACCACTAGCCCAGGGATGGAACACCCACCATAGGCTGGGCCTTGCTCCATTAATAACAAATTTAGAAAATGCCTTACAGCTGGATCTCATGAAGGTACTTCCTCAATTGAGGTTCCATCTTTTCCAGTGACTGTAGCTTGTGTCAAGTTGGCACAAAACTAGTTGGCACAAGGGGTGTACATGAGGAAGTAAGAACAAAAGTTCAAAGCTAAGGAGTAGAGTTATGGCTCAGTGGTTAAGAGCATTGGCTTCTCATTCAGAGGACATGGGTTCAATTCTCAGCACTCACATGTTGGCCCACAACAATCTGTAACTCCAGTTTCGGGGAATCTGATACCTTCGTCTGTCCTTCAGGGACAGCAGACATGCACATGGTTCATAGACATACTTGTAGACAAACACTATATATATATATATATATATATATATATATATATATATATATATATATATAACATAAAAATTAAAGTTCAAAAAATAAAATAAAGCTTATGCTTGGCCTTTCACAAGGCTCATTTATAGGCTTAGAAAAGACAAACGCACAAATAAACAACCCTCTGAGAAATTCTTGAATTAATCCAGCTGAGCATGAAATATTCTCATAAAGCATTATGTCTAATTGGCTGTTTCTGGTAGTAGCCACAGAGGAAGAGGCTGTTTCTTGCTATTCGGCATCTGGCAGCATCTTGTTTTGATATTACAAATGTCATGAAGTCAAGATTTATTTCAAGATTGCTTCAACTCTGAGAAGACAGCTATGACTGGTATACTGTTTGGATGCCTCCTGTCTCCGGCCTCTCAGTGTTTGGTGCATAGTCAGGCAAACAAGAAAGCTGTGTTTGCCAGCATTTTCTCATGTCAATCTCACAAGCTCAATATGAGTCTGGTTTTGAATAGCAGCAAAGCTTGGACAATATTCAGTCACCACATAGAGCCAGAGTCATGCAAAAAGCAGACTAGGGAGACCTAAAATGAAGGCATAATAGTAACTAGCCCAGATGATCACATTACATTTTCCTCTTCTAACAGTTCGACATTTACAGGGATGCAATTTGGAGATGCTTTTGGGTCTCATTTAATCCCTATGTAGAAACTAAGCATTTGCTAATAAAAGGCCAAATTCTTTGGCAGGGGGTTTATACACAGATATAAATCTGGGCAGGAAGATATTCTAGATCTAAGCACTGTGTTAAAATGCATTTGTAAACAGTCCAGCCTTTGTTACAGAAGAGTTTTTTTTTTAAATGAAAAAGTGTTATTCAGTGAATTGGTTTTTCCCCACCATCCATGTTATTTATAGATACCATTATGAACGATTGTCGATCAGGGGTTTCGTCCTCATTTACACATCACCTTCTGAAGATGCAGCATCTCGCTGCTGAATGTGTATTTGTTTAGTCAAAACACCTGTGAGTCACACCCAGGATTAAATAGCTGCAGTGCAATACTAGAACACAGCCAGACTACTACTCTGGGATAACTCTTATCCTTATATGAGCAGGACATGGCAATCAGATTAGATCAGGAAAGATCAGCTCCTGTGGCTGTGGAAGAGGCGATATCTCTTTGAAGCACTTTTCCAGTCCATTTTTTCCCAGGCTTTCTTTGCCCTAATGTTTTCTTCTGGGTACTTGAATCTCGACACTGCTAAATACTATGGTAACCGGTTCTGCTGGGCAGCCCAAGAAAGCTCTGACTCTTTTTCTTCTTTGATCCTTGCTACCTAGCAAACCTACTCTGTATACCCCAGTGTTTAGTTTACTCTTTTTGATGGCTAGTCAGAGCTGAAGTGGTGAGATCCTCAGAATTCCAAGCTGTGTCTTTTGATCGTAAGCCTTTCTGTCCTAACAGGGGCTGTTAATGCCTGGAATAACCATTTTGTTTGGAAAAGATTTCAGTTCACGAGACCTTTCATAGCTTCTAATTAATGGTAAATAGATTATGGTCATTTTTATAGTTTGTATGTGAGAGGAAGATTATATCTTTATCTATATGATGTATTAATATAATGAAGCAGATTTCACACAGACTATAGTCAGGTAGGATATGTGATCTGCCACAACAGAATAGGGAAAAGAAATATTTTTCAACTTAAAAAACTGTTTAAGTTAGCATATAAAAAAATGAGTTTTATGATGTGTAGGCAGAGAATGCTCTTTTGCTCCTGGCTGCAGAGATTCGAAATAATCACACAGAAACCATATTATTTGCAATACTGTTTGGCCAATAGCTTAAGCATGTTTATAGTTAGCTGCTACATTTTAAATTAACCCATTTTCATAAATCTGTGTATTGCCACGTGGCATCTGTCTCCTAAGGCGGCTACATGGAATGACCCTGACTTCACATCCTTTCCTCCTCTGTCTGCTTAGAATTCCTGCGTTGCTCTATTCTGCTAAGCCACTGGCCAAAACAGCTTTATTTATTAACCAATAAAACAGCACATATGCAGAAGGACTTCCCACACCACTGATGGTGTTTTTATATGTATATATCATTATACTTTGTGTTCCACCTTTTTTTTCCTTGAGGCAGTACCTCAAGAAGTCCTGGCTAGCCTTGAAGTTGCTTTGTAGCTGAGAATGATCTTTTTGCCTCTATCTCTCAAGTATTGGAATGGCAGGTATGTGACCTCATTCAATTGTTCTCTCTTATTTCCCAGTTACCTCTGACTGGTCTTCTTGTTCCCCACAAATAATTCTTCTATTTCTTCATGTCATTTGTATTCTGTTACCCTCTCTCTGTTCCCTCTTTCCTTTCCCTTAAAATCCTTCACATGCTAAATTCTTTATATGAGAGAAAATATGCACGATTCATCTTTTTGATATGACTAATTTCACTTAACACAATGATTTCCATTTCCACTCATGATCCTGAAAATTTAATGATGCCATTTCTTATGGCTGAATAAAATTTAATTGTGTATATGTAGCACATGATTTTTATCTATTCTTCTGTTGATGATTATTGGGCTGGTTCTCTTTCCTTTCTAACATGAATAGTCCTGCACTAAACATAAGACGAGAACAATCTCTGTGGCATGCTGACAGAGTCTTTCAGCTATATGCCCAGGAGTGGTATACCTTAGCTGTATGTAGTTTTATTTCTAAACTTTGAGGATCATTCATACTGCTTTCCATGGTTTACATTTCCACCAGCAGTAGATAAGAGCTGTGCTTTCCCCATAGGTTCAACAGTATTTGTTGTTTGTTTTCTTGATGATATCCATTCTGACTGGGGTGAGATGGAATCTCAAAGCAGTTTTAATTTGTATTTCCTTGATGGCTAAGGATATTGAATAGTTTTTCAAATTCTTATTAGCTATTTTTCTTTTTTCTTTTAAGAATTGTATCTATTCAGTTCATTAGACCATGTATTGATTGAATGATTTTGTGTGTGTGTGTTCAACTTTTGCAGTTGTTACATGAATAATCTGTCTGATTCATAGTTAACAAATATTTCCCATCGCATAGACTGTTTCTTTACCAATGCTGATTGTGTTATTTGTCTCTATATTTATTGGAGAAATTTGTTTGTGGTTTTCTCTCAATTTTAAAAATTAATTTATTTTTAACTTTTTGCACAGATTATGTTGTATATTGAGCACATGCCCCTGAATATGCTTGTTGTCTGTTTTCTTACCCCCATCTAGCAATAGTACCCTTTGTCCCTTTACTTTTATAACATATAGAACATATAGCACCCTTTGTCCCTTTACTTTTATAACATATAGAACATATATAACATGATCTCATGGATTTTATGTATCTATATAAAACCTAGGAGTATCAGATGAAAGAAAACATTTAATATGTGTTGTTCTGAAACTGGCTTAATTCACTTAATGTATTTGTCACTCTTCTATTGCTATGATAAAACACCATGGCCTAGGCAATTTATAAAATAAAGTGTTTAATTGGTTTTATAGCTCTAGAAGGTTAGATTCCATAAGGATGAGCAAAGTCATGGTAGTAGCAACATCTGAACATTCACATCTCAAACCATAAGTAGGCAATAGAGAGCATACTGGAAATAGTGGGAGGCTTTTGAAATCTCAAAGCCTTCCCCCGGTGACACACATAGTTCCTCCAAGCATTACTTTTTAATTTGGCTCCAGGAAAGTTCTTAGGAGGAGGGAAGAAAGCAGATGAATTCTTTGGTGAAATATCATCAGAAGAATCTCTAGTCCAGTTACTAATTCTTCCCTGAAGTCACTTGAACTCAGCCTCTATAGCCTGGATGATTTTCAGTGGTTTTGTCTTCCTAGCCCCAATAGCATGGCACATGAAGCTACACTTACAGTGTTAAACTGTTTCCCTAGTCAAGTTCTGAAGTTTTCCAAAAACACACATGGTAAGGTCTGTCACAGCAGTAGCCCACTCCTTGGTAACAACGTCTGCATTACTTTTCTATTGCTGTGATAAAAACCATCATAACTAAGAAAATTTATAGAAAGAAAATATTTAATTGGTCTTGTATTCCATAATAGTAGCGTGAAGGCATGGCCAGAAGGAACAGGTGATCCTCACATCTTGTACTGTAGACAGGAGTTAGAGAGTACACAGGGGATGATGTGACTATTTGTTTTTATTTAAGTTTCTTCATTTTACACACCAGCCCCAGTTCATCCTCACTCTCTTCTCCGGTCCTCTACTTTCCCTTGTACCACCACTCATTCACTCCTCAGAGGGGATAAAGTCTGCTATATCAAGTTGAGGTAGGACCAAGCCCCTCCCCCTTGTATCAAGGCTGAGCAAGGTATCCTAAGACAGGGAATGGACTCCAAAAGCCAGTTCATTTACCCAGGGTACATCTTGGATCCCCACAACAGATCCCCACATAACTGACACCCACATTCAGAGGACCTAGTTCAGTACCATGCATGTTCCCGAGCTGTCAATCTAGAGTCTGTGAACTCCCATTAGCTCAGATAAACTCAGTGTTTTTCCCAATCATGAACTTGATCTCCCCTTCCTCAAATGGCCCCTTCTCCCTCTCTTCAACTGAACTCCAGGAGCTCAGCCCAGTGCTTGACTATGGATCAATGCATCTACTTACATCAATTATTGGATCAAGGTTCCATGATGACAGTTATGGCAGTCACTACTCTTATTATAGGGGAAAGACAGTTCAGGCATCCTTTCCATTATTTCTAGAAGTTTTATCTGGGGTCATCCTTGAGGATTTCTAGGAATTTCCCTAGCACTAGGTTTCTCCCTGACCCCCAAATGGTTCCCTCTATCAAGACATCACTTTCATTGTTCTCCCCCTTTGTGCCTCTCCCAAGTCAGTCATATTGAGCACTCATATTTCCATCCTGAATTCTTTCCCTTCTACCCCCTCCCAGTTTATCCAGGAGATATTAACTATTTTCCTTTCCTGGGGCCTTCTATGTGTATCCCTCTTTGATTTCTCATTTTTATCTAGCTTCTCTGGGGTTGTGGATTGTAGCCTTATTATCCTTTGTTTAATTCTAATATCCACTTATGACTGAGTACATACCATGCTTGTCTTTCTGGGTCTGGGTTACCTCCCTCAGGATAGTTTCTTATAGTTCCATCCATTTACCTGCAAATTCAAGATGCCACTGTTTTCACTGCTGAGTAATATTCCATTGTGTAAATGCACCATATTTTCTCTATACATTAAGTGATTGAGGCTCATCTAGGTTGTTCCCATGTTCTGTCTATTACAAATAATGCTGTTATGAACATAGTTGAGAAAATGCCCTTGTGGTATGTTTGTTCATCCTTTTTATATATGCCCAAGAGTGGTATTCCTGGGTCTTGAGGTGGATTGTTTCCCAATTTGGTGAGGAACTACCATACTAATTTCCAAAGTGGCTGTACAAGTTTGCACTCCCATCATCAATGGAGGGATATTGCCCTTACTCTACAACCTCTCCAGCATAAGCAGTCATTAAGGTTTTTGATCTTAGCCATTCTCACAGGTGTAAGATGGTATCTTAGAGTAGTTTTGATTTGCATTTCCCTGATGACTAAGGATGTTGAGCATTTCCTTAAATGTGTTTCAGCCATTTGAGATTCTTTTGTTGAGAATTCTCTATTTAGATGTGTACCTCATTTTTAAACTGGATTATTTGATATTTTGTTGTCTAGTTTCTCCCAAAATACATGAATATTTTGGGATCAGCACTCTGCAAAATTTGGGTTTGATGAAATTGTTTTCCATTTTGTTTCGTCTTATTGACTGTGTTCTTTTTCTTAGAGACACTCCTCAGTTTCAGGTGGTCCTATTTATTAATTATTGCTTTCAGTGTCTGTATTACTGTTGTTATATTTAGAAAGTGATCTCCTGTATCCATAAATTCAAGGCTACTTCCCATTTTGTCTTCTATCATTTTCAGAGTAACTGGATTTATGTTGAATCCTTTCATCCATTTGGGCTTGAGATTTGTGCATGGGGATAGATATGGATGGATCTCTCTGCATTCTATATGTCAACATCCAGTTATGTCAGCACCATTCATTGAAGATACTTTCTTTTTGCCATTGTACAATTTTGGTTTCTTTGTCAAAAATCAGGTGCTCAAAGTTCAGATGTGCATTAATATCAGGGTCTTCAATTCAATTCCATTGATCTATGTGCCTGTTTTTATACAAATATAAAGTTGTTTTTATTACTATAGGTTTATATACCTATACAGCTTGAAGTAAGGAATGGTATTGCCTTTGTAAGTTTCTTTATTGTGCAGGATTATTTTGGCTACTCTAGGTTTTTGATTTTCCATATGAAGTTGAGTGTGTGTGTGGTTTTTTTTTTTTTGAGGTCTGGAAGAATTGTGTTGTGATTTTGATGGGGATTACATTGAATCTGTAGACTGCTTTTGGTAAGATTACTATGTTGATGCTACCTCTCCAAGAACATGGGAGATCTTTCTATTATCTTATATGTTCTTCAATTTCTTTCTTCACAGGCTTAAAGTTCTTATAATATATATCTTTCACTTGTTTGGTTAGAGTTACTCGAAGATATTTTATTATTTGTGGCTATTGTAAAGTGTAAGGTTGCTCTGATTTCTTTCTCAGCCCCTTTATCATTTGTATATAGGAGGGCTACCAAGTTTTTGAGTTAATCTTGTATCTTATCATTTCACACTGACAGTGTTTATCAATGTAAGAGTTCTATGGTAGAATGTTCAGGTTGCTTATGTATACTATCATATCATTTGTAAATAATGGTACTTGGATTTCTTTCTTCCCAATTTGTATCCCCTTAATCTCCTTCAGTTGTCTTATCACTCTATCTTGGACTTCAGATAGTATATTGACAAGATATGGAGAAAGTGGATAGCCTTGTCTTGTTCCTTATTTTAGTGGAATTGCTTTGATTTTCTCTTCATTTAGTATGATGTTGGCTGTTGGCTGCTGTCTATTACCTTTATTATGTTTGGGCATGTTCCTTGTATCCCTGATCTTTCCAAGATTTTTATCAAAAAGGACTTTTGGATTTTGTTGAAGCTTTTTAGAATTTATTGAGAAGATCATGTGATTTTTTTTCTTTTAGTTTGTTTATATGGTGGATTGCATTGACCGATTTTTGTAGGTTGAACTACTCCTGCATCTCTGGAATAAAATCAACTTGATCATGGTGGATGATTTTTTTATGTGTTCTTGGATTAAGTTTGCCAGTATTTTATTTAGTACTTTTGCAACAATGTTCATGCGAGATATTGGTCTCTAACTCTCTTTCTTAGTTGAGTCTTTTTGTGTTTGGCTATCAAAATAACTATGGCCTCACAAAAAGTGTTTGACAATGTTTCTTCTGCTTCTATTATGTGGAACAATTTGTGGAGTATATGTATTAGCTCTTCTTTGAAGTTCTGATAGAATTCTGCACTAAAACCATCAGGTCCTGGGCTGTTTTTTTGTTGGGAGACTTTTGATGATTTCTTCTATTTCTGTCAGGGTTATAGGCCTATTTCAATGGTTTATCTGATTTTGATTTAATTTTGGTATGTGAGATATATTCAGAAAATTGTCCATTTCTTTTCAATATTCTAATTTTGTGGAGTACAGGTTTTCTAAGTATGACCTAATGATTCTTTGGATTTCCTCAGTGTCTGTTGTTATGTACCCTTTTTATGTTATGCATTTTTATATTATTAATTTGGATATTCTCTCTCTCTGCCATTTGGTTAGTTTGGATATGGGTTTGTCTATCTTGTTGATTTTCTTGAAGATCCAACTCTTTGTTTCATCGATTCTTTTTGCTTCTATTTTATTGATTTTAGCCCTCAATTTGATTATTTCCTGTTGTCTACTCCTCTTGGGTAAGTTTGTTTCTTTTTGTTTTAGAGCTTTCAAGTGTGCAATTAAGTCAGAGCTTTCTCCTTGTTGTTTATGTAGGCATTAATGCTGTGAACTTTCCTCTTAGCACTGCTTTCATAGGGTCCCATACGTTTCAGTGTGCTGTGCTTTCATTTTCATTGGAAAGGAAGGCTTTAATATTTTTATTTCTTCTTTGATACACTGATGATTGTGTTGAGCATTGTTCATTTTCCATTAGTTTGTTGGCTTTCTGCAATTAGTGTTGCTGTTGAATTCTAACTTTAAATCATGGTGATCCAATAAGATATATGATATTATTTCTTTCTTTTTTTTTTTTTTTTTTTGTATCTGTGGAGGTTTGCTTTGTTACTGAGTATATGGTCAATTTTAGGAAAGGTTTCAAGAGGTGCCGAGAAGAAGGTATAGTCTTATGTTTTGGGTGGAATGTTCTATAGATATCTGTTAAGTCCATTTGAGTCATAAAATCCATTATTTCCCTTATTTCTCTGTTAAGTTTCTTTCTGCCAGGCCTGTTTATTGGTGAGAATGGGGTGTTAAAGTCTTCCACTATTAGTATGTGGGGTTTGATATGTGATTTAAGTTTTAGTAATGTTTCTTCTACAAATGTGGGTGCCCTTGTATTTGGGGCATATGTAGGAGAGACCCAGCCAATCACCTTGCTAGCAGGGGGCGGGGTCCCCCGAGGATATTTTTTACTTATAAAGATTGCGAGCATGCTCCCAGCTGCCCCTTCTGCTTTCCTGTTCTCCGCGGGAACCTGTGGTTCTGTAAGTTGATTTCCCCCTTAAAGCTGTATATATTATTACAATCTGTCTGCATTCATTTACGCCGCTACAGGCATAGACATTCAGAAATGAGACTTTATTTTGATGCATTTTTCTGTGATAAATATAAAATGTCTTTTCCATCTCTTTTGATTAATTTTAGTTTGAAATCTCTTTCATTAGTTATTACATAACTACACCAGCTTGTTTCTTAGGTTCATTTGATTAAAAAATCTTTTTCCAACCCTTTACTCTGAGGTAGTGTCTTTCTTTAAGGTTGAGGTGTGTTTCTTATACGTCACAGAAAGATGCATCATATTTTATTCCCATTCTGTTAGCCTGTGTCTTTTTAGAGGAAAATTGAGTCCATCAATATGAAGAAATATTAATGAGATCAGACCTTTGTCTGATGTGGGGTTGGTGAAGATATTCTCCAATTCAGTAGGATGCCTTTTTGTTTTAATAACTGTGTCCTTTGCTTTACAGAAGCTTCTCAGTTTTAGGAGATTCCATTTATTCATTGTTGCTCTTATTGTCTGTGCTACTCGGGTTATATGTAGGAAGTAGTCTCCTGTCCCATGTATTGCAGGCTACTCCCACTTTCTCCTCTATCAAGTTCAGTGTGGTCGGATTTATATTGAGGTCTTTAATCCATTTGGACTTGAGTTTTGTGCACGGTGAGAGATATGGATCTATTTTCATTCTCCTACAGGTTGATAACCAATTATGCCAGCAGCATTTCTTAAAGATGCTTTCTTTCTTCCATTGTTTAATTTTAGCTTCTTTGTCAAAAATCAGGTGTTTATAGGTTTATGGATTAATATCTGGGTCTTCAATTCTATTCCAATGGTCAATGTCTCTGTTTTTATGCCAATACCAAGCTGTTTTCATCACTGTAGCTCTGTAATAGAGGTTGATGTCAGGGATGGTAATGCCTCCGGAAGTTCCTTTATTGTATAGGATTGTTTCGGCTATCCTGTTTTTTGTTGTTGTTGTTTTTTCATATAAAGTTGATTATTGTTCTTTAAAGGTCTGTGAAGAATTTTGTTGGGATTTTGATGGGGATTGCATTAAATTGCCTTTTGGTAGAACTGCCATTTTTAGTATGTTGATCCTCCCAATCCAAGAGCAAGGGAGATCCTTCCATTCTCTGATATCCTCTTCAATTTCTTTCTTCAAAGCCTTAAAGTTCTTGTCAAAATATATGAAGAACTCAAGAAACTAGACATTAGAATTTTAAATAACCCAATTAAAAGATGGGGTACTGAACTGAACAGAGAATTCTCAACAGAAGAATTTCAAATGGCCAAAAGATACTTTAGGACATGTTCAACTTCCTTAGCTATCAGAGAAATGCAAACCAAAACAACTTTGAGATACCATCTTACACCTGTCAGCATGGCTAAAATCCAAAACACCAATGATAACCTATGCTGGAGAGGATGTGGAGTAAGGAGAACACTCATTCATTGCTGGTAGGAATGAAAACTTGTGCCACCACTTTGGAAATCAGTGTGGTGGTTTCTCAGGATCCAGCAATACTACTCTTGCGAATATACCCAAGTGATGCCTTATCATACTACAAAAGCATTTGTTCAGCTATGTTCATAGCAGCATTATTTGTAATAGCCAGAACCTGGAAACAACCTAGATGTGCCTCAATGGAAGAATTGATAAAGAAAGAATGGCGCATCTACACATTAGAATACCACTTAGTAGTAAACAACAATGACATATTGAATATTGCATGCAAATAGATGCAAATAGAAAACACTATCCTGAGTGAGATAACCCAGACTCCAAATTACTAATATGGTATGTACTCACACATTAGTGGATTCTAGCCATAAACAAAGGACATTGACCCTATACTTCGTGATCCTAGAAAAGCTAAGTAATAAGGTGAACCCAAAGAAAAACATATATAGATCCTTCTGGAAGTTGGAAGCAGACAAGATGGCCAGGCAAAAGGTTGGAGCATGAGGGTAGGGGTGGGATTGGGGGAAGTGGAGAGGGGGAGAGAGAATGGAGAATGGGAGGGTTGGGGAGAGCTTGGGGGAGTGGGATGGTTGAGATGGAGGAAGGACAAACATGGGAGAAGGGAAGAAGATATCTTAATTAAGGGAGCCATTTTGGGTTTGGCAAGAGGCTTGGCTCTAGAGAGGTTCCCAGGTGTCCATGGAAATGTCCCCAGCTAGGACCCTGAGCAGTGGAGGAGAGAGTGCCTGAACTGACCTTGTCCCATAGCCAGACTGATGACTATCTAGAATATCACCATAGAACCTTAGTCTGGCAACAGATGGAGATAGAGATAGAGACCCACATTGGATCACTGGACTGAGCTCCCAAGGTCCAATTGAAGAGCAGAAGGAGGTAGAATATGAGCAAGTTACAATGAAGGGTTGGTCCACCCACTGAGACAGTGTGCCTGATCTAATGGGAGCTCACCAAAGCCAGCTGGACTTGGAATGAAGGAGCATGGTATCAAACCGGACCCTCTGAATGTGGCTGACAACTGGGGCAGACTCAGAAGTCATTGATAATGGCCCTGGGATTTGTCTCTACTGCATGTACTGGCTTTTTAGGATCTTAGTCTATTTGGATGTATACCTTCCTAAGCCTGGCTGTAGGGGGAAGGGCCTTGGACTTCCCACAGGGCAGGGTACCCTGCCCTCTCTTAGGACTGGAGGGGAGGGGGAGGGGGAAGGATGGGCAGGGAGAAATGGGAGGAGGGGAGGAAGTGGAAATTTTGAATGGTATTATTTATAAAGCAATAAAAAATAAAAATTAAAAAATATTAATGACCAGTGACTATTAATTTTTGGTTTTGGTGGTGGTGGTGGTAGTGTCTGTGTTTCCTTCTTCGTGGTTTGGTGGTGTGAGGTTATCTGTTGCCTGTGTTTTCATGGGTTGGAGGTATTCTTCTAGTAATGTATGTAGGGCTGGATTTGTGGATAGGTATTGTTTAAATCTGGTTTTGTCCTAGAATATCTTGTTTTCTCCACTGAACATGATTGAAAGTTTTGTTCTTAGGTTCTGTCTTTTCATGGTTCCCAGTATCTTCCATGCCCGAGGTTCTGTCTTTCATCTCTTGCATTCTGTTGGCTATGCTTGCATCTGTAGTTCCTGTTCACTTACCCAGATTTTCCATTTCCAGAATTCCCTCAGTTTATGTTTTCTTTATTGCCTCTCTTTCAATTTTTAAATCTTGAACTGTTTCCTTCACTGGCTCGATTGTTTTTTCATGGTTTTCTTGGCTTTCTTTAAGGGATTTGTTGATTTCTTCCAATTTTCTGTTTGCCTTTTGCTCCATTTCTTTAGGGCAATTTTTCATTTCCCTTTTAAGGGTCTCAGTCATCTTCATAAAGTTACTTTTCGGGTCCTTTTTCTTCTGCTTTATATGCATTGGGATGTTCAGTTCTTGCTGCTGTAGAACCACTAGTTTCTGGTGCTGCCATATTGCTCTTTATGTTGTTGACTGTATTCTCACACTGCTTCTACCCATCTAGTCTCTAATCTTTGCAGGTGGGGCCTGTGGCTGATTCTTATGAGCCAGAGGAAGGTTAGGGGAGCAGGTAGGATGCTGCTTCCTGGTTACTGAAACTGAGGTAGGTGGAGGTGGGGCACAGTATATGCCCCAGGTGACCAGGGCCTAGAGAGCAGAGCTGTCTAGCTTGGAGCTCAGACACTTACCTCATCCTTGGTGTTACTCTTTTGGAGTCTCAAAGACCACCTGAAGTAACACACCTTCTCTAACAGCACCATACATCCTAACCCTTCCTAGATAATTCCACGAGGTCCAAATATCCAAAAATAAGGGCCTATGGGGCATTCTTATTCAGAACTGTTTTTAGCATGATTCAGTTACATTCCTTTTTTGTTTCTTTTATAAAATATACATTTTTTGTCAATTTCATGTATACAATAGATTGTGATCTTATTCACACTTCCATTCATCTCTTTTATCTCTTTCTCAAACTTCTAATTATCTTCTTTCCAACTGGGCCTCCCCCATTTTTCTTTCTTTATTTTTGTCCTGCTGAGTTTAATTGGGATTACTTATATAATCATGTGCAAGGTGCTATTTACTACAGCATGTAGCATGGAAAAACTACCAGTGGCTATACCACTCCCCCTGGCAACCCTTAACTTCTGATGGCTCCTCTGGTCAGGGTGAGGCTTCACAACTGCCACCCCATTATTAACGGAATGTTGAAGGTCTCAGTTTTGTGCAGGTATCCATGGCTGCTGTGTGCTCATAATCGCAAAGTTCATGTCACATTGAGAACTCAGAACTTCAGAGCACCCCTCTCTACCTACAGGTCTTGTGTTCTTGCTACTCCTTCTTCTCTGATGATCTCTGGGCTCTACATCTGGTGATCTACATATCTCTATAACTTATTCTCAATTCTTTCACCAGTTCTAAGTGACTGCACTAACTGCTGCTCACTTATGAAAGAAAATCCTCTAATTAAGGCTTAGAGCAGCTAAGAGAATGTGGGAAAACAAAGACAAAAAAAATCCAAATGTCTTTATAATTTGCAGCCTAATAGGAAGAAACATACATGAAAAAGTATGCTGTAGAATAAAACTCACAGGAGGATATTTGTTACCAATTCTTTATGTTTCTTAAAGATCTCCTCAGGAGAAATTTGAAAGTATTACATGAAGAACATCCCCACTGGTATATTGTCTCAATATTTCTATTTGATTTTCAGTCTCAACATTCTTATCATATTTCCTTCTCACCTTAAAGCTATCAATTCCACAGGAATGTGTCACCAGGCTTTAGGATGCCATAATGCTGGATCATATCACTGTTACTTCATGCTATGTTCTAGAAGAAAGTTAGCATCATTGTATAGATGTGTAACATTTTTTTCAAGACATCATGGAGGCCTGTCTTTATTGCCCCAGCTACTGGATTACAAGAACATTTCATCATTCCAGCTTTTTTTTTTTTAAAAAAAAATGGGTTCAAGGGACGGAACTCCTCTAGATCCGCATGCTTGCAAGGCAAATACTTTGCTGACTTAATTATCCCCTTAGTCAAATATTAAAATATATTTAATAAAGGAATAAGAAGTAATTTTTCCCTCAATAAGAATCTGGCAGTACTTTTTCTTCTGGGCTAAACAATAAAATTTCATAAGGATAGGTGGTGCAGCCTTTCTGGTCCTCTAACTAATTGGCAGAATATTCTGCGATACTGTACGTTATGCTCAAATTGCTCATTAAGGTCACATTTTATTACTAGTTTTGGCTTACTTAGCAGATATATCATAAGTCAGATCCTAGAAGTCTAGGTCAACCTACATGGGTAGATGTGAGACTGGATACTACTCCCAGGTTCAGGAGAAAAAAAATCACAAAAGATTAAATAGAAACATTCAAGAAAATGAACCATCGGTTGTGGAAATTGGCACATAAATTTAGATTTATAGTGACAAGAGTAATGAGTTACAGAGAAGCAGGTGACATTCTACCTCATTTTAATCTAAGATGTCAAATGGTTGAGCAAGAAAATATTGGCAAATTAATATTTTACATCATTGGGGCTGGAAAGAATACTCAGAGGTTAAGAGTTCAGTTTCCAGCACAAAGGTCAGGTGGCTTATGATCGTGTGTAACTAGCTCCAGGGAATAGTATGTTCTCTTTTGGCCTCCCCAGCTACCTGTACTCACATGTGAACATAAACATATACATACACACATGTAAAAATAAGAATATTTCTTTAAATTTTTTAACAATTATCCACTTAGGAATTAATTTGATTTTTTTAAAAAAATTGTGGTTATCATGAAAACTGGTATTAAATGAATCCTTACCCAGAATGCAATTATGAGATAAATGTTCTGAAAATTTTATCTTATTTTCAATATAAATCGCTTATTATCTATAAATGAAGTAGTAAGCAAGCTTTAGCAATCAAATAACAACCTAACGATGACAATTCATTTTGAAATTAAGGGGGACACTCTAACAAAAAGAAAATTATAAAAGGAGAGTCCTCAAATTTCTATAAAATCAGTCTTAAGTATCTGTCTATGCATCTATCTATCTATCTATCTATCTATCTATCTATCTATCTATCTATCTATCTATCTATCTATCTACCTACCTATGATCCATAAACCACACATTTGTGGAAGCTTATGAGAAAAATACTGAATAGGTCATACAGACATTTCAATAGAGTTCTGCCTTCTTCAGGGTTTCCAGTGCTGTGAAGAGACATCATGACCATGACAACTCTTTTTTTACAATTGTTTAAAAAGAAAATAAACTATCTTTTTTCATTTTACATACCAATCCCAGTTTTCCTTCTCATCCCTCCTCTCATTCCCTTCATCTACTCCTCAGAGACGGTAAGGCACATTGCTTTGGCAAAGGTCCAAGGCCCTTCCTACTATATCTAGTGTAAGCAGGGTATCCATCTAAAGATAATGGGTTCCTCAAGTCAGTATATGGGGTAGAGATAAATCCTGGTACCTCTGCCAATTACCCTGCAGTCTGCCCCAGACAAATAATGGTTACCCACATACAGAGGATCTAATTTGGTTTTATGCTGGTTCCTTTCCTGTCTGGCTATAGTTGGTGAGCTCTCATTAGCACAGGTAAACTGTTTAAGTGCATGTCTCCATCATGGTCTTGACCTCTTTGCTCCTGTTCTCACTCCTCCCACTCTTCAACTGGACTTTGGGAGCTCAACCCAGTGCTCAGCTTCAGGTCTCTGCCTCTGTTTCCATCAGTTGCTGGATGAAGGCTCTATGTTGACATTTAAGATATTCATCAATCTGACTATAGGGAAAGACCTATTTCAACACCCTAATTCTATGACTTCGGGTCTTAGCTGGCATCATCCTTGTAGATTGCTGGGAATTTCTCTATTGTCAGGTTTATTGCTAGCAACATAAAGGCTCCCTCAATTAAAATATCTCTTTTCTTGCTCTCATCTCTGTCCTTCCTCCATCTCAAATATTCCATTTCCTCAAGTTCTCCTCGCCCTCCCCTTCTCCCTTTCTTTTTCTTTTCCACCCTCCTTTCTCCCCCGACCCCCATGCTTTGGACTTTTTCTGGAGATTTTGTCTATTTTATCTTTCCTGATTTTTCTATATGTTTTTCTTAGGGTGCACCTTGTTACTTCGCTTTTCTAGGGTCATGGACTATAGGCTTGTTATCCTTTACTTTATAGCTAGTATTCACTTATGAGTGAGTACATACCATATTCATCTTTCTGGGTCTGGGTTACCTCACTCAGGATGTTTTTTTCTAGTTCCACCCATTTGCATGCAAATTTCAAAATGTCATTGTTTCTTACCACTGAATATCCCATTGTGTAAATGTACCACATCTTTTTTATTCATTCTTTGGTTGAGAGGCATCTAGGTTGCTTCCATGTTCTGGATAGTACAAATAATGCTGCTATTAACATAGTTGAACAAATGCCTTTGTTGTATGGTTGAGCATCATTTGGGTATATGCCCAAAGTAGTATTGCTGCATCCTGAGGTAAGTTGATTCCCAATTTTCTAAGAAGCGGACATACTGATTTCCAGAGTGATTGTCCAAGTTTGCATTCCCAACAGCAATGAAGGAGTATTCCCCTTATTCCACATCATCTCGCTGGATGTTTATAAGCTATCATTGGTGATTTTGATCTTAACCATTCTGACAGGTGTAAGAGTTGTTTTGATTTTCTCAATTGTCTTCCAGCCATTTGAGATTCTTCTGATGAGAATTTGCTGTTTAGTTCTACCTTTAGTCCTGTTCCCATGCATTGAAGCCTGCTTCCCCCATTCTCTGATATCAGGTTCAGTGTACTTGATTTGTACTTGAGTTTTTTCCATGGGGATAGATATGGACCTATTTTCATTCTTCTACATGTTGACATCCATTTATGACAGCACCATTTGTTGAAGATACTTTCTTTTTTCCATTGTATAGTTTTAGCTTTTCTGTCAAAAATCAGGTGTTCATAAGTGTGTGGATTAATATCTGGGTCTTCAATTCGAATCAATTGGTCAGCCTGTCTGTTTTTATGTTAATACCAAGGTTTTTTTCATTGCTGTAGCTCTATAATAGAGCTTGATGTCAGGAATAGTGAAGCCTCCAGAAGTTCTTTTATTGTGCAGAATTGTTTTTGCTATCCTGGGTTTTTTTTTTTTTTGATATGAAGTTAATTAGTGTTTCTTCAAGGTCTGTGAAGAATTGTGTTGGGATTTTGATGGGGATTGCATGGAATCTATAGATTGCTTTTGGTAGGATTGCCATTTTTATTATGTTGATCCTACCTGTCTAAGAGCATGGAAGATATTTTCATTTTCTTCTATCTTCTTCAATTTCTTTCTTAAAGAACTTAAAGTTCTTGTTGAACAGGTCTTTCACTTCTTTGGTTAGTGTTACCCCAATATATCTTATGTTATTTGTGGCTATGTTATTTTAAGGGTGATGTTTCTCTGATTTCTTTTTCAGCTTTTTTATCATTTGTATATAGGAGGGCTACTGATTTTTTGAGTTGATTTTGTACTCTGCTACATTACTGAAGGTATTTATCAAATGTAGGAGTTCCCTGGTAGAATTTTTGGGGTCACTTATGTATACTATGAAATCATTTGCAAATAGCAAAAGTTTGACTTCTTCCTTTTGAAAGACCCTTGATTTCAAGGGCGGCGGGGGGGGGGGAGAGATCCCCCAGACTCAATAATCCAGGCCAACAGACGCAATCAGTAAGAGGTTTCTTTATTGATCACACAGGCACCTGCAGGTGCATCAGCAGCTTTCGCCAACTGAGCCCACCGGGCAAATTCAAACAGCCATATTTATAGAAAAAATGATTACATAAGAGGGTAGTATAGCACAAGCGTTTCATTGGCTCTTAAATTGGTGGACTTAGCTCATTCTGTGGACAGCCATGTCTGTTCTCGAATTTCCCCGAAAAACCACAAAGCTAGATAAAGCACTCTGCAGCAAGTTGACAGTTTTGATAGAATGTCTTTCGGGGTGGAGTATTCCCTCCTCTCAGCCTAGTCAGTGAGTCTGCAACCCATAGATATCCTGTTTTAGCATCGGCTTAGCGGGGAAGCCCAGCTAAATTTCAGCAGAGTTTAACATAGTGAAGGCGAAGGCCTAAGTCAAAAACAATCCGACACCAGGTTAGAATTATGATTAATAGAATGGTTATTTATTTAAAGGGGAAAAAACTTACAGATCACCATCCCAGACAACAGCCCTCTGCACAACTGGGAAGGGAGTCTAGTCGCCAGAAGTGGAGCAGGAAGTAAGAGAGAGCGAGAAGGGAAGTGACCACTTTTTTAAAGGGAGAGAGACCACGCCCCAATGGGCTGGTATCTCAGCAGTTATTGGCTGGAGGAGTGGAAGGACCTCCCGCAACACCTCCCCCTTTTGTTTAAGTAAGAGAGTTCTAAAGCTACTACGAAATTATATACAATAAGTACGAATATCCTATTCCAACTATCTTAGGTCTTGTATAATAAATAGCTTGGCCAAGTCATGAGTGGAAAGTAACTACATTTATATAGTCTTCAACCCCATCAAAGATCTGAGAAGGGAAATAATGTTACCTGAGTAATTAGGAAGGGCAATCAAACAACTTTCAAAACATGCAACAAATCACAGAGACAACTAGCTACCTGGGCAATCACTCAAAGTCACGTTTGCAGCATTGAAGCAACCAACTTTGGCTAAAGCTCAATATAACTGACATACCATTTTCAAAGGCAAACAACTTTTCAAAAATATATTACCCTGTCTTGGCAGGATATGACAGTCCTGTTTTATCCATTGATGCACGCTCTGTATCTCTGTCAGTGGTTGAGGTATGGGCATTTCTTTGCCCAAAGGCCAGTTCTGCCAAAAAGAAAGGCTCCAGGTGGAGTGTCTTTGGTGCTCAACATTCTCTTGGGAATAGAGCAGTGTTGCCAGGAACAATTTTGTCTGACTACCACGAAACTCTGAGTTAGATTAAAGGCCATTTTCTACAGCTCTTTGAAGAGGTTGGAGATTTTCTATCTATACTGAATATAATCTCTATGTATCTAAAGAACCTGATTAGTCTAATTATAAATGACAAACTTAGAATACTATTGATCTATATAATTCTCAATACCTATCTAACTTAAAGACTAAGAAAATAAACGACTGTGAAACAAATGAGGACAATGACCTCAAAATATAAACAATGTACAAATATACATTGCAGTATGGTAAATATATATCAATACACAAACAATATATAAGTATCTTAATCAAAGGTAGAAATGTCCACTGCAATATGGTAAATATATACAATATATATCAATACAATATGTGTCAATACATAAAAAATGTTTTAAACAGAGGTAGAATCATGTATGCATACAGTAGTCAATATAATTTAACTTTGTATCAATATACAAGAATCAATACCAATATATTTGTCTAAAAACAGTAACTCACAATTACAAATCTATTATCCCATCATCCCTCTTTTTTTTTCCAAAATGATCCCTGAGCTTATAAAATTCCTCTCCCAACCCTCAACCGTATACTAATTATAATCAACCCCTAAATGATGTCCCTAAACCCAAGGGCAAACTTTACTGGGAGAAGGGATGTCATCCTCTAGAATTACTTCCAGCTGTCATGGGGGTGATGTTTTTTTTTTTTTTCTGGGGGATCCTGTGAAAGTAAAATGATGGTTAAATTTCAAGATCAATGTCTTTTAAAATTGCAAATAGTCTCTGAGTATTTTGTGCAGGTCTGGGCAGAATGTTGTATAAGATGTGCACCATTTGAGCTAACCAAGTTGGAACTGTCTTGTGCAGCGGGTACCCAAAACAGGTCTTGCAGTAGTACTATCAGTATCATGACATCAATTCAAGCAGGTGGAGTTGTTGTTATGGGGCACCATCTTCTTCCTGGAAACTTCAAATGTCACTTCAGGAAAAACTCATTGTTCATTGTGAAAAACTTAAACATTAATCATATAGACATACATACACACACACACACACACACACACACACACACACACACACACACACACACACATATATATATATATATATATATATTGAAGGAAAGGTATGATAGAGATATTCAATGAAAAGTATGATAGATATGAAGAAAAGCAAAGATATTTTCTAAACTCATATTTCTTTCTGTCCCATATGATGGGTCTTGACATGAGACAGAAACTCCAGAAACTCTGGGTTTTTCTCTTACTAACAGGCTTGGAATTGGAGAGGGACTGAGCCAGAGTCCAACTTCAAAACCAGCTTTATAAATTTAGAAATATGGTTTAATATATTTTATCTATACAACCTATTCAGTTTTCTTGATATTTCCTATTGGGCAGGTATTTTTCCATCTGTCAGTATCCAAACATCCAGGGTCCCTTGAATTTTTCAAAGATGAATGTTTTCCTGTGGAGATAAGAACAGAACCCTTCCCCCACTCTATATGTTTTTCTTACCACCTCTATGAATATCCATCATTGTGGATGAGTTGTCATTTCTCCTTTCCAAGAGGTTTCTCCTCTTCAATTCGAAACTTTATTAATTTTGATGGTAACCACATTTTTTTTCTCCTGTGGAAACAAGAGCAAAACCCCTTCCCCAACGTAGCACATCTCCTGGCTTCCATTGAGAGGTCAGCACACCTTTGAAATAAATCGGTTGATTTAGTTCAGCAGACTTTTCCATTATCCAATGTCTTTCTGCTGCTGTCGTTTCTTTCTCATTAGCGTTAAGAAAATTCAAGGTTAAGAAAGCATTATATAACCTACTTCTGGGGGTATTTTCGGTCCCTTTCTGTTTGTTCAGCATGTCCTTTATAGTACGATTTGATGTTTCTATAACTGCCTGACCTGTAGGATTATTTGGTATACCTGTAACGTGGTTTATTTTATAATATTCAAAAAAGCATTTCATTTTCTTAGATACATATGCTGGACCATTATCTGTCTTTATTTGTGCAGGTATACCTATGATGGCCATAACTTCCAATAAATGTGTGATTACTGAATCATTCTTTTCTGAGCTCAGGGCAGTAGCCCATTGAAAGCCTGAATACGTGTCTATGGTGTGGTGTACATATTTTAATTTACCAAATTCCATAAAGTGGAACACATCCATCTGCCAGATTTCATTTCTCTTAGTACCCTTTGGGTTACTTCCTGCAGGCAGAGGTATTTGATTATAGAGAGAACAAGTAGGATATCTCTTTATAATGTCCTTAGCTTGTTGCCATGTAATGGAAAATTCTTTCTTTAGGCTTTTACTATTGACATGATGCTTCTTATGAAATTCTGAGGCCTGCAACACACTTCCAATCAATAATTGATCAATCTCAGCATTGCCTTGTGCTAGAGGACCAGGCAGACCTGTATGAAACCATATGTGTGTTATGTACATCGGACAAAGCCTGTTCCTGATCATGTCTTGTACCTGGATAAACAATGAAGTCAACTCTGTGTCATCTGGTATAAATTCAGCGGTTTCAATATTCAAGATAACTCTTTCTGCATATTGTGAATCTGTAACTATATTAAGAGGTTCTTTAAAATCCCTTAGCACGATAAGAATGGCGTATAATTCTGCCTTCTGGACAGAATTATAAGGGCTTTGTTTCACCTTACTCAATTCATCTGACTTGTAACCTGCTTTCCCTGATTTATTTGCATCAGTATAGAATGTAAGAGCTCCAGTTATTGGAGCATCACATACAATTCTAGGAAGAATACAAGAAGTTCTCTTTATGAGGTTAAGTCTACCACTTTTGTAATAGTTGCTATTAATTTCTCCCAAAAAATTAGCACAAGCTCTTTGCCACGGTTCATTGTCTTGCCATAACTTTTTAATTTCTTCAGTAGTAAAAGGCACTATAATTTCTGCCGGGTCTATACCTGCTAGTTGACGAAGTCTCAGCTTACCTTTTATAATTAATTCAGAGACTTTTTCCACATCAGTTTTTAATTTTTTACTTGGTTTATTAGTTATAAATATCCACTCTAAAATAATATCTTCACTCTGCATTAGAATCCCTGTAGGAGAAATTCTGGAAGGCAATATGACTAGGATGCAGCTAAGATTTGGGTTCACCCTATCCACATGTGCCTCCTGTAATTTTTCCTCAATCATTGTCAGTTCCTTTTCTGCTTCAGCTGTTAGTTTTCTTGGACTATTCAAATCTTTATCATCATCTAAGGTTTTGTTTAAATGAACTATTAGATCAGGTGTTATCCCAACAGCTGGTCGTAGACTGGAAATGTCTCCTAAGAATCTTTGGAAGTCATTAAGAGTCTTTAACTGGTCTCCCCTAATTTGTGCCTTTTGCGTTTTAATTTTCTCTAACTCTGTTCTGTAACCTAGGTAATTAATAGAGTTTCCTCTTTGAATCATTTCAGGGGCAATTTGTAATCCCCACTTAGGCAAGACTTTCTTTACTTTTTTATTTTATTTATTATTTATTTATTTATTAAAGATTTCTGTCTCTTCCCCGCCACAGCCTCCCATTTCCCTCCCCCTCCCCCAATCAAGTCCCCCTTCCTCATCTTTTCTAGTAGATAACAAGGTGTCATCCATGTAATGATAAATTATGGACTTGGGGAATTGTTTCCAATGGTTTACTTACAAAATATTGGCACAATGTACGACTATTGAACATACCCTGTGGGAGGACAGTTCATTGATATCTCCTATTAGGCTGATAATTATTTTAAGTAGGCACTGTGAAGGCAAAATTTTCTCTATCCTTTTCTTGTAACAGTATAGTGAAAAAACAATCTTTCATATCAATAACTATAAGAGGCCATCCTTTTGGTAATAGAGAAGGCAAAGGAATTCCAGATTGTAGAAGGCCCATAGGTTGAATTACCTTGTTGACAGCTCTTAGATCTGTCACCATTCTCCATTTACCAGATTTCTTTTTTACAACAAACACAGGAGAATTCCAAGGGCTGGTAGATTCTTCAATATGGTGAGCATCTAGTTGCTCTTGCACCAGCTGTTCCAATGCCTGTAATTTATCTTCAGCTAGAGGCCACTGTTTGATCCATATTGGCTTCTCAGTTAGCCATTTTAAAGGGAGGGCTGTTGGTACCTCTAAAGGTTTGTTATTTTCTGTATGTTCTTGTACAGCCTGAATGGCTGGTGACCTTTTTCCATAATACCTTATCATATCTTTCCCAGAATTATGAATTCCTGGAACTATAGGAATGTTAATCTGGGCTTTCCATTGCTGTAGCAGGTCACAGCCCCATAAATTTATTGCAATATTGGCTATATATATGGCCTTAGATTTCCTATTTGCCCTTTGGGCCCTATGCATTCAACCCATCTTGTGCTTTGTTTTACATGAGATAGGGTTCCAATTCCCAGGAACTGAACATCTGCCTCTTGAAGAGGCCAATTCAGATGCCAAGATTCTGGAGTAATGATACTTACATCCATACCTGTGTCTAATAAGCCTTCCATAAAAGTGCCATTTATCCAGACTCCTAGCTTTGGTCTTTGATCGTTAATAGAAGTCTGCCAAAATATATGTTTACTCTGTCCTACTGGTTTTTTTGGCTCATCCTCCACACGTAATTCATCATTTAGACCAGTATTACTTTTTACAGCAGAAATTGGAGCTTTTAGTTTTCTTGGTGAGGCACGTTCTCCACTGTGACTAGGAATGACTGGGCCACTGTTGGCTTGGGGGCCTGCGAGAGGCCCCTCAAGGAGTTTCCCAATGGTATCAGGTTGCCTTGTCTGTCTGTTGTTGACCTGCATTCGTTGGACCAATGTCGGCCTTTACCACATCTCCTACATATACCTGAAGGCTGAGGTCTCCTGTTTTTGTCATTCCCAGAATAGATATTATTCCAAGAAATTCTTTGCTTGCAATCCCTTTGCAAATGTCCTAATTTACCACAATTAAAACACCTAGCAGTTTGATGTCTCCTCATTGCTTTGAAAATCACTTCTCCTACCCAAGATTCATCATTATAGCTAAATGTCTCAACATTCATCGTATGCTGAATCCATTCATCCATAGGTGCTGATCTAAACTTTAAAGGCCCAATTATCTTTTTGCATTCTATGTTTGCATTCTCAAAAGCTAGAGACTCAAGAAGTATTCGTCTAGCCTCTCGGTCTGTTACCCCTATGTCCAAAGCCTTAATTAATCTTTGCAAAAAGTCAATAAAGGGTTCTCTCTGTCCCTGCCTAATTCTGGTATATGATTCAACCCTTTTTTCTGGATCTTGTATCCTATTCCAAGCATTTAAAGCTGCTTGGTGACATAGACACAGTACTTCATCATCATAAAGAGCTTGGACCTGTGGATCAGCATATTCTCCTGCACCAAGAATTTGATCTTGGGAAACCTCAACACCTTTTCCTCTTCCTTGCTGTTCCATATGCTTGGATTCTTCTCTGATATAGATTCCAAACATCAAGGAAGGTCCATTATCTAAAACTACAGACACTAACTGATGGAAATCATGGGGGGTAGCTCTAGCATTAGAAGCCCAAGTCCTTATCATTTCCTTAACATATGCAGAGTGCAATCCAAAATTAGCAATAGCTTGCTTAATTTCTTTTGGATCATTCATTGCTATTGGAGTCCATCTAGCTTCTCTGACTCCCTTTGAGACTTTAGAAGTTGATACTTTGTCAGAATAAATTGCAGTGTATGTCGGTAAAACCCTGGGTAAGCCAGTTCTAATAGCTGGTGGTGGCATTGTATCCTGTCCTTGTGCCTTCTTACTCTGTTCACTAGCTCCAATAATTTCTTCAATCATTTCAAATCTTTTTATTATTGTCTCTTTTGAATCCTGAATCTCCTGACCTGCATGAGTTACTAGTAAAGGTTGTATGGTTCTTATGAGTGTCATATTCTTCCTAAATGATAGAATATTCAAAAGAATACTGAAACCTAGTAACCAGTAAATTAAGTTATCCCCATAATCATATAAACCTTGCATGATATGATCCATTGTATTAGTGAACAAAACAGTAAAATTTGTGTTGGAAATGAAGACCGCCATATTACCTATTATGTAGCAGGTGGTGCTGTTGCCAAGTCACGATGAAAACGAGGTCCTGTTTCAGTGTCTGCCTAGTATTTGTTAAAAACTGGGAAATGCAATTTGCTCAACAAAGTAAATGTAATTTAATCAATTCCATACACAGAACCATAAACCCAGAATCCAGGGGTAGAGAAGTGTAACCCGGAAGCCGTGTATACCTCCACGTGACAGAGTCGCCCTGAGGGGTAGCAGCTTTTGGCAACCAGCAAACACATGCTCTGGTTCTCGCTGCTTAAGAGCTGTGCTTGCAAGGGAGATTTGAAAATGACTCAGAAAAAAGCAAACCACACGGGCAGAGACTTCGCGGGCCTGTGGAGTTTAAATCCACGTGGGGAAGCAAACGATAGGGTACGTGGGGACTTGAAGTCAATCTGAGGTGTCTAAAGGAAAAATATAAAGAACTGCCCGAAGAAAAGCCACTGCGTGATAATTTATATTAAACTGCTGGCTCCACGCACAAGGCACAGGCCACAAGGTACAGGCCGCTGCTGAGGGAGGGAGGGCTTGCACCAAAACGAACTGGCAGCAGGCAGCCAAGCAGGGGAAGGAGGGGTCCTAAAACCAAATGTTGGGCACCAGATAAAGGCGAAGGTATAAGTCAAAAACAATCCCACACCAGTTTAGAATTATGATTAATAGAATGGTTATTTATTTAAAGGGGAAAAAAAACTTACAGATCACCATCCCAGACAACAGCCCTCTGCGCAACCAGGAAGGGAGTCTAGTCGCTGGAAGCGGAGCAGGAAGTAAGAGAGAGTGAGAAGGGAAGTGGCTGCTTTTCTAAAGAGAGAGAGACCACGCCCCAATGGGCTGGTATCCCAGCACCTATTGGCTGGAGGAGTGGAAAGACCTCCTGCAACAACATGGTACCTGGGCACGGGGGTCTTTCAGGCACGGGCTGGGGGTCTTTCACTTTCCAATTTGAATTCCCATGATCTTCTTTTGTTGTCTTATTATTTTAGTCAGAACCTCAAGAACTATGTTGAACTGATATGGAGGGAATAGAGATTTTTTTTTCTGATTTTAGTGGAATTGCTTTAAGTTTCTCTCCATTTAATTTGATGTTAGCTGTCAGCTTGCTGTATATTGCTTTTATTATGTTTAGATATGTTTATTGTATCCCTGATCTCTCCAAGACCTTTATCATGAAGGGGTGTTGGATTTTGTTGAATACTTTTTCAGCATCTAATGAGATGATCACTTTTTTTCAGTTTATTTATATAGTGGATTACATTGATAGATTTTTGTATGTTGAACCACCCCTGCATCTCTGGAATGAAGCTGACTTGATCATGGTGGATGATTGTTTTTTGATGTGTTCTTACATTTGGTTTTCCAATAGTTTATTGAGTATTTTTGCATCATGTTCATGAGTGAGATTGGTCTGTAATTCTCTTTCTTGGTTGAGTCTTTGTATGGTTTTAGTTTAAGGGTAACTGTAGCCTCATAAAAAGAATCTGGCAATGTTGCTTCTTGTTTCTATTATGTAGAACATTTTGCAAAGTATAGGTATTAGCTCTTCTTTAAAGTTTTGGTAGAATTCTGCACTGAAACCATCCAGCCTTGGACTTTTTTTGATTGAGAGGCTTTTGATGACTGCTTCTATTTCCTTATAGGCTATAACCTATAAGTCTATTTACCCTGTCCACCTGTTCTTGATTTAAATTCTGTATGTGGTATCTATCCAGAAAATTGTCCTATTCTTTTACATTTTTCAATTTAGTGGAGTACACATTTTTTTTTGTAGTATGACCTAATGATTTTCTTGATTTCCTCAGTGTCTGTTGTCATGCCCCCTTTTCATTTCTGATTTTTCAATTTTGATGTTATTTCTCTGTTTTTTAAATAGTTCCGATAAGGGTTTGTCTATCTTGTTGATTTTCTCAAAGAATGAGCTCTTTGTTTTTCTGATGCTTTGTAGTGCTTTCTTTGCTTCTATTTTATTGATTTCAGTTCTCGATTTGATTATTTTTCTGTCGTCTGTTTTTCCTGGTTGAGAGCTGTCAGGTGTGCTGTTAAGTCCCTGGTGTGAGATTTCTTTATGTAGGCACTGGGTGTTATGAATTGTCCTTTTCTCATTGCAGTCACAGTGTTCCATGGTTTGGATACATTGTGCCTTTATTCTCATAGAATTCTAGTAAGTCTTTAATATATTTCTATTTTTTTTCTTTACCCAGGGGTGGTTCAATTGAGCACTGTTCAATTTCCATGAGTTTATAGGCTTTCTGCAATTAGCATTGTTGCTAAATTCTTACTTTAAACCATGGTGATCTGGTAAGATACAGAGGGACTCTCTGAACATGGCAGACATGAGGGCTGATGAGAAGCAAAGGACAATGGCACTGGGTTTTGATCTTACTGCATGTATTGGCTTTGTGGGAGCCTCGCCTGTTTGGATGCTCACCTTCCTAGACCTGGATGAAGGGGGAAGGACCTTGGACTTCCCACAGGGCAGGGAACCCTGACTGCTCTTTGGACTGGAGAGGGACATGGAGATGAGAAGGGGGAGGGGGAGGGAAATGGGAGGCGGGGAGGAGGCAGAAATTTTTAATTAAAAAAATAAATAAAGATACAGAGGGTTGTTATATTTTTTTTTGTATCTGTTGAGTTTTGCTTTGTTACTAAGTATGTGGTCATTTTAGAAGAGGTTCCATGAGGTGCTAAGAAGATGATATAGTGTTTTGTGTTTGGGTGAAATGTTTTATAGATGCCTGTTAAGTCCATTTGAGTCATGATATCTGTTAGGTCTCTTTTTTCTCTGTTAAGTTTCTGTGTCCATTGTGGAGACAGGGGTATTGCAGTCTTAGACTATTAGTGTGTGGGGTTTGATGTGCGATTTAAGCTTTAGTAATTTTTTTTTTACATATTTGAGTGCTCAGTATTGAGACTTCATCTGGATAGATTTCCTGTTATGAGTATAAAGTGTCCGTTTCCATCTCTTCTGATTGATTTTAATTTGAAGTCTGTTTTGTTAGATATTAGGATAACTACACTTGCTTGTTTCTTAGTCCATTTGATTAGAAAACTTTTCCCAACCCTTTACTCTGAGGTAACGTCTGTCTTTGAAGTTGAGGTGTGTTTTTTGAATACAGAAGAATGATGGATCCTGTTTTTATGTCTATTCTCTTAGCCTGTGTCTTTTTATAGATAAATTGAATCCATTGATATTAAGAGATATTAGTGACCAGTGATTGTTAATTCCTGTCATTTTTTGGTGGTATTGTTTCTGTTTCCCTTCTTTGTGGTTTTCTGGTGTGAGGTTATCTGTTGTCTGTGTTTTTGTGGGTGTACTTAGCTTTCTTAGGTTGGAGTTTTCCATCTACTACTTTCTGTAGGGCTAGATTTTTGGATAGACATTGTTTAAATCTGTTTTTTTTTCAAGGACTATCTTGTTTTCTCCATCAATGGTGATCAAAAAATTTGCTAGATATAGTAATCTGGGCTTGTATCTGTGGTCTCTTAGTCTCTAAAGCATATATCCCCTTCATGGTTTCCATTGTGAAGTCTGGTATAATTCTCATAGGTCTGCCTTTATATGTAACTTGACCATTTTCCTTTGAAGCTCTGTATGTTTTGTGTTTTGATTATTATGTGGTGAGGGGACATTTTTTTGGTTCAGTATATTTGGTGTTCTTGTACTTCATAGGGACATCCTTCTTTAGACTGGGAAAGTTTTTTCTATGATATTGTTGAATATATTTTCTGTGCCTTTGAGATAGAATTTTTATCCTTCTACTATCCCTATTGTTTTTAGGTTTGGTCCCTTCATGATGTCACAGATTTCCTGAATGTTTTGTGTTAAGAATTTGTTGGATTTAATGTTTTCTTTGGCCTACAAATCTATTTTCTCTATGGTGTCTTTGACACCTGAGATTCTCTCTTCCATGTCTTGTATTCTGTTGGTTATGTTTTTCTCTCTAGTTCTTGTTACCCAAATTTTTCATATCCACCATTTCCTCAGTTTGTGTTTTCTTTATTGTCTCTATTTCATTCTTCAAGTCTTGAACTGTTTAAACTATTTGCTTCACCCATTTGATTGCTTTTTCTTGGGTTTCTTTTAGAGATTTTTTGATTTCTTTCAGTTTTTGTCTTTTCCTCCATTTATTTAAAGGAAATTTTCATTTCCTTTTTAAAGGTTTCCATCTTCCTCATAAAATTATATTTAAAATTGTTTTCTTCTGCTTCCTCTGAGTTAGGATGACCAAGTCTTCTTGTTGTATGACCACTGGGTTCTGGTGTTACCATGTTGCTTTATTGGTTGCTGAATAAATTCTTGCATTGGCACCTGACCATCTCTTCCTCCCATTGGTGCCAGCAGTGTCTTTGCCTTTTGGTCCAATCCTTGCAGTGGCTGTCTGTGTCTTTGTGAGCTGTTTTTAGTCTTCTCTGTATTGTCACTCTCTGTGTCTTAGGAGCCACTGGGATCTCTCTTTTCCAGCTCTCTTGGCCTGCTCTCTTGATCTGCTCTCTTGGTTTGCTCTTTTGGTCCACTTTGTGTAATCACAGTCTGTGCTTCAGATTTCCTCTCTTGGTCCTCTCTGTATTTGCATCCTGTGTTTCAGAGTTTCTCATAGTCCTCTCTGTATAGTAGCAGATTGTGTTTCAGAGTTCCAACGAGGTTGCTGGGGACAGGAGGGTTTCTGTGTAGAGTGGGACTTGTAGCTTGTAGGGTTTGATCAACGGAGTTGGGGTATTGGAGCAGCCTTCCTGCAGGAAACTTACCTTCTGTCTGGCTTGAGAAGATGTGGTAGGCAGGGGAGGGGCCTGGGATTTTGCCCCAGTATGGAGGGCCTAGAGAGTGGGTCATCAAGTCAGAGGTGTATTCACTCACCTTATGGTCCTTCTTGTGTATTTGTAAGCAGTGTCTCAGAGTTCCTCTGAGGTAGTGGGGTGGGGTGGGGGGATAGGAGTGTTTGTGGGCAGAATGGTACTTGTAGCTTACAGGATACAATCAATGGGATGGGGATGTTGGAGCAGCCTACCTGCAGGAAACTTGTCTGCTGGCTGTCAAGAGAAACCGAGGACAACTCTTATCAAGAAAACTATTTAATTGATGTGGTACACAGTTCAGAGGTTTAGTCCATTATCATCATGGTGGAACAAAAGTCAGCATGCAGCTAGGCATGATGCTGAGGAAGGAGCTAAGTGTTCTTACATCTTGACCTCCAGTGGTTTGGGACACTGGGTATGACTTGAACATATCACATACCTCCAAACCTGACTTCACAATGACAGCCAAACCTGCTAATAGTGCCACTCCCTATGAGGTTATGGGGGCCAATTTCATTTAAACTATCACAAGTTCCTTTGTGGGAAAGGCAATTTGGAATTTTATAGAGGCTTGCTAAATCTGTCAGATTACATCCGAGATCTAGGCCAAGATCATGTTTATTAATCATTGATTCTTAGAGGTAAAGTTATGTTTCAATTTAAGGGACTGATTTACCTTAACAGAAAGGAAATACTGTAAATGGAGTAGTTCTAAAATAATAGAAAGTCAGTTCTACATGTGTTCAAATTAATAAAGAAAGTGTGGAATATGTACGTATTTGAGTATTACTCAGCTGTAAAAAACAATGACATCTTGAATTTTGCATGCAAATGGATGGAAATAGAAAACACGATTCTGCGTAAAGTAAGCGAGAGCCAAAAAGATGAATATGGTATGTACTCACTCATAAGTGGATTCTAGCCATAAATAAAGGACATTGAACCTATAATCTGTGATCCTAGAGAAGCTAAATAAGAAAGTGAACCCAAAGAAAAACATATAGTTATCCTCCTGGATATTGGAAGGCGAGAAGATTGCCAGGCAAAAATTGGAAACTTGGGGGTGGGGGTGGCGTGAAGGTAAGGGGAGATGGGGAGAAAAAAGTGAGAAGGGGGGATAGGGAGAGCGTGGTGGAATGGGACGGTTGGGATGGAGGAAGGAAGGGTGGATATAGGAGCAGGGAAGTATATATCTTAATTAAGGAAGCCATTTTTGGGTTGGCAAGAGACTTGATGTCCTTGAGGACACTTGAGCGGTGTCCTCGGTTGTCCATGGAGATATCCCCAGCTAGATCCTTGGGCAGCTAAGGAGAGGGAGCCTGAAATGGCCCTATCCTATAGCCATACTGATGAATATCTTGCATATCACCATAGAACCTTCATCTGGCGATGGATGAAGCTGGAGACAGAGACCCACATTGGAGCTCAGGACTGAGCTCCCAAGGTCCAAATGAGGATCAGAAAGAAGGAGGACATGAGCAAGGAAGTCAGGACCGCGAGGGGTGTGCCCACCCACAGAGATGGTGGGGCTGATCTAATGGGAGCTCACCAAAGCAAGCTGGACTGGGACTGATGGAGCAGGTGATCAAACTGGACTCTCTGAACATATCAGACAAGGAGGGTTGACTGAGAAGCCAAGGACAATGGCACTGGGTTTTGATCCTAATGCATTTACTGGCTTTATGGGAGCCTAGTCTTTGTGGGATGCTCACCTTCCTAGACCTGGATGGAGGGGGGAGGACCTTGGACTTCCCACAGGGCAGGGAACCCTGACTGCTCTTTGGACTGGAGAGGCAGGGGGAGGGGAATGGGGGGAGGGGGGGAATGGGAGGTAGGGAGGAGGCAGAAATTTTTAAGTAAAAATAAATAAATAAATAAATTCTCAACAAAGACTCTTTAGAAAAATATTACAGAATCTAGAGTTTCTGTCCAACATCTTTGGCCTAAAACCTTATACCAACTGTACAAAATAAAATAAAAAATTGACAAAGAAAGGGAAAAAATACGTAGAAAGATTATGGAATTAGAAGGTGACCTTAAAATACAGTTAATATCTTAAAGGAAAAGATTGTCAAAGTGAATAATCAACTTGGAAATTCTAATAAAGGAATAGAATATATCAAACAATTGACCACTTTTGAGCTTAAAAAAGTGAAATATCAGAAATAAAAAATTTACTTTATAAGCTTAACAAAAGGTCTATAATAGTAAAAGAGTCAATGAACTCAAGGATACTAAATTAAGAATTCAGAAATTCCTAATTTATTATAAAACATCCAACATACATGAATTAAGAAATAAATGAGGACAGAGGAAACAGAACAAGCCAAAGTGGAATAGATCAAAAGAAGCCTATCTGTAACACACTAAAGTTAAGCTGAAAAAAAAAACCACAAACAAAAAATAACATTGGAAGAAGCAGAGAAATAAGACACATTACAGGGAAATAATGATACTTTTGGCAATTTTTCATGAAGGGACAATATAAAATGAAAGTAAGTAGATTCATTTTTTTAAAGTGCTAGGGGAAAATTGTCCACATAGAACTCGATATTCAGGGAAAATGTGCTTCAGAAATGAGAGTGAAAGAAGACATTTTTTACATAATGGAAGCTGAGATAATTTATTGCCATAATCCTTAGTCTGTAAGAGTCACTAAAGGAAGTTTTTTAAATTGAAGAAAATTACAAGATGGAAAACCATATCTATAGGCAGAGATAAGAGCAATAAGAATGATAACTATGTAGGTAAATTAAAAAATTCTCCTCTTTATGATATTTAAAGCTAACAGTGTTTAAATAAGAAACTAGATTAAATTGTTTAATTTATGACATGTATAGACAGAATAAATGAGAGCAATAACAAAAATGGTGGTGAAGATTAAACATTTTACCTTTCAGGGTGGTACTTTTTTGCTTGAATTTGTATATATATATATATAAATTTTATTTAATTACATTGGAAAAAGATAAAGATGAGTAAATTAAACTAAGAGCAACTCTAGAAGAAGCTATAACTAGAAATCCAAAACAAGATTTCAAATGGGCTGTGAAAACTTCTGGATTAATTCAAAAGAAAGCTTCTAATTGGAGAGCATTGCATGTTCCACTAATATTTATGTAATTATTCATAGAGTAAGACTTCACCGTCTGGATAGCTGCTTCATATTTTTTCTATTTTTGTTTATTTCTGATACTCATTGCTTATCTTCAATTATATCCATCCTTTTTTTTTTTTAAATAAAGACTTAAGACCAAATTACATTTTGTAGACTAGGTAGATGGTTCAGGGGATAAAGGCACTGGTTGACAAGCATGACAACCTTAGTTAGATTTCTGTGACCCAAAAGCTGGAAGGAGCAAACCTACTCCTGTAAGCTATCCTAATGTCTCTACATACATGGTCAATATCAGGCCTGGTGGTGGTGATTCACGCCTTTAATCCCAGCACTTTCAAGGCAGACACAGGCGGATCTCTGTGAGTTCAAGGTGAACCTGGTCTACAGAGCTAGTTCCAGGACAGCCAGGGCTGTTACACAGAAAAATCCTGTGTCAAAAACAAAACAAAACAAAAACAAACACCCAAAAAACAAAAAAAATCACACACTCAATATTTGTGCAACACATTTGCACATATACACATGCACACACACTCATGCAGACACAATTAAAAATAAATAAAATATTAAAAAAATTTAAAAACTAATTTGAAAATGTTTTATTTTCTAAGGTTACACTTCAAATGTAAATGTGTTTCTATATGGAAATCTAAGGATTTAAAAGTATATAGACAAAACAAATAGTAAGCCTAAAATAAATGATGTTAACAGCCAATCAAAATAGAATTTCAAAAGGGAAAATTGTTGAAGAAAATAGATACCTATTTCTTGACAAAATATGAGTTTATCTAGGTGACATAATTAACTGTGTATGTACTTATCAAAAGACCTTCAGCATACCAAAACAAAGTCTCAACTGAAAGGAAAATATAAGCAAATCTACTTCCACGTGGTGATATCACAGCCAATCTATCAGACATATTTAGCTCAGAGAACAATGAAAATAAAAATTATCAGTGGTAGCAATTGGTTGACCCCAGAGACCCAACCAAAAGTCTCCACTTTTCCTTCACAGGCTCTAACTACAGTCCAGTCTGAAATGTTGCTTCAGTTACATTTGGATGTTCTGTCATAATATGAGCCTCAACCATAGATCCCCAACCCCTTGTTATATATCTCAGGTTAAAAAAATAAAAATCTATTGAAATAAATGAGAATGGAAATCAAACACACCAAACACAGGATATAGCAAAAACAGCACTGAGAGGGAGGTTTTTAAAAACCCACACTAAAAATTAGAAAGATTTTAAATAAATTGTTTATCAATGCAATTAGAGTTGCATGACAGAATAGCAATATACCAGAGGTTGGAAAGAGGTGAGTGGATTATGGATGGACAGCAGATTGTTAACAGATATAGCACTATGTTTAGATATCAGGAATGATATCTAATGTTCCATAGCACAGTAGGTTAACAATGCTTGAAAACAGTGGTATGTCTTAAAATTCTTAACAGAGAGAATTTGCCATGTCATCAACACACAGAATGATAGATAGTTGAGATGATAACTTTGAATTAAGTATATTTAATTGTTCATTTTCCAAAATTAATGGAAGACACTAAATACATTGACATACATGCCAACGTACCCAACATTCAATATTGCTAATACTTTAACTATCCTCATTTAATAAATAGACTCAATGCAATCCATGAAAAAAATCCATTTTAACAGAAATTACCCAATGAGTATTTATGGTTGTGCTCTGGGTTGAAATCAGTGTCAGGGTAAGATAGACAAGCTCTGAGCTACATTTTGAGCTCAAAGAATGGCTTCTATGCTTATTATAGGAGTAGAAAGGAATAACAGAAAGAGCCAAAATAAAGTATAAAATAAAAACAAAGTTAGTAAGCCGTGGTTTATTTACTGCAAGCCTAGCTATAATGCTAGAGTAATCAAGAGTGCAGGGTAGTAATGTGAGGGCAGATGAACAAATCAATGACTCAAAATCAGACACCAGAGCAAACTCACATGCATATGAGCAATTCAATTTTGAAAGTAATTGCAAGACAGTCCAAGAAAAGTGACCCTTTACACAAATTGTGTGAGAAAAATTGGTAAGCGTATAATGATCAGCCAATCTTGAGCTCTACCTCACAACATATATAAAACACAGAAGGTAATATATGTGTCACAGATGTATACTTGAAAATTAAAGCTAGAAAGTTTCTAAGCAAAAATATTAAACCATAGTTTTGTAATTTTGAGAAAAGCAAATATTTATAAAAAGAACACTAATTTGTCAAATACTTTGAAAAGATACTGCATAGAAGATGATCTATTTGTTACTGTATAATTGACACATAATTACACATATTGAATGGAAGTTATCAAATAATTTTGCTTCAAGCTTGAACACTTTGGAATAGACAAGGTAAGTTATAAACTGAGGTTCAAAGTACACTCATGTGTAGTAATAAGAGTGGCGGGGCTGCGTTCCCAGCACCCCGGCCGCCTACTTGGCTAGCTTATGCCCGAAATAACAACACACAAACTGTATTCATTTAAACACTGCTTGGCCCTTTATCTTCTAGGCTAATTCTCACATATTAATTTAGCCCATTTCTAATCATCTGTGTGTAGCACCCCAAGGTGCGCTTACCGGGAAGATTCTAGCCTATGTCCATCCTGGGTCGGAGCTTCATAGCGTGCGTCTGCCCAGGAGCCAGGAGCATGGTGTCTCTGCTCCAGCGAGCAGAGCTGTGGAGTCTGAGCTCACTTCCTCTTCCTCCCAGCGTCCTGTTCTGCCTACTCCTCCCACCTATCTTTCAACCAATAAAATGGGCCAAGGCAGTTCCTTTATTAGCCAATGACCTTCCTCCATCACTCATGCTAAATTTTGCCTTCTGCTGTCATTCTGTCAGATAACACTTTCAAATCTTTTATAAGTTTTAAGAGTAACTGGAGATAAATGTTCAAAATACCCCTTAGGCAAATTTTAACTTCATTGATGATGCTTACTTTAATCTCCTTTTTTGTTTTGTTTTTTGTTTTTGAGACAGGGTTTTGCTGTAGCCTGTCCAGGAACTAGCTCTTGTAGACCAGGCTGACCTCAAACTCACAGAACCAACCTGCCTCCCGAGTGCTCGGATTAAAGGTGTGTGTCACTACGGCCCAGCTTCTACGTTGCTAAGATTAGTCTACTTTACTCTCTGTATGTGTGTGTGTGTGTTCATGTATATTTGTTTAAATCATAACCTCAAAGACTCATTTCTAAAGGCTTTGTTAAAATTGAAGTTTGCCAGTCATTATTGGCAGGGAATAAGGTCATCATAAAGGAATATATATTGTGATTCTCTACCCCCTACTCTCTCTCTTCCTGGATTTCAGGTGGGTAGCTTTGCTTTACCATGTGCTTTTGCGAGAATCAATGAGTCCAATTGCTCATGGACAGCAGTTCCTAGAACCATGAGCCCAAATAAATGTACATAATATAGATTATCTTGGGTATTTGTTACTATAGAAGCAAACAGACTAACACAATGTGTTTTATGTATGTGTGTGTGTATGTATATATATATATATATGTGTGTGTGTGTGTGTGTGTGTGTGTGTGTGAAAATTGGAATATATTAATGAAGACTTTAGAATTAAAACAATATTTTTCAGTATTTCCAATGTTAAGATCTGTCTTGGAAGATTATCACAGGACAGGAGAATTTTTATAGTGTAAGTTAGTGACAGGTTTTTCAGGTCACTTTCTGAGCTGACACTCTCTTACTTTGTCATTAGCCAATGTGGGCTTAGATCACTGGCAGAAAGAATAACAAAGGATGTATTGATTTCCGTTAGCAAGTTGAAGACATTACCATCATTAGCTCTGGGGCTGCGGATCATTTCAAGTTTGACCTCCGCAAAGAAGTTCCCTGTCACTCCCTTCAGTTTGTCACCTTATTAATGGAGTTCTTCTTTTCTTTTTGTTTTTATCTGAACTATAAGAGCAACTGTATAATCTAATATAAATGTTTTATGAAGTAGTATTGTCAGCTACTGATGTTTTACAAAAAAATGCACATTGGGTGGTATAATTATTTAAAGTTTAAAATGTGCTGGATAGAATTCTATTTTAATAAGCATTTCAGAAGTTGAATAGATGAAGTTCAAAAGACAAACACTTTTTAAACAAAATTATTCATTAGGTTTCCCATGTTTGAAATGATTAGTTGAAAGCTGCTATTCTAAACTAAAAAGGATCTCCTTTGTCTTAATTGTTAACACAATTAACTGCAGTGGAATATCTGCTGGTTTGAACAATAATGCTACACATTAATGAGGTATATGCTAATTTCTTTCTTTAGACACCAATTTTACACATAACAGCACATGAAGATTTTGCATTTTCCTTTAATTCAAATTCATACAAATATGTTTACTTTCTTTAGTAACTAATATAGGAATATATTAAAACCAAGTTTTAAAGTTCTCTTCAATCAACTCTTCTTTGTGTCATGAGCACCAAGAGAAAACTGAACAAAGGAGTGCTTTTTCTAACATGATCAATGGACTCCCTTCTGCTATATGGACAAAATTAGAATATAGTTTAGGCTGAACTTTTTTTTTTCCATTGGCAATGCATTCATCATAGGTAGAATGTGAGAGAATCTCAGAAAGGTGTGATGGTGGCAGAAAGCAGAGAATCTCTCCTAAAGCTAAGTGATGCCAAGGAGAAAGAAGAAGGCACTGTGACTGGGATTTCCTTATTCTTATTTGATAATGGAAAGAAAATCTCTCATAAAATTTTAATTTACAAATACAAATTTTATATGATTACAATCATAGAATATAATTTTATGTTTGATACATATACCACATATATACATACAAAACATAACAAATTGAAGTGAGACAATCAACATATACACTTATTAACGTTTTGAAATACGCAATAAATCATTCTTAACTGGTTATGCTGTATACTAGTCTTCAAAAACTCAACTGAAACTTTGGATCTTTGACCAGCTTTAGAAAAATATCCTCTTTAAATCTGGTAACAAATCATTTTGGGAAGTAGTTTGAATTTCAAACACATAAACATACTTGCATGGGTAACAGTGAGGTTTTGTAGGGTTAAATGTGGTTTAAAAGATTGGAATTGATGATAACAATTTGCTTGAAGTAGATTTAACAAGAGGAAGATAGTCAACATTGCAAAAATAACAGAGTGGGGTAGCCTTGAAGGTAGATGTAGAAGAATGATGATGAGAAACAGCAAACTAATATAATTGCAAGAACCCCATCTCATTTACTTAGTCTCTTTGGGGGGCATATGATAAAAATAGTTTCAGTATAACCCTACAGTTGGAAACCCTTCCAAGAAGCTGGAGATTGAGAAGTAAAGACAAAAGTCTCAGTGTTGTAAAGACAAAGTGTGAAGAATCCTTGACTTGCCTGACTATTCTCCCTCAAAGGTACTTGAAGAGCAATGAGAGATAAGGGTTTCTCTAGAAGTAGGAATGCTCAGTGTGTATTGCACATAAAAAATTTCAATTTCAGCAAAACAGTGCAAACTTGACTTTTGATTATTTTGTGGGTTAAATTTTAAAATAAAAACATGAGTTCGCTGTAAAGTAAGTTCATATTCATAACTGGTTGAATAACAGAACTAAACTTCTTGATTGGTGGGTAGTTATTAACCAGAAAGTATGTCTAGAGTGCTTTAATACTGAACTCTAATTCTGTCTCTTCTTACATATTGAATAACTGTCAAGATGAATTCATGCTTTTAATAGTCTTGTGCTGTAGTCATGCTGCAGTATGTGTTCAGGTCCTGAGATGGGGAAGGGGCATCAGTTCATAAACAAGGTGAGTTTCACACTAGAGGCTGGCCATGAATATCTCCAGCTGTCTTTATTTATACATCAAAACAAGCATGTTTTTTCCCTAATAGCAAAGATTTTTTTCCCATCTTCCAACATTAACCTCCAGCAAAACTAAATACGCCAATTGTGTTCCACCTCCCCAACTTTTACACTAAAACATCTTTTAAACCAAAACCAACACTTAACCATTTTACTAACTTGGCCAAATATTAAACCAGTTACATTTTGTCTTTACATAAATAAAGATAATAAACATAGGCACACATTTTCAAAAACAGTGATAGCTTTCAAGATTTAAAGCATATTTGCAGAAATAGGGGTGATCTGCCTCAGATTCTGTCTGCACTGAATGAGAACAGCTTCCAGGGTCGAGAGTGAGAGCTGGCATCACCAGACAAGAAACCTGAGAAGCATCAGCTCTCAAAGAATTTTAGGGGAAAATACTTGAGAAAAAAAAATAGGGTTTCCAGGAATGATCACATCTGTCTCATGCGTGACTGACAAAGTGACACTAAAGCTTCCAAGAGAATCCTCAATATTAGGAGAGAAAAGAGAGCATGCAGGCTGCAAGGTCCCAGCAATCCTGAAGTCCATTGGTTCCTGCCAAGTGAGACTGTCCCTGTGGGCTTTTGTCTCATCTGGAGACCTGTTAGAAAAGCACTCATAGTCCACAAGGTTTCCAACAGTCTTGATTGCAAATTTTTCTGATAATTCAGTTATAATATTGAAAATAGATAAGAAGAACCAAGGACTCAAGAGTAAAACTTGCATCAGGAAAGGATGGCTCTGTGGATAAAATGCTTGCCTTGCAAACATGAGGATCAATTTGAATCCCCAAAAGGCACATAAAAGCCAGGTGGATGAGGTGGTCTCACTGGAATTACAGATAAAGAATTTCTGGAGCAAGATGGATATCTAGACTAGCTCAAACAGCAAGTTGTGGGCTCAGTGAGAGACACTATCTCAGTATAAGATGGAGAGCTATCACAGATAGCAGCAGGTATCAACTTTAATCTTCCCTAAGTATATACACATACATTTGTGCTTGTACAAAAATGCACCCATACACATGCAAAATATTTATACACATGTACATGTATATCACACACAAACATATGAGAATAAAAGAGCCAAACGTATTTAAAGTTTTGAAATATGAACTTGAAATAATGGTGTGAAACTTAATGGCAATAATTATGAAGTTGTATTTAAAGACAGGGATATTTATAGAATAACAGCATCATAGCTTATTATGGAAAGGACCCCAGGTATTTCATTTTGTTACCTACTCAGTAGAGTCCAGTGACATGACACAGAGGCTAAAAAAGAGGAAATTACATTCCTGTGTGTATTGCATTAAGACAAGAACATAGTACAAGAAGTTGGGTCCTACCATTACATAAGCCCTTTGTTAAGTTTTGTGTACCCTTTTTTTTTTTTGGTTGATGACTACCAATGTGCAAAGTCCAGAGGAGAATATCTAGGTAACATCATGTCACATGAGATGTGATAAAATAGGGCTATGAATTACAGAAATAAAGGTAAAAAGTCTACAAATACTGACTGTATTTAAGAATTATTTTCCTACATGGAGGATTAGACCCCCTCTGTAAATTTAATATCTAACATAGCGTGGAAAACAGGAGATAAATACTTGAGAATACTTGTTAAAATAATTTATAAATTGCAGAATAATTTGTTAGCTATGACATATTATTTTTGGCATTGGAAATACAACAATGAACTAAATACATAGAGTACTTGTTCTTATGGTAGTTATTTTCATATTTTTATGGAATTCCTATTACTTACATTAGACTTGGAGAAGAAAGACAGTGAAGCAAACAGCTCCTTATAAGCAAGACATCAGCTGGAGAAGTAGTAATGCACAGTAGTTATAGAGTCCAAAGTAACTTTAATCATCAACCTGCGGACTGGGCTTGAATTATCACAGGAAACTTTCTAGTGCTTGCTATGTTCATTTGGAAATTGAAACTAGTAATATATATGACAAAAATAAAAACCACATGATTGTCTCGGTTATCCCTCCAGATGAAGCAGTGAATGGATGCTTAAAAAAAAAATCCCACACTAGCTCAGAACTGAGAGATAGTTATTTATTTAGGGGTAAACTTAAAAATCAGGATTCTCTGCTTGAACGGTGAATGGAGATCGAATCCAAACAATGTGAACAAGCAATCGGCGAAAAAGGAGCAAGGGGAAGGGGGAAAAAGGGGGCAGACACAGCTTCGGCATCCACATATCTAGTATAAGAGGCTACACCCAAGTAGGCAGGTAATCACAAGTGGTAGGTCTTCCTACAGCACATGATCATCTCATTAGATGCTGAAAAAGCCTTCAACAAAATACAACATTCCCTCATAATAAATGCCTTGGATAGATCACAAATACAAGGAACACATCTAACATAATAATGGCAGTATGCAACAAGACAAAAAACAGCCAGCATCAAACTAAATGGAGAGAAACTCAAAGTGATCCCACTGAAATCAGGAACAAGACAAGGTTGCCCACTCTCTCCATGTCTATTCAATATAGTTCTAGCTAGAGTAATAAGACAACAAAAGGAGATAAAGAGGATACAAATCATAAAAGAAGGAAAACTCTCACTATTTGTTGGTAATATGATAGTTTGCCTAAGTGACCCCAAAAATTCTATCAAGGAGCTTCTATAATTCATAAACACTTTCAGTAATGTAGCAGGATACAAGATTTAATCAAAAAAATCTGTAGCCCTCCCATGCATAGATGATAAATAGGCTGAGAAAGAAATCAGAGAAATATCACCATTCACAGTAGCCACAAATAGCTTAAACTATCTCGGAGTAACTCTAACCAAACAAGTGGAAGACTTGTATGACAAGAACTTTAAATCTTTGAAGAAAGATATTGAAGAAGACACCAGAAAGTGGAAAGATCTCCCATGCTCTTGGGTAGGTAGAATTAATCTAGTAAAAATGGCAATCTTTTTATTTTTATTAAAAATTTCTGCCTCCTTCCCACCTCCCATTTTCCTCTCCCTTCCCCCATCCTCCTTCCCCTCCCTTTCCAGTCCAAAGAGCAGTCAGAGTTCCCTGCCCTGTGGGAAGTCCAAGGTCCTCCCCACTCCGTCCAGGTCTAAGAAGGTGCATATCCAAACAGATTAGGCTCCCATAAAGCCAGAGCTACAGTATTGAAAACAGCTTGGTATTGGCATAAAAATGGCAATCTTACCAAAAGCAATCAACAGATTCAATGCAATGCCCATCAAAATCCCAGCAAAATTCTTCACAGACCTCGAAAGAATGGTGCTCAATTTCACAGGGAAAAGCAAAAAACCCAGAGTAGACAAAACAATCCTGTACAAAAAAAAAAAACACACACACACATAACCAAAACCAACTTCGGGAGGCATCACAATCCCTCACTTCAAACTCTACTATAGAGCTACATTACTGGAAACAGCCTGGTATTGACATAAATAGAGACTGAAGGAACGATGGAACTGAATTGAAGACCCAGATTAATCCACACACCTTTGAACACCAGATTTTTGACAAAGAAGCAAAAAACGTCAAATGGAAAAAAGAAAGCATATTTAAAAAATGGTGTTGGCATTACTGAATATCAACATGTGGAAGAATGAAAATAGATCCATATCTATCACCATGCACAAACTCAAGTCCAAATGGATCAAAGACCTCAACATAAAGTCAATGACAATGAACCTCATAGAAGAGAAGGAGGGAAGTACAGTTGAACACATTGGCACAGAAGACCACGTCCTAAATAAAACCACAGTAGCACAGACACTGAGAGAAACAATTAATAAATGGAACCTCCTGAAACTAAGAAGCTTCTGTAATGTAAAGGACATGGTCTACAAAACAAAATGTCAGCCTACAGAATAGGAAAAGATTTACACCATCCCAACATCTGACAGAGGGATGATCTCCAAAATATATAAAGAACTTAAGAAATTGGTCATCAAAAAAACAAATAATCCAGTTTAAAAAAACGGGGTACAGACCTAAACAGAAAACTCTCAACATAGGAATCTAAAATGGCAATTAAGGAAATGTTCAACATCCTTAGCCATCAGAAAAATGCAAATCAAAACAAGTCTGAGTTTCCATCTTACACTGGGTAAGAATGGCCAGATCAAAAACACTGGTGGCAACTTATGCTGGAGAGGTTGTAGGGTAAAGGGAACTCTCCTGCATTGCTGGTGGGCTGCTGGCACAACCCTTTGGATATCAGTATGATGGTTTCTCAGAAAATTAGGAAACAACCTTCCTCAAGACCCAGATGTACTACTTCTGGGTATATAGCCAAAGGATGCTCAATCATACCACAAGGACATGTGCTCAATTTTGTTCATAGCAGCATTGTTTGTCATAGTCACAACCTGGAAACAACCTAAATGCCCCTAGACCGAAGAATGGCTAAGGAAAATGTGGTACATTTACACAATGGAATATTACGTAGCAGAAAACTATAATGACATCTTGAGATTTGCATTTAAATGGATGGATCCAGAAAAATCATATTGAGTGAGGTTATTCAGACTGAGAAAGACAAACATCGTAAATACTTATTCATAAGTGACTTTTATACAGAAAGCAAAGAAACCAGCCTACAATTCACAATCCCAGAGAACCTAGACAATAATCAGGACCCTAAAAGAGACAGACATAGATCTAATCTACTTGAAAAGTAGAAAAAGACAAGATCTCCTTGGTAAATTGGGAGCATGGATACCATGGGACAGGGTAGTAGGGGAGGGTAGAGGAAGAGAGGGAAAGGAGAAAAATGTATAGCTCAATAAAAGAAAAAGAAAAAATCAGGGTCAGTATGCATGGGAGACTAACCCTGATTATAAATAAAAAAATATTTTCAAGAGAGAAAAAAAGAAATAAATTAGATTATGTGTGCAAAGAAGAAACTCGCCCAGTTAGTTGCATGAATTTGGAGATGTCATTCAATTAGAGTGTTTTCTGTCAGAGCTTCACTTTCTCATTCTTCAATGAAGAAATAAAACTGTTTACTACAGCTATTGTGAAAATTAAAAAAAAGATAAAATAATAAAGTGCTTGGAATATAGTTGTCTTCCAATATGTGCTTGCCAAATTGAATGCTACTATACAGTTAGACCTTACAGAAAGTGAAACCTGTTGTTTTTTGAAATCATAAACTGCTTGTGACTGTAGGTGTTAATTCAGATGGCGCAAGACTGGAGGCATTATTCAGATATTCTTCAAGTGACCCAGTGACTAGATAATATCAGGGTTTCTTAAACTTTGATCCAATGATCTGTTACTCTGCATTCCTCAAGTCAAATTTAACCGGTCTGGGAGGAAACCCACGAACTTGGGTGACTACTAAATTGCCTTCATCTAAAAGGTTAATGATGCTATAAATGAGAGTTGAGTATAGAAGTCATCATCTTTGGGAATTCTTTCCAATAAATTCTTCTTTCTGTAATATTTTGTAGACCTGAATCTTATTCTTTTCCCAAATTTCGACTTTGTTCACCTACACATTGGATTAGATGGTTTCTTAACTACAGTCAACTCAATAAAATGGTTGTAATTCATCTTCATTCATTTATTTACACATTAAGTTGAAGTGGAGTCACATGCAATGGTCATAATTTATTTGGTGTGTTAGAGAGTTCATTAATATTTGTTGAAGTTTCCTATTATAATATCAGCTCACCTTTTACAATGTTTTCCCGACATGTTTTATCAAAGGTGAAGTTGCAGAATGAGAAGTTGCCCAAATCAAGTAAGTCACAAGTTAAATGGCCTAGTCCAAATGTCTTTTTCTTGATACATGCCAACTTCCCATTTGGCAAAAAGGAAGAGGCAACTGTAAATAATGTGCTACTTATTCAGTATTTTATATATGATAAAACATTATTTTTGTTGTGTTTTTCTTCTTTTTAAATTTATTTATTTATTAAGGATTTCTGCCTCCTCCCTTTTCCTTCCCCCTCCCCCGATCAAGTCCCCTTCCCTCATCTGCTTGAAGAGCAATCAGGGTTCCCTGACCTGTGGGAAGTCCAAGGACCGCCCACCTCTATCCAGGTCTAGTAAGGTGAGCATCCAAACTGCCTAGGCTCCCCCAAAGCCAGTACGTGCAGTAGGATCAAAAACCCACTGCCATTGTTCTTGAGTTCACAGTATTCCTCATTGTCCTCTATGTTCAGCTAATCCAGAATTATCCCATGGTTTTTCAAACCCAAGCCAGCAGGCCTTGGTGAGTTCCCAATAAAACATCCCCATTGTCTCAGTGTGTGGGTGCAACCCTCGCGGTCCTGAGTTCCTTGATCATGCTCCCTCTCCTTCTGCTCCTGATTTGGACATTGAGATTTCTGTCTGGTGCTCCAATGTGGGTCTCTGTCTTTGTCTCCTTTCATCGCCTGATGAAGGTTAATATTCAGGAGGATGCCTATGTGTTTGTCATTGGATTCACCTTCTTATTTAGCTTCTCTAGGAACATGAATTATAAGCTCAATGTCCTTTGTTTATGGCTAGAAACCAAATATGAGTGAGTAAATCCCATATTCCTCTTTTTGGGTCTGGATTACCTCACTCAGGATAGTGTTTTCTATTTCCATCCATTTGTATGCAAAATTCAAGAAGTCCTTGTTTTTTACTGCTGAGTAATACTCTAATATGTATATATTCCATACGTTCTTCATCCATTCTTCCGTTGAAGGGCTTCTAGGTTGTTTCCAGGTTCTGGCTATTACAAACAATGCTGCTATGAACATAGTTGAGTATATACTTTCTTGTATGATAGGGCCTCTCTTGGGTATGTTCCCAAGAGTGGTATTGCTGGATCCAGGGGTAGGTTGATCCCGAATTTCCTGAGAAACCGCCACACTGCTTTCCAGAGTGGTTGCACAAGTTTGCATTCCCACCAGCAATGGGTGAGTATACCCCTTTCTCCACAACCTCTCCAGCAAAGGCTATCAATGGTGTTTTTTATTTTAGCCATTCTGACAGGTGTAAGATGGTATCTTAAAGTTGTCTTGATTTGCATTTCCCTGATTGCTAAGGAAGTTGAGCATGACCTTAAGTGTCTTTTGGCCATTTGAACTTCTTCTGTTGAGAATTCTCTGTTCAGCTCAGTGCCCCATTTTATAAGTGGGTTGATTAGACTTTTACGGTCTAGTTTCTTGCGTTCTTTATATATTTTGGAGATCAGAACTTTGTCAGTTACAGGGTTGCTCCTTTATCGAAAATCAGGTGTTCATAGGTTTGTGGGTTGAAGTCTGGGTCTTCTATTCGATTCCATTGGTCGACTTCACTGTTTTTATGCCAATACCAAGCTGTTTTCAATACTGTAGCTCTGTAATAGTGTTTGAAGTCAGGGATGGTAATGCCTCTAGACAATCCTTTATTGTATAAGATTGTTTTGGCTCTCCTGGGTTTTTTGTTTTTCTATATAAAGTTGATTATTGTCTTCTCCAGATCTGTGAAGAATTTTGATGGGATTTTGATGGGGATTGCATTGAATCTATAGATTACTTTTGGTAGAATTGCCATTTTTACTATGTTGATCCTCCCAATCCAAGAGCAAGGGAGGTCCTTCCATTTTCTGGTGTCCTCTTCAATTTCTTTCTTCAAAGACTTATAGTTCTTGTCAAATAGATCTTTCACTTCCTTTATCAGAGTTACCCCAATATATTTTATGCTATTTGAAGCTATCGTGAAAGGTGATGCTTCTCTGATTTCCCTCTCTGCTTCCTTATCCTTATTGTATAGTAGGGCAACTGATTTTTTGGAGTTGATCTTGTATCCTGCCAGATTACTAAAGGTGTTTATCAGCTGTAGGAGTTCTTTGGTAGAATTTTTGGGGTCGCTTATGTATACTATCATATCATCTGCAAATAATGAAAGCTTAACTTCTTCATTTCCAATACAAATCCCCTTGATCCCATTATGTTGTCTTATTGATATTGCTAGAACTTCAAGCACTATATTGAAGAGGTATGGAGAGAGTGGACATCCTTGTCGTGTTCCTGATTTTAGTGGGATGGCTTTGAGTTTTTCTCCTTTTAATTTAATGTTAGCTGTCGGCTTGCTGTAAAAAGCTTTTATTATATTTAGGCAGGACCCTTGTATCCCTATTCTCTCCAAGACCTTTATCATAAAGAGGTGTTGAATTTTGTCGAATGCTTTTTCAGCATCTAATGAAATGATCATATGGTTTTTTTCTTTCAGTTTATTTATATGATGGATTACATTGATAGATTTGTGTATGTTGAACCAGCCCTGCATCTCTGGGATGAAGCCTACTTGATCATAATGGATAATTTTTCTAATGTGTTCTTGGATTCATTTGCCAGTATTTTATTGAGAATTTTTGCGTCGATCTTCATGAGTGAGATAGGCCTGTAATTCTCTTTCTTGGTTGGGTCTTTGTGTGGTTTTGGTATCAGGATCACTGTAGCTTCATTAAAAGAAATTGGCAATGACTCTTCTGTTTCTATATTGTGAAATACATTAAGGAGTATAGGTATTAGTTCTTCTTGGAAATTCTGGTAGAATTCTGCATTGAAACCACCTGGTCCTGGGCTTTTTTTCAAAGGGAGATTTTTGATAACCGTTTCTAATTTTTTGTGAGTTACAGGTCTATTTAGATCATTCACCTGGTCTTGGTTTAGCTTTGGTATATGGTACTTATTTAAAAAAATGTCCATTTCTTTTGTATTTTCCAGTTTTGTGGCCTACAGGCTTTTGTAGTAAGATCTAATGATTCTCTGAATTTCCTCTGTGTCTGTGGTTATGTCCCCCTTTTCATTTCTGATCTTATTTATTTGCGTGTTCTCTCTCTTTCGTTTAATCAGTTTGGATAGGGGTTTGTCGTTCTTGTTGGTTTTCTCCAAGAACCAGCTTTTTGTTTCATTGATTCTTTGGACTGTTTTCTGTGTTTCTATTTTGTTGATTTCTGCCCTCAGTTTTATTATTTCCAGTCTTCTACTTCTCCTGGGCGTGTCTGCTTCTTTTTTTTTTCTAGAGCTTCCAGGTGTGTTGTTAATTCCCCAATGTATGCATTCTCCGTTTTCTTTAAGTGGGCACTTAGTGCTATGTACTTTCCTCTTAGCACTGCTTTCATTGTGTCCCATAGGTTTGAGTATGTTGTCTCTTCATTTTCATTAAATTCCAGGAAGACGTTAATTTATTTCTTAATTTCTTCCTTGACCCAGGTGTGGTTGAGTAGTTGACTGTTCAGTTTCCATGAGTTTGTAGGCTTTCTGTGGGTAGCATTGTTGTTGCCTTCTAACTTTAATCCCTGGTAATCAGTTAGGACACAAGTGGACACTGATTTTTTTTTTGTGTATCTGTGGAGGTTTCCTTTGTTTCCAAGTATGTGGTCAATTTTTTGAGAAGGTTCCATGTGCTGCAGAGAAGAAGGTATATTCTTTCCTATTTGGGTGGAATGTTCTATAGATGTCTGTTAAGTCCATTTGCTTCATTACCTCCAATAATTCTCTTAATTCTCTATTAGGTTTCTGTCTGATTGACTTGTCCCTTGGAGAGAGAGGTGTGTTGAAGTCTCCTACTACAAGTGTGTGTGGTTTGATGTCTGCCTTGAGTTTTAGTAATATTTCTTTTACATAAGTGGGTGCTTTTATATTAGGTGCGTAGATATTCAGGATTGAGACGTCATCCTGATGAATTTTTCCTTTTATGAGTATAAAGTGACCATCTCGGTCTCTTCTGATTGATTTTAGTATGAAGTCAGTTTTGTTAGAAATTAGTATGGCCACACCTGCTTTTTTCTTAGGACCATTTGCTTGAAACACCTTTTCCCAACCCTTTACTCTGAGTAGGTGCCTGTCTTTGTTGTTGAGATGTGTTTCTTACAAACAGCAGAATGTTGGATTCTGTTTTCGTATCCAGTCTCTTAGCCTGTGCCTTTTTATAGGTGAAATGAGCCATTAATATTAAATGATATTAATGACCAGTGGTTGTTTACTCCAGTTATTCTTATTGTTTTTGGTAGTAGAGATTGTATGTCTCCCTTCTTTGAGATGTGCTTGTGAAGGGTCTCTAGATGCCTGAGTTATTGTAGGCAGTGTTGGCAGTGTTGGATTCCTTGGGTTGCGATTTTCCTTCTATTACTTTCTGTAGGGCTGGATTTGTGGCTACGTATTGTTTAAATTTGTTCTTATCCTGGAATGTCTTGTTTTCTCCATTGATAGTGAACGATAGCATGGCTGGGTATAGTAGTTTGGGTTTGTATCCATGGTCTCTTAGCTTCTGCAGTACATCTATCCAGGACCTTCTGGCTTTCATGGTTTCCATAGAGAAGTCAGGTGTAAGTCTGATCAGTTTACCTTTATAAGTTACTTGCCCTTTTTCCTTTGCAGCTCTTAATATTCTTTCTTTAACCTGTATATTTTGTGTTTTGATTATTATATGGTGTGGAGATGTTTTTCTTTGATCCAGTCTGTTTGGTGTTCTGTATGCTTCTTGAATATTTAAATGAATATCTTTCTTTATGTTGTGAAAGTTTTCTTCCATAATTTTGTTAAAAATATTTTTTGGGCCTTGAGCTGTGACTCTTCTCCTTCTTCTATTCCTATTATTCTTAGGTTTGGTCTTTTTATTGTGTCCCATATTTCCTGAATGTTTTGTGTTGAGAATTTGTTGGCTTTGCTGTTTTCTTTGATCTGTTCGTTTATTTTCTCTATGGTGTCCTCAGAATCTGAGATTCTTTCTTCTATCTCTTCTATTCTATTGATTATGCTTGTTTCTGTAGACTCTGTTCATTGACCTAGATTTTCCATATCCAGCTGGTCCTCAGTTTGTATTTTCTTCCTTGCCTTCATTTCAGTTTTCAATTCTTGAACTGTTTCCATTACCTGTTTGATCGTTTTTTCTTGGTTTCCCAGGGTATTATGTACGTATTTACTCATTTCTTCAAACTTTTTGTTATACTTCTCATCCATTTCTATAAGGGCATTTTTTACATGTTGTTTAAGGGACTCTATTGCTTTCATAAAGTCAATTTTTTCCACTTCTTCTGTGCTAGGTTGTTCAAATACTTCTGTTGTAAGATCATTGGGTTCTGGTGTTTTCATGTTGTTTTTCAGATTATTGGGTGAATTCTTGCCTTGGCACCTACCCATCTCCTCCTATTGATCCTATCTAATGGGTCTTTTAAAAACCGTATCAGGTTTCCCTGCTGGCCAAGGGCTCAGCTTACAAAATGCCCTCGCTCTGTTTCTTGGTTCCTGCCGCAGGCGAAGAACCCTCTCACCCCTCCGAAGGGTCTTCAGGACAGGAATAGGCTCCCTGTCTGCCAGTGACCTAGCCAACAAAAGGCCTACCTCTTTGATTTAATTGTAGTAGGGCGATCTCCTCTCGTTATTGCATGCCAGTCCCCGCCGCTTGCGTCTGCCACCGCCCTGGTTCCCCCAAGCCTCTTCCTGATTGCGGTGCCTCTCAACTGCATCTGGACACCACGCCTCTCCACTGCATCTGCACACCGCGCCTCTCCTCCTCTCTGCCTCTGCGCATCTGGACGCCAAGCCTCTCCACTTCTGCGTGTCTGTATGCCACGCCTCTCCACCTCTGTGCGTCTCTTATGTTGTGTTTTTCATTAAATTTGATAATGCAGAAATTTTGCAATTATATTTATTACATGGATTCACTTGTTATTTTCAAACGTTGTCTTTTTAAAAAACTGGAAGATTTAAATTTTGAAGTACAGGAAATGTGACTCCTGGAAGAAATTCTCCTGTGCTTTGTAATAATGATCATAATAAAGAAAATGCAATTCAGGAAAAGGAGAGAGAAATCAAACAAGATGTAATTCTTTTGAGACAAAAGAAATTGTCAGCATGAGCACCCATTGAAAATATTAGAAGAATAATATGATGTTGTGAGATCTGCTTGGAATCACAGTTTATAAATATTTACTCCAGTCTTTATGCATTTTGGATATTATGGCACCTCATAGCTTCTTTTCATGTTCTTATATCATGGTCATGTATAAGCCAATTATGATAATGTGCTTCTTGCTGAGGCCTTAGAGAGTCTATTTTGAACAATTTCAAAGCACAATTATGAAATCTATCTCTCTGTACTCCCTTGTAGATTCTCTGTAAAAATGTTTGAGAATCAAGAAGTACTTGGTTTTAAACAAAAAGAGATTTCATTGGAAGGGCTTTATTGTAATGGACAGGTTTTTTTTTTTTTCCAGGTTGTACACCCCTTTGGCTCTTGAGTCTTTTCACTTGACTTTTCAGTACATCTTTTTCCTACAGGAATGCTACTCTTGGCTGGTTTTTGATGAGTCAACATTTTCTTCTCATTTTTCCCCCTACATTACTTAATTTCAGAGAGTGGTTATATTTCAGCAAATGTAAGGGAGATAATCTCTTGCTCAAATTAACTAATTCTGCATCATTTCCCATTGTGCTAAGGCCTGAACAGAACACTAAATCAACTTTCCCCACACTCTGGAAGAAGCACTTAATTTGAACTGAATGTCAAATCATTATAGGTAACTAAGATGGAGCATACAGAGAAGCACTTTGGAAAGAGTTATGATTCTATTAGAATTATACCAATTTATTTTTTAATGAAAGTATTCTCCTATAATTATTTTGATTAATTCCTCTAAAATGCTCCTCCTACTTTGCTCTGCAGTTAGTATCCCACTGATAGCTAATGTAGGCAGGTGCCAAGATAATCAAAACTATCATGAATAAGAATTTCACATTTCCACAAGTGACAGCAAGAAAGTTGAAAATATCCCTAGGTCCCCAGAGAACTCAAGTGCCTTGACTTTTAAATTCACTGAGTCCTGAAGAGAGGTTACGTACTAGAAGTTCCAGACACGTAACATATGGTTCCAGTTAAGTCTTTGCTTTTGGATTTTAATTGACTAAACTTAATAGTCCTGGCCTGAGATAAAACACTCAATTCTACTCCTCAGAAATGCACACTTAGCTGAAGTATTTACTATACCACTTAATATTTTGGCCTCTGGAGATGAAAGTTACCTATTTGCTTCTGTATTTAAGCGTTTCTAAAACTTATATGACTCATGGCTCTTTAATATACTCCATGATATGTGTTTGTTCTAGTCCCTGAAGTAAATTTTGCTTTGAATGAAAATAACACTCTTGTGTACTCTCTTGTCTAGTGCTCTCAGGAATTACTTGGGTGGTATTCTATGTATTCATATTTTAGCATTGTAGCCATAAAACAATTTCATATATTTTATTGAAATCAAAATACTTTATTGTATGTACTGCATACAGTTGGTAATATTTATTCTACCCAAACTCTTCCCTTCATGGCTTCTTAAGTACCTATGAGCTAAAATCCCTAGGCAAGTCAAGACACTGTGGAGGGTTAATGGACAGTTCTGGAAATGCAGATGTTCACAAAGGTTTATTTTCTCATTGTTCTAGTGTGCTGAATACTGAAACTACTCTTCGTAACTTCTGCTTGACTAAGGAATGTATATGGGATTCTAATAATATTTATTTTAATATTTTTTCAAACTCTGATCTCCACATTTGTGAAGTTGAAAAATCTCTAGTTTGGGGACATTTAATGATCTTTATTCTTTTAAGTTTTTTGGGGGAAGATTATTACTACTGCTTACTGTTTTCACCGAGTGCCTTCTCATGAAACTCCATGACACTCGACTATTAATTTCTTTATACTAAGATTTCAGACTGCTATCATTTAATAACTACACTGTTGCTATGATCTGAGGCCAAACCTGTAGCTTTCAACTGGCTTTCTCATGTGATGTATGGAGATTCCTTTTCACATGCTTTTCCTACTCTTTATTATTTATTTTTACATATAGCATTTAAGTGAACATTAATTTAAAGGTGTTGTTTTAATTCCTTTTGTGTAGTTTTAATTAAAGACTTGTTTTCTTACTTTTTTCATAATTTTATACATCAATAGTGTGTTTACATCATTTCCAACCCTCTCTCTCCCTTTCACCTTCACTCTACTTTAACTTAATATTTTTTTAGTTATTGTCACATACACAAGTGTAGATATAAATATAGCTTGTTATATCTGTTTGCTGTTGCTCAATTTAAGTGTTTTAAGTGTTGTTGTGTTTTGTGTTTTAAGTGTTGTTAAACTCATCCTAAAGGTAGCTGTTTAAGGTTGGATCAGGGAACATCATGAAAAGATTTTCTAAGTTTTTCATTTTCAATGTCTTAGGTACTGGTCAAATGACATATATGGAATTTGGAAACGTATGGCAACAAATAGGATCCAGATATGCATTATTCATTAATGAGTCTTCATGCTATATTGGTTTTGATTCTAAGTTTGGGATGAACGAGTGACTAGTTCTAGATACATCATTTCTTCTTCTGGTCTTGTGTTCCTCACATGCAATAAACATACTACCATTTGTTTCTTGCTCACTTGTTTTATTTCTTTTTCATGTACCATGAAAACACACATTACGATGCTGGATTAAAAGAACAGTGAATGACAAATGAAGGGTATAAAGCTCATGAGTTCACTCTGAGAACAAGAAAGGTAACCTGAGACCCATTGCCTAAAACTCTGAAGTTTTAACCAATAACAAATACTACACCATAGGGCTAGTGACAAAGAAGATAAGTAAGCCCACATCTGACAAAGTTCCAGCATTTGTGTATGCACACATATCCTTCATGTATTAGGATTTAAGAATATCTTCTTTTTGCAGAAGTGCTATCAGCTTGAAATTTCTGCCAGTTTTGGCAATAGTTTTAACAAAACTACTGCTCTGCTTCCTTTTTGGCATGTATAAAAAAACTTAAAACCTCCATAAAGTTTTGTTCTGAAATTTAAATTTATATAGAAGGCATGCTTGTAATGTTTTTTCTTTTAATGTGTCATATGCTCAGCACACTTATCCTGCTAAGGACACATGATTTTGTTTCTACTGCTAGTTCCATTGTGTACAATGAGAATAAGAACAATAATTCAGACACTGCCTCTCCTGCTACCCATGTCTGAGACTGAGGAAGAGTAAGAAACTGTTGATTTACATGGGTGCTATATGAAAATAAAGTTTGATACAGCATTTTAGGAACTGAAGAGTATCTCAGACCAGCTACTAATTTCATAAAGTTTGGTATTTTAACAACATACAAATCAACGAGTGTGTGTGCACAGGTGTGTGCACGTGTGTGCACGTGAACACACACACACACACACACACACACACACACACACACACACAGAAAACAGACTAGGCAGAAAATGTATGTGAGAAAAATCCCTGCATCAGTAGATGAGCTGCTGTTCCATGAGTTCATGGTGTACCATTCACTACAACTGCCAAGAGATCCATTTGCCAAAAGAATCCCATTGAAGAACCTCTCTGGCCAGGATTCTGTTTGATCTATCATTTGATATAAAGGACTATGTAGGACCCAAACATAAAATATATAAATTTGCTTTGCTATGACTCCTGGAAAATTCAGGTCTCTCAAATACATTTCTGTCTCCCCAGTGCTTCGCTAAACCAGAATTTCCCATTATTCTTTTTTCAGATACATTTGCTGTGTGCTCGAGAGACTACCCTAAGCGCAGCACTCCTGAGAGGGTGGTGCTGTAGTCTGTGCAAGTCAGCATGTGTCTCTGCTCAGCTTATTCTCAGTTCAATGGGGGTTTGAGGCAAAATCAAAAGAAAAAGTATTTATTATGTCAAATGGCCTTTCCTTTATTCTCTATACTAGCAACAAGACATTCTCATCCAACATACAGGAAGAAAAGGCTTGCCAAGATTGCACCTGCCAGAAAAGTGCAATTTCCCTGCTCGCCAATGGATTTTACTCACAGTTGGACTGATGTTGTTTGTGACCCTGCTGAAGTTTGAACTTTTACACACAAAAGCAACAATAATAGAGAGCCCAAGGAATCCTGCTCAATTCATTACAAAAGCCAGGCATAGGAATGAGCTCTACCTGTAATGCAGTTACTAGTCTATACCTGGAAGCCTGTAAGCACACGTCACACTCAGAAGTTTCAATCTGTCTTGTCTGCTGTGTGTGTCTGGAGTAGCTACACGAACGTCTGACTTGGAGTAAAAAAAATTGCTCTTCTAGAGGTTGTCATGGTCTACAGAGGATATTCTGTAACTGACAGGAAAGCAGGCATTCTAAAAATGCACGAGCTGTCAAAGCGGTGAACTTGCAATGACCTGGAGAGCCAGAAATGGTAATGCTTGTGGTGAGAGAAGTGCCTTGCAAAATGGAGTTTGTGTCTACAATCAGTCAGAACTAGAGGAGTGAGGTTTCTGTGAAACACTTCTGAAAATGAGAGCAGACAATCTCTAAAGCATCTCTCAGCCTTCAAATTCTCTAAGCCCAGAGATCTAAATGTAAAGTTCATTTGGTTCGAGGCAGGTAACGATGTGTAATGTGGCCAGGTGGGATAGGGTAGAGAGATCTGCCTCTTGGGGAGACCTGGAAAGTGCTCCCTACCAAAAAGTTATTGTATGGAAAAAAAAAAAAAGGACAGAACAAAATCTTCAGCTATCCACTTCCAAAGAAAACAAATCGAAAACATCAAGCAAAATTCAACCTGTGGCCTAGCAATTTTCATGACCCACAAATTGATATTTTTTTCATTTTGGTTAAAATTTCAGATGAGACTCTGAATCGAAACATCATTCACTGAGAGCCATTGATCTTCTCAGATTTTGTTTTCCTGGAAAGATGAATCCAGAATAAGTCAAAGAAAATTAACTATACTTTTTCAATGAAGATACATTTGGTTTTTATGCTTGTTTTTATGCCACTATAGATTTATTTAATTTTATTGGACTCTCCTTTGTAGATCAGTATTTTAGATTGAAGTAGTATAATTATTCATTAAGAAATTCAAAAGTACCATTAGGGAATGTAACCTGTAGGGAAAGGAAACCCAAATGTAGATTATGGGATAGGAAGTTCCGGGGACAACACAAAGTAGTGGGGAGGACAGTGGTAGAAGCCAGAGAAAGATCCGACTTCTGGGGAGCAAAGAGAAGTACAAATTTTAAGGAATTCAGTCTACTGCACCTGCCCTTTGGCCTGTGTTTCCGATTCTCCATATGATACCCACTTCTGACATGTAGGAAGAAGAGCAAGTCTCCACGGGGAGTTTTCCAGCATCTCACCATGGATCTTCCATTTCTTACAAGGTTTTAAATTAAGGCAAGAATTTATTCTGCGTGACGCCTGAACTCCTCTCTTTACTCCAAGAGATGGTCTATTAAGAACAGTTTGGGCACAGTGGGAGGAAGCTGGACTGCAACTCCCTGGGTTCACCATTAATGGATAAATTGAATGCTTCTGTTTGGGGCAGAGAGACAGGGAGTACATGGCATCTTTTGTGAGAAAGACATTTAAATGAAAGATCTTTCAGATGACTGTATTTCAGTTCTTTGTGTGGGCAGCCAGGTGTTTCACAGGGTTCGAAGTCACTCTAGAATAATGTGTAATTAAAGTATGACAAGTGAGTCTCTCTGCAGGCTTTTTTTTTTTTTTGGACATATTCACCAAAAAACAGCAATGATGGGAAATTGGAGACGCTAATGACCAGCACGGAGGACATGTTTATGTTCTGCAGGTGAACAATAAAGAGTTGGGGCAAAAGTCAGTGATGGTAAACTTGCAAAACCATGAAAATCACAGTCAGGAAATGTAGAAACCTTTTGTCTACATGGTCCTCTGCAGCATGGCACAGAAACCCTCTGGGTTTCCAAAATATTTTATGCATAATTTATCTTGCTGTCTGACATAATACTTTGTTACACAAAAATCCAGTCCGAAGTAGTTTGAAATCGTCACACTCACAGAGTGATCCAGGTTTTATTAATTTTTTTAAGAAGCAGTTTTATGTATCATCAGTGTTAATGAAAACATTATGTTCATTTCCTAAGCTGAATTGTGGATTTGAGAGATGTACTTCTAAGAACCCTATGCTCATGCTCAAAATGAATGTCTTTATATCTCTGCCTATTCAGGTCATGGAGATGTATAGATGTAAATGCACATTTGGATGTGCACATTATAATTTATCATTAAGGATGATTATTTATAGAAGCAGAGAAAGTGGAGTGCTGTCAAAATGGCTTTAAATAAAATAAACAAGCAACCGCAGAAAGGTATATTTTGTAGCAGAAATACGTGTCATAATCAGGCTCCTTTATCTGTAGCAGAAAGAGCCGGTCCTGGCTGCCTGTGCAAACAAAGCACTTTGGAGCAGCTGGACAAAATGCTGCAGGAGAGATGCAGCTGGGCTCTTCCTCTCTGGAGACTAAGATGGATCCCTCAGAGGTGGACTCAGCTGCCTATGAAACCTCCAGTCTTCTTACCAGCAGGCTCAGTTCTCCCAATCAAACACACAGTGTTTTCCAGAAAACAGATTTTCCATTAGTCTTCATAATATGAACTTTCTAGTCTGGCTGGAAAACAAAACAATCTACTTCTAACAAGGAGCAGAAAGTGTGGTTTACGTACAGATTAAAGAGATCACAAAAGTATTTGAAAGTGATGCTAACTGTGCACTAGACAGAAGTGCAGCATTGTGGTACCAAAGAATCTAGGCCCTGCCACTTCTTTGCTATGTGAATGTGCTCAAGTGTCTCCATTTCATTCCACCTCAGTGAATTTATCTGAAAATAACAATAACAATGGAATCATATCATATTATATTAAAATTCTCACTTACAAATGAAAAGGATTTACCACAAGACAAGGAAAAATTACATAATATATTTGTTGATGTTCAGACTGTCTTGTTAATTTTTGTTTTGTATGCTTTAACATTTATGTCACCATTATTTTTGAGAATTTCATATATGAGTACTCTATATGTATCATGTCTGTCTCCACCTTCTCCATCCTTCAACTCCTGGTGTCCCCTCTAACTCCCTCTCAACTTCACAACCCTTTCTTTCATAAGTCATCATACATACACAAAATTTTAGGAGTGACCACTGAGTATTGGCTAATTATTTAGGAGGGCCATGCCTGGGGTAGCCTAATTCTCTCTCATGAAGTAGTTATAACTGTAACACTTCTTCAAAGCATGTGACCTTGCAGTGTTTCCTCCTTTTCATTGGTTTGTCAGCTGGTATTATCACTGTAAAGGTCTTCTTTATTCAACCATATTCTTGAAATTTCAGGCCTGCAACTCCCTGACATAGAAAGCAGACACTTGCCCCACAGCAGATGTCCTGGTCCTCTGGTTCTTAAAATTTTTCTGCTCCCTTTTCAACATTCCTTGAGCCATATCAATAGCAGTTGTGGTATAGATCAATTACAGATGGGTACCCCAAAGTCAATTGTTCTCTGAATTTTGACCATTTGAGGCTTTCAGCATGATCTCTGTCTCCTGTAAAAAACAAAACAAAAAAAAAAAAACAAAAACAAAAACAAAAAAAACCAAAACCTTATTTGATGAAAGGTTAGAGCTACACTTATCAGTGGGTATGAGGCTAGGTATTTTGAATGGAGATGAAATTATACTTGTTTAGGAAGATGGCTATAGTAGGTTCTCATCTAGGTTCCATGATCTCACCAGCCACAAGTAGTTGATTATGTTTACAGTACTCAATATGAATTTTCTCCTATTGTGCAGTCCTTAAGTTGTTATACCCAAATTATAAACGCCACCATTGTACCCTTGGGAATATTTTGCCATACTCGTCATCATTGTGGTCTGTAGGTTTTACAGCTGGATAGAACCTTTAATTGCTTTCCTTCTTCCGTTGGCAGCTTGTATAGAATTTTCACATTCTAAGAGAGACAGACCTCGAGGAAGAGGATTCCAGGTCAGCTCCAGCTCCATCCATCCATATCCTGTGTTCAAGGTATACAATGTCTTTAGCAATGAGGTTTTATCTCCAAGTTCTTGGAGGAAATGAAGGAAAATAGCAATAGCTTTTGTTGTTTGGGGAATTTCTTAGACTCCTGTGACCAACAACTTGAAGGGTGGTTTTCCATGCCTTAAACTTGGAACCTATGTTGTTTTGGGAGTCTCTTAGACTCCTCTGACCAACAACTTGAGGGGTGATTTTCCATACCCCACACTTGAAATTTTGTTAATCTTTTGCTCCTGGGGGTGTAGTTGGTTTTATTTTTTTAAATTATTCTTTGGGGGCCCGCAATCCAGCCCTGGAAAAAATACACAGAGATCTAATCATACTTATGAATACTTGGCCTTAGATAGGCTTGTTTCTAATCAGCTTTTCTAACTTAATGTATCCCTTTTCTCTTTAACTACATTTTGCCTCTGGGCCTTTTACCCTTCTTTATTCTATATATCTTTCTTTCCTTCTTACTCCATGGCTGGCTGTGTGGCTGGGTGGCTTGCCTCTGGCATCCTGCTCTTGTCCGTTATCTCACGCTTCCTGTTTCTCTCTTCCTCTTCTCTCTAGCCTAAATTTCTCCTCCTATTTATTTTCTGTGCCTGCCATCTCTGTCTATACTTTCTCCTGTCTATTGGCCATTCCATTTATTAGAGCAATCAAGTGTTTTAGACAGGCAAAGTAACACAGCTTCACAGAGTTAAACAAAATACATCTTTGCATCAGTAAAAAACTAACCCACAGCATAATGAAGTGCAACACATCTCGAACTAATATTCCACAAGAGGGGTACATTAACACCCTAACAAACATAAAATCATTTTAATTCTATCTATCTCTCTATCTATATCTATCTATCTATCTATCTATCTATCTATCTATCTATCTATCTATCTATCTGTCTATCTATCTATCCATCTATCTATTTAACCTTATATAGGTGTTATATATGTATTCAAAGTACATTCCTACTGAAGGTGTATACTACTGTTTTGCTTTATGATTCTTTCTTCTCAGTCTACAATGGTCCCTTTTTACTTCCCTGGTTTCTGTGCTTTGAACAGGCTATACGATCATATCTAAAGATTCTCAGCTAAGATCCAAAAGTAAAAGAGAACAAGCAGAATTTTTGTTCCTAGATCTGGGTTGCATCACTTAGTATAATATATTCTAGTTCCCTCGATTTACATGGAAATTTTATGATTTCAGTTTTCTTTACAGATGCATAGTATTCCATTGTGTTTCAATAACCACAGATTCAATTGTTTTCTTTCTAGAGTCTCTTGGCTTTGCTTATTCTCTTCAATCTGAAGTATTGTTTACAGTACTTTCTGTAGGGCTGATTTTGTGAACATTATTTTTTTTCAGCTTTTCTGTACCATGGAAAGCTTTTCTTTCTTCTTCGAATATAGCAGATAGTTTGCAGAGTACCTTAGTCTAGGTTGGACGTCATGGCATTTTAGGTATTGAAATGCATTCTTCTAGGCTCTTCTAGTTTTCAAAGTTTCTATTGAGAAATCATCTATTATTCCTGTGTGTGACTTGTAGTTTTGTCATTAAGCTTTCAATAATCTTTCATTGTTCTGTATATATAGTGTATGGCATATGTGTGGATTTTCTTTTATGATCTTGTCTCTTGAGTGTTCTGTGTGTTTCTTCTATCTGTACAGAAGATATCTTTAGTTTAAGGAAGTTTTACTATTTTATTAAAATATGGTTTGTGTCATGGATCTGGGATTTTTCTCCTTCATGTATGCCTATACTTAGAAGCTTTTACTTTTTCATATTGACTCAAATTTCCTACATATTTTTCCCTCGTGTTTTTTTTTAATTTTTCATATGCTTTTCTTATTCCATATAGGACCTCTATTTTATCTTTGAGTCCTGATACTCTGTCTTCTGTTGATCCATTCTATTTGTAAGGTGAAATTTTCTGTTGGGTATTGAGATTATTTTTAGTCCATCTTCATTTCATATTGAGATCTCTTCAATATTTCTATTTCTTTACTGAATTCATATTTCAAGTCCTGAATTGTCTTCATCATGTTATTCGTCTTTCTGCCTATATTCTCTTGGACAACATTCAGACATGTATTGTTATTTTTCTTAAGTTCATTGAACTGCTTGCTCATGCTTTCTTTAAATTCCTCAATTGTTTTTTTAAGTTCTATGTCTTGGGTTCTGTTTTTTTTTTTTTTTTTTAGGTAATTCTCACTGTAGAATATTTTGATAGAACTGGTGAAAGTAGAGATATGCTGTCTTAACCTTTCAAATTGTTCGTGGTTTTGTCATGAGATCTCTTTGTTTGAGTGTCTAATGTAAGGTTCTAGGAAGCTTCTGTTGTGTAAAAGTTCATTGTTGTTTTGCTTTTGTTTTCCAAGCTTTATCAATTTGAGTTCAGATTTGATGAGTTGGCAGGTCAGTCCTTCTGATACTCAGTGTTTATTTTGTATTAGAGGAATGGGGATGATTCCAATTAAATAGTTAGCAAAACTTTATGCAAATGGACAAGCTTGGGCTGGTATATAAGGCTATGCCTGTGAATGTGAGGATGGCATATGTGAGCCTGGGCCCTGGACAATGACTGTGTGGCTTAGCTGACCTGAGAATTCGGGATACATTGGATAATCAAAATTCCAGGGACTCACCTTACTTGACTGGTACACAAATATGCATCCTAGGCTATACCTGGAGAATGGATATAGTGCAGGTAGGAGATGGTCTGGGGAACTCACTTGAATGGAACAGTGCACCAGTTGTACAACCTGAGCTAAGCACAGAAGTTGGATACAGTGTGAGTGTACTTGTGCGGTTAGACTCACTCGACTGAGCTATTGTGTGGGGTCTGCACCTGGGACAAAGCTAGATTTGGGGGAAAACACAGGCAAGCTAGGCTCTGCATGCAAGACTCACCAGACGAAACCTGACTTCAAGATGTATGACTTAACCTAGGTTTGAAAGGTGAACATGGTGTGGGTGGGCTAGGATCAGACAGACGTCCCAGGCTGGACTGACACACAGGTTATGTGAGCAGGATTGGATCTGGAAACTGTGCATTTGGACTAGAGTCAAATGACCTCACCAAACTAGACCAGAGCATAGAATGTGTGACCCCAGTAGGGCTTGGATTTTGGATATGGTGCAGGTAGGCTAGGATCATGTGGAAATAGCAGGCTGAACTGGGACACAGGATGTACAACCAGGGCCAAGTTTGAAGATTTAGACTGACTGCAGGCCCATGATGTCTTGACATTTGTTGTAAATATTGTAAGGCTTTGATAATGAAAAGCTAATCTTTTCTGTGGACAATATTTAGAGTCAAGATTCTGTTACTATGTATGTTTAGGCATTATGAATAGCTGTATTTCAATCTTCACTTTCTCTTTAAATTTGGCACTTGATTGTGGACCAAAATAAACTTTTATTGATATAGTTCTATAATTTGATTTGACCAGACATTACTCTTTCTATAGTACTTCAAGCTCCATTTCTAAGACAGCTTGTCCTCTTTATTTCTAAAAGTAGACTTTTGCCTTGTATAAGATATCTTTGGTCTAACTACCTAGGTACTCCTTGGATATCCTTATAGTCACTGTTGACTATAGTCATTTTTATATTTGGAAGAGAATACTATCAATTAATATTTATTCACTCTTCTTGGTTAATAGCAACATTCACTTTTACTGTTTTTGGACTATGGAATGTGAGAGATGCTATGGAATTTGTCAGGGTTGACCTTGAGAAAAAGACAGCATTTTATCTTTTTACTTTCTCTTTCCTCCAGATAGTACAGATATCGTAGCCATGGCCCTGGTAGCCAAATTGAATGATGAGGCAATCTTGGGAGCAAAAGCTAGTGCAAAAGATGACAGATTGTAAACATAAAAATTCATTCTTAGTGAGCATCGAGTTCCCATTATCGTCTGTGAATTGCATATCATGAACTATCTTTCATATTGGAAAAATTAATTTTTAACCCTTGTGTAAGCCCCTGCTTTAAGGTCCCTGATGTTCTGAAAGAAAGGCCAATTGAATGATATTCTATCACTGTTTATATAAGTTCCACGCAAAAGAGTAGCAAAATGATGCTTTAAGTATTGATCCATCATTGTATTTGGTGAAGTTACTTTTAGTTGAGATCCTTGCCATTTTCTTTAATAAGAAGTGATTCATATGAAAAATGTTGTTGATTTAGACCATGCATTTTAAAGACATATCAATGGATCAAGATCAGAAATTAAAAGACTATATAAATTCTGTGAAATTTTGGCCCACTTTGAAGTGAGGGAATTTAGAGATTAAAATATAATAAAAACTGATATGAAGTACAGAGATCAGTATAAATCTTAAAGAATATTGTTCAAAGTTCTATTGTGCCAGACTCAGTGGTACTTACCTGTAGTCTCAGCTAGTTGGGTAGCTGAAAGAGAAAAATGGAGATTGTCACATTATGTAAAATAATTCAGAATCAGAAGGATAAATACCATATACTTTCCCTCAGATCTGGACTATAATTTTAATTTATGAATATATATGTGTATGTATACATATACAGACATGCATATGTCTGTGATATGAGAATAGGAAGGGAACTGTGAGAATGGAATCTAAAGGGGTGGGTGAAGTTGATTAAGAGAGGGTACTAGTATATAACAAGGAAACAGAAAGAGGAATTATTTGGGGAGAAGAAAGGGACCGGAATTCCAATTAACATTAGCTGTGAAGTTGATATAGCCTAGAGTCACCTGAATAAATGAGTGTCCCTTAAATATTGATCCTTTTCAGATTGTTTTGTGAACATATCTATGAAGGATTGTCTTGTCTTAAATGATGTTGAAAGGCCTACCCTACTGTGAGTAGTATCATTTCCCTGGGCAGGTGACTGTATGACGTTCTAGGGACACCTAGCTAAGAACGAGCCTTCAAACAAACCAGCAAGAAGTGTTCCTTCATAGTTTCTGGTTTCTACCTTCTCTGACTAACCCCCAGTTGTTGACTATAACCTGGAAGTGTAAGGCAAATAAATCTTTTCCTTCCCTAAGTTACTTTTAGTAAGAGTGTTTTATCACAACAAAATTAAACTAGATTGGGGGTAAATAAGAAAAAGTTTAATGATGAAGTATATGCATGAAAATGGACTCACTGAACATAGCTGACAATGAGGACTACTGAGAACTCAAGAACAATGGCAATGGGGTTTTGATCCTACTGCACGTACTGGCTTTGGGGGAGCCTAGGCAGTTTGGATGCTCACCTTACTAGACCTGGGTGGAGGTGGGTGGTCCTTGGACCTCCCATAGGGCAGGGAACCCTGATTGCTCTTTGGGCTGACGAGGGAGGGGGACTTGATTGGGGGAGGGGGAGGGAAATGGGAGGCGGTGGCGGGGAGGAGGCAGAAATCTTTAATAAATTAATAAATAAAAATAAAAATTAAAACAAGAAAATATCAAAATGAAACCCATTTGTCTTCAAATATTAAATAAATTTTTTATTTTAAAAAGTAAAGAAAAACCAAAAAGATTATTACACATATCTTCTGGATTCTGTGCTTTTATTAGCATACCCACCTTATTTTAATGTCTGGAAGCTGTAATCTGATTTTCATCTCTATTTTTTTTTTTTGTCGTTTGGGAATGATTTATAAATGGAATTGTGAATTACTAACTTTCTGAGATTGGATTTTGCACTTTGAAAAATTCCCATTAGATTCATTGTCCTTTCCCACACTGGTGCTTTTTATGACTGATTTGTATTCCATGGGATGGACATACCCTGGTCCATATGACACAACAACGCACATGTTGAGTCCAGTTCATTGACTTTATTTCCAATTTGAGAACATTACAAATGAAGATGCTAGAAAGAGCATTGCATATATTTTTGTGCAGATGTTAGTTTTCATTTCTCTGATGTAGCTGCTTTGGACTATAATTTATAGGATCTGTAGTAGTTGTATGCCTATTTTTCCCTTGAGTTGTTCATTAATTCATTCATCTTAAACAGAGTGTCCTGTATCCCACTCTTGATCTAACTTTCTCTGTAGCCTGAAGATGAACTTGAACTTCAGATCCTCTTGTCTCTGCCCCAAAAGTGCAAAGATTAAACATATGCATCACTACAACTAGCTTTTATTGTGCTGAGACTAAAACCAAAGCCTTTGTGTGTACTGGGCAAGAACTCTACTACCATGACAATGTGACACAGGCGATGTAGCTGCAATGGTAGAGTTCCTGCCTAGCAGACACAAGCTACAGCTCCTGTGTCACACGCTCATGCTGTTTTTTTTTTTTTTTTAGAATCGATATATGTTTTGTCCAAAGATTTTTTGGTCAACAAGTTCTTTTCTTTGCATTACATGATTTCTCATGATTAAGGATTGTTTTTATGGGTAGTATGAAAGATTTACTAGATGTATGTAGCAGGAGGAATTTACATGTATCCTATAGTTCCAGAAGGAGAGTTTGTTCTCTTATTCTCTTTTGATGATGAACATGAAAATCTCAGACTCTCAAAATATATATACATTTTAAAGACATATACATATATCTTCAAAATGAATTAAGCCATGATTTAAACAACTGAGACATATATTTTTTTGTTCTTAAACTAGTGAAACAACATTTTCAGTCACTGATATTTATATGCTTCTCAGATTACTGAGACTCATTGTATCTTATATTTTTGAAATATCAGTGGCTGTAATTTTCAATCCTCCTGATTTTATTTCCAGTTATATCTTGGACTTTAGACTTGAACTGCTCTTTTGATACTTGTGGCCAATTCTAATCCAAAGACCAAAATCAGCGTCAGACTTTTGGCCTAGCTTTTAGAACAAAGATGTCCAATTTCAGATAAAGTTGGATAAGCATCAGATAAGCCCCCACATACTTAATCAATGCTTAGTTGGATCAGCAGGCTTCCACAAGTTTTTGAGGCCTGTCCATCAAAAGAGATTTTCTTTTATCAGTATTTGCCTTGATTCAAGCTAACCTATTAACCCCATTTCCTTTTTTTTTTCTTTTTGAAAAACCAGTTTATGAGTAATGGGTTTATTCTCAGTACATGGGCCTTTTAAATGGAGTTTAGAAATATTTTAACACATTCAGCTACTAGCCAAAAGTAGTGAGTGATAAAGGACTCCTAAATGAGGTTGTATTGCAGTATAAAGTCCAACATGAGAGACACAAGATGGCCTTTTCATCTTTTGGAAAAGAATATATATATAATACTTGTCAACTCTAGAAGAAAATAAAATATTTTAAAACAGTTTTTAATAAAGAGCTATGATTATATAGACATGGTTTATAGACAAATTCTCAGTTGGCTTTTGCATTTCATTTGTTTTAACCAATAGTTAAAAAAATAATACTATATGGGAACAAATGCTACCTCGTTGTATCATTTGAAATTTGGCTTCTCCAGGCTGATTTTGTGGGATGTTTGTTTACCCTGCTTGAAGATATGTCAATGTTTTGCCTTACCTGCCTAAGTAAGACCCTTGGTTGGTTTAATAAAGAGCCGAATGGCCAATAACTTGGCAGGAGGAATAGGAGAGATTTCTGGAAAGAGATAGGGACTCTAGGGAGAATAGAGGCAGGTAAAATTTTGCCAGCCAGACACAGAGTTGTACATACAGTATGAAGGAGAGGTAATGAACCAAGTGGCAGAATGTAGATTTATAGAAATAGGTTAATTTATGTTATAAGAAAAAGTTGTGAACAAGTTTAAGCTTAGGCCAAGCAATCATAATTAATAAGAAGTCTCCATGTCATTCTTTGGGAACTGGTAGTCCAAAGAAAGTCTAACAAGAAAGACTGGCTACATGTTGGATATGGGTTTGTTGTTGTTGTGTTTTGTTTGTCTTGAAAGCCTAACATATGGTTGGGAACATTTAGTATTTCTTTTTTCATTTTTCAAAAATAAAAACAGCAATAAATATCACACAAGTAATCCCCCCCTGCTGCAGAGTGTCTGTGTCTACCTTACCTTTCTTTTTTATCTATTATTTCCCATCAGAACAGGACAACAGTAAGCTTTGTCACACTGCAATACACTAGACTCCTTCTTCTTTTTAGGAAAGAGGAACATGATAGTAACTCAAATTTAAGAATGTGAGTACAGATGTGTGTCCTCACACTCAGAATATAAAATATGCTTCATTCTCCTTTCAGCCTGCATGTACTCCATAATATGTGGAAAGGTATACAAACCCAGGCTACACTACTACCCTATGTTACATACAATGGTTGATTTTTATGACAAAACGCAGTTGTCACACTCAGTCTCTTTGCAAAAGCAGTAATCCTCCTAGCATGAACTGATGCATGAAAAAGCAAATTGCAGCATTCCTTGGGAAGAGAGCCTGTTGATTAGTTCTTCTTGCTGTTCCTTTTCTGTTTCCAGTTCCTGTCTCATTTTTCTTTTGCTTTCGTTCCCTCTTCTTCTCCAATAGTAAATTATTTCATTTCCTCTTTCCAAGATGGCCAATGTGATGCTTCTCTCTGGCCAGTGTTAACACACACAGTCTTGAAACTCTTGCTAAGAGTGGTTTTCCTGTAGTGTTGTTTGCAGTGTACTATGCTTCTGCCATTTGTGCTCATTCCTTCTAGATCTTTCTGAAAGTGGAAATTTCAAGTCATGGTGTCAGGTATTATCCTAATAGATAAAGACCAACTCTGGTCCTTTACTTTTCTATTATTTTGCTACCAGTGGAGGAAGAATGGTAATTTCACTAGTTTTGAATCTCAGTTATCCTTCAAGAATCATCATTCTAGCTCTTATTAGTTTCTGTATGTATGTTCTGTCCAAATTCTGCATCTGAGTTTTCATTACTTTAGCATTCCCACTATCCATGCTTTCTATTTGATACTCACCTTTAGTAAAATGGTCAACAAAGAACATGCCAGATTCTCCTCTTGTTTACAACAATAGTTCGTCTTGGCACATGCTCCTCTATTTTCCCTTTGATTCTATTCTACAGCATAAACCTCTCAACAGCATGTAGACAGCTCATCCTGTTGAAGTGTGACTTGTTTATTATAGATGGAGAGGCTTGCTGGAGCTTACCGAACACTTTCTTTAATACTATTCAACTCTCTTCTAATAGCACAGAATCTGTGACTCCCTAAACATATGGACATTCATATTCTCCATGCTGCCTACTAGATGGTGGTAAAATGCTGGCTTTTATGATGTGACATACATATTGATAAAACTTATGGTCTTCAATAAAACTAGGTACTCAGGATACATTTTCAATAGCATGTTCTTGCTTGTGAGGAGTCTGGAAGGCTCTGTGTGTTTTAATAACGCACATACCCATATTTCTCCTCCACTGTAGTAACTCAACAGGCCATCTTCTTGCATTCTTCTGGATCCAGCTGTGATTTAGGAAAAAAAAAAAAACCTTAACAGGGAGATGATCTCATATTGAAGCCATACTTTTGAGAGAACATTTTGAAGAGTTATGCAGGGTAAAGACTGAAAGTCATTGAAGTGGATCTTATCAAAAGTGCTTTTATTTGTGACTCCATCAGATACACTTTTTTTTTTTTACAGGCAGACTAGAGTTGCCAGTCAACTTTTAAACTAGAAGATAATAGTGCCTAGCCCTGCTTTCCAGTTTCCATCAAAGGTCCATAGAGAACACTTCTCAGTTTGTTTTATTGCGGCCAGTAGACCTGCCTGTAGTCTCCGTGTACTTCAGCAATATGAGACACACTAAGTACCCATTTCTCCCTGATCTTCACTTATCAAGTTTTATAAGCAGTTCCATCTAGACTGTAAAAGTCCAACAAGCATTTGAAGCCATTTTAGATTCAATGCTCAAGCTTGCTATGAGAGACTGTAGCAGGAGAGCCAAGTACACATTATTGATGGATGCTTTATGGAGCAGCTTGAAAAATCTGTCTCGAGCCTCTCTGCTGCTCTAACAGGTTATTATTATCATTATCATTATTGTTATTATTAATTCTATTAAGGTAAGTGTTGCTTATACAACTACAAGGTTTCTGTTTTTCCAAGATGCAGACAAAAGCCACCAAAGTGGTATCCTGGTATAACTAATGAGTGCTTTCAACACGTTCTTTGACAGGAGAAGAATATGTAGGATAGTGTCATCTTCACATCAGGTATCCGGGAGCATTGTCATTTTCATCATTCTTTGCCACTGTCTGTGTGAATTGAAACCTTGACTACAGGACTCCCTTGGTACAGAACTTGCTGTGTGCTGTGGGGGCTCTCTTTGTCCTGCTGCCTCTTAGGAACTTTAATAGCCAAATCTATTTTTTCATCACAGACATTGGGCCAGAATTTTATACATTATAGGGTCACTTCATCAAAGTCACTGTTCATTACTTCAATTGTGACCACAAAAAGAGCAGGAGTCATATGTGTCTCCATGGACTGATAATACAGGGACATTTTCTTCATCAGATTCTGTAATGTGGCCCCTCATACCTTATTATCTTGGTAATAGGTTGCACCACACACTACTCACATAATAAATTGCCTCTCAGACTCTTTGTTAGAATTTGCTGCAGTGAACTCCAGTAGTTCCAGAGTGCTTCAGTAACCACTAACTTCACATCACTGTCAGCATCTTCTTTCCTCTTCTCCAGGAGTATGGCAGTCAGAATCCTGTTGGACTTCCCTGTAGCTACCCTGTATAAATACATTGGCAGATGTAACAAATTGCTTCTAAATCTGACTCTTTGATGTTCTTTGAGCTGTCAGGACTTTTGACATTGGGTACCAAACTGAAGAATGAGTTCTGACCACTGGTTCACTAGGAGCTCTCTAAAGACAATGTCAGCAGTGATGGGGAAGAAGAGCTAAGCTGACAGGTTACTGTATTCAAAGCTTACAAAATCGTTCTTAACGTCCCTGTTAAACATTAGCTCAATGGCAGTCTTTTTGTGGATATTGTGACTAGATGTTTGGATTCTTAAATACCAGAAAGGTCTAGATTTGTACAGGAGTTACACCCCTGTCTGGTTGGCTATTTTCTCTGAGTTTTCTGGTGTTCTGGTAGAGTTCCAGGGTTATAACTTGACAAGTTATAACAGCCCAGTTCAGAAACTTCTAGGTCACTTGCAGTTTGAGTAGACCATGTCGAATCATCTCCAAGATGAAGTCAGTGGCATCTGCTTTCACTTGGGTGAAATCTGGCCTCTCAGCTCACAGCTATAATTAGGTTTAAAGGTTGGGAGATGATGGCAATAGAGGAGGGTATGAGGGAGATTGGAGTCACAGGTTCATTCATCTGCTTGTTCTTGGTAGTGTTCCATCCTTTTTCCCTCTTCTCTCTCATTGCTACCCACCTTGATTTTTCCTTTTTGCAGTGGCAGTTGCTCCTCCCTTGGAGATGTGGAAGACTCTTAGTGGTGTCTTGTAGTGGTTCTCAACCTTTCTAATAATGTGATTCCTCATGTTGTGGTGACCCCTCCAAGGACACAATTTTTCTATTGCTACTTGATAATGGTGATTTTGCTTCTGTTATGCATCGTATTTTAAATATATGCAATGCAGGATATCTGTCATGCAACACCTGTGAAAGGGTTGTCCAATCCCCCTAAAGAGGTCATTACCACCACCGGCTTAGAGGATAGCTAGAGGTTGATTGATCAAAAGAGAAAGATAGGCAGTGATTGAGCATCAGGTGGTAGGGAGATCTTGGCTAAACTTTAGATTCTACAAACTAGAAGCAAAATCATGAATAGCAGAGGCTAGTCAAATGACTTAGCAAGCTGGGCAGTGGTGATACATGGTTTTAATTCCAGCACTCAGGAGGCAGAGGGAGACTGTGACTTTGAGGCCAACGTGGGCTACAAGAGCTAGTTCCAGGATCGACACCAAAGCTACACAGAAGAATCCTGTCTGAAAGCAAAACAAAACACAACACAAGAATAACAAAAGCTGACTTAACATTATTTGTATGATTGCACATGAATGTCAGTGCTCAGGTTGTTGTCTTGGCCAACTGGTGATATCTTAGAACCTATATTTTACTAAGGACATCACATTATAAATGAACGTGGCAAGGTATGGTGTCACACACCTTTAATCTAAGTGCTGGAGAAACAGGCTTATCTCTGTAATTTTGAGATCAGCTTGGTCTACATCTTGAATTCCAGGACAGCCAGAGCCAATAAGTGATATCTTGTCTTAACAAACAAACAAACAAAACAAAAATAATTATAACAAGAATGTATAGCTTATTATTCATACAAAATTTATCCGTGTCCATTTATGCAAGAGAATCTAAATTCCATTGTTAAGTTCTATGAAATTCAGATTGGTGATGGGTTCTTTAAAAAAATGAATAATTATGACACACGCTTTTAATCCCAGCACTCAGGAAGCAAAGGCAGGTGGACCTCTATGAGTTTGAGGTCAGCCTGGTCTACAAAAGCTAATTCCAGGGCAGGCTACAAAGCTACAGAAAAACCATATCTCAAAAAACCAAAATACATAAAACAACTTGTTTTCATGGTACAAAAGTACCATGCATCAGACTTCTTAATCAAAATAGTAAAAATCCACATAGCCATTACCAGTTCACCTGCAATATACAAAAGTAAAAGAAGTGAATGGTTCTTCTCTAAATCTTATATTCACTTGGCATAAACCTAAAAGACAGAGGTAGTAACTATACAGATTAAAATGTCATGTACCCACTTCAAATAAAGCTCAATGTTGCAAGGTCAGAAAAATTCTAAAAGCAAAAGAAAAAAATATTTTGCTTTCAAACTGTCATATTTTAGTGAATAATCAATCTTACAAATCAATATAATACAAGTAGCTGGGAACAGAAATAATATGACAAGTAGGGAGACATGCACAATAGCTCAAGGGCTTCCTCTTGAAAGGGGAAGGATGATGTTGATATGGTACAGAGGTAAGCAGATTTAAAGATACATCTTAGAGCAAAACAGTGATGACTATGAAGAACTAGATAAGAAACCAATCCAGAGGCTAGGGCTAGGGGCATGTTTTGCATTAGACAAAAGCAGGTAAATAAATATCTGGGTTTCTATTTTGTTGACTTTGGATATAAGTGACACAAGAGGTTTATGCTGAGCAACAAAGATCAGAAGAGCTTTCTACAAAAACTGTCCAGTTTGTGGCTGCAGATAAGAATGGCCGAGAAATAACGTTATTTATCATAGTAGTTATGCAGATCATGTTTCGCAGTCTTGTCCAGAAAGTTGGTGAGATTAGTAAGTGCTTCTTGTGAGGTAGGCTTTTTATCAGATACTAGCAGATTTTAACTGTACTATCAGCCCAATATTCTCAGAGTGCTTAGACAGCTATCTTTGGAAAAGTCACAGACTCCACATGAAATGTGCAGTCTGAAAATATCAATGATTCCATTGTTGCTGCAGTATGTACTTTCTAAAACCTACTTTAAAATCTGCAATGAAATTTGTAGACACTATAACCTACTGATGCACATTATTAAAGAACAAGCAGCGCCATGCTCTAACAATAATATAAATGGTAAATGAAAGGAACATAATTTGCAATAAAATAATATGTACTTTGGTTTATACATGATCAGGAAAAACCGACCTAGAATACATAACAAATTAGTCTGATTCTTAAAATTATAGATAAAATTATTAATTACCTTGGTAGCTACCGAGGGTGCTTTTATAGGTACAGAATACCACATATCTAAATATTATGCTTTTTATAATTGTTTTTGACTTGACTTTCTCCAAATGCTAAAAAATATCCTTATTCAATTTTTAGAAATACACGAAAATATTTTCTCAAATTAGAGCAAATATAAACCCATTTTATTTAAAATCATTTTATTTATATGTTCAAATTGTTTTTACTAACAATTTCATGTGCAAAAAGGAAACATGAAAGTATGAGAGGAATTTGTTGTGAATAAAGATTTTAGAGGAAGCAGGAGAAGAATGAGAGAGGAAAATGGGGTGAAAATGGCATTCATTATATCAATGTAAAAGTTTTTCAAAGACATGAACACATGTTGAGACATTCGGAATTCATTCAATAGATCTTTACAAAACACTCATGGAGTATCAGCTACTGTCACAAATACTTGAGAACACCACAATGAACAAACATGAAAACGTTTTTACCCTCGTGAAGCCAACAAACTAGTTGGAAATGGAGGACGAGAAAACAGGCAGATTCTATCTTACACCTGTAAAAATGGCCAAGATCAAAAACACTGATGATAACTAATGCCGGAGAGGTTGTGGGGAAAAGGGAACACTCCTGCATTGCTAGTTGGAGTGCAAGCTGGTACAGCTCCTTTGGATATCAGTATGGCAATTTCTCAGAAAATTAGGAAACAACCTTCCTCAAGACCCAGCAATATCACTTTTGGGTATATATCCTATGGATGCTCAGTCATACCACAAGGAAGTGTACTCAACTATGTTCATAGCAGCATTGTAGTCATAACCAGAACCTGAAAACAACTTAAATGCCCCTTGATCAAAGAATGGATAAGGAAAATGTAGTATATTTACACAATGGAGTACTTCACAGCAGAGAAAAATAATGACATCTTGAAATTTGTAGACAAATGGATGGAGCTAGAAAACATCACATTGAGTGAGGCAAACCAGACCTAGAAAGACAATTCTCAAATATAATCACTCATAAGTAGTTTTTAAACATAAAGCAAAGAAAACCAGCCTACAAATCACATTCCCAGAGAACCTAGACAACAATGAGGTCCTTAAAAGAGACATATATGGGTCTAATCTACATGGGAAGTAGAAAAAGGCAAGATCTCCTGAGTAAATTGGGGGCATGAAGACCATGGGAGAGGGTTGAAGGGGAGGGGAGAGAAAAAGAGGAGGACAGAGAAAAAATGGATAGCTCAATAAAATAAAAAAAAATAAAAAATAAAACAAAAACATGTTGATAAGATAATGTCTCAGGAAAAAGTACAGTAGGGTAATATTGGGATTGCCATGGAGAGGTACATGGTTGCAATTTGAAAATGAATGTGGTTATGAAAGTCTTCACTGAAGGGGATGTCTGCATAAAATCTACAAGGATGGAGTTAAACATGCACTGGTGAAAACCACTCCAGACAGAAAGATTCTAACAAGGAGACACTCCTGACATTTTGAAGATACTGCAAGAAGGTCATTCTAGCAAATTGTACGCATTGAAAAGGTGCAGAACAGGAAGTCAGAGAAGTAATGGTACAGGGCACATTATGTAGGTCCTTGGAGCACTTTGAAGTACTTTGGTCCAGAAATGAGTTAGAAGACATTGCATGATTATGAGTTTCATAGTATCTATGATATATTATGCTTTAAATAGATACTGAGTTTAGAGTAATTGGGGCAGACATTTAAGGGAGGATGACAAAGGTTGAATCAGAGAATCCAGCTCTGAGGTTAGGGCAGTGATCTAGGCAAGAAAATGTAGTAGTAACAACAGGATTTTCACACAGGAGATGGTAGAACTAATGGAATTCTGGATATGTTGTTTATATTTAACTACATTATATATGTTTTGTACATGTACCACTACTCAGCTGTGGAGGCCAAAGGACAACTTTTGGTAGTCAGTTTGCTTCTTTCACCAAGTGGGAGTCCTAGGATCAAGCTCAGATCATCAGCTTGGTAACAAGTACCTTTAACTACAGAATCATCTTACCAGTATAGGATGAGCTTTAATGCACAAACTGGATTTCCTGGTGGACTTGAAGTACAGTGTAAGAAAAAGAGACGGATAAATATGAATTCAAAGTCTTGGCCTAGAAAAACTCCCAGATAGTGAAATTTTCCATTGATGGAAAAGAGAAATATCTTTGTTATGATTCTGTTCCTGTGAAGAGACACCATGGCCAAGTAAACTTATAGAAAAAAGAATTTATTTGAGCCCATGAATATTATGGTGGGGAGAATTGGCAAAGGCAGGCAGGCATGGTTTTGGAGTAGTAGACGAAAGCTTACTTGTTGATCCATGAGCACTGGGTAAGAGATCTAACTAGGAATGGTGGAGTCTTTTGAAACCTTAAAGCTCTTCCCCAGTGGCACACCTCCTCCAAAAAGGCCACACCTCCTAATCCTTACAAAATAGTTTCACCAACTGGGAATCAAACATTCAAACATATGAGATGATGGGGCCAATTTTCATTTAAACCACCAAAGGAAAAACTTTAGCCATATGGCATGTCAGAACAGGGATAGAAAGCTTAGTTTGAATTATTTTTTTTATATTTGAGCATGTGTAGAATATCTGATACTTGTTCACTAAGTGTCAACTGGGTTTCCCAATAATTATGACAGCATCAACTGCATTATGTATTTCTAAATGTTACATGGGAAAGCTGTGTATATTCCTTGTTGTGATTGCCATGCTATTTTATACAAACATAGTTTCTAAAGTGCTGAGTGAAATATGAAATATACATTCACCTACAGTAACATTATAATCCTCCAAATATTCTCTAACAGTGGTAAAAACTGATGACAATATTTTTACCTCTACGTTTCAATTTTGACCCTTCTCTCAAATATCCCCTAAATGCACCACCAGGTAGTTTTAGACTTAGTCATTTCATTTTTAAAAATGGGAACCCATTTTCCAGGAACCTCTTAGGTACTGATAAAAGAAGGGGGATGGCGAGTATTAGGACTGTCAGGTATTATCAAATGCTTTTGAACTATTTTGAGACAAAATTGGAAAACATACGGGATACCAAAAAGAAGAAAATTTGATAGTTTACTTCATTAGTATCATAAAAATGTTTGTCCTATCAAGATAACAGCTATAGCATGGAAATAAATATTCTACAGTGCCTTTTGGAATTGAACAAATGACCATCAGACATAGAGGGGATTTCACCAACTACACAGTCTCAAAGGATTTTTACTTGGGTGAAGATGTGGTAACATTTTTTTGTGTGTGTGTGTGACATTCATAAGGTCCTGGCTCTATGTATACCACCACAAGGGGGAAAAAGAGACAGTTCTAAAAAGTTTCTGAGTGAATTTTAACCATATTTACATATGTATTTTGCAAATCGTACAGTTCTTTAACAAATGCTAAGTGTTTAAGGAAAGCAGATTTATTTAATCTCAAACCTAAAATATTATTGCTATCACCATCTTAATATTTACTGAATGTCCATTGAGTTCCTAATGCTGTGCTATATTTTATAATATATTCTTGGATTTTGTGGATTGTAATCTCACATCTGAGATAGTCACAATTTTTTAAATCATTTCTCCATAGTATCATGAGAAGCAGCAGAAATCAGTGGTATATTAAGAAGTGTTAAGTAGGTGTAATGAAAGGACCCCCGGGGAAAGATTTTCTGTCTCCCAACTAAGAAAAATCCCTACAGGACGTCTGATTCAATGAATTGCTGGGTCCTTCGAGTCAGAAAAAGATCTTTGGGAGCATTAAATTGGATTGACACACACTGCCTTGAGACAATGTCAGAGGCTTCTACCAAAGTACCTGCAAATCACAATGCAGTTAGAAGTGAATACATTTATACAAGGATATCATTTTCAAAACTTGACACTTCATTTGCCTACCAGAAGCGTAGTAAATTTGAAAACTTGAAAGATGTATTCCAGCAGAGAAATAGTCCCCCTACCCAACTGCAAACATTATCAGTGCCATCTCTCGGCCTGGGCACTGAAGGAAAAGGTTATTTCAGAACAGCTTCGAAGTCAGATGGTTCTATAAGCTGCACCCTAACATGTTGGCTTCCATCTCAGTACATTTCGAAAGGCCAAATATGATGCCTGACTGCTGCCAAGTCTTAGCACTTCTGTCAGTAAATGATATTGAATCTCTCAAGCAGCAATGTGTTATTTTGATCTTTTCCCACTGCTCCTTAGTTCCTCCCTGGCCTCTGGCATGAAAAGACAGTCATATCTAGGAGCAATTAATTCACCTGGAGATTTTCTTTATCCTCACTGTACTGCATTTGTTATCAGAAGATGTATAGCTCAAAGTAACAAGAATTCCTGAAAATATCTTTGATTTACATGCCAGGTAATCCAGAGCACAGATTTACAGTCTTTTCTGCTTGAGGGACATACCCATTTCTTCAATACCTGCTTGCGATTCTGGGTCTTCTAGGTTCCTAGTAGGACATCGGCCTAAATTGCATGTTTTCAATGCAATTACTTCCCAGAACATACCATGGTGTCTTTTAACTGACTTCAGCTGTTCCGTTCCTTGTTTTCTTTTGTTTTAATTTTCTTTCTTTTTTTCTTTTTCTTTTTTTTTTTTTTTTGGTTTCACAAAGGAGGTTCATTGCAATGAATTTTTGATCTTTTTGTCGCGATCCAAGAAAGAACATGTACCTGCTAAAATTTGATTCAGAAACAGCCTAACATGTTGGTCCAAGTTCTTTGGTTTCTGATGCAAACCACTGAGTTGTATAAATGTTTTTGTACAAAAATCTGTCTTTTGCACTTTTTGAAATAGGAACATATTCATCGTAGATAGCAATGTTACATCGTATAATTTTTGCATTCTCATACCCTTTCTCCCTCCTCAGCTATTTCCCTTCAATCCCCAGGCTGAATTCACTTTCATTTTACACATACATATGCACACACACACACACACACACACACACACACACACACACACACCATGTTCTTTCTCTACATAAAAATCTAGAAATCCCGGGATATGTATCCTACAACGCCCATCTCCTATAACCAGGCAAGACTACCAGTTGAGGGATTGGGACATCAACCCAGCCAACTAACCTTTGACCTACAGTCAGTCTGTCCTGCTTATGGAAAGTTCTGGTGTAAAGGTGGCACAGAGATTGTAGAAGTGGCCAACCAATGAATGGTCCAGTCTGAGACCCATGCCTTGAGATTGAGCCTACCACTAAATGCCTGGTGTGCCAGGACCCAGAGGCTGGATGGCCCAGAGACCTAGGGTAAAACCAAATTGAACTGGAGAAAAAAATGTCAATGGAATGATGCCTAACAATATTCTGCTATACTTGTAGATTGGTGCCTGTTCCAATTGGCTCAAAGAGGTTTCATCTAGAAACTTGTGGAAACAGACTTAAAGACCCACAGACAAACATTAGGCCTAACTTGAGGAATACTACTGTAGAGAGGGAGAAAGGATTGTAGAAACTAGAGGGGTCAAGGGCATCACAAAAAAACCCACAGAAACAACTAACCTGGCTCACAGGTATTCACAGAGACTGACTGACCACCAGAGAGTTTGCATAGGATTGACTTAGTTCCTCTGCATATATATGACAAGTTGTGTAACTTGGATTTCCAGAGCAGGTACTGTTTCTGACTCCTTTGCTGACTTTTGAGACACTATTCCTCATACTGGATTGCTTTGCTCAGTCTTAATACATGAGGAGGTGCTTAGTATTACTATAACTTAACAGGCCATGTTTTGTTGATAACCATGGAAGGCCTGCCCTTTTCTCAAAAGAACTGGAGGAGTAGTCTAGTACCCTGAAGTATCATTAGCTTAAAAGTATTATCTTCCCGAGTCTCCTTAATAATTAGTACATACACTTGTAAACTTCATTATTCTGTATCTGAAACTTAAAAAAAGTTGATACTTCCAACTTGTTATTCACTCACTTTGTTCCCGAAACAGTACTCTATTATAATGTAGATATAGTCCGGGCGGTGGTGGCGCATGCCTTTAATCCCAGCACTCGGGAGGCAGAGGCAGGCGGATCTCTGTGAGTTCGAGGCCAGCCTGGTCTACAAGAACTTGTTCCAGGACAGGAACCAAAAGCTACGGAGAAACCCTGTCTCGAAAAATCAAAAAAAAAAATAATGTAGATATAGAATAAAAGTATTTTAAAGATGGAGATATTAGTAAGAATGCAAATAATCAAACATTCTTGAATGGAACATGATAATAAGTGGAGACTGTTTTTTCATTCACAGCCACCCAGACCCAAATAATCACACAGAAACTATATTAATTTCAACACTGTTTGGTTGATGGCTCAGGCATATTTCTACCTAGCTCTTACATCTTAAATTAGCCTATTTCTATTAATATATGTAGCACCATGAGGCTGTGACTTAACAGTAAGTTTTTGGCATCTTTCTCCTTTGGCAACTACATGGCGTCTGCCTGTCTCGCCTTCTTTCCTTCTCTATCTCTGTTTGGATTTCCTGCCTTGCTATATTCTGCCCTGCCATAGGCCAAAGCAGTTTCTTTATTAACCAATGGTATAAAATATATTCAAAGCATACAGAGGGGAATTCCAAATCATCTCCCCCCCATTTTTTTGTCTAAATAAAAAGAATGGTTTTAACTTTAACATACTAAAATTACATATAACAAAACAGTTCTCAGGTAAGAATTGCAGTTATAATATTTTTGCAAGTCTTAAGTTTCATATCTATTTTTATCTTATATCTTAACTAAGGAAAACTATAATTGTAACTATCTGTCTTCAACTCCATAGAAGACCCACAAAATATATAATATTACCTATCTAAGCAAGAAGTGCATTGTAAGCAACCTCCAAAACTCTAGAATTGACAGGAACATCTTGCTGCCTGGACAGTCACACAAAATTCGTCTGTAACATTGGGGCATCCATCTTCAGCCTATAGGCCCATAGTATCCAACAGACTTTTCCACGAATCAGGAAATTTGAAAGACTATTTTGCCTATATTGGCAGTTTGTCAGTCACTTTCTTTTGTATCCTGCAGAATGTCTGGCAGACTCTTTCATGAAGCAGGAGCCATGAAGGCCTGTCTTACCTTCTTTTGGCAAGTTCAGGTGTCATTTTTCTGTGGGTCCTGAATGTCCAGTTTATATATCATATCATTAAGCAGTCTAGGCAAGAACAGTTTCTTGCCCAAATGGCTAGGCTTGTTGCATTAAATGCAAATTCCATAACAAGTTTCTTCAATGCCCATAAACTTCTCTGAATTGTTTCTCACAGAAACAGATGTGTCTCTTTGATGAGAAAAGTTTAAGCTCTTAAAATATTTTAAATGCCATATTCTGTAGGTCCTTAAAGTGTTGAAGATTATCTAGCTGAAATATGTCTCTATATGTTGAGAAAAACCTTACAAACCTGACTACAAGTTTGTCTATTATAAATGACTCTAATGATGTGTAATTTTAAATTATACATTGCATTTTTAAATGAGCTGTATAATAATACCTTATATAAGAATAGAAATATACATATAATAAAATTGACTTTAACTTTGTATCAACAAACCAAGGTCCATACCAATGTCAAGTATTCATGTCTATAGTATATCTCTGTTGTCGGGTTTCTGCCTGCATGTTCTGCCTGCATGTATGCCTGCTAGCCAGAAGAGAGCATCAGATTTCATTACAGATGGTTGTGAGCCACCATGTGGTTTCTGGGAATTGAACTTAGGACCTCTGGAAGAACAGCCAGTGTTCTTTATGCCTAAGCCATCTCTCCAGCCCCACTTACATCCCTTCAAAAATAAAGTGTTTTATTGAGCTAAGTCAGTATTAGTATCTGACTGTAAGTTAATAATACTGCTTTTATTGTGTGGTTAAGAAAAAGAGAGATGTTCTGCCAATTACAATATGACTTTCTTTTAAAGAAATATATTTATTTAAGTATAGAAAATCACTATTATAAATATAATTTTAAGTGATAGAATTTGAGAGTGTTTGTCCTATCAAAAGGGCTTATTTGTTTTATTACAAGAAACACACTTACTTCCATTTGTTATATCTCCCAATTTCTTTCTTTATTTTTTTTTTTTTACTTTCATGTTTACTTTGTACTGGCTCAAAAGTTTATGACCTTGACCTTCTACTCCAGGATGAATTTTGGAGACTTAGGCCTTTAATTGTAACCGTTGCATCTAATATTTTAATTCTACTGGAAGGACAATTACATAGCATCTTGACTATACCTTCTGTAGACTTAGAGAATTTCAAAGAGTACATAGTGCTCTAATTTTGTGTCTGCTAAATGCCAACAAGATCACTTTTACTGTGACCCCATCTCAACTCTGGTGTATAACACACTATTCAAAGTTGAATCTTTGATCCCAAGTGTAAAATAGATCTATTACTTCTAGTAATGGCATGCCCTTTTCCCTTATTAATGTCCCCAATAATATTAAGTCTTTGGGGACATAACTGTTATACACCACTAAGCTGACTGAGCCATTTACAATAACTCATAGTTATTTTCCTTGGAGAATTCTTCCAGTATAAAGTCATATGAATGTCTTTCAGAAGGCTAGACTTTCTTATGATATAAACTTTTTTCATATTTACTAAACATTTTTGTTATAGCGTATTGCTCATTTTTGCATTTCAATTAAGTTTGCTTAAAATTAATGTATTTTGTGCCATACTCCTTAAGGAACAATCTACTAAAATGCCACTTTGCACCAGTTAATGTGCTGAGTCAGTGTCAGAGGCTGGTACAGATTCAGTGGTGGCTATTGGGAAAAGGTTTGGGCTGAGGAACTCAGACAGAGGTAGCAACTAGTAGGATATAGGAAGTGACGTTGCACTGAGGTACCCCTTTCTCTGTCTCCCCTTATCTCTTTCTCCTGGTAGCATTATATGGGTTGCCTCAATCTGATAAAATAGCTCCACACACATTCTAACCAAGAACCAAAGAATGGCTTTAACATCTCTAGTGCTCTCCAACTTCCAGGAACTGACTCAATTCTTACATCACATCATCTTCAGAAACATATGTACTTGGTCTGTACAGCACTTTCGGTGACTACCATAGATTTTCACATGCAGATTTACTTTTAATCAATTAGTTAAGCATCTTTTGCATGGTATTCTATGTTTTACAAAATATTTTAATGACCCACAAATAATAATTAGTAGACTATGATTTGTTGAGAACTTACTACACTTCAGGTATTTTATGCATTCATTTAGTGAATATAGATTATGATGATTTTATGTTTTTCTGGACATTGAAGTCATATCAGTAAATCAATAAAAAATTTATTTGATTTATAAAAACCCAACTTTTTGGTTGTGATATAAAGTAATTATACCATAATAAATTTACTTGATGTGTTCTATAGATAATATAAAGTACGATATGGTGAAATAAATAATTCTCATGAAGAGAATGCTAATTTATACAGAATAGTATTGGAAAGTCTCTCTGGTAAGGGGATATTTGAATAAACAGAGAGGGAAGGTCGTACTTGACTAGTAAATTTACAAACTCCATTGAGGAATATCACTCACATTTGATGTATGACATTCAAATATCACCTAGATTGGCAACTTCTATTATTTAGAAGAATTAATAAGGACAGGAGTGAGAAGAAAATAAATACATACATGTCTATAGTTTTTGCTGTTTATGATGTAAAGAAATATTGGTTAATTTCTTCCACTTAGCTGTTCCACTCTACACACAACTTGTAACTATTGATAGAACAAATAGTATGGGTAGCATGTTTTGCTTTCGGTTTATAATTTCTGTCCAGGGTACTAGGTCACCATATGTGTGTGTGTGTGTGTGTGTGTGTGTGTGTGTGTGTGTGTGTGTTTATTCTAAAGTATACTACTGTATAAAATCTTATTTAGGATTAATATTCAAATAAATTAATTTTATCAAACATATACTGTTTATTTTTATTTAATTTTTTTTCTTCAGACTGGTCTATGTGAGCTTCAGGCTGACCTCCAACTCAGAGATCTTCTTACCTCTGTCTCAAGTACTGTGACTAAAGGTATATGCCACCACAGCTGCTCCTCTTATCCTTTTCAACTGGATAAATGAGCTGTGGATTTTTTTAGTGAATAGCATATAGGTGGTAATGATCAATCATATATCTCTGTGAATTAACATAGAATCTGTTTACATCATTGTTAAGGAATAGAAGTAGTTTCACTTAATGAAAACCACAACCCTGAAGGACTACACAGGGGAAAACTAATTTGGGATGAATGCTGGCAGAGAATAAGTATAGATACAGTTGAGAATCCAGAACATAAACTTAGTTGCCAAGTGATAGAAACCTTGAACTATAGACTGGGATGGGAATGATTGAACAATCAAGAAGTAGAACTATTCGGGGACTGAGAGTCTGTCACACTTACATGAAGACATAGATGATAATAAGTTTAGTTTAATACTAATTATGGAAGAGAGATTCTCTGGGTCGACATGTGAGTAGGAAGATAGCAGGATGTGTGTTTAGGTAAACCCTTGTAGACATTTGGATGTAAACACAGTGAGACAGACAGGTCTCACAAGTTGATTGCATTCTCCATTGTATGTATATATGGGCCTCAGAGTCATTAAAATCTGTGTGGAAGCTAAATATTTGGTGTTTGGTTGAATTAAGGTATAAATGTTTCTTTTGTTCTCAAAGTTCTTTCCTCTGTCACCACTACTCTGTTAGTTACACTAAGCTGCAAGCTTTCACAGGAGAGTACAGAGGTGATTATACCAAAGTTAATAGCACATTCTTTGTTTCTTCCTTTAGAATAATAGGTATGTAGTAAATAGACTCCATCTTTAGGACAGAAAGCATGACCTAGAAACTGGAGTGATTTAAATAGTGGTCAGTTGTATAAATAACAGTAAATAAAAATTCTTGTCACAATTAATTTTGATAATAGAATCTAAAATAGTATGCATTGACTTGGGTTTTGGTCAGAACCAAGATGCATTGTTCCTTAAGGTTAATATTGGTTTTATCTCCAATCAATATTTACCCCACAATTCAATATACGTGTGTCTGCCTTTAACACAAGTCAATATCTGCTTAATGTCTGAAACTTGTTTCTTATTAGTGCATTTGAAACATCCTGATGGCCTTGAGGAAGTCTGGAGGGTTGGAGTGTTCTGCATTCTTATACTGTCTCTACTGTCAATCTATAAACAGCAGAGCTGTACAACATGGCTGCTTCTAGCATAGATACTTCTCCTGAAGCTTTCAGAAACCCTAATGAGAAAAATAATGGATGATTAGAAACTATGATTTTTCAGACTTTTTTTGGGACAGTATGTTAAAGGTGACACTTTCAGAAAAATTTAATTTGAGAATATGAGAATTCAAAGTTATGTCCACAGCTATTTTATAAAGCATTACTAGTTTACATACCTAATTATTTTAGAATTGCTTGTGGCCGATTATCTTTTATTCATGAATAACACACTAGAACCTTTTAAATTAATTTCTGTATGTACTATTCTTCAGGACTTAGATTTTTCTAGAATAAAATGATCTTCAGCACATATTCCTAGGAACTCTTGTGGCTGACCTCCTTGGATCCCCCTGGACATTATTTTGTTTCTATCTCTTCATACACTGAATAGCATGAATTAATAATGGAAACTTTCTATGCACAATGCAAGCAACTTTGAGTGAGGTCACAGAAATATTATTTGAATGGTATTAATTTAACTTTAATATTGTTTATAATAGACCAGATTAGAACTGAGTGGAACAGGAAAGTTCTATTCTTACCCCACAATCAAATAATAGAACCTAGTAGGAGATTCATTCTCAAGGTTATAATATGTTTTGATTGCATGTAACATTAGTCAAATCATCTTTTGAATAATATGGATATGGACATTTTTATAATGTAAAAATAATATTGAGATATGGGAGGGTAGAGAAGAATATAAGAAAGAATTTCAAAGGACTAAAATCCAGACTCAACAAAGAAAGGTTAAAGGGATTAGAGTTATTTAAGCTTGTCATAAATAACAAAAAGTCATGAAATTATGATCATAAGTTTATGAAGGATGTTTAAATGATAAGACCATAGAGGAAGCTTTCTGTTTGTCAGAAAAAAAGCAAGAAAATTGTGTTGAATCAAAGAGTAACATAGTTGGAGGGTGTTTAACCAGAAATATATTTTGGAGGTTTTGTTATGGTGTAGGAGGTTCTTCTTTTCATGTGTTGCTTACATTGGTTAATGAATAAAGAAACTGCCTTGGCCTGATAGAGGCAGAACTTAGTTAGGTGGAGAAGACAGAACTGAATTCTGGAAGGGAGTCAGAGAGTCACGATCAAGATGCCAGATTCAGACATGCTGAATCTTTTTCAGTAAGTCACTGCCACATGGCAATATACAGTTTAATAGAAATGGATTAAATCAAGATGTGAGAGTTAGCCAATAAGAAGCTAGAACAAATGGGCTAAGCAGTGTTATAATTAATATAGTTTCTGTTTGGTTATTTCAGGGTTAAGCTAGCTGGGAGGTCAAGCAAGCCCTGCTCTCTGCAACAATTGGTGGCCCAACATGGCCAACTAACTTCATGTAAAACCTAAGAGGGCTTAAAAAGGAATTCTAAAAAAGTACAGAGTTTAACACACCTTCTTGCTCTTTGCTAGCTGCCTGCCGCAGCTCCTAAGGAGATTTTCCTGATTCAGTGTAGCAGTAAAAAAGCTACTGTGGTTTTGAAATGCTGGATTTCAGGGCTATGCTGCTCATGCGAACTCTGGCTCTTTTGGAAGACCAAGCACTTGAATGGGAGTTATGAGCATTGTGCTGCATGCAGCCTGCTTGATGGCAACTTGAACTGGTGGTGTTCTTGGAATTGTGGTACCATGCATGGCTCAGAGGCACAATTGGCTCCAGGTTCACCATGCTGGATTGTGCAGAGCACGAGCAGCAACTACCATATTTACCATAATAACAGCGTAGCTTAATTTTTATACATTGCAGCAAACATGTGTTACTGTATTACTCTCACGAATGGCACAACTTAAGTTTTTTAAGAAGTGCTTAGTATTTTTAGAAGTGATCCTGGACAATAAAGAATTATAGATACAAAATAGGACAGATTCAGATATAAAAGACCTCTAAATGGGCCACAGTGTTGGATAAATGTACCTAGGCTTGAGAGAGAAAAGAAAAAAAATATAGAGAGTCATAAAATAAACACTTTAAAAAAAGTAGATTGTGTAAAGAGACAGAGGAAACTAATAGAGTAAAATCAAGCCACGTAAAAATGAAAAATTCACAGAGAGTCTGGATTCTGTATATTATTGTGTTTTCTTTCAATTTTTTGACTTGGAAAGAGCTAAGTACAGAGAGACATTTCATTGTATGGGCTGTTAAGCCAAATGAGCATGTAAAGTTATCATGACTTCAGAATTTGTGTCTAAGGATATGGTTCTTTGGAAAAGAGGTTCTTCTTTTGTTTTCACAGAAGATGAGAACCTGTGGATTAAATCTACACCAATATGGTTTCATGGACCAAGGCCTCCTGAAAGGTTTCCATGAACACCTTCAAAAAATTACTTCATTAAACTGATGACTGAGATGAACCTGGCACGCAGGATACACCATAAAATACCTGATTAACAGCACCCCCATACAGCAGGAATCATTTTGGAGAGAAAAAACTGTGCCTATATTTCCAAATATTGTTTATAAATATTCTTTTACATTTAAAGGGGGATATGATATAGAGATGAATAATTTTCATTGGTATGGATCTTGCTTTATTATTACAAATTTAAGGTCAATTTTGTTATATATATGTATTTCTGATCTTGATTAAGGTATTGTGATTGTGTAGCTCATTAAAAACTGTAATGAATAATTAAGAAATGTAGGTTAATAGAGTCATCTTTATTTTATTTTATTTTTTTATTGAGAAAAGAAAAAAAAAGTTTCCCCCTCCTCCCAGCCTCCCATTTCCCTCCCCCTCCTCCCACCCTTTCCCCCCTCCGCCCACTCCTCTCCCTCTCCAGTCCAAAGAGCAGTCAGGGTTCCCTGACCTGGGGAAAGTTCAAGTTCCTCCCACGTCTGTCCATGTCTAGGAAGGTGAACATCCAAACTGGCTAGGCTCCCACAAATCCAGAACATGAAGTAGGATCAAAACCCCATGACATTGTCCTTGGCTTCTCATCAGCCCTGATTGTTCACCATGTTCAGAGAGTCCGGTTTTATCCCATGCTTTTTCAGTCATAGTCCAGCTGGCCTTGGTGAGCTACAAATAGATCAGCCCCACTGTCTCAGTGGGTGGGTGCACCCCTCGTGGTCCTGACTTCCTTGCTCATGTTCTCCCTCCTTCTGCTCCTCATTGGGACCTTGGGAGCTCAGTCCAGTGCTCCAGTGTGGGTCTCTGTCTCTATTTCCATCCATCACCAGATGAAGGTTCTATGGTGATATGCAAGATATTCGTCAGTATTGCTGTAGGATAGGGTCATTTCCTGTTCCCTATCCTCAGCTGCCCAAGGAACTAACTGGGGACATCACCTTGGGCTCCTGGGAGCCCCTCTAGGTTTAAGTCTCTTGCCAGCCCTAAGGTGGCTCCCTTAACTAAGAATTGTGCTTCCGTGCTCCCCTATCCAGCCTTCCTTTATCCCAATCATCCTTTTTCCCCAAGTTCCCCCCATCCTCCCCTTCTCACTTTTCTCTCCCCATCTCCCCTTACCTCCAACGCACCCCATCCCCAAGATCCCACTTTTTCCCCCGGCAATTTTGTCTACTTCCCATAGGCAAGAGGATAACTATATGTTTTTCTTTGAGTTCACCTTGCTATTTAGCTTCTTAAGGTTCACCATCAAACCACACACACTAATAGTAGGAGACTTCAACACTCCTCTCTCACCAATCAGACAGAAACCTAACAGAGAAATAAGAGAATTAATGGAGGTAATGAAGCAAATGGACTTAACAGACATCTATAGAACATTCCACCCAAATAGGAAAGAATATACCTTCTTCTCTGCAGCTCATGGAACCTTCTCGAAAATTGACCACATACTTGGTAACAAAGCAAACTTCCACAGTTACAAAAAAATATTCGTAACCTCCTGTGTCTTATCAGATCACCATGGATTAAAATTAGAATTCAACAACAATGCTACCCCCAAGAAAGCCTACAAACTCATGGAAACTGAACAGTCAACTACTGAACCACACCTGGATCAAGGAAGAAATAAAGAAAGAAATTAAAGTCTTCCTGGAATTCAATGAAAATAAAGAAACAACCTACTGAAACTTATGGGACACTATGAAAGCCGTCCTGAGAGGAAAGTTCATAGCACTAAGTGCCCACTTAAAGAAAACAGATAAAGCACACATTGGAGACTTAACAGCCCACCTGAAAGCTCTAGAATAAAAAGAAGCAGACTCACCTAGGAGGAGTAGAAGCCTGGAAATAATCAAACTGAGGGCTGAAATCAACAAAATAGAAACACAGAAAACAATCCAAAGAATCAATGAAACAAAAAGCTGGTTCCTGGTGAAAATCAACAAGATTGATAAACCCCTATCTAAACTAATCAAATGGCAGAGAGAGAATATGCACATTAATAGGATCAGAAATGAAAAGGGGGACATAACCACAGACACAGAGGAAATTCAGAGAATCGTTAGATCTTACTACAAAAGCCTGTATGCCACAAAACTGGATAAAGTAAAAGAAATGGACACTTTTTTAGATAAATACCATATACCAAAGTTAAACCAGAACCAGGTGAACAACCTAAATAGACCTGTTAGTCGCGAAGAATTAGAAGCTGTTATCAAAAACCTCCCTACCAAAAAAAGCCCAGGACCAGATGGTTTCGATGCGGAATTCTACCAGAACTTCCAAGAAGACCTAATACCTATACTCCTTAATGTATTTCACAATATAGAAACAGAACAGTCATTGCCAAATTCCTTTTATGAAGCTACAGTCACTCTGATACCAAAACCGCACAATGACTCAACCAAGAAAGAGAATTACAGGCCAATCTCACTCATGAATATCGAAGCAAAAATTCTCAACAAAATACTAGAGAGTCATCTTTAATAGTCAAGCTTGTAGTCATGTTAGTTAGATTTTCTAGATATATAAAGATATATTTCATTTAGAAAGGTATTCTTCAAGTCTTCCAGAAACCTTCAGAATATGGCATTTAAATGCTTTAATAACTTAGGAATTTTCATGACAGTGAGATATATATGCTCCTGACAGCACCAAGCTACTTTGAGAGGAAGATGCGCATCGGAGAGGCTCCATTTGGGAAAGAAACTGCTCTTGCCTGGACTGTTTCACTGGACACGCAGTACCCACAGAGAGATGATTGATGAATTTGCCTAAAGGTGAAATGATCATTTGAGGTTCCTGCTTCATAAAAGAGTCTGTGCGACATTCTTCAGGATATTGATGAAAGTTATTGAACTGTTTTTTGAAATCTCCTGCTTTGAGAAGGAGTCTGCTGGATACTATGGGCCTGTATGCTGAAGATGGATGCCCCAATGGTACAGAAGAACCTTGGGTTACTGTACAGGCAGTGAGATGTCTTAGTCATTTCTAGAGTTTTGGAAGTTGTTCACAATGAACTTCCTTTTTACTTAGGTAATATTATATCCCTCTAGTGTCTTTGATAGAGTTGAAGAATTTATACTTATAGTTACATTTTTCTTAGTTATGATAAAAGATAAAGTAGATATAAATATTATAACTGTAATTCTTACTTAATAACTGTTTTATTATATGTAATTTTACTATTTTAAAGTTAAAGCCTTCCTTTTTCTTTAAAGGAAAAAGGAGAAATGATGTAGGAGGCTTTTCTGTTCATGTGTTGCTTTCTCATTGGTTAATGAATAAACAAACTGCCTTGTCCTGATAGGTGCAGAACTTAGGTAGGTGGAGAAGACAGAACTGAATTCTGGGAGGAAGAAAGCAGAATCAGAGAGCTGCCATGAAGATGCCAGAGTCATACATGCTGAATTTTCCCAGTAAGTCACTGCCACATGGCAACATAGAGATTAATAGATATGAGTTAAATCAAGATGTGAGACTTAGCTAATTAGAGGCTAGAGCAAATGGGCCAGCTGTGTTTTAATTAATACAGTTTCTGTGTGGTTGTTTCAGGTGTAAGTTAGCTGGGTGGCAGGGACAAACAAGCAGCCCTCTTTCTTGCAACATTGGTATAAGAATTTAAATAATTGACTGTTGTTCATTTATAGAGTTAATTGTTAATATGCCAATATCATTTTTTCTTTTGAGACAGAGTCTTAATACACAACCCTGGTTGTTCTGGAAGTCACAATGTATATACCAGGTTTGCTTCAAACTCAGAGATGCACCTGTCTCTACCTCCTAAATGTTGAGATTAAGGCATATACCACAACACCAGAACACAGTAGGTTTCATTTTGTATAAGGCTACCAAAAAACTATTGTATTAATGTAGCGGTGTAAACGAATGCAGACAGATTGTAAAAATATATATAGTTTTAATGTAGAAATAGACTTACAGAACCACCGTTCCCGCGGAGACCAGCAAAGCAGAAGAGACAGTTTGGAGCACGCTTGCCAAATTTATAGGCAGACATTAGCCCGAGGCGAACACGCCCCCTAAGGGGCGGGACTTATCCCTACATATTAAAAACAAGAATTAGTACCTTTTTCCTGAAATTTAGTAGCTCTTTACATGGAAAATTCATTAAATCTCAATTTGATTCAGTGTTCTACCCATAATAAGAGTCTAACAATGCTGACTATCTTGGAGTATGTTTCCCTAGTCATCAGTTTTTAATTTAGTCATGTTAGCTTGATGTGGTCAATGGCTTGTCATAGTATATAACATGACTGAAACATATAAATCTTTTCTACCATTCTGCTTGCTTGCTTGTTCTTTTACCATGAATATAAGCATAGATTGCCATGCTCACCTCTAGAAAAGGTTAAACCACTTGATTGGAGCAAACCACCACTTCCTGGGCTAACCCTAGTTCAGATAGCTGCTAGTCCATTTTCAGATCCCTGAGCAAGACTAGCTGAAAATGGAGGAAAGTGTGTAGCTATGCTTAACACCCTTGAATCAATGTTTTACTCAACAGTAGACTCATGGTTGTAATGACTGTTGTTTTCAGCACTAAGATTTGGAATGATGTGAGAGCCCCCCTTTTTTTTTTTTGGTTGTTGTTGCAATAGCTACTATCTGAGTACCTCAGCTTAGTACTTGCCTTTAACAAGTCTTAATTTATTTTTATGAACAAAACACAATACTTTATAAGTTTACCTAAACTGTTACAAATGCCACTATGAAGAAAATCTTGAGTGACTATTTCTGTTTGGTGTCATGTAGATATCACTCTTGCAGTGAGCTGGGAAATAGCAAATCCTTCACAAAGAGTTCTTATACTTTTGCATATTAATTGCAAGTAAAACTTCCTCCCACTAATGCTAATATGAATTATGGGTGTGTGCTGAAGCAAAATGTATTCCATGACTATGAGACTAATGAATTAATTTAGTAACTCAAAGTCTCATCTTTTTATTAGCTTCCCACTCATTACCTTATGTATTTTGCTTGTTGTAGTGAGTGCAAAGGGAAACATCTAAACATTCACTGGCTTGCCCATAAAATAATCTGAATTTTATAATGCAGCATTAAAACTATACATATATTGAGGGGTATCTTAAAAATGCCTGACCATTCATTTTATATTATATTTATTCAAAACTGTCAACCTTGATTTATTGTCTTCAAATTTTCTTTTGATTAATGTAAATCATGTGTTCATTTATCAAATTTCTTTTCAGCATCTTCATTGATACTGTTCACTTTCTTGTCATATGCTACTAAAATCTATTTCTTTGCTGATTTCAGTTGTATAATTGCAAGTAATTGACATTGTTTTCTCAAATATTCTGCTTTCCCTATAATCAATATTCACAATGTTCATAACACATATTGATTTATTAGTAACTAGATTCAGTTTGGAATTTTAAATTAGGGGGAGACTATGAATCAAGAGACACAGTAAGTGTCACATAGGCTATCACAAATCTTTAAACTGTAGCTTGATGTTTCTATATACAAATTAAGTTATAATTAAATAATTCTAAGAACTTATGAAATATATAGCACTATATGTGTTAATAAAACAAGTACTTTTGTATATTGTAGAGAAAATATTTCCATCCACTTGAAGATAACTTAAAAATAATTCAATGATGTTAAACAAATAATGGAATATAGGGAATATGGGAAGAAAAAGATAATGCTAGCATTTATTAACATAAACAAATTCTACCTAACATCCAAAAATTTTTCCCACTGATCTCATTTATGCTGTTTTATTCATAAAGTATTACACATGAGGAAGAAATAAAACTATAGAAAAAGGATAATATTGGCTTAAGGAAAGCTTATTTTTAGAAGGAATAACTGACAATATTTATAATTAGAGTGGAAATTCATAAAGAGTCTGAGGATACAGATGCAAGAAGTATCTTCAGATACTGTAGTAAGGTCTATCAGTAGCTGCACCACAGGCACTCTGTTCCTCTGTCTTTGATTTGCTGACCTGATATTTAATTTACTTCAATCTGACTCCCAGTCTTATGTGTTGCTAATGTGTGTTTGGGAAAGCAATTAATGACTCCTAACTTGGTCATTTCAGTTTCAGTCCCTTTGTAGCACTTTACTGAAAGTGGTCTCCTGCTTACTAACCTCCAGTGGACATTATGGCAACACTCTCTTATCCTCCCTTGAACATTCCTTTTGTTCTTCTTTGTTAGCTTTGGTGTGTTTCCATCAATTATATCTTTTAGTTGTTTTGTAAATCTTTCATATACATAATTTTAGGTTTAGCTTTATTACCTCCATTGCAAACCATTAAACTGGAAACTTTGGCTGTTTTAGGACTTTCTAACTTCAGAGACAAAAACATCATTTTGATTATTACATTTAATTAGTGAGTTAACCAATATTATATGGAAAAAATCAAGGTGTAAGAAATTTGTATTTTGTAATCAGTTAAATGTTTGTAAATAAATCAGAAATGTTATGTTAAAAGCATGATGGATTTAGGAATACATTTAATAAAAAATGTGACAGACACCATTATACCTGAAACAACAATAGATTTATGAGTGCACTGCAAAAATTTTAAATGAATGGGGGGAAACATGTTTATGGATTGTTTAGAAGGCAGAACATTGTTACAATGTCAATTCTTTTACAATTGATCCACAGAGTAAATGTAATCCCAATCAAATCCCTGCAGAGTATGTTTGCATGTGTAAATTGCTTAGCTGATTATAAAATTTGTATTGAAATGCAAAAGCTGTGAATAGTCAATGCTATCTTGAAGGAAGAAAAATAACATTAGAGGAGTTGCACTAGGATTTTCCAAGACAACCTATAAACCTTTAATGATTAAGACAGTGAAGTATTGATAAAAGAATTGACCAATAGTCCAATAGCATGAAAAGGGAGGTACAGAAATAGCCCACATGGAGTCACTTGATTTGTACCTGATTACATTGTAATTAAGTAAGGGGCAAATCGTCCTTTTAAAAATATGTTGTCACACTAATTGCATTTTTTACGAGAGAAAATGGTCTTTGATACCCATGTCAAGCCACACACAAAATATTATTGAAATGGATTGTTGACAGAGGGTTTTGTCCTACCTGGTCCCGTAGCCATTAAGTGCCAAAGAAACACATTGAATCTTACATTAATTATAAACTTCTCGGCCTATAAGTTTAAGCTTCTTATTAACTCATATCTTACAATAACCCATAACTTTTGTCTGTGTTAACCACATGACTTGGTACCCTTTATCACTGAGGCATTCTCATCTACATCTTCCTTCCTCTGTGTCTGGGTGACAATACCAGACTGCTCCTTCCCTCTTCCCAGAATTCTCCTGTTCTGGTTGCCCCACCTATACTTCCTGCCTGGCTACTGGCCAGTCAGTGTTTTATTAAACCAATACAAATGACAAATCTTTACAGGGTACAAGACCATTGTCCCACAGCAATGGAGCAGCAAATTAAAAGTAAAAACTAGAACACTTGAACTAGTAGAATAAAGCTGACTAACTAAGATCCATGGTGTGAAACTCAGGAGCCTGCAACCTTTCCTTGCGAATGATGTGTTAATGGAAGGCAGCCAGACCATTCATTTATGCATTCTTTAGGATTGCTTTTATATAACGTTTGCATTTAATTTGATGTTATGACTTGCAAAAACATGTCTATTTACAATTTGGCAAAATCTGTTCTAGAAGAAAACATAGGTTTAACATCTTGTGACTATGGAGTGATTGTTTGAGTATATTACATTGAGAGAAAAATAACAAAATTAAACCATCCAAGGTTAAAAGAAGAAAAATGATAACTATTAAATTAGGAACATGTTTACTGGGAATTAAATATAAAATATAATAAAAAATTTGAAGAGATAATTAGGCAAAAGATGATCCAGCTTTAAAATGAGAAAAAGGATTTTAACAGCCATATAAATAACTGTGATGAATTTGTCATTAAGGAAATTAAAAGCAAATCCACAGCATAATAACTATTTCATATCAGGTAGGATAGCTATAAAAATATCAAAAAATGGGCAAATATATGGAGAAGGTGCCATCTTTCGATGTTGTTATTTGAAATGTGAACTGAACTAAGCAAGAGATTATACAATCCAATATTCTATTTATATGTATATTCCTAGAATAAAAAATTTGCTCACATATAACCTCCTATGAATATTTATACTAATAACATTTATAATAGTCATACTTTTAAAGTTATGCAAATGTCTATTATTCCATTAATGGATAAAAAGTATATCCATACAATATTATTTTTTAAGATTCTTCCTTCCTCCCTGTTTCCCTCTGCCCCCTCTTCCTTCCTCCCTCCATCCACCTCTGCTTTCTTTCTTTCTTTCTTTCTTTCTTTCTTTCTTTCTTTCTTTCTTCTCTTTCTTTCTTTCTCTCTCTCTCTTTCTTTCTCTTTCTTCCTTCCTTCCTTTCTTTCTCTTTCTTTCTTTCTTTCTTTCTTTCTTTCTTTCTTTCTTTCTTTCTTTCTTTCTTTCTTTCTTTCTTTCTTTCAAGGTCTCACTATATAGCTCTGTTTGAACTAGAACTCTCTATATAGATCAGGCTGGCCTTTAACTGGGAATAAAGGCATAAATCACTATGCCTAACCTTAAGTTTATTTTTCTTCAGCTGTGCATAGGCACATGGAATTGTTCATATTAATGGAGCACTCTGTTATATTTTGATGTGTACATATACTATATAATGCTTAATATTGAACAGATTTTTTCTCACATGTTTATCATTTTTTCATGCTAAAAACTTTTTTAAAATCCTCTTTTCTCTTAAAAATGGAATATTACTTAGACATGACAATGAGAGAAGTACTGGTAGATACAGCAGTTTAGATAAACCTTGAAGGCAGTGGTAGGTGGCCAGTCAGATAGCTTGGCAAGTGAATGTTGTCTGTCTAAAGAACTCATAAACACAATCCATGGTAGAAGGAGAGAATCAGTTCTAGAAAGTGATTCTCTGACTTTTACTTGCCTGCTGCAACGTGTACATGTCCTCACATAAATCATACATACAGCCTAGACATATGTATGTACACATATATACTAATAATAAATAAAAATAATAGTAACAAAGGAAGCATTTTGTTAACTTAATGAAGCCAGATACAATGGGAAACATGTTGCAAGATTCTATTTTTTTGAAGTGTCCAGAAGAATTGAGTTCACAACAAAGGAAAGTAAGGAGACTAATGGCTTCTGGGGAATGGGTGATATCAGATTCAGAAGTGAATTTAATGAATGTATCACACATCTCTTAGAAGTATTGAAAATGTTCTTGAATTCTCTAGTGTTATCAGTTGTACAACTTCAATTGTTCAAAACTTGTTGAATTGTACCTTTAAAAAGGAGAATATTATAGAATTTGAATATGTATTGATAGTTATATATAAAACTGTAACATGGTATTTGTCTACTATACAGTTAAAACATATCAAACAGCCATTGAAAAGAAAGAAGTAATTTAATGACTGAACAATACCCACCAAATACTAACATGCACTTTCAAAGTGTGTATCAATCCAAATATGTAACACTAAATATTGACTAGCGCGTAATATAGTAGCATTGATATATTGGAGGTGAAAGTATAATTTTTTGTTGCTACTCAGTTGGATAAGTAGATATTACTCAGCTTCTTTATAATATGCCAAATATATTGCAGGAGAGTATATTAGGAAGAACTACATCCAGAAACTCTACTTCATCATCTATAAGCAAGAAAAAAAGCACATTTGTCCACCAAGACTCATAAAATAAATGGCCATATTAGCCTAATTCATTGTAACTTAAATGAGAAATGGCCAAAATATTAATTAACAGGAAAATATAAGTTAGTCTAATGATAGATTGAAATAATGAATCTAAGAGACAAATCTACTAAAATTCATGCAATGCAGATGACTTAAGGAAACAGTATGTTGATTGAAAGAAGTAACACAAAGAAATGGATATTATATATTATTTTACTTATGATGTCCATGAGAAATGAACAAATTGTGGCTGGAGAGATGTCTCTGGTTTAGAGCACTGTTGCTCTTGCAGAGGACATGGGTTCAGTTCCTAGCACTCACATGATGGCTCACAACCATGCATAACTCCATATCCAGGGGTCCTGAAACATTCTTCTGACTACCATGGGTACCAAGCAAGTACATGGTTTGGGCAAAACCCTGAAACTCATAAAATTAAATAACTAAATCTGAAAAATACTAATTTAAAGAGAATCGAGCAAACTAATTATAATTCTATAAATGAACAGCAGTTGCTAATGGTAGAGGGTTGGAAACTGAACAAAATGAAGTTAGAAAAAACTTGACACATTGCATATTATAATGTGTCATTATACATATTATATAGGCATATACAAATGTAAAGTTGTATTGTATATTTAATACTTTCACATTTTGCATATCTGAAAGAATGCTCTAATACCTCAGTAGTGAAAGTAAAGACAGATGAAATAGAAGAGGTGTAAACCTTTCTGATTATTGAAAATAAATTGCCATTTTACCAAGTAAAACCATCAAGGAATGATATGATAGGCAGTATCAACAGTCACCTTTACTTTGTATTAACACAGAAAGAGAATGGTAGGAGAATGTAAGATAGCAAGAAACTTATTTCCTTGGTTTTAATTGCCTACCATTTTTCTTTGTACAACTGAAAACTTCATTTTGAATTAACAACATCTGAAGGGCAGCTCAATGTTATTTGTTCTAATGATATCTTAGCCTCTCAGCCTTCAATCTTCCACTTCATCAGTATAAACAAAATAATTTTGTTTCCTCAAATTTTTATTTATTGTCCTACTTAAAACTCTTCAGTGACTCCCCATTGTGCAAAGCAGTGTTTTTTTTTTGTTTGTTTGTTTTTTCTTTTTTTTTTCTTTTTTTTTTTTTGCTTTCCACTTGGGCTGCATATTAGAATAACTAGAGAGCTTTGAAAAATTACCTCTATTCAACCTATCTCAATACAGCTGAATCTTAGGAGCATGCAGCTTGGGCATAAACATTGAATCACTGTTTAGTGTGTACCCTGTAATGCACAAAACAACACTGCTAACCCGTTACCATTATCTGACTCTTCAGGCTCGTCTTTGTGGCTGTCTTGCTCCTTCTTGCTGTATCTGTTTTGGGTGATATCACCTTCCCTACAAGACTTAGTTTGTGTAACCTCTTTGCCAGGTCTCCACTTATTTTTCCTTCCCCTAAGCAAAATTAGATCTCTCATACTACAGCAAGTATCACTTTCTATTACAGTTAAAGCAGCACAAGAGATTCATTAAGCAGGCCTTACACCTGTTTCGATCTCTAGTGTCTAGTAGAGGCTAAAGCAAAAAAAAAATAAATAAATAAAAATAAAATCAAAGTTGAATGAATGAATAAATAAATCTTATTTTGAGTCTTTGCAGGAGTAAATCCCCCGATTGCCCTCAGATAACTTAACAAACAATGCCGTCTTCTCAAAATAAATAAATCATAGTTTAAGGAAAAAGTCTGGGAAAATAAAATTATAGGAATCAATATAAGTCAATAATTGTATCCAAACAGTGTAAAGTGCAAGGGGCCATATATAGAATAGTATTTCAAAATATTATTCCCAGCAGTGTGGAAACTACAGGTAGGAAACATTGGTCCAAAGTGGGAAAAGCTACTGCATACATCAAAAGTGTTCTTTTGACACCGAAGAGAGTTCCTAAGGCTACGCCGACTCCGGTGTGCAGGGAACATGCAGAAAAGGAATTCTGGTGATTTGACATCCCCTGAGCATGCATTCTGAGAATCACGACTGAAAAAGAATTGACGAAAAGTTGAAGGATACAATCCAGACATATTTTCTTTTTATAGCTTTACCATTTTCCCTGCTGTGGGATGGATAGCAGCAAAAAGAAATAAGGTAAATGGGCAGTCTCAGATTAGAAATCGAGTGAGCATCTTTCTCTGAGCCTGACATGGCTTTGCTCCTGATGCATAGAAGGACTAGGAGCGCCATTTATCATAACAGAATCTGTGAAAAAGATGGTATTCATAATATCCTATTATTTGGTCATTTGCATATGTGTGTGTGTGTGTGTGTGTGTGTGTGTGTGTGTGTTGGGGGGGGGGGGCAGAGCCATTTCATGCATTTTCATTCGTCACCGATTTAGCAAGATGAAGAGCGATCTCCACCAGACAGTCTCCTTTTGAGTATTTGTAGCCACTGAATGTACTTTTCAAAGCCACAGATACACCTATCAGTCCTTGGATTCTTTTAAAGTTCTTAATAAATCGAGGATTGCTAAACTTCCTTGCTCAAACTGTGTGAAATTCTTTCTGCTTTGTTGTCACTGACAGATGTTTAAGGAAACCTGCGGAAAGATTTAGTATTCTGCTTTGGACTTTTAACACAAACTTGGGGAACTGTGGGAATTACTGCTGTTGCTGATGACAAGACTAGAAGCATACTATAGTTTTCTGCTCATCCTCACACAGAATTCTGGTAAAATCTCTCTGGATCAGTTTTTGATTCTGTCTCTCTCCTTTATTTTTTTTCTATACATGTTTGTGAGTGTGGACCCTTGCTTATCTCTCTGAGACCTACCCCACTTTTATGTGGAAAATACAAAGAACAAGAGGAATTGTTAATCTGTGGTGCTTGCAGACCCGCAACACTGCCTTTTCAGTTTTATTGGGTGCCATATAGTGACTGTGCCATTTTGATAAGAGGCATATTGAGTGTGCTGGTTTGACCCAGAATATTATTGCCATAGCTCTCTGACAGGGATTCATATTGCACAATCTCTTTTTGCCATTTCCAAAGCAACTTTGGTCATACAGGGGTGAAGTTTGTAAGATTAGGATGATTTTTTTCACCAAATCTTTCCCCTTTGTGTGATGCCACATGTATCATTGTCTTGACATAACTCATAATTTTCATTCTTCCAGGCCTACTATTAGCCATTCCTTAATTCTTCTTTAGTTTTCCATGGTTTTAGATGCAGTTATTGGAGACTGCTGTGACTCCAATTTTTCTCTGTTGAAACCTTTGTCTTATTTTTTTAAGTGTTTGAGTATTTTTTCTTTAGATGCAATTAAAAAGAAGTAGTAAGTTATGTGAATCACAATCACTGATATCAACTGATGAAATCACTCCCTTGTTTTCTTATTCTGAGGGAATTCTTAATGTATTTTGTCCTTGAGCCAAAACGTTATTTTTATTCTCGAATCTTGATAGTACAATGTTGAGAACTATCCCTGGGGTTTTGAGAAGTGCTGAGTATAAGATTGTAAAGTTGCAGGATGTAAAGAAATTGGTGTATGTGTTATTTTTTCAGTTTGCAAACTGGCATCTACTAATTATATTTTTTGCCCATAAATGGGTTATATTCTTTTTATCTTAGTCTCATAGCTTTGAAGTCTTTCTATTATAGAAGGTACTAGTACTCAATGTATTTATCACAGAGGAGAAATTAAGTCATACACTATGATTGCTTCCAACTTTGCTGACATTTCTTTAGAATTTTACCTTAGTTTTTGGATTCTGAAAATACCAGTATACCCTTATACAGCTCCAGGGAAAATCATACTTTCTTAAATGGGGTCACAATATAAGTAGGAATTGTCTGGATTCTGAAATTGCATAAGTGGAAAGATTTTTAGGAAACTAAAAGCAACCTTGCAGCTTTTTAAATATTGGAATAAAAAAATGGAAATCTCATTTGGAAAAGAGTTTAAATGGAGAATACTGGTTTACTCTTCATTTCTGCTGTTCTGATATCAGTCATATGAAATATTACTTGGTTTACTGTGATCTTTGCCTATCGTATGCAAAACAATAGAATTTTCTCTTTCAGCTTGACTTCAGCAATACTGGTACACTTAACCACCAGAAGGTTTACATCAAACTGCACACTACTGTGAATGTGGATTTTCATGCTATAATTAAAATGAATAACAGTAAGAATTTCATATTAGGATTGAAAACCATCTGATAATTCTTACTTAATCCAGATAAATGTAATTGACAAAGTCTAGCCATTTATTTTAAAAAAATGCACTAACTTGCAAATAACTTTGCCAAATGTATTTTCTCATTTATAAACTACAAATATGCAGTGAAATGGTCTCTGTCTAACATTTTCCAGATGAAAGAAAAGCTCATCTTTACTTGTAATATTTTGTTTGCAGAAGCATAGTGTCTTCAGAGGAAGAGACAAGCAGATCTTTGTGAGTTGGACGCCTGCCTAATGTGCATAGCAAGTTCCAGGCCAGTCTGACTATACAGTGAGACATAGTCTTATGAATCAAAACAGCAAGAAAAAGAAATATGATGTTTTATTGTGTTCATGTATAAGGTGTAAAGTAAACTAAGAAGAAACACCAGATTGAAAGAAGTCCATGAATTCACATCTAGAATTATTTTCCTAGTGGTATTTTAGTTAAAGCATGGCTGTTTATTTTAAAACATGGCATTCAATACACCCTAGAATAAAAACACAAAAGCATGCACATAAATAACCAAAAGAGGGGTAGATTCTCTCACCCAGTTAAATTAAGGCTATTCCACTAGCCCTAAACTTAAGGATGGTTTAGTGTTCATTTCCTTGAGATTTACCCTGATACATATCACACTTTCATTTCAATTATTTCAAAAAGAGAATGCTGAAACTTCCTTGTAATGTCTGAAACTGCCTAAGTCAGCTTTGTGAGTTCACACTTTGTAGAGGATGCTAATTGAAAGTGAAAAGTCAAAACAATGGAATTAAAGTAAACTCTTGAAGAAAACAAGGAAATGACAAATTAGGTGGGCCCTGGTTGTGAAGAAAGCACAGCTTTTACCACTTTAGGCTCACTCTTCTCTCCTTCAAAATTTTAAAGCAGGTTCTATAAAAAGAGTTGTATGAAGACACTTGATTTTTCTCCCTCAAGTGCTCGATGAAAACTCCATGGTTGTAAGAGACCATAACAAATAACCTATGATATTTGTTGATAGTGGTAATTGACAGCTGGTTCATATCATACAAAATACAAAAAAATAGGAAACAATGATTGTTTTCAATAGTCTCTATTATATAATTTTTTGTTTGAAGACATTGTGTTCAACATAGACATATACTATGCATGCTAGTGAGAGGAATGGTTTAGCCTATTCTGTAAAGATTAGAAGTAATTTGTTTTAGAAACACTTGATACAGAGACTCTGATATAGTTATATGAATATTATCATGGGTCAAATTCTATGATATGCTTACAAATTTACTTGTTCTTTAACAATTTCATATAATATAATTTTTTGTCTTTTTGAGACAGGGTTTCTCTGTACCTTTTGGAGCCTGTCCTGGAACTAGCTCTTGTAAGCCAGGCCAGCCTCAAACTCACAAAGTTCCGCCTGCCTTTGCCTCCCGAGTGCTGGGACTAAAGTCGTGTGCCACCCCGCCTGGCTTATAATTTTTTTATTAAAGTCTTCACATTATCTTTTTTTCTTCCTTTCATCCACCCATCAAATCCATACTTCTTCCTAAGTCTTGTATTTACTGTGCTTGTGTGCATGCCTTTTTCTGTTGAATTAGGGTTGCTTGAATGAGTAAGGGTGGGGGCAATGTACTTGACCTAGGGTAATGAATGCATCAGTGACTGTACCTCTAAGGAATATAATTTTACTTCCTCCTACAAGCTTTAACTACCTACAGCTTCCCTAGGGAGGGAGGGTCTTTGAGCTCCTCCTTCATCCATGGTGGAATACTGACGGGCCCAGTACTGTCCAGGTTTTGGGCAGGTAGCCATTGACTTGTGTGAGTTCATAGGTACAACAACTGTGTCATATCCAGAAGACACCATTAGACAACCCTCCATCATTCTCTACCTAATTCATTAAGACAGAGTCTCTCAGGTAAAGGCAGAGCTTGTTGATATAGAAATCTAACCAGCCAACCTTGCCAAGACAACCCTTTTCTCTGCTTTCTGAGTGCTGAAGTTATAGGAGAGCTGCCATGACCATTTCAAATTTTAAATGGGTTCTGGGGATCCAGGCTCCAGGGTTTATAACTTCCAGGTAAGCACTTTATTCACTGAAACATCTCCCCAGCCCCCAAACTGAGCAACTATTGAATATTTCAGCAATTCTTTTGTATTTCACTTATGGGCAAATGCTGTTACTTCAGATGAATTATTTGAAATGAAATTTTAGTACAAAATAAGGTTTGAAGTGTTTAATTGACTTCAATGGCATTGCTAAGAAATACTTTTCTAATAGTATATAGAAAGACCTGCCACCGAGGGGTTTCCTTGTTTGACTTCCGAGATCCTGTTTCTATTGATCTCCAATTTTCATAGAGTGAAATACATTTGATATTTATTGACTGTATTTCAAACACTAGCCATTTGGGCTACTATATGATGATCTTACTATCTTCATTTGTATTGATTGATTACTAATGATGTTGAACACTTTAACGTGTACTTGTTGGTCATTTGGCTGCCATTCTCTGTAAAGTGTCTATGAATTTTGATCACTTGGTACATTGAGATAATTTTCTGAAAAAAAGTTGAAGGAGTGGATATGATCCTTTATTAGGGATCCATTATCTCTGTAGTTTTTGAGGCTGTTTTGAGCATTCATCTCCTTATTGCCATCGTTGCATAAGAGACTAATTTTATATATATATATATATATATATATATATATATATATATATATATAGAGAGAGAGAGAGAGAGAGAGAGAGACAGAGAGAGACAGAGACAGAGAGAGACAGAGAGAGAAGTTCTCACTCTCTATCCCAGACTAGCTTGGAACTTACTATGTAGCCAAGGCTTACCTTAAACAAAACCTAAACTCCTGCCTCAGTCTCCCTAAGTACTGGGGCTATATGAATGTGCTACTGTGCCTGTTAAGATTGATTTTGTTAAATCCCAATATATCCTTTTGATGTTAAAGATTTTCTGGATGATTTAATGTCAAATCGTTATGTGCCACACCATTGCGAGGAGATTCTCATATGTTTATACACAGATGATTGCTAATTTAACTAGAATTTGTTTTTGTGGGTATTGTGAATTAGCGATGGCTTTCATAAGTATATCTAGTTATTTGAACAACAATTATTGAAAAAACTTTTCCTTATCCCCAGAATTTCTTTCATTCCTTTGTAAAGTATCGATAGACTACTGTACAAGTATGGATCTAATCTGGCTTCTATTCTTTTGCATTGATCTATTTGTCTGTGTTTAACCCACTACCACGCTATCTTGATAGCTATAGATTTATTGTAAGCCTGGCTTCAGACAGTATAAATCTTTCTTACCATTTGGCAAGATTTCTATGACTGTTTTAGATGAGATGTTAATTGAAATTACATTGAAAATACATATCAGTTATTGGAGAAAATCTAAATGCTCTTGGATATTTTGGTCTAGAAACATCATGCATCTTCTAGTAATTTAGATCTCCTCTAGTGCCTCTCAGCAATGTTTTGTAACTTCTAATGTAGAGGTCCCAGACATATTTAAATAAGCTCATTTCTAAGTATTTTATCTTTCTTAGATCCAACTGTAAATATTATTAATTTTTAATTAAATTTAAACAATTTTGCTAGCATTTGAATATAATTGCTTTCCATATATGGTTTCATATTAGTCTCATGTGAACTTTCTAAATTAATCAATCTATTAGTGTTAGAAGACTTTTATGGAATATTCTATGAACAAAATTGTATAACTGCAAGTCAAGGCAGTTCAGCTCTTTCTTCTTTGATAGTTTTGGCTTTATGTGTTCAGTGGCTGACTTTTCTGGCTTAGAGGACCAGTGAAATATGGATGAGCAATATATGCACGCAGGTTTCTGGGCCTTGTTTCCAGTTATAAAAAAAACTGTCAATATTTGACATTGTTAGATATTAGCTATGTGTTTTATGTTGTCTCTTCCAGGTTGCCTAAGAGTTTTTCCTGTGATTGCATCTTGAGGTCTTGAGGTCTTTTCTTTGTCCTTTTTGCTTTTTATGCTTCTTCTTTATCTATCAAAAGAAACTTGGGCTTTTTGCTTTTAATCTATTGACGTGTTGTGTGTGGAGTACCATCAATTGATTTTTCTTCCTGTTTGCTCAACTTTGAATTACTGTGGTAGCACTACTTGATCAAATGTTTTATTCTTTTTATTTCTTGCTACATTCAGTTTGTAGGTATTTCATGATGATAGTTTGTAAATAAAACTCAGTTTTGATTTCCTTCTACTGTCATTGTCTAATTGGCAGCAGAATCATGTTGGCTTTGTAATATAAAATGAGAAATGGTCTCAATTTTCTGACAGAATTTGTATACTGTATTTGTTACTTATGTGTCTTGAAGATTTTACCAGTAAAAACTGCCTTAAAAATATTAAGTTATAAATTCAACTTATGTAATAGGTATAGAGATGGTACAATTTAAAAAATTCTTAGACCATGTATGCCACAAAACTGGAAAATGAAAAAGAAATGGACATTTTTTTTTAGATAAGTACCATATACCAAAGCTAAACCAAGACCAGGTGAACAATCTAAATAGACCTGTTAGTTGCGAAGAACTAGAAACTGTTATCAAAAATCTCCCTTCCAAAAAAAAGCCCAGGACCAGATGGTTTCAATGCAGAATTCTACCAGAACTTCCAAGAAGAGCTAATACCTGTACTCCTTAATGTATTTCACAATATAAAAACAGAAGAGTCATTGCCAAATTCCTTTTATGAAGCTACAGTTACCCTGATACCAAAACCACACAAAGACCCAACCAAGGAAGAGAATTACAGGCCTATCTCACTCATGAATATCGATGCAAAAATTCTCAATAAAATACTGGCAAACCGAATCCAAGAACAGATTAGAAAAATTATCCATTATGATCAAGTAGGCTTCATCCCAGAGATGCAGGGCTGGTTCAACATACGCAAATCTATCAATGTAATCCAGCATATAAATAAACTGAAAGAAAAAAACCATATGATCATTTCATTAGATGCTGAAAAAACATTCGACAAAATTCAACACCCCTTTATGATAAAGGTCTTGGACAGATTAGGGATACAAGGGTCATACCTAAATATAATAAAAACTATTTACAGCAAGCCTACAGCTAACATTAAATTAAACGGAGAAAAACTCAAAGCCATCCCACTAAAATCAGGAACATGACAAGGATGTCTACTTTCTCCATACCTCTTCAATATAGTGCTTGAAGTTTTAGCAATAGCAATAAGAAAACATAAGGGGATCAAGGGGATTCGTACTGGAAAGGAAGAAGTTAAGCTTTCGTTATTTGCAGATGATATGATAGTATACATAAGTGACCCCAAAAACTCTACCAAAGAACTTCTACAGCTGATAAACACCTTTAGTAATCTGGCAGGATACAAGATCAACTCCAGAAAATCAGTGGCCTTCCTATACACTAAGGATAAGGAAGCAGAGAGGGAAATCAGAGAAGTATCACCTTTCACGATAGCCACAAATAGCATAAAATATATTGGGGTAACTCTGACCAAAGAAGTGAAAGATCTATATGACAAGAACTTTAAGTCTTTGAAGAAAGAAATTGAAGAGGACACCAGAAAATGGAAGGAACTCCCCTGCTCTTGGATTGGGAGGATCAACATAGTAAAAATGGCAATTCTACCAAAAGCAATCTATAGATTCAATGCAATCCCCATCAAAATCCCATCAAAATTCTTCACAGATCTGGAGAAGACAATAATCAACTTTATATGGAAAAACAAAAACCCAGGATAGCCTAAACAATCTTATACAATAAAGGATCATCTGGAGGCATTACCATCCCTGACTTCAAACTCTATTACAGAGCTACAGTATTGAAAACAGCTTGGTATTGGCATAAAAACAGTGAAGTCGACCAATGGAATCGAATAGAAGACCCTGACATTAACCCACAAACCTATGAACACCTGATTTTCGATAAAGGAGCTAAAAGTATACAATGGAAAAAAAGAGAGCATCTTCAACAAATTATGCTGGCAAAACTGGATGTCAACCTATAGAAGAATGAAAATAGGTCCATATCTATCACCATGCACAAAACTCCAGTCCAAATGGATTAAAGACCCCAATATCAGTCTGAACACACTGAACCTGATAGAAGAGAAAATGGGAAGTACTCTACAACACATGGGCACAAGAAACCACTTCCTACGTATAACCCCAACAGCACAGACACTAAGGGCATCATTGAATAAATGGGACCTCCTGAGACTGAGAAGCTTCTGTAAAGCAAAGGATACTGTCACTAAGACAGAAAGGCAACCCACTGACTGGGAGAAGATCTTCACCAACCCCACAACTGACAAAGGTCTGATCTCCAAAATATATAAAGAACTCAAGAAACTAGACCGTAAAAGGCTTATCAACCCAATTATAAAATGGGGCACTGAGCTGAACAGAGAATTCTCAACAGAAGAAGTTCAAATGGCCAAAAGACTCTTAAGGTCATGCTCAACTTCCTTAGCAATCAGGGAAATGCAAATCAAGACAACTTTAAGATACCATCTTACACCTGTAGGAATGGCTAAAATAAAACACGCCATTGATAGCCTTTGCTGGAGAGGCTGTGGAGAAAGGGGTATACTCACCCATTGCTGGTGGGAATGCAAACTTGTGCAACCACTCTGGAAAGCAGTGTGGCGGTTTCTCAGGAAATTCGGGATCAACCTACCCCTGGATCCAGCAATACCACTCTTGGGAATATACCCAAGAGAGGCCTCATCATACAACAAAAGTATATGCCCTACTATGTTCATAGCAGCCAGAACCTGGAAACAACCTAGATGCCTGTCAATGGAAGAATGCATGAAGAAAGTATGGAATATATACATATTAGAGTACTACTCAGCAGTAAAAAACAAGGTCTTTGTGAATTTTGCATGCAAATGAATGGAAATAGTAAACACTATCCTGAGTGAGGTAACCCAGACCCAAAAAGAGGAACATGGGATGTACTCACTCATTTTTGATTTCTAGCCATAAACAAAGGACTTTGAGCCTATAATTAGTGATCCTAGAGAAACTAAATAAGGAAAACCCAAAGAAAATCATATAGGCATCCTCCTGAATATTAACCTTCATCAGGTGATGAAAGGAGACAGAGACAGAGACCCACGTTGGAGCACCTGACAGATATCTCAAGGTCCAAATCAGGAGCAGAAGGAGAGAGAGCACAAGCAAGGAACTCAAGACCGCGAGGGGTGCATCCACACACTGAGAGAATGGGGATGTTCTATTGGCAACTCACCAAGGCCAGCTGGCCTGGGTCTGAAAAAGCCTGGGATAAAACCGGACTTGCTGAACAAAGCCGACAATGAGGACTACTGAGAACTCAAGAACAATGGCAATCCGTTTTTGATCCTACTGCACGTACTGGCTTTGAGGGAACCTAGGCAGGTCACCTTACTAGACCTGGATAGAGGTGGGTAATCCTTGGACTTCCCACAGGGCAGGGAACCCTGATTGATCTTTGGGCTGACGAGAGGGGGATTTGATTGGGGGAGGAGGAAGGAAATGGGAAGTGGTGGCGGGGAAGAGACAGAAATCTTTAATAAATAAATAAATTAAAAAAAAAGAAGGTGAGACAACAGGATAGTCTAAGGGAGGTTCAACACTCCACTCCATCCTTCAGAGATGGTCATTAAGTTCAGGAAGTAAACACCTTCAGGAAGTCCCTGAAACTGACCAGACTCTCTAGGCCCCTTTCCCTCAAGCATACACACACACACATACACACACACACACACACACACACACACACACACACACACACACACACACACACAGATAGATACACACACATACGCATGCACGTACACACACAGGCATGCACACACACACACACAGATACACACACAGATACACACACGCACACTGTAATAACTGTTGGAGATACCCTGTTTACAGGAGGCTCAGAACAAGCAAGCCACCTGGATGAAGCAGAGAGCAGTCTAGTTGCCTGGAAGAAGCATAGATCAATTCAGTTACCTGGAGTCAACACTCTAGGCTTGTAGATTTTGTGAGCTGTCACCAATGCTGGGGTGGACTTTTGGTGATTTCTGCTTTTGTAAATAACCCTTCACCCATCCTCTTGTAAGTAATTCCAATAAAACTCATTGGTTCACCAAAAAAAAAAAAAAAAAAAAAAATTCTTAGACCAATTTTGATAATTTGTGTCACTCAACTAATTTTCCTATTATATCAATCATCAATTTTATTGTCATGGAGTTGTACAAAATCAGCCCTTGTATCCTTATTATCATCTGAGGATATTATAAAACATTCCTCTTTTATAATTGTTCTTGACAATTTATGAATTCATCCTCCCTTAATCTACCTAGAGTTTATTGATTTTATTGAGTTTTTGTTAAAAAAAAACTTTGTTATTTGTTTTACTCTACTGTTTGTCACTTTTCTGTTTTATTCATTTCAAATTTATCATGATTGATTTTTCTATTTTTGGGAGCTTTAATTTGTTCTCTTATAGCTTATTTAGGAGTTTGGGTAGATAAATGATTTTAAAATTATTTTCTAAAATTAGTATTTAAGGGGATTATCTTTTTTCTTGTCCTGGCTAAAAGCACATGGAAAGCTTTGATATTTTGATTTTGTTTTTGTTTTGGTTTTTTTTGTTTTTTGTTTTTCGAGACAGGGTTTCTCTGAGGTTTTGGAGCCTGTCCTAGAACTAGCTCTTGTAGACCAGGCTGGTCTCGAACCTACAGAGATCCGCCTGCCTCTGCCTCCCAAGTGCTGGGATTAAAGGCGTGCGCCATGTTGAAATATAATCCAATCTTTTCATTAATTATTTTATAAAATTTTATATCTAAACACATAGGGGCGTTTTTCAGACATCTTTGTATAGATTGAGGTGGTTAATCTTAATTGCCAATATGTTGGATTGGGAAGTATGTAGAAAATTGCTATGGAAGGTCCTTCTATCTATGTGTTGCTTTTATTGGTTATCAACCAAAAAAATAAATAAATAAAATAAAGGAACTGCTTTGGGCCTATAGCAGAGCTATAGGGAAACAGAGATAAGTGGGGAAAACTAAACGGAATGATGGAAGGAAGAAGGCAGAGTCAGAGAGAAACCATGGAGCCACTGCAAGAGATAGAAATGCTAAAACTTTGCTGGTAAGCTACAGCCACGTAATGATACACAAATTAATGGAGATGGGTTAAATTAATATGTAAGAGTTAGCCAATGAGAAGCTAGAGCTAATGAGCCAAGCAGTGATTTAAATAATACAGTTTCTGTGTGATTATTTAGGCTCTAAGCTAGCCAGGAGGCTGGGAACTAACACGTGGCTCTCTCCCTCCAACAAATTGGTACCCATGTGGCCAACTAAAATTCACTTAAAAATCCAAGAGAGATTAATTCTAGCCACAAAAATACAAATTTTAACACAGCTTCTTGCTGTTTGCTGATGACATGCCACAGCTCCTTTAAGAGAGGTTTTCCTGACTGGGCAATAGAAAAGCCGCACCATTTTGAAATGCCAGCATTCTGGGCTACCCTGCCAGTGTGACTTCTGGTTCTGGAAGACAGAGTATTTGGATGGGATTTGTGAGCAGACTGCTGCAGCTTGCTTAATGGTGGCATGGACTGACTGTGTGCCTGAGAATGGGGTTGAGAGCATGACTCTCAGAGGCAGCAAATAGCTCTGCCTTGCTGGACTGTTCAAGCAAACAGGAAGTACCATAGATATCATAGTAATGGTGCGCTTAAGTTTTAGACTGTGCAGAAGCAAGCAGAAAATACCATATATACCTTACTAATGCCACAGATTTAGTTTTTAAGAAGCGCTTAGCATTTTAAGAACTGCTCCTGGACAGTAAAGAATTACAGATACACAAAGGACAGATTCAGATATAAAAGACCTCTAGATGGGTCACAGTGTTGGATAAATGTACGTAGGCTTGGGAAAGAGAATACAAAGGATATAGACAGCTATTAAAAAAGTAAATGGTTTTTAAAAGTAAAACAAAGTCTTTAAAGAGTCAGGGTACAGTTATAGGTTAAAGGAGTAAATAAAAAATAAGTCACGTAAAGATGGAAAATTCACAGAGTCAGGATTATGTATGTTATTGTGTTTTTTTTTTAATTTTTTGATTGTGAAGGAGCTAAGTACAGAGAGACATTTCATTTTATGGGCTGCTAAGCTAAACACACACACACACATGTATTATATATATATATATATTTTTCTTAAAGGTATCTTGATTTCAAAATATAGATCTAAGAATATGTTCCTTTGGAAAAAAGTTTCTTCTCAAGTTTTCACAGAAGATGAGAACCTGTGTATTGCTTCAAGGCCAATATGGTTTGATAGAACAAGACCCCCTGAAAGGTGACTGAGAAGACCCCAACAAAGAAAACACTTCACCCAATAAACAGTAGGAAGCAGTTTGGAGAAACTACACACATATCTAAATATTGTCTATAAATGTTTGTTTACATTTAAAAGAGGATATGATATAGATATGAATAATTTGCATTGTTATAGATCTTGATTTATTGATATAAATTTAAGGTAAATTTTGTTATATGTGTATATATTTCTGCTCTTGATAAGATGTTGTGATTAAGTGGTTTATTTTAAAAATGTAATGTATAATTAAAAATATAGGTTAATAATCATCTATAATAGTCAAACTTATAGTCATGTTAGTTAAATTTTCTAGATGTATTGAGATATATTTCATTTAAATAGGTATTCTTCAAATCTTCTAGAGACCTTCAGAATATGGAATTTAAAATGTTTTAATAACTTAGGACTTTTCATGACAATGAGACACATCTGCTCCTGGTAGCACAAGCTACTTCAAGAGGAAGATGGGCATTGAAGAGGCTCCTTATGGAGTTGGTTAGCCATTTGGGCAAGAAACTGCTCCTGCCTGGACTGCTGAACTAGACATGTAAGACCCACAGAGAAATGACTGCTGAACTTGCCTAAAAGTGAGATGGCCCTTCAGGGTTCCTTATTTATGAAAGGATCTTCCAGACATTCTGTAGGATACAGAAGAAAATGACTGAGAAACTCCCACTATAGGTGGAACTGTCTTTGAAATTCCCTGCTTCATGGAAAAGTCTGATGGTTACTATGTATGGGCCTGTAGCCTGAAGGTGGTTGCCCCAGCAATACAGAAGAACTTTGGGTGACTGTCTAGGCAACAAGAAGTCTCTGTCAATTCTAGAGTTTTGGAAGTTGCTTACAATGCATTTTCTGTTTACTTAGGTAATATCATATCCTTCTGGAGTCTTTGATGAATTTGAAGAATTTATAGTTATAGATTTCCTTAATTATGATAGAGGATAAAGTAGATAAAAACATTGTAACTGTAATTCTTGCTTTATAACTGTTTTGTTATATGTAATTTTACTATGTTAAAATTAAAGCCTTCCTTTTTGTTTAAACAGAAAAGGGGAAATGGTATGGGAGGTCCTGTTGTCTATGTGTTGCTTTTATTGGTTATTAAATAAAGGAACTGCTTTGGGCCTATAGCAGAGCTATAGGGGAACAGAGCTAGGTAGGGAAAATTAAATGGAATGCTGGGAGAAAGAAGGCAGAGTCAGGGAAACGTCATGGAGCTGCTGCCAGAGATAGGCTTAAACTTTGCTGGTAAGCCACAGCCATGTGCCAATACACAGATTAAATGGAGATGGGTTAAATTAATATGTAAGAGTTAGCCAATAAGAACCTAGAGCTAAAGGGTCAAGTAGTAATTTAAATAATACAAGTTCTGTGTGATTATTTCAGGTCTATGCCAGCTGGGCAGCCAGGAACCAATAGGAAAATAGTAAAACAGTGTCCATGAGAACATTACTAGAAATATTTAAGAGCAGAAGAATCCTCTTGAGTATGGTTGGTAGTAGTCAATGGGCTGGGAACTCAGATGGAATTAAACAGTAAGAATGAAGAAGCACACTAGGATAAGGTATATTTTCCCTGATTTCCTGGCTGCTGTAAGATGAGCAGTTATTACACACAGCTACCATCTTTCATGATGCTCTGCCTCACTGTAAGCCCAGAAACATTTAATCTAACTGACCAGGGACTAATTGTAACCTTTTCAACTATGAGGTAAGATTAATTCATCTTCTTTGAAATGTTTTGTTACAGAATTGAAGTTTAAATGACACATTTATATTTTCTTTTTAATGTGAATTTTACTATTGTCAAACAATGCATTCTATTTATATGTATATAGGTTCACATGTATATATTTGCGTATTTGTGTCCATGTATATGCATGTATATATTGTGACCAGAAGGTGACATCAAGTGTCTTCCTCATTTACTCTTCCTTTTTTTTTTTGAGACAGAATTTCTCACTAAACTGGAGTGCACCAATAATGCTAGATTGGTTGGCAGGAAAGGCCTAGTGATCTAGCTGTCACTGCTTATCCAGAACTGGAATTACAAGAATGCATCTGGCTTTCTACGTGGGGGATCTCAGATCCTCATGTTTTTACAGCAAGTAATTTACTGCCATTTTCTCAGCCATAAGGAAAATATTTTATATTATTTCAATCATTTTATATTAATGATTTCGTGAAAACCAGGATATGGTCTAAGGTAGTAAATGTGTCAAATGCACATTGAAAGAATGTTTATGGGGTATTGTTGGCTATTGTCTTAATTTATCTGGACTTCTGTAACAAATTGTCATAAATTGGATGGCTTGTAAACAGTAAAAAACAATCTGCATTTATAGAAACTGAAATACCATGACCAAGGCAATTTATAAAAGAAACAATATTTTTGGCTTGAACATCTAGAGGGAGAGTCTGTAATGGTGGGGTAGATACAGCAGTAGGTAGTCTGAGAAACAAACAGAGATCACAACTTGATCTGTAAACAAAGTAGAAATAGTAATCAGGGAGTGGAGCAAGGATATGAACTGTCAAAGCCCTCCTCAGTGACATACTTCTGCAAGCAAGGCTGCACTCTCCTCCTCGAACAGTGGTACCAACTGTAATCCATGTTTCAATACTAGAACCTCTGGAGACATTTCTCATTCAAACCACCACATCAGTGCTCTGTGAAATGTAATTTTTTTTTCTGATGTCTTTATTCCCATTCCAACTTTGCTGAGATTGAGTTTGCATGGTATACCTTTTTCTTTCTGTTTCATAGTTCTATATCTACTGTGAATCTAGTTACTACATTTTGTAGTTTTGAATTTTGCAGCTGGTCTCTTTCATTTCTTACGTTTCTGATTCTATAAGTCCACTTCGTCCATTTTAAAGCATGCCTTTCCTTTTGAGGAATTTTTTTGCATATCAAATTCTAAACCAATACATTTTTATGTATAAAGATATTAGCTGTTTTATGGTTTGTGGGGTTTTGTTATGATAAGAAAACCAATATTTTTGTTTTTCTTTGGTTTGTAATATATTTTTTTCTGTATATATAATTTTAAGCATTTTTTCTCTTGGTGTCCTTAAGTGTGGGTTTTTTGTACTTATTCTGATTGATATTTATTGAGTTTTTTGAACCTATCAATTTATACGGCTTATAATATTTGGAAAATTTGGAACACTGTTTCTTCAAAAATGTTATTTCTGTCCTATTCTTTGTCCTCTCATTCTAGAAAACATTTTATACATATTTTACTACTTTACATTTTCACTCAGGCTACTGAGACAATATTTTACTGTATTTCTCCTTTCTACACCTAAATTTACAGGTTTCATTTGCTGTTTATTGACTATTTTTTTTTTTTTTTTGGTTTTTCGAGACAGGGTTTCTCTGTGGTTTTGGAGCCTGTCCTGGAACTAGCTCTTGTAGACTAGGCTGGTCTCGAACTCAGAGATCCGCCTGCCTCTGCCTCCCAAGTGCTGGGATTAAAGGCGTGCGCCACCACCGCCCGGCTTATTGACTATTTTGTTACTATTGAATGTGCTATTAAGCGCATGTATTGATTTTTTTTTATTCTGGTTATGTTTTCTGCATTTCATTTCTAAGTATTTGGTCAGATTTTTGTTATTTCTTTTGTCTGCTGAGATTTACCCATCTGATTTCCCACAATGTCCACAGTTTTTTCAAATCCTTTAAGTCATTTATTATATTTCTTTTAATGGATGTTCTGTTAGTTCTAATATGTACCCATTTCTTGATCACTTTTATTGACTGAGTTTTTGGTTTTGCTATTGATTTGGTGTAGTAGAATTTCAAATGTATTTTACTAACTAAAGACTGCTTGTAGATCTGAGAGTAGAACAGTCCCACTGGTTAGCCTTACAGACTAGATTATGGTAACACACACCTTTAATTCCAGTAGCCACAATTACATGCACCTTTATTCTCAATAGCCACAGTGACACACATCTTTTTTTTTGTTTGTTTGTTTGTAAAGTGTGCACTTTTATTAAACCTGTCTCAAGTCAGTGTACAGGCAAGCCCTGGCTGCCTCAACACCTCAACCCACTCCCAGGGAGACCAAAGCCTTCATACATCAAGTTGGGGGGACAAAAAAAAAAGGAGGGCCATGATGGCTGACCATCAAAAAATAAAAACAGAAAGTATTAAGGCAGAAGATTTTTTTTAAAAAAATTGCAGTACATAATTTACACAGAAGCAATGCTGTCATCCTCCCGGTGTGGACTCAGGGCATGGACTCACCCATCCTCCCCTACAGAATCGGAGTGGCTTTTGGGAGGGTGAGGGACTTCCTGTAGCCATATCTCATGGATACTTGGAATGACTATTTAAAAAGGTAAAGAAAAGAAAAAAAATGTACAATGAAAGTCCTCGGCCACATTGTAGAACTTTGGGGGATGCTTGCTCCAACCGACTGCTGTTGCCTTCACCATTCCAGGTTTTAAATCCTGAGTTTTAGCGCCAAAACAAAACAAACTTTTTTTAAAAAAAATTAAAAACAAAAACAAACAACAAAAAAACAAATAAAGCCATGCCAATGATGTCTCGTTTTTTTTTTCTTTTTTTCTTTTTTTTTTCTGCACAAGTTAGGTTTTGTCAAAGAAAGGGTTTAAATGCAGCTCAGTCACAGTCTGCCTAGAAGCATTTGCGGTGCACAATGGAGGGGCTGGACTCATCGTACTTCTGCTTGCTGATCCACATCTGCTGGAAGGTGGACAGGGAGGCCAGGATGAAGCCACCATCTGTGCTTGGGAGGAACAATGATCTTGATTTTCATGGTGCTGGGAGCCAGAGTAGTGATCTCCTTCTGCATCCGGTAAGCAATGCCTGGGTACATGGTGTTGCCACCAGACAGCACTGTGTTGTCATAGAGTTCTTTGCGGATGTCGACGTCACACATCATGATGGAACTGAATGTAGTTTCATGGATGCCAGAAGATTCCATACCCAGGAAGGAAGGCTGGAAGAGAGCCTCAGGGGCACGGAACTGCTCGTTGCCAATAGTGATGACCTGGCCATCAGGCAGCTCGTAGCTCTTCTCCAGGGAGGAAGAGGACGCAGCAGTGGCCATCTCTTGCTCGAAGTCCAGGGCAACATAGCACAGCTTCTCTTTAATGTCACGCACAATTTCCTTCTCAGCTATGGTTGTGAAGCTGTAGCCACGCTCGGTCACACAACTTTCCTCTCGGCTGTGGTGGTGAAGCTCTAGCCATGCTAGGTCAGAATCTTCGTGAGGTAGTCTATCAGGTCCCAGCTATCCAGGTCCAGACACAGGATGGCATGAGAAAGAGCATAGCCCTCATAGATGGGCACAGTGTGGGTGACCCCATCTCCGGAGTCCATTACAATGCCAGTGGTATGACCAGAGGCATACAGGGACAGCACGTACATGGCTGGGGTGTGAAGGTCTCGAACATGATCTGGGTCATCTTTTCACAGATGGTTTTGGGTTTCAGGGGCGCCTCGGTGAGCAGAACAGGGTGCTCCTCGGAGGCCACATACAGCTCGTTGTAGAAGGTGTGGTGCCAGTTCTTCTCCATGTCGTCCCAGTTGGTGACAATGCCGTGTTCAATAGGGTACTTCAGGGTCAGAATGCCTCTCTTGCTCTGTGCCTCGTTGCCCACGTAGGATTCCTTCTGGCCCATTCCCACCATGACGCCCTGGTGCCTAGGGCGGCCCACGATGGAGGGGAAGATGGACCAGGGAGCATCATGCCCGTGAAGCCGGCTTTGCATATGCCATAGCCATTGTCTACAACGCGTACAGTGATATCGTTATCCATGGCGAACTGGTGCCGGGTGTGGAGCAGTGAGGAAAGAGCTGCAAAAGGCCTGTGCTTGCGGGTGGACGAGGACTGGACCTGCCACACATCTTTAATCCCAGTAGCCACCCTAGTTGCCATAGAAATTGAGTGGTGCATGCCTTTAATCCCAGTGGTGCAGACCTTTAATCCCAGCCCTAGAGAGGAATATAAAACAGGTCAATATAGCTCTCAGATGCAGTCTCGTTCTGAGATTCCTGGAGGCAGGATTGCCATTTCAGATTGAGGCTGAGGTAAGAACCAGTGCATGGCTGCTTTACTTTTCAGATCTTCAGGTTGAACCCCAATTTCTGACCCTGAGCTTTAATTTATTGTGCTTCAATTTGAGGTCATATTTTCATGTTTCTTCACTTGCCTTATATTTTAAAAATACATGTTACACATCAGAAATGGTATATTCTCATCCATTAATAATCTTATTTCATTTTCAATTTTAATATATTTCATGAACTCCTACCTTTATAAATGGCATATTTTTAGATTTATGAAGTTAGCTATATTTTTAAGGTTTATTAAATCAGTTTCACTGTACATTCAGTTGATTTACTTGAGACTGATTTTTATGTTTCATTAAGACTTGGGTGGGTATGAGTGATTATTCTAGAATTGAAGCAGTCATATAACTTAGGTGTGTCCTTTCTCAAATCTTATTTTAATATCAGTGCTATTCAGTGCTTTCTCTTTTGTCTAACTTGTGAGAAGTTGAATTACTAGTGTTTTCAAACTTGTATCCGTATCCCCACAATTTTCATAGATCCTCAATAGTTTTTCCCCTTGTACAGATCTAATTTATTAACCAACTAAAAGACATAAGGATACTCCTAAATTTTAGTTTTTCTGCATATTTTTCATTTGTTATTTTTCTTTTATAAATACATACTAGCTGCACAATATATAACTTTCAATTCTATAGCTTCAAGGTAGTACCAAGATCTTCATTCTTTTTTTGCATGACACTATCTGCAAAAAGAACCTTGCAGGAAGACCAGGTGAATAATTGGGTCACTGTCATATTTCTGTTGCTGTGATAAAATACTTAGGCAAGCAATTGAATAGAAAAAGTTTTTTATTTTGGCTCACAATTCCAGGTTATAGTCCATCATTGTAGAGAAGTCAGAGCATCAAGTGTATAAAGAAACTAGTGGCATCATATCCATAGTCAAGAGCATAGGGAAATGCAGGCATTCTTAGTTGTCAGCACACTTTCTCTGCCTGTGTACAGTCTAGTGACCTACAACAGGGAATGGTGCCTTGCAGCTTCAGGAAGACAATCAAGACAGTCCCCTACAGGCATGAGCACACGACAAGCTCATCTAGATAATCTTTCATCGAGATTCTTTTCCCAGGTGAATGTAGGTTGTTTCAAACTGACAATTAAGACTTTTCATTGTAGGACTGGAGAGATGGCCCAGTGTTTAAGAGCACTGGCTGCTCTTTCAGAGGACCCAAGTTTGATTCCCAGTCACTCACAATATTCTGTAACTCCAGTTCCAAAGGATCTGTTGTCCTCTTATGACCTCTGCAGGCACAAGGCATACATGTAGGCAAAGCACCCACACACATAAAATAACAACAACAAAAAAATTAAATATTCTAACCATCACAGTTACTTCCTGTTTTTCTTTTCTACCAGCGGTTGGAATCCTGGGCAATTTGGGGGCACTACCTTAAAAAATTACTCCATATATTTTGTCAGCTTTATAGTTAGTTACCATGGAATGGCTAGGCTAGTACAAGTACTTTTTTGTCTGTATAAGTTAAATTACAGTTCTACTAATTCAATGCTTGCAGAAAAGTTAAAGAAACATATTTGTGCTTAAATTTACCCAAAAAAGCTTTGAGAAATTTTCATTCTATTCTCTCTCATTTCTCATAGATGGTAATTGTCTGTTTTTTTTGTTGTTTTTTTGTTTTTTTTTTTTTGCTGTGCCATCTTACATAAAGTTTCAGATAGCATATATCATCCTCTGTATATATAGTATCTATATTCTGAGAACAAAGGACATTTCTTAAATAAGCACAATGCGAGTATTTCATCAGAGATTCTTAATATTACTAAATAAATATCTGAGGTATAATTTTAATTTCTTAATCTGTTTTTCTTTAGTCTAGAATCCACTGACAATTCATTTCTTGTGTTTAAAGGTTATATCACTTTAGTTTCATTTGATCAAAAACAGCTTTCTTAGCCTTTTGTCTTTTGTCAAGATGACATTTTTAAAGCAATCAGACCATGTGTGTCAGATTGTTCCTTTATATTTTAAGTTAAGTAATAAAAAACTACAGAAATTGTTGCACACTTTCTAATTGCATTCTATAAAGAGCACACATTATCAGTTTAAGTCTTTGTTGGTGATCCAAAATTTGTGTACTTGTTTTATGTTTTTTTATGCTAGATTTCTCTGCTATAAGACATCTTTCCCTTTTTACAATAAGGATGTAATCTGTGGGGTAATAATTTGAGAGCATGTGGTTGTTCTGTTTCTTAATATCCTTTGCGCCAGGGGTTTTAATATCCACTCATAATCATTACCAGACTTGTTGATTACATGTGGAATTACAAAGCAAAGCTTTTCCTCATTCCATCTTTTCTTCTACAGTTATTATCTGAAATAGTTCCATAGCCATAAGCTTCATATTAGCATTATCTGAAATAGAAACATATTTGAAAGCTAAATAAATGATAACACAGAAAACTTACCCTTGGAAAGTAGAATGTATTTTATTAGTGTCATAGATACAGCATGCCTCCTACTGTGTTAGGGATTTAGGATGAGCTACTGATGATGTACATTGTTTTACAGAACTGATGTAGAACTGTTGAAGACTTCATCTCAGAAATTTGTCCTTTATCCCACTTTGAATAATCCCATCCTCATCCTCCAGGGACAAATGACGTAGGTGGGTTTTCTATCTATCTGTTGCTTTCATCGATTAATTAATAAAGAAAACTGCTTGGCCTGATAGGTCAGAACATAAGTAGGTGGGAAAGACAGAACAGAATGCTGGGAGGAAGAAGGCAGTGAGGCAGTCAGCATGCTTCTCCTACCCAAGATGGATGGTGGTTAGACTCACACTGGTAAGCCACAGTCAAGTGGCAATACAGATATTAGAAATGGGTTAGATCAATATGTGATATTTAGCCAATAAGGGACTGGAGATAATGAATACAATTTGTGTGTTGTTATTTCAGGGCATACACTAACCAGGCAGCTGGGAGCCAGGGAGCAGGAATGTAGCCCGCAGCTCCTATCACTACAGAGTGGTAACAAACTCCATGTAAAACCTGAGAGAGCTTAATTTTAAACACAGAAAAAACAGAGTTTAACATGGCTTTTTGCTGTTTGCTAGGATGTGTTGAAGAGAGATTTCCTGTTTCAGCAATAGCGGCAGAAAAAAAGCTGTGTCATTTTAAAAGGCGACTTCCTGGGGCTGTGCCGCCAGTGAAAACTCTGGCCTTAAAGCATTTCTATAGCTTTTATGGGACTGGATGTGTGTGTTCCAGCTCAGAATCAGAAAGAAAGTACTCTGAGACCATGCCAATGGCTCAGCGCTCCCTGCCTGGGCAGACTGTCAAATCAGGCTTAGGCAGGCGGGAGAGCATGGTGGATGTTTGCCACCATACAGAGAGATGTTTCCAGGCTGTGCAGTGGTCTGTGCATCAGATTTTGCTGTAACTTGGATGAAAAGTGTTTCTGTGCCTCACGCTCAGTCTCAGAGTTAAAGTGCTGAGTGCAGCTCCTACCCGGTGCCCCCAGAGCTAGTAGAAAATGGTATGTCCTCCATTTTGAAATTTGAGAGAGGTGGAGCCAATATCCTGAGCAGCCCACCGCTCTACAGTTCAGAGGTACAAGCGGCTCAGATGTCACAGCTTAGATTCTTAAGTTCTTTGCAATTTAAAGATGCAAATCAAAAATGTTCCTGGGCAGTAGAAAAATTACAGATTCATAATAGGACAGATTCAGACATAAAAGACCTCTAAATGGGTTGGATGAGTATACATAGGCTTGAGAGAGAGAAGAAAAAGAATATAGAGAATAAAGTTAACACCTTAAAAAAAGGGTAAAGTCTTTAAAGAGACAGAGTATAGATAGTTATAGATTAAAATAAATAAAGAAAAATAAGCCACGTAAAAATGGAAAATTTACAGAAGGTCTGGATTATGTATTTTATTGTGTTTTCTTTAAAACTTTTGACTATGAAGGAGCTAAGTACAAAAACATTTCATTAAATAGGCTGCTAAGGTGAACCTACATATATGTTTTAAAGGTATCTTGACTTCAAAATTTGGATCTAAGGATATGATTCTTTGGAGAGGGTCTTCTTTTGTTTTCACAGAGGATGAGACCCTGTGGATTGCTTCTATCCTAATATGGTATGATAGACCACAACCTCCTGAAAGGTTGCTGTGAACACTCTCAAAAAATTACTTTGCCCAATTGCTGACTGAGATGAACCTAGCAGACAGGTTATACCAAGAACGACCCAAATAACAGTGCCCCCATTCAGCATAAAGCAGTTTGGAGAGAAATAACTGTGCCCATATTCCCAAATATTGTTTATAAATGTTCTTTTACATTTAAAGGGGGAGTGATATAGATATGAATGATTTGCTGCATTGGTATGGATTTTAAGGTCAATTTTGTTATATGCATATGTATTTCTGCTATTGATTAAGGTGTTGTGATTGCGTAGTTCATTTAAAATTGTAATGTATAATTAGAAAATATAGGTGGTTAGTGGATATTTGATGGAGGAAGGTCATTGGCTAATAAAGGCACTGCCCTGGCCCATTTTATTGGTTAGAGGATAGGTGGGAGGAGTAAACAGAACAAAATGCTGGGAGGAAGAGGAAGTGAGGTCAGAGTCTCGACAGCTCTGCTCTTGGGAGCAGACGCCTGAGAGAGACGCCGTGCCCTGCTCCCGGGATGAAGCTCCGACCCAGGATGGACATAGGCTAGAATCTTCCCAGTAAGCGCACCTTGGGGTGATACACACAGATGATTAGAAATGGGCTAAATTAATATGTGAGAATTAGCCTAGAAGAGAATGGGCCAAGCAGTGATTAAAAGGATACAATGTCCGTGCAATTATTTCGGGGCATAAGCTAGCCGGGCAGGCGGCTGGGGTGTTGGGGACGCAGCCCCGCCACCGCCCTTATTACTTCATATAGCGCCCCACGTGATGGACTAAATCCACTTAAAAAACCTGAGAAGGCTTAAAAATAAGGGAGAGATAGTTTAACACAGATTTTTGCCGTTTGTTGGTGGCGTGCTGTAGAGAGATTTCCTGATTCGGCAACAGTAGCAGAAAAAACGCTGTGTCATTTTAAAGCGCGACTTCCTGGGGCTGTGCCGCCATTGCTATCTCTGTCTGGCTCCTGCGGGAGACAGAGCTTTTGAATAGAGCATTTGGAGTAAAGTGCTACGATTTGTTTTATGGCAACTAGACTCGCTGTGTTCTCGGGTCTGCTCTGCTTGTTAGAGACAAGCATGCGCTTTCTTCTAAGAGAAGCTTCCTGACTCAGCTTTAGCTGCAAAGCCTGCAGCTCATTAGGAGGTCCTGCCACGAAACACTTAAATGGTGTTGACGAAAAGCTGAACGCATGCTTTTCGGTTTTCAGCCATAGCAGGAAAAAAGCTGCGCCGTTTAAAAATGCCAGCTTCCTGGGCCATCCTGCCAGGGCAAACTCTGACTGTTTGAGGCAGGAGAGCCGGCTACGGAGAGAGGACTTGAGTGTTGTCTGTTGTAGCTCACTTGCTGGCAGGGACCGTGAAATGCCATACAGTTGTTGCAATAAACATGGCTACAGCCTGTATATCCGCCATGAGGCTGGAAAGCTAAGGAATGGACTGGATCTAGCTGGCAAAGCCACGCCTTTAATCCTACTGATATTGCTTGGTAAATTAAAGACTCATGTGGTCAGAAAAAGAGAGATATACAGTAAAGAGAGATTCAAAGACAAAGAAAATTTTTAAATGGTTTACAGTGTGTTAAAAATATATGCAGACTAAAAAAAGTTCTTAAAGTAAAAAACATAAAAAAAGGAAGAGAGTTGTTGTGTGTGGTAGCACACGCCTTTAATCCCAGTGCCTAGAAGGCAGAGACAAACAGATCTCTGAGTTCAAGGTGTAGTAGTGTACACCTTTAATCCCGAATGCCTGGGAGGCAGAGACAGGAGGATCTCTGAGAGTTCAAAGACAGCCTGGTGTACAGAGTTACTTCAGGTCAAAGATACAGAGAACCTGTCTCAAAAAGCAAAGAGTTAAAAGTAAAAATAAACAAAATAGAGGTTAAAATAAAACGAACAAAGATGGAAAATACACAGAGAATCTTGATACTGTATGCTATTATGCTCTCTTTGAATTGTTTGAATGCTGAGGAAGGAGCAACAGCTGCTAAAAGATATTTGTTTATAAATGCTGCTGAACTAATCCAACATAGATATCTTGAATTTGGATCTAAGGATATGATACTTTGGAAAGGAGTTTCTTATTTTGTTTTCACAGAGCATGAGACGCTGTTCATTTCTTCTATTCCGATTTGGTATGATGGACCACGCCCTCCTGAAGGGTTGCAGTGAACATCTTCAGAAAATTGCTTCGCTCAACTGCCAACTGAGATGAAACTAGCACACAGGTTATACCATGAAAGACCTAATTAATGACGCCCCCATTCAGCAGGAAGCAGTTTGGAGAGAAAAAACTGCGCCCATATTCCCAAATATGGCTTATAAACGTTCTTTTACATTTTAAGGGGGATATGATATAGATATGAATAATTTGTATTGTATTTTGCTTTATTGATAGAGATTTAAGGTCAATTTTGTTATATGTATAAGTGTTTCTGATTTTGATTGAGGTATTGTGATTGTGTAGTTCATTTAAATATGTACTGTATAATTAAGAAATATAGGTTGTTAATGGATAATCATCGATAATAGTAAAGCTTGTAGTCATGTTAATTAGATTTTCTAGATATATAGAGATATATTTTAGATAGACATTCTTCATGTCTTTCAAAGATTACAGAATAGGACATTTAATGTTTTAATAACTGAGGACTTTTCATGACAATGAGACACTCTGCTCCTGGCAGCACCAATCTAGTTCAAGAGGAAGATGGGCATCAAAGAGGCACCTTATGGAGTTTGATAGCCATTTGGGCAAGAAACTGCTCTTGCCTGGACTATTGCATAAACTGGACACAGAGAACCCGCAGAGGACTACTGAACTTGCCTAAGGTGAGATGATCTTTCGGGTTCCTGATTCATGAAAGAGTCTGCGAGACATGCTGCAGGACACAACAGATAGTGACTGAACTGACTTTGAATTTTCCTGCTTTATGGAAATGTCTGCTGGATACCATGGGCCTGAAGGCTGAAGATGGATGCCCCAACGGTACAAAAGAACTTTGGGTGACTGTCCAAGCAGCAAGATGTCTCTGTCATTTCTAGAGTTTTAAAAGTTGCTTTTTTCTTGTTTGCTTAGGTAGTATTGTATCTTTCTGGAGTCTTTGATGGAGTTAAGAATAGTTAGTTATAGTTATAGTTTTCCTTAGTTATGACAAAGATTATTGTAACTTTTACTTGATAACTGTTTTGTTATATGTAATTTTGCTATGTTAAAGCCTTTTTTTTGTTTAAACCGAAAAAGGGGAAATGATGGAGGAAGGTCATTGGCTAATAAAGGCACTGCCCTGGCCCATTTTATTGGTTAGAGGATAGGTGGGAGGAGTAAACAGAACAAAATGCTGGGAGGAAGAGGAAGTGAGGTCAGAGTCTCGACAGCTCTGCTCTTGGGAGCAGACGCCTGAGAGAGATGCCATGCCCTGCTCCCGGGATGAAGCTCCGACCCAGGATGGACATAGGCTAGAATCTTCCCAGTAAGCGCACCTTGGGGTGCTACACACAGATGATTAGAAATGGGCTAAATTAATATGTGAGAATTAGCCTAGAAGAGAATGGGCCAAGCAGTGATTAAAAGGATACAATGTCCGTGCAATTATTTCGGGGCATAAGCTAGCCGGGCAGGCGGCTGGGGTGTTGGGGACGCAGCCCCGCCACCGCCCTTATTACTTCAGATATTCATCGATAATAGTCAAGCTTGTAGTCATGTTAGTTAGATTTTCTAGATATATAGAGATATATTTCAGTTAGATAGGCATTCTTCATATCTTTCAAAGACTGCAGAATATGGCATTTAATGTTTTAATAACTTAGTGCTTTTCATGACAATGAGACACGTCTGCTCCTGACAGCACCAAACTACTTCAAGAGGAAGATGGACAATGAAGAGGCTACTTATGGAGTTGGTTAGCCATTTGGGCAAGAAACTGCTCTTGCCTGAATTGTTGCATAAACTGGACACAAACAACCCGCAGAAAGAGGATTGCTGAACTTGCCTAAAGGTGAAATGGTCTTTCAGGGTTCCTAATTCATAAAAGAGTCTGCGAGACATTCTGCAGGACACAGCAGATAGTGACTGAACTGCCTTTGAAATTTCCTGCTTCATGGAAATCTCTCTGGATACTCTGGGTTTGTAGGCTGAAGATGGATGCCCCAAAAGTACAGAGGAACTTTGGGTGACTGTTCAGACAGCGAGATGTCTCTGTCATTTCTAGAGTTTTGAAAGTTGCTTATTTCTTGTTTACTTAGGTAATATTATATCTTTCTGGAGTCTTTGATGGAGTTGAAGAATAGTTAGTTATAGTTAGAGTTTTCCTTAGTTATGATAAAGATAAAATAGATATAAATATTGTAACTGTAATTCTTGCTTTATAACTGTCTTGTTATATGTAATTTTACTATGTTAAAATGAAAGCCTTTCTTTTTTCTTTAATCAGAAAAAGGGGAAATGATGTAGGCGGGTCTTCTCTCTATCTGTTGCTTTAATTCGTTAATTAATAAAGAAAACTGCTTGGTCTGATAGGTCAGAACATAGGTAGATGGGGAAGACAGAACAGAATGCTGGGAGGAAGAAAGCAGTGAGGCAGTCGCATGACTCTCCAACCCCAGACGGACGTAGGCTAGAATCCTTCTTGGTAAGCCACCACTTTGTGGTGCTACACAGATTATTAGAAATGGGTTATTCAAGATGTGAGAGTTAGCCAATAAGAGGCTACAGATAACGGGCCAGGCAGTGTTTAAATGAGTACAGTTTCCATGTAATTATTTTGGGTAAAGCTAGCTGGTGGCTGGGAGCCGGGGGGTGGAAAGTGGCCCACAGCTCCTTCTACAGACAAATATTATTCTGGTTTGTGCTCCCCATACATTATTTTTTTCTGTTGTAGAATTTCATGTAAATGGAATAATACATGTAATATTTCCATAGATATTTTGCTAATCAACCTGTTTTGAAAATTTATCATGGCTACTGTATAAATCATCAGTTATTTCCCCATCACTCCTGAATTATATCCATTTATATGGATATGCCACTGTTTATCCAGAACTGGGGACTTCCATACCAAAACTGAAGGACATTATTTTTCCCAACTACATGATCAGGTTTGAATTGATGCCTCCCTAGTGGAGCTTCAAAGTGAAAATATGTCCTGCTGGCATTTTGATTGCAAGGCCTTGAATAAAGGACACATCTTTGTCTCGCTCCTGACACCCCTTCAAAAAATCGCAACAAAACAGGTTTTGTTGTAGAACCAGTAAATCAGTAGTTAGCCATCAACAGACAGGTAATAAAACACTTTTAAAATTTTCTGAGACACAGTCTTATTCCATGTCCCAGGCAGATTTCAAACTCATTATGTAGTTCAGACTGTCCTGGAACTTGTGGGAGTCCTCCTGCCTCTAAGTACAGAGATTACAGACTTGTGCCACAAACTCAGCTTCAGTCATTTACTATTAGTTAGTATGTAAACACAGATTTTCATTTCTCTTGGGTATATCTAGGTATTGGTAGATTTGTGTTTAGTTTTATAAGATCCTCTAGTTCTTATAGAAATATGCTTATCATTTTCTAGAGAAAAATAAACCATACATCTAGATATGCATAAGAAGATTTACTACAGAAATGATCACATAAGTATGGCAATTGAAAAGTCTCATTACAAGCAAACTTCAGGCAAGAATTCCCAGGATGCAGTAGTATGACTTGGTCAAAGTCTGAACCAGAGCGTCTGATAGTGCAGCTTTTATTGCTTTGAGGCCTAAAGAACTAGAAATGAGGGAAGGAATCTCTCTTAGAAATCAAAGGCTTAAGAACCTAAACTTTAGGGGTCCGAGGGAAAAGGCAAGTTTATTCTGTTCTCTAGGTCCTTGGCAGTGGAGAGAGACAGCTTTGCCTTTTGGATTTATTCTTTCTGATCTGTGTATAGGATTAGGTGATACCCATCTGCAAGGATGTGGGACCTTCTCCATATACTTAACTTAAACTCACTCTCATAGATACCATGAATACATTGCTTTACTAGATTCTAACTTTTCTTTAACCCAGTCATGTGATATCTAAAATTAAGGATCACAGTGAGAAATTCTAGTACTTTCTCTGACATTGTTTTAATACTTTTGTATTCTTATGAACAAATTATGGGTTTTGTAATGACTGCATATCCTTGTTGACATTTTCTATTGTTAGTTTTTATAATTTCTAATTTTACTAAGTGTGTTGGGTATATAATAGCATCTTGTTGTGCTATTGTGCTTTTATTCTGCATTTCTTTGGTGACTAATATTGTTGAGACCTTTTATTCATGTGCTTATTGGCACTTTATGTGTGCCTATTTGAATTATTTCCCAATTTTTAATTTGATCATTGCTTTCTTTTTGTTATGAACTTGTAGGAGTCCATTGCTCATGGTTTGTTATTATGTTCTTCTCTTCACTACCATTAATGCATATTTAAGCTGCTGGCTGTGCAAAAAAAAATATCCTGATTTAAACATTACATGGTAAATATATGGATTCATTTCTTTAAAGTCACACTTTGAAAAGAAAGTTTAAATTTTGTTGTTCTCACATTATGTCTTATTGTTTTAGACTTTTCTTTTAGGTACATGATCTACCTCAAATAATTTTGTCTGTATAGTATGAAGAAGAAATGAAGGTTTTGTAATTTTTTAAATTACTTCCTTTCTATATTTTTCTCATGTCATCTTTGTAAAAATTCAAATACTAATAGAAGTCTGGGCCTAATTTTGGATTTCCTACACAGTTCCTTTAGTCTTCTGCCAATCTGTATTCCAGTGCCATGCTTTCTCCATTACTTTGGGTCAGAAACATACATTGAAATCATATTGTGCAAATTCTCTAGCTTCATTTGATTCTCAAAGTTCCTTGGACATTCTAGGTTCCTTACTTTTCCATATAAATTTTAGAATCAGTTTGTAAAATTTTGAAAATAACCTTCAAGAATTATGGCCAACATTGCTTTGAGTGTACAGATCTGTATGGAGATTTGTCAACTTAGCAACCTGCTTCTTTTAAATACCTTCACAATATAGTTTTTACGCGAGGGTTCTTATATTCATTTTATTAAATTCATTCATATTTTGATGCTACTTTCAAAATCTTTAATTTTTCATGTTCTAAAGTCTTTATTTTTATATAATGATGATTTTTGATCTATTTGTGTTTTATCTATGACTTAATGCTAGTTATCCAGGAAATATAGTCAAACTGTCCTTAGTGCTATTGGATACTTTCTCCTTCCCTACCCCTTTTTATTAAAAATAGATTATTTTCTCCAACAATATACCCTGATTACATGTTCCCCTCTTTCTACTCCTCCAAATTCCTTCCCAGCTCCCCTCCCATCTGGATCCACCCCGTTTCTGTCTCTCATTAGAAAAAAATAGGCTTCTAAGAGAGAACAACAAATCATAACAAAATAAAATATATTAAGATAAAACAAAAGCCGCCACATAGACACTGGACAAAGGCAAAAAAAAAAAAAAAATAAAAAGAGGAAAAAAAGCCCAAGAGAAGGCAGAAAAATCAGAAACTCACTTGTTTACACACTCAACAGTCCCAGAAATCAATCAACTACAACCACAAAACAGATACAGATCTGTGCAGACCCTGTGCATGTTGCTTTAGTCTTTGTGAGTTCATATGAGCTTTACTCAGTTAATTTAGAGGTCCTTGTTCTCCTGGTGTCTTCTATTCCCTCCCGATCTTGCATTTTGTCCACCTCCTCTTCTGCAGGGTTTCCTGAGCTCTGCAGGGAACGGTTTAATGAAGACATCCTCTAATGGAGACTTTCCAAAAGCATATTTGGCTTGGGTTGAACATTTACCACAGCAAATCATTGTTTCTCCTTAACTCACAGTTTGTTAAGGTCTTCATTGGTATCTGTTCTATTCTGTATCATTTAGTGGTGAAAAAAGCCACACAAGTAAAATTGGTTGTTCCACTTCCTTAGGAAATAAGAATGAAATCATAGATAAAGCATAAAGTAATAGATCAAAACTTGGTGGTTTAAAGACCATGATCACATAATTTATCACTTACAAGATCATGTGTCATGGTCTTTAAATCATCAAGTATTGAAATATATATATATAATATATAATAATATATATTTTAATATAAGATTATATATGTATATACAATTATATATATATATATAAAATCTTATAGTGAAAGTGGAACAATTAAGTGCAACAATTAAATCATAAGTAAGGAGTATAAAGACTTTGCATATAACCATTTGACTAATCACAGAAAGAAGCAGATGATCTATTTTTATAGTTTTAAAACTTTTTTTTTATTTTTTTGTAGCACAAAACAGCTTTTTCTTACTAGAAATACTGTTCACAGTTCAAATATTTATAGTTAGAAACATCAGAATTTCTACAGCATAAGAAGTAGAAGTTTCAGAGTCCATGGATTCTCATAAAACTCTTATTAGAGCTCAGAGAACAAGCTGGGAAAACACGAATCAGTTAAAATTATTTGTTCAGATCCTATGATGGTAGAAATAGAGGCTGCTCATGGCACTGTCGCACATCACTACCACATTTACCAGAAAGGACAGAAGATGTCCATCAAGCCCATTGCTTCATTTTTGCCTGATCCTGAGGGTTAACCCACAGAGCAAAGCTTGATAACAATACGGAGATCGGCTTATTTGCGGAGGCTCTGGAAGAAGTCTGCATTGAAACCGTTGCGGCTGACTTTATGGCTAAGAACTTGGCGGCTTGCATTAAAGGCTTACCTAGTGTACAAAGTTCTGACCACTTGAATACATTTGAGTTTTTGAACAAACTTGGAGAAAACTTGAAGGCCAAACTATCTCAGGCCAAACTTTAAGATCAAACTTCAGCTTAGGGGGACAAGTGTTTATGGTGACTAAGTCCACATGTTTACATTTTTTAAAAAATAACACTCATGGATAAAAAAAAAAAATCATTGTGTAAAGTATTTAGAAAACAAAGCTGACCTTTTCTCTACCTTTACAGGCTTTTTCTTTTTCATACATTTATTGCCACCTTAATGAACATGGTGGGGACTTTTTTTAAAATTGTATCTTATTGTGTAGTAGTAGTCTAGGAATTATGTTAGTACCGATTCACATTGACTGTCACCTTTTCTCTTGCTCTAATATAAATGACCATAATTGGAAGTATTCCAAAAGGTGAGCCATAGCTACAGTATGGTTTCCTACAAGGGTGGAAAAGAAAGCTACTCACTTCTCTTGTCTGTGAGTGTGAGCACTGGGGGCTGTTGTGTGCAAATATTACACTGTGTGTAGGGGAACTAAACAGTGAGCTCACACAAGATTGGAAAAAAGAGAATTATGCACGGAAGCCATGTTTGTAAGGAGCATCTACGTGTCCACTTTACTATATATTGTAGTTACAACTCTAGAATAGATGCAGACTGGAGGTTTTCACTCTTTGATTTCTCTTCCTCCTATAGCCTAGCCTAAGTATTATCCTACTCCAGATAGAACATTTCATCCATGTGAGATCATGGAAGCTTTACCTTTTTTTTGTTTTCTGCTGGGCTCTTTTATTTCTTATATAAATGTGATTTTTTAGAAGTTAATATTAAAAACTATTCCAGTCCAGTCCCTCTAAACTGTTAGTTTTAATTAAAATTAAGTACTAATGACTATGAGAAAACAAAACATAAAACCAAATCATTCTATTTATTTTCATTTTATTTTATTTTAAAATTTGATATGTATGGTGTTTTTTTTTTTGTGGGGGGGATATGTGTGGGTACTACATGTGTTCCTAGTGGTCATGGAGGCCACAAGAGGGTATTGAATCCTCTGACACTGCAGTTACAGACAGCTTGGAGCCACCATGAAGCTCTTGAAAACCCCAAACCAGGTCCTTTGCAAAAGCAGCTGGTGCTCCTAACAGCCAAACCATCTCTTCAACCTCAAATCACACTGTTTTAAAGGCGAAAGGACAATAATCTGGATCCTTGGGCCTTTCCCAGCTACATACAAGTTTTATTGTTGGTGCAAGTCATTTAACTTTCTCCTTTTTATATATATTTTTTTGTTAATTGAGGGACATGAAACCTATTATTCATAGTGCTAATGTATAAAATACAACAAAGTGTAAAGATAAGATGAGCTGATATTTACTGTAAGGACTTTCGAAGCTATAAAGAGTTCTACGAATGTAAATTTAAAAAAAATATTATACAAGTTGCTTCTACAGTGGTGCAACATTTAGTACAAAAAATATCTTTTCAAATAACCTAAATTAGGTTTTCCTTGCAGGGGAAAGACTTACCAGCAGTTGTTGCAGGGAGGGCCCGCTTGTTCATCCCAGCTGCCTAGAACCAAAATAATCACAAAGAAACCATACTATTTTAAACACCGACTGGCCCATTAGCTCTAGCTTCTTATTGGGTAACTCCTACATTTTAATTTAAACCAATTCTATTAATCTGTATATCAACATGAGGTTGTGGCCTACGAGCAAAATTTCAGCAGATTTACTTCTGACCACGGATCCATGGCATCTCCCTGTCTCAGCCTTCTTCCTCCCAGCATTTAGTTCCATCTTCCCCGCCTACCTAAGTTCTGCCCTATCAACAGGCCAATGCAGTTTCTTTATTCATTAATGGTAATCAAAGCACACAGAGGGGACTCCCACAATTAGCAGTGCTTTGTTTTGTTGAAATTTTTTCATGTGCATTGTAACCTGTGGAAGATAAGTAGTATCTCTGTGATGAGCTGAAGATGAAGAATCAAGCATATGAACATGAGATGATGTGTTATAAGTAGACAGTTTGAGGGAGCCCAATGATAGTGAAAAGCAAGAAATAGTGTAATTATTCAAATTAATTTAGATCATGATCAATGAATCACAACTGAGTTCTAGACATTCTCAAATCCTAAAATGTTATGAATGAGAGTCTCATAGAGTCACTGGAAAGAAGCTGCTGCCTGCATTTCTATTTTATAGGTGTGAGGTATGAGTATTGTATTTTTTGATGTGGGTAATGAAGATGCCAATGTCACAAGCCAAACACAGGCATTGGCATGGAAATCTACAAAGTAAAGGCTTCAACAGTCCTTCAACTAGTCTTTCAGGAAGGAAACAGAAAGGGCATAATATTATGGCTATAGCTGATTTTTTAATTCATTTGTCTAAAATTTTAGATTATTTTAGAATCAATAGATGTAAGCTTAGAATCTTAAGCTAATTTTATTGATATTAATCAGCAAGCACTAAGTCACATACTTAGCTCTCAAAGTTTTCTCCTACTCCTAAACCAAATAAGCACTTGAAAAGAAATGGGAAAGAAACATGCTAGCAATTATTTCATTTAAGTTTACATTCAGAACACATCCATGGCAAATATAATTTAAGTTATTAACATTTCACAAGAAATGTGCATCAGTTCCCAGAACTTGAAGTCACCCTGTGGGCATAAGACCATTCTGAGATTCACCATCACCTTCACCCAGGCAGATTTAGCACAGTTTTCTGTATTTTAGGACAGAACTGCAATAGTATCTGAATCACATAGAAAAAAAAACAAATGTTTCTATCTTTTTAACATCTAGAAATTAACTTTCTAACAAATCATGTGGATCTGGAGATGGGGTACATAAGGGTTGCATTTATTCCACTCTGTCTTTCTGTTTGAATTTTGTGGAGAAAAGAGACCAAATTCAATGTCTTCATGAAAAATGTGAAATGCTTTTTTTGTCCTGAGTGCTGTTGTTATTCTAGATTGCCATGTAGTCATCTGTTTCTTCTTATTCACCTTATCAAGGAATGGTATTTTACATGTCATGGAAGGTTCTTGGTATTTTGGTGTAATGTTTGTTTTGTTTTGTTTTTTTATAAATATAGCCCTTATTCTATATAGGGTGTCTGTGGGATCTATGTTTTGAAAACAATCAGCACCAAGTAATTGTATATCAATAGCTAAAGAAAACAAGAAGACTCAATTACCACGAGTATGTGGGAGCCAAGAGGTTTGTTCCAATACTTTCAAGGTCAAGATCATCTGTACAGCCTTGACAACAGAGGGTTAAGCAAAAGTATTTTATGTGAAGAGGTAACCACAGATAGGGCAAAGAAAGACTCTCACCTTGCTCAGTACTCAAACTAGTGGGTATACTGAAGAGCTTATTTAATCTTTGTAGTCTTGCTATTTCTATCTCATCTCCCTTTTCATGACTTACTCATGAGATAAACAAAATCATAGAAAAAAGTATTGAAGGATATTATTTTTATGAGCTCAGTGAGAATTTTTTCTTAAAAAAGATAAAAATTCTAACCATAAAAGATTGATATCTCAGATTACATTAAAAATGACATCTTCTGCTTATTGCTAGGAGTGATATGGCAAGCCTAGAAATAGAAATGCATATTTGCAATTTGTTTAACTGCCAAATGCTTGTTATCTAGACTCCAATTATTTTTTAAAAGATTTCTTTATTTTTATTTTGCCTGCATTTGTACTGGGCAACAGGTCAGAAGAGAGCATCAGATTCCCTGGAACTTCAGTTACAGAAGGCAGTGAGCTGCCATGTGGGTGCTGGTAACCTCTGCAAGAGCAACAAATGCTTTTAACCACTGAGCTATCTCTACAGCTAGCACCCATTTTTTAAACACAATACACATCCATACAACAGAGCTCTAAGCTCAATAGCTAAAACAAGTGAGAGTTCCTACAGGAATATTAGACATAGAATACACAGTATTAGTACATGAATTTTTTTTTTTTTTACCTAACTGCCCATGTCATTGCTTCTTACAAAATTCAAAAATTAGGATTCCTGAAAGTAATGGTATACATCTGTAACCACAGCATTAAGGGGCAGAGGCAGGAGGAATGTGAGTTTGAGGTGAGTGAGGGGTACATAAAAACACCGTGTCTAAGAAAAACAGAGAATGATGTATACAGATATAAGAAAGAGAGAAAAAGAAAATGAGAAAGGGAAGGAAGAAAACTTAAGATTATCAATTTGAAATTTTATATGATCATTTCTTAGCATATGATGAATAAAACAAAATTGGCATAAACCTTGGTATTGTTGTATAAAGATAAGTATTTATAGATCTTAAGGTACAACAGTTCTTATTTAGGATTAAGCTTTAAAGAACTACTTCTGCTCAATGGGAGATTTATATAGACATATTGACAGGAGGATGGACAAATAAATGGATGAATATATTTTGGTGTATTGAAAAAAATGAATAGTGTATTACAGCAAAAATGCAAAAAGTGTAACATAAAAAGACAAGCCTTAGAAAAATAATAGAAATATAAGTCATAAGAGATTATGTGTTGGTTACTTTTGTGAACTCAACACAAACTAGGGTCATTTGGGAGATGGAAACCTCCTTTGACAATATAGTTCCATTACTGTGGCCCTTAGGAAAGCCTATGGCACATTTTCTTGAATAATGATTGATGTGGGAGGGCCCAACCTACTTGGGCAATGCTGCTTCTTGGCAGGTGGTCCTGGATTCAATAAAGCTGGCTGAGCATGTCACAGGAGCAAGCCAGTAAGTGCATTCCTCCATGTTCTCTGCTTCAGTTCCTTCTTGAGCCTGTTCTGACTTCCCTAAGTAGTAGACTATGATTGAGATATGTAAGCTAGATAAACCCTTTCTTTATCAAATTGCTTTTAGTCACTGTTTTAGCAAAGCATCAGAATCTTAACAATGACAGATGACACATACAATTTTTAATTTGTATTTTAAAGCAAACTAAGTAATGCATTATCTGTGCATATACAAAAATGTGATAAAAGTATTTTTATAAGTAGTTGAATAGTAATTACCATGAAATTTCAGAGAGTAATTACCTCTGGAGAAGGTCAGGAGGAGGAAATAAAGAAGTACAAGGTAAAGCCAATGGTTTTGCAGCAATTAGCCTGGAAACGAAGCTCTCAGGGGTTTTATTTATATTTTATTTATATGCTACAATTAGCAAAATCCATTAAATACAGTATTTTCTTTTTTATTAGTTAAATTTGTTTTTTGATACTCTCATACATATACATAGCGGATTATAATAACTTCAAACCCTACCTCTTCTTCTCTCCCTCCCATTCCTGTTGCCTCTCCCTGTTCTCTACAAGTCTTTTTTGCATATTACTTGTCTTTTTGTTTTGTGACTCACTGAGTTTAACCAGAGCTGTTTGTGTGATCATCAGTTTGGAACTCTCTATAGAAGTCTGATGGACTCAATGACTATCCTTCCTCCAGAATCCATCAGTAGTCAATACAATAGCTCATCAGGGAGTAAGTAGTACAGCCCTGTGAGCTCCTTGTCCATTCATGGCTGACTATTGACAGTTGTGGTATTTGGCAGGCTCATTGCACAAAACCTCAGCTACTGTGAATTCTTTTATTGTTTTGGCTATGCCATGCTGCTTTTCTCCCTATCTTCTTGCTCATACATTCCTTCTACCATGTCTTTTTGATGTTCCCTGAGCTTTAGAGGTGGTGATATAATGTCTTATCTAGGGCTGTAAATATTATATAGTTTTAGCTAAAAACTGAAACCACCTCAGCTTTTGCAATCAAGTACCTTCTCAATACTATACTGTACCTTTTATTTCTCTCCTCTCATTTGATACCAGTCAGAACCAGAAAATGAGATTCTGGGAGAATCACTCTCTGTTGATTCTGAGCTTCAGTGTTCTTAATATCTCATCCTCAGGCTAGTCCCAGGCATCTTTCTTCCCTGTCACTTGATTTAACCAGTTGCCTGTCTAGTACTGCAGCTGCGTGAAGAGTTTTCTTAGCTATCTCCCTCCATATCCAGAAATATTTAAGGACTGTCTTCCACTATAACAGTTGTTATAGACTGGAGAATGTATAAAGAAAAGGGACCTTTTTTTCACAATTATAGAGGCTGGGAAGTTCAAGAGCTTGATTCTAAAACCTGGCAAGATCCTTGGCATCAGATCATCATTAAATATTTGACATATTACTATTATATGTAGCAGAGCAATAGGAAGGTGTAGTGGTTTGAATAACAGTGTCCCCCATAGCCTCAGGCATTTACACAATTGGTCCTCAGTTAGTGGCACTGTTGGTGGGAGGTTTAAGTGGTATGGCTGGCCAAAAGAAGTACAGCTCTGGAGGAAGGCCTTGAGAGTTTATAACCCTGTCCTACTTCCAGTTCACTTTCTCTTCTTCCTGTTTGTGGTTGAAGATGTATGTGAGCTGTCAGCTTTCTGCTCCAGCCTACATGCTGCCACGTCTTCCTGCCATGGTTGACCCTATCCCTCTAGAAACATAAACCTAAATAAACTTTTTTATTTAAGTTTCCTTGGTCCTGGCATTTTCTCACAGCAAAAGAAAATTAACTAATACAGATAGAATAAGAGAGAGCCAGACTTGGCTTTTATAATATGTAACCAGAGACTGTACTTAAGTTTTCTGGCTGCCCAGTCCTGAATAATCACACAGAAATTATATTTATTACAACACTGTTTGGCCTATTAGCTCGGATTTCTCATTAACTAACTCTTACGTCTTAAATTAACCTTTTTCTATTATTTTAGATTTTATCATAAGGTTCATGGTTGGTTATCTCTTGCTTCTTGGGCAGCTATATGGCATCTGCCTGGTTCTGCTTTCTTTCTTCCTGTATTCAGTTTAGTTTTCCTGCCTACCTCTATTCTGCCCTGCCATGAGTCAAAGCACTTCTTTATTAACCAATGGTAATAAAACCTACTCACAACATACAGAGTGAATCTCACATCGATAATAACCCACTGTCAAGGTAACTAGCTTATTCACGCAATAATGGTAAAAATACATTAACAAAGGCATGGCTCCTATGACCTACTCACCTTTTAAAGAGCTCACATATTAAGGCTGGGTAGATAACTTAATCAGTACAGCTGTGCTTTGATCCCAGGAAACCACATTAAAACAATCCAGGTGTTGTGGTATGCCCTTGTCCCAGCCCTGGGAAAGTCGAGTCAGATGGACCACTAGTGCTTACTGGCCAGTCAGTCTTAGCCTACTCCATGAACCCTGTATCAAACAACAATGTAGATGGTGCCTTGCATTATAATACTCAGTGTTGTCCTCTAGCTTCCACACATATCCATTCAGAGGTGCATCTGCATACACTTGCAAACACATACATATCTATTTCCACCTACATGTAGGTGTGCATGGGAACACACTCCACCTCCTAATACCATAACAAGAACAACTAAATGTCCACATGAGGTTTGAAAGAAATATCCCAAACTATCTCGCTACTTAGCTATTGAGTATCTGCCTTTTCATTTTGATTCTCAATATTTCCTAACGTAGGATAAGATCTCTGTGCTTTTTGGCTGTAAGTCCTTTCAACCAGCTATACTTTCTAACTCTCTTCTTTTGCTGAGAGACTTCCCCTAAAACTGTTTACTGTTTACACGTTTTTTGGTTTTTCCTCCCTGCTCTATTAAGTGAAATCAGAAAGTATTTTACTCAACCCAGAACAAATATAAAGGCCATGAAGAAAAATCATGGAAGTTGTTGAAATATTCCAGTGTAGTGAAAACTTATTTGCTTTCTTGTATTTCTCAAATTCTAGGATACATTCAGAGAACTGGAACACAATCACTGCTCACACTTAGTGTGATTCTCAGGAATATACTGCATAGCTATCACCATGTGGTAGGTCTCCCTTTGAGAATAGTGCCTACTTATCTCTGGACAGGCTTTGGCAAAACATTTGCATATGCATTGTGATGTGCTAAAATATAAACACTGGTGACCCTTGAAATTTTGATCAGGTCACCGCAAAAATTAATTCTTCCTTCATAATTTATCTTTCTCCTTTTCAAAACGAATGTTAAAATGCCAATTTCCTGCCTATTCAACTACTTTTAGCCAAATTCTTGGAAGTGTTGTGTGGGTTCAAAGTCTTTTCCATTAAGTAGCATTGTTCTCACTTCCAATGATTTTTCTTCCTTATTAAGTATTTACTTCCATCAGTCCTCAAAAAGCATTTTAAGCACTTGAGTATTTACTAAGATCTGCCAAGGTCCCATCTTTTTCCTCTGGTTACATCTTTTATTCAGTGCTCTGATTTTCACCTTTAAAAACATCGTAATGGCAATGAACTTTGCACTTCTTAGAAGTCACATACCCTTAAACTTCTAAGCAACATTTTCTCCCTGGACAAGCTGCATTAAACCAAAGTGAGGCTTTCAGAGATGCTTGTCATTTAGTCTCCTGAAGCTGGTCCTTTGAGGTAGGATTTCCTTTCAATCTCTAAGGCCCAACTTGTGTTCAAGGAAGGCAGGGAAGACTCATCTCTCTGCTTTACTTTCCTTCATCCTTTTCAAGGAAAACCCAGGTACTGTGTGAAGGATTTGTGTAGCACTGGGGATGGAATGGAACTGAAAGGTCATCCATTTTAACAATATATAATATATTTAATTATTCAGGTAATTAAGAATTCAGTAACAGGGGCATTGAAAAGAAGCATAAATCTATCCTTCTCTATGAGTAAGGAACACAGAAGATACATCCCTGCCTCCCTGAAAATCATGTCTTTAGCAACCAAAAGAATAAGAATATAATTAACCTTGAAAGTTACTGGGAAAAATTGATATTTCACAATTGAAAAATCCTCAAATTTTCTTTTCACATGGAATAATAACCATAGTGTGCAGCAATTTGAGAGAGTACAAAAACAGTAACTATGCCTAAATTTTCATTCATGGTTTGGCATTTTATAAACCAGCAATAAAATATCTGCTGTAATCTTCTCTTTCTGTACCTCCCACTGGATTTTCAGCATCTTCAAATTTTATGTCATCATCATCATGTTTTGTTAAAACAAATCTTTGAAAGAAGTAAATTATTCTGGGACTGCTTAATTTGAGGCTTTTTACCCCTGCCATCATGTTACCAGAATATGACAAATGTAATTAATCTGTCAAAACACTGAAGTTGTAAATTTATTGTGGATAATTATTCATTTGACAAAAAGAGAAAAAAGAATTAGCATTTAATATATGCCTTAAACCAGATTAATGACATTTTCCAAAGTCTAATAAAGAAAAGATAGCTACATGTTACCAATGTGTAAACAAAGCTAGGTTTAAACAGGGAAATGTGAACAAAGACAAGACTTTGGTCTGTCTTTTTTCTTCAATGTCTGTGGCTTCAGACCGAGCTGTGGCCCCAGCTATGAACTTAACATAGGCCAGGAAATCATATCCAATGTAAAGTCACAGTGTCATGATTTGGGAGCTGGTTGGTGGTCCAAAAAGAAAAAGCCTGGCACATTATAGTTTGTTCATTTTATTGTGTCCATGATGTATGACAAGTGGCTATGTAGAACAACACCACAGCTGAATTGTCCATTACTTGTGTGGACTACGGTTGGTGAGCACTGCAATGAACATTGGTTTCTAGATTCTAGTCTTTTGTATTCAGATATATTTATGTCCTCTGAAAGCCCAGAGTGTCACATTCAGAGAGAAATCTGATCTGCTAACATTCTGACCTTCCCTTCCTCTGTCTGCTTTCTCATAGAATGCTTAAAAGTGAAAACAAACGAGCAACAACAACAACAACAAAAAAATCAGGAAACAAACCCCTAAGAATCCAATACTTATTCCACCAGATAGAATCCTCTGGATTGCTGACAAATTTATGATTTGTTTGCTCATCCTTTCATTCACTTATCCATCATATATTCAGAATTTTCTATATCCTTTTATCTATTTTTCAATCATGTATTCAATGTTCTTTATGTAGCTCATATTATAATAGGCATGCAAGGATATAAAGATCAGTAACAGTCATATCTTTTCCTCAGGGGTTGTTTTCAATAAATATTCAAAATGACTAATGCGGACTTTGAAATATGAGACCCTTCAGTCAATATACTGAGGTCCTCTCTGACTTGTCATGGTGAATTTTTGCAGTATTTTAAGGCTCTAATGTAGTACTGTGAAGTTGGAAGATGATCTTTAAAGATGGCTTTGCTTCTGATTAACACAAAATTGTGATTTTAAATCAAAGGACTTGCTTCAGACAAAATGCTTAAATAGAACACATGTCAAAGGTTTAAAAGATGATTTTTGTTTAAATTGCACCATTATCTTAACATATATTACAGAACACATGTTACATAGAGTAGATATTGGTCCAGGGATACTGGCTCTGAAACTGCAGTCAACAAAGGCCATCTAGGATTATATGTAATATAACCTACACATTTTCTGGAATTTGAAACTATAAATATCATTTTATTTATTTTTAGGGATTTTATTTTATCCTTGTCTGGTGTGTATGTGTGTGTGTGTGTGTGTGTGTGTGTGTGTGTGTGTGTGTGTGTGTGTGTGTCTGCAGATGCTCAAGGAGGCAGAAAAGGATTCCAGGTCCTCTGGGGCTTCAGTTACAAGCACTTTTGAGCTCCTTGACATGGGTGCTTGGAACTAAATGCTTGAAAGAGAAGCAAGCATTCTTTTTGTTGTTGTTGTTGTTGTTGTTGTTTATTTTTTGTTTATTTTTTTAGTTGTTGAAAAAAAATTCTGCCTCCTCCCTGTTTCCCATTTCCCTCCCCTTCCTCCCACACATCGCCCCCTCCTCCCACTCCCCTCCTCCTCTCCCCCTCCCCCCACTCCATCCCCACTTTCTCTCGAGAATGAAGAGCAGTCCAGATTCCCTGCCCTGCTGGAAGTCCAAGGTCCTCCCACTTCTATCCAGGTCCAGGAAGGTGAGCATCCAAACAGGCTAGGCTCCCACAATGCCAGTTCATGTATTAGGATCGAAACCTAGTGCCATTTTCCTTGGCTTCTCATCAGCCTTCATTGTCCGCCATGTTCAGAAAGTCCAGTTTCATCCCATGCTTATTCAGTCCCAGTCCAGCTGGCCTTGGTGAGCTCCCATTAGATCAGCCGCACCGTCTCAGTGGGTGGGTGCAACCCTCGTGGTCCTGACTTCCTTGCTCTTGTTCTCCCTCCTTCTGCTTCTCATTTGGATCTTAAGAGCTCAGTCCGGTGCTCCAATTGGGTCTCTGTCTCTATCTCGATCCATCATTAGATGAAGGTTCTAAGGTGATATGCAAGATATTCATCAGTATGGCTATAAGAAAGCCATACTGTGAAGTGAAGGATCTATTTGACAATAACTTTAAGTCTTTGAAGAAAGAAATTGAGGAGGATACCAGAAAATGGAAGGATCTCCCTTGCTCTTGGATTGGGAGGATCAACATAGTAAAAATGACAATTTTACCAAGGGCAATTTATAGATTCAATGCAATCCCAATTAAAATCCCATCGAAATTCTTCACAGATCTTGAGAGGACATTAATCAACTTTATATGGAAAAACAAAAAACCCAGGATAGCCAAAACAATCTTATACAATAAAGGAACTTCTGGAGGCATTACCATCTCTGACTTCAAACTCTATTACAGAGCTTCAGTATTGAAATGAGCTTGGTATTGGCAGAAAAACAGAGAAGTCGATCAATGGATTAGAGTAGAAGACCCGGATTTTAACCCACAAACCTATGAAGACCTGATTTTTGATAAAGAAGCAAGCATTCTTAAACATCGAACCATCTCTCTGACCTTAAAGATGATCTGGGATTGGTTTTAATCTAACTGGCACATTTTCTGTAATTTGAATCTATGAGCATTATTTTAAAACATGTTTCAGATTCTCTGCAGGTAGAAATTGCTGCTGGATAGGCAGGGGGATGAGAAACACTCTGAAATTGTATTCCAGTTCTGAAGAAAAAAAAAAGTGGGAAAGGGCAAATGATGGGGGGCAGGCTGTAAAGCAGGAAAGAAGTGAAAAGACAAATGCAAATTCCTTTTGAAATTTGACAAGAATGCGAGGAAAGGGGTAATTTAGTAGCAGGTAAATTACTGAGTCAAAAGTGCAAAACCTTTTATGGACAGAAATCATGTAGACTAATCTATTTTATCAGCAGGGAGGGGAAATTGTAACTCAAATACATGTTAGAAAAAGAAATGTTTATTCTTGTCCATAAGGAAAGCACCACAGGTTTGTTAAACTACAGTTATGTGGTCTTTTTTTCTTGTTTGCTGTGACATTTGTCTTCTGGTTTAGTGCCTAAACATTTAAGATTTTCATTAATTATTCACCACAGGCAACATGCTGCTATTGAGTTGAACAACATAGGCAAGGATTACTCAGGGAAAATGGAGAAGAAATCTTGACTCCATGTATTTGGGTCTTTTAGTAGTTGTTTTTCTATCACTGTGATAAAATGCCATGATTACAGGCAGCCTAAGGAAAAGAGTTTACATGGGCTTACAGTTTTGGAGAAAGAGCCATGGTCAGGACAGTGTGGCAGCAATGTGATAGTAGGTGACTGGAGGAGGAACCTGAGAGATCATATCTTTAACTGCAAATTTGAAGCAAAGAGAAAGACCTGGTAGTAGGGCAAGGCCTACTCTCAAAGGCCATGTCCAGTGACTATTTCTTTCAGCAAGGCTGTCTCACCTCCCTAAGGAATGCTATCAACTTGTTGGAAGGCCTTTCTGGTTAGTCGAGTTTGCAGTCTACCGTGGCCTGGCAGCGTTGTCCAAAAGATCAGCAAATGCCTCCCCAGAAGAACTTCCTGTCTCCACCTCCCCTTATCTGGAGAATGTCCCTGGGCCTGGAGGACTGACCTTATCTGAAATCCAGTCAGACACCGGATATATCTTTAGTTTGAACTTTGGCACAGATTTCTGTTAAGACTTGTGCTGGGAACTCCGCTTTAGGAACTTAACTGTCACATACAAAGTCTTGTGATAGGAGCATGCGATTTAATGCAAATTGGGGGTTTGTCCCCAGGCTCCCCAATCTTATATATTTCCTATACTCTGAAATAAAGTTGTTCTGATTCATCAAAGTCTGTCTCCTGGAGGGCTATCTCCATTTGTACTCGAAGCCATCTTGAACCCTCTTCCTTGCTTCTGTTCCCTCCACCCTCATGAACTAATACAGCCAAGGGTCTGGAGGAAGAAGCAGAACCACACCAACTGACCGTGTGTTTGAGTGACTGACTGAGCCTATGGGTGACATTTTTCATTCAAACCACCACAGATACATATTAAAATATAGCTTCATCAAAGTACATCTAAAAATATAATATGCATCTATTGGCATGCCTTAATAAGAATATATTGTTCTGCTTGGAAACATAATTTTATTTTATGTGTATAGATATGTTCGATGCAGGTGTCAACTTTCCCGCTCTGTAATTACTGTTACCTGCAGCTTAAGGAGAACTCAAAATTGATATGCATTTGATGATTACAGCATACACAAAAGAAATGCAATGCATCACAAAGAAAACACGTACACTGCAGCTTAGTAATTTATACGTCATGCTCAGTGACTTGTCAGTTGAAATGTGAGCATTTAAAATTTGTTCATGGTAATTAGGGGCAGGTTTTGGACACTGACATAGGATATTCAAGTACTTCTTAATAATTTAGAGTTATTTTTATATCAGACCATGTCTTGCCCTGCAAAATGGTAATGTTCTTGTTTATCATTCTGCCCAAGTAACACTCCAGTATAAGGAATCATTTTCATTCCAAATGCTGCAGCTCAGTAAAGGCTGTTTTTCTCTGCGTTTAAAGAAACAGTCTGTTGACTAGGTAGACAAGGATTAGGTGGTTCTCCTAATTTCAAGTGTTGCATTTATATAGTCGGGATTCTCCATTCATTGTTTATCCACACAGCAAACACTAGAAGAAAGCTCAAGGTAGAATTTGCCATGCACTTTTCATGCTTGCAGTCAAAAGCATGCTAACACTCAGAGCTAGTCTGGCATAAATTTAATGATATTTTCAAGAAAATATTATTTTTAGTACTAGTAATACAGATACAATAATTATATTAGGCCTTGATACTGAGGATGTGTCTAACTAAAGGCAAAATACCAAAATGAATAAATAAACAAACAAATGAATTCAAATAATTGATATTTGTTATCATTACATAAAATAGAAATAGTCTTACCTGCTTTGTCATATCTTATTTCATTCAAACCATACAAAAGAAAATTTCTAGTTGTGATAACTGTCTTTTTCCTATATTGCATGTGGGGAACAAACACTCAACTGGGAGATTTGAGTCCTTGAATATTCGAGACTAGCCTGATGCTATGCCAGTCTGTTCATGCATAAGCTAGCCACTTGGAGTTACATGGATCAAAGCTATCCATGTGAGTTTCTTTTCTGAGCATGTTACAATTGCTGTTGGCATTTACAAGATTACAAATCTTAGATACTTAAAGGCACTATGGAGATAACAAATGAGATGAGGAATCTTGAAAAACAACCCTTTTATAACTAAGAAGGATTGTTTCTTTATTAACTCCCAAAGTTTCTACCATTATAGTGATACTACAATTCACAGTAGATGAGAGTGTTTTCAAAAATGATTATCTTATATTATTATTACTAATAAATATTTCTAATTCTATTTCTCCAGTTATAACCTGCATAATGTTTTCCCCTTAGTTATTTAAAAATATTGTCTGGCCATTGTTTGAGGTCAAAGAAACATGTACTCATTGCAATTGAAATTTCCCAGCAGAAATAATTTTTAAAATTATATATAAAACTTTCTAGTGATTATCAATAATATGAAGCAGTCATGTGGCATAAGTGGAGATCTAGAGCCAGCAGGATAGCTTAGTTGGTAAAGCTCTTGTCCTAAAAGCCTAACAGCAGGAGTTCAATCCCTGGAATCCATGCAAAGATAGGAGAGAATCAACTCCACAAAGCTGTCTTCTCTTATCCTCCAGCACACCACAGCCTGTGTGTGCACACACATGTGAGGAAACACTTTAAAATAAAAGAAAAAAAATAAACATCAGGTCCAAATAATGGATTATTCAGGTATGTTGTCTATTATGACTTCACAGGATGTGTGACCTAAAACATATTTTACCTAACATTGTTTTGTGTATTATGTGAGGTAAGTTAAATTGAATTAAAACTCTTGGTTCTGTCTTTAGATTATATATATATATATATATATATATATATATATATATATATATATATATATCTTTATTATATGAACATGAGACAAAAATTTTCTTAAAAGAATAGTTTTTGTTATTCTAGTAACTCTTACTGTGATTGTTTTTCATATGCCATTGTAGTTTTGTGCCTGTCAACCCATTATTTGAGCCCTTATCTCTGAGATCCAATGTGTTCTCTTGACTCTATGTCCACAATATCTACAAATTGCTCCATTTGTTTCCTTCTTTATCTTTATGGCAATAGTTCAAGACATCGTGCATCAGATAATATCTTCAATAATATTTGGAAGCAAGCCTTAAGCCTTTTGGTGCTATTTCTTGGATTGAATTGAAAATTATGAGGCTTAGAAAACATATTTATGGATGTGACAGAAACTGATGGGAATCATGGACAACAAAATAAGTCTCTGATTTTTTCCTAATTTTTTTCTTAAGTACCATCTCATACTTTGCTTTGTTTACTTTATACTGTATTTATCAATTTGTGAACACTTATGTCAGTACTTTCAAATATTGTTTTTATAATATATATGATTATTTAATCAATGACAAAATCAAGCCAAAATGCTGTTGACTAAGGTATGGCATATCTTTAACTATAAGAGGCACCTGATTTTATAAATTATTAAATAGAACAAAACATCAAAGCACTATAGGATTTGCTTACATGTGATTTATATATATACGTAAATATATAGTCTATTTTCTTCAATAAAATCTTGGATTTGGAGGGCAGAACACCTGTTATCTAGTTACATTGTTGTGTACCAAGAAAAAAATGAGTATGATTTCTGCCTTAAATCTAGGGCTATGCATGATTTCTTTTTAAATCAAGAAGTGATGCAATTAGCCTTTAAAAATGTTTCTTATGCATTAATTCTACTGAATAATTTGGAAATTATTTGGTGTGTGACATATTAAGAAAAGTAGAAATTTGCTTATAATATAGTTATAATCCAGAAGAGATCTCAGAATCCTCAATAATTATAGCCTAAAAGGTTAGTTTTGTTACATTGTAATTTTTAATATTTAAGAAGGATGTGAATGGAACTATAACAAAATATTCTGCTTGTCAATGTGTCTGAGCATACATCACTGGAGAACTGTTGTTTAACCTTAATCATGTGGTCATTTTGGAGTGCATTATAACATTAAGATGTATATAATTTTTTTCAACCTTATGTTAAAAATTTGATCAATAAACTTATCATATGTTTCTGTTGCAAACAACTATATGGCATATTTTATTTATAAATTTTTATTTCTATACTAATTATCCTTACTCTGCTCCGTTCATTTGAAAGTTAAACTTTGCTTTCTTTTGTTTTAATACTCTTATTTTGGCAGTTGTCTACTGTCATCTTCCCCATTCTTTGATTTTCATCTTTCTATTACTACTTTAATTAACAAATGTTTCCTGCAAAGACATATTAGACTGTTAACACACACACACACACACACACACACACACACACACACACACACACACACACCTAGTGCAATCCACAAACCTCGGTCTTTAAATGGCAGAAGTCCTTTCCCTATATGGTGACTGACATACTTGATTTATATGAAAACATCTTCATTTTAAAGTTTCTTTTTATGCTTCACTGTTTTCATTGAATACATTTTTCCTCTTTGAGAAAAATATGTATTTGAGGGTGTTCAATAAAATGCTTTATTTAAAAACTTCACACAGATGCAAAGCAGTGAGAAAAGATCCTTAAGTTACAAGATCCGAAGAGCTGACCTTTGATTTTTCAGTATTTAGATGCCATAAAGATTACAGGGAACCAGCCAAGAAGCATGCCAAGAATTTGATTTAATACTATGGCAACAATGAGTGACCTTGCCAGATTTTGATGGCAATGTGTGTCATCAAAATCAAATTTAAAATCATTCAATTTGATGTGTATCTTCTCAAGTTTTCTTCCTAGAAATGGCATACTAGTTGTGTTAGTTACGTGTCTTGTTACTCTGTTTAAATAGATGAGGAGGAGCAGCTGGAGGAAGACGAGTTCACTGTGACTCATAGTTCCAGAGTTCAGTCCATCATTGACAGGGAACTCATGACAACAGTGGCTGGCGGCAGCTGTTCACATCACATCTGCTGTCAGAAGCAGAGAGCAGTTATTAGTATTATTAAAACTATTATGCAGCCAGGAAGCCAGCCCACCGAATAGCATCACCACTTGTCTTGCCGCTTTAGTCTAATCTAGAACATCTTGCACAGGTGAGCCCAGAGGCTACCCTAATCTAGAAAATTCCTTACCTCACAGGCATGCATGGAGAGTTTTCTCCTAGGTCAGCTGTTCTCAAGCTTCCTACTGCTGTGACCCCTTAATATAGTTTCTCATGTTGTCATTACTCCCAACCATAAAATTATTTCATTTCTATTGCATAACTGCAATTTTGCTACTGTTATGCATCATAATGTAAGTATCTGTGTTTTCTGATGGGTCTTAGGGGAACCCTGGGAAAGGGTCATTTGACCCACAGGTTGAGAATCACTGTCCTAGGTGAGTCTAGATCCTGTCAAATTGGCAATCAATAGCATCACACTTAGTTTAAACAAGTGAAAGTAATTCATAATTTTTCTTTGATTGCTATTCCAGTTGCTGTGAGCAACAGGCTACCAAGGAAACAAATGGGAAGATTCCAGCAATAATACAGTGATAAGAAGAAAGGTATGGGCTGTCCACATACTTGATCTGGTTTAAAGGAAAATGACAGGTCTGTGAAAGTTTTCAAAAATCCCAGCAACAAATGGAATCCAAAGGAGACTTGTAATTGAGCAAAGAAAGACAAAACAGTGGTGGTGGAGGGGCGCCGAGACATCTGAAGTGTGTGCCGGATCTTAGGGTTGGAGACAGTGTTGCTCAGTGGGATGAATTACATGCAATGGGTTTAGTTTGGCCCCAAAATAGGAGCGGCCAGGTGGCAGCACTGAATCGCCAATGGCAAGACATTATAGTAATGGACAGCATAGACAAAGTAATTATCATAATGTTCTAACCCATAATAGTTAGCATAGACAAAGTGAACATTATGGTGGCGTTTACAGGCATGAAATAGATAAGAAGCCTACTTCATTGATATGTATAAGCAGAAAAAATTCTCAAACAAATGAAAGAAAGGTTACATTGGATTGTGGCAAAAGGCACTCTCAGCCATAAACCAATTTCCAGACTTGGGTCAGTTTGCAGACTTAGGACCTTTTATAGGAAGGGGTGACCAGGATCCCCTGAGGAAGGATTTTGCTAAAATACTAAGAATTTTACTCTCAGTCCTCCAGTTCTTCCTCAGAGAAATCTACAGCTTTTTACAAAGGTAACTGTACACTGGGGGGTGGGAGGTGGGAAGGAAACAGACTTTCCAGGGTCTCTAGGATACTGGTTCTGAATTGATGCTGGTTCCAGGAGACCACAAGAAGCCTTGTGGCCCTCCAGGTAAAGTAGGCACTTATGGAGGTCAGGTGATGAGTGGAGGAGTTTTGGCTGAAGTCCAGCTGATTTTCTTGTCTCTGGATTCCTCAGGCAAGTTTCTCTGGTAGTGTACTGGGTAGAGACATTTTAACAAAATAATTTCCCTTCACAAAGCATTAGTGGGCTGCCTGAAGAGTATCATCTAATTGCTTAAACCTTCCTAATTTATTAGGAGGTAGGTGAAGGAAAGGAGGGGATTGAAAGCTTGAAACAATAATAAGTTGAATGGAATCATTCCAGGGAGATGCGAACTAACTTGGTAAGGAAAAATGGTAGAATTATTGGGAATCAATGAGGATCTCCTCAAGGTTGCTGTTCATAATTTTATGCAAACCTGTTTCCATGGCCTTTTCCCCATCTCGGTCTACATTCAACTTTATAAGTGCAAGCAGAAAGTTAATTGTAACAATTAAACAGAACTGGGCTTTCCCTCAGAGGGTGTTTCAAAGAAAGGAAGGGAAAGGGATTTGAATATATCAACTCCTCAAAAGAAAAATGACTTTCCAATACTTTCAGAGTGAATGACACTGCTTAACCAGTATTTGCTGAATGAGTAGAAACTTTTTAGATATTTTATCCTTCCAGCTCAGTACTTTCACAGTTGTGTCTTTTTTCATCAATTCCACCTAGAATTTGGTGATCTTGTTCAGTCTGTGCAATTAGCTGTTTTATCAGCTCTTGAAAATTTTCCTCTACTATCTTTGCATTGCTTCTCTTCTTTTGGTCCCCCATATACTTTTGATGTGCATTATTTGCATATGAGTCTCCTAGGTATATCTTCTACGATTTTTATTTCTACCCCCATGATTCTATTACTTTATATTTCTACTTTAATTTTAGTAGACACTTACTCTTTTTACCATCTACTCTTTACTCAGTTTAGATCTCAATAGATACTGTCCTCTTCTTAAATTTATTGACTCAGCTGTTCACTTGTGAAATTCCCCAGTGTTTTTCTTCAGATGGCTAGGTATTCCTCTTTTTCTGGTCACTGTTCCTTCTCTTTGCCTGTTGGACACTATGCTTTTTATTTGTTTGTTATTGGAGACATTATCTCACTGAATATTCCAAACTGGCCTCAAACTTGACATTGGCCTGCCTCAGCCTCCTGAATTCTGGAATTTTAGAGGTTTTCCACCACTCCTACATTTATTGGGTGTTTTGATTTATTGTTTTCTGTTGTCATTCACTGGCAGTTCATTAGAGACAAGGTACTTAACATGTTGGGTTCAAGTGTAGAAAGAATTGATTGTAACACAGGTAGGCTTTTTTATTTTTATCTATCTATCTATCTATCTATCTATCTATCTATCTATCTATCTATCTATCTATCATCTATCATCTATCTACCTATCTATCAATCACCTATCTATCTATCTTTGGTTTTTAAAGATAGGGTTTCTCTGTGTAACAACCCTAGCTGTCCTGGAACTAGCTCTTGTAGACCAGGTTGGCCTCAGACTCATAGAGATCCACCTACCTCTGCCTCCTGAGTGCTGGGATTAAAGGTGTGCTCCACTAGTGCCCAGCCCACTGGTAGGCTTTTAGTATTGTACATTCCTTGCCTTAGAGTTGGGAAGACTCAACTACTGTACTCTCTGGTTTTGTAGGTCAACGTGACACAAGCTAGAGATATCAGAGAAAGCAGCATCAATTGAGGAAATGCTTCTATGAGATGCAACTGTAAGGCATTTTATCATTTAGTGAACAATGAGGGAGGACCCAGCCCATGCTGGGTAGTGCCATCCCTGGGTTGGTAGTCTGGGGTTCTATAAAAAATCAGGCTGAGCAAGCAAGGCAGGGGAAGCAAGAGAGTAATGAGCACCCTTCGATGGCTTCTGCATCAGCTTCTGGCTCCAGGATCCTGCCTTGCTTGAGTTTCTGTCCTTAGTTCCTTAGGTGATGAACAGTAATGTGGAAGTGTAAGACAAACCTTTTCCTTCCCTATTTGCTTTTTGGTCATGGCGATTTTGTCACAAGAATAGAAACCTTAAAAAAGACACCAAGCTTCTTCCTTCTCTCCCGTAAAGCAAGGGACCCTTTGCATTCACACCAGGGCATACTTTTCCTTTCTTACTCTGCACTAACTAACTAGAAGGCCTAGAGATCCTTTAGGCCAAGATTCACATAAGAATGTCTTTAAAGAATTATTCTACCCTCACAGCCATTTTACTAACCTATAAAGAATCCTATAATTTCAAATACTTATTAGGGTATCTTATTTTTCTTCAGAATGTGACATTATGTCTACTGAATATCTAGGGACCATCTTTTCAACTGATTCTGTTATCTCATATGAAGTCCAACCAACTGTTGAAAAAATATATAAATGTAATAAAAGGTAAGTTAAGGAGTAACACTTTGCTTTATCGATTATCTCAAAACAGTATTGCTGTGGCTTGGGGAAACAGAGTGGGTAAAATGCTTCCTATACAAGTATGGGGACCTGAGTTTCAATCCCTAGCACCTACACAAAAGCTGGGTGTGGTGGTGTACGCCTGTATCACCAATACTGGGAATTTGGAGACAGCTGCTCCTGACACCTCACTGACTAGCCAGCCAATCTAGCTGAAACAATGAGTTCCAGGTTCAGTGAGATAATCTGTTTCAAAAAGTAGGGTGAAGAGTGATTGGGCAGACACCTAATGCAGAACTCTTGTGTTGATTGAGGTTTCTGTCCCACCTGGTCTTTCACTTCTTCAGTTCCAAAGGAACACACAGAAGTCTACATTAATTATAAACTGGTTGGTCTAGTAGTCAATGCTTTTCTTATTAACTAATTCTTACATCTTATATTAGCCCATTAATCTTGTCTATGTTAGCCACATGGCTCGGCACCTTATTCAGAGAGGCAGCCACATATTGCTTCTTCTGCATCTGCATGATGGCTGCTCTGAAACTTACCTCTTCCCAGAATTTTCATTGCCCTACCTCTACTTCCTGTCTTGTTGTCCCACCTATACTTCCTGCCTGACTACTGGCCAATCAGTGTTTATGTAAAATGCAAGTGACAGGGTACAGACCATTGTCCCACAGCACTCTGGGGCAGGTAATGTGTGCACACTTGGGTGAGTATTGTTCTAATTTAAAAAAAAAAAAACTGTCTCTGGCCTTGGCAGGTTGGAGCCAAGGAGGAGGGGACTGGAGAGAGGGTCAGGACCCTGAGCTGGCCAAAGTGCTGCCTGCTTACTGACAAGGTTTTCTAGGTAATGCTTAATGCTTACAAGTGGACCTACATGCACTACATGCATGTACTTGCATATACCACAGTGCACATTCACGTGTGTATGCATGTACACACACACACACACACACACACACACACACACAGATTTGCTTTAATCATTTTTTCTCTAGTCAAAGTAATTTACTTTGAGAAAATTTAATTTATGTTTAAATTTTTCAAGAACACATCGTTTGCTGAAAGACAGACATTTCAGAACAATTTTGTACCTGTTAATGCATTTTCTAATTACTCTTAAGCCATAGAATTAAAACACGTTTTATCTTTATACCATTAACTCTTAAGGGTAAAAACTGTGCCAATTACTTTGAATTCTGTCTAACAATACCTAGAATTATTTTTTGTACAATTAAGATTGTAATACATGGACTGTTTTTGAATCTAAATTGTACCAATTATCTGGACAAGAGGATATCAAATTTAAAACCTATTATATATTGTAGCATTGAGGTATAATGGTCACAAACATTGTCCCTTCTTTCAGATAGCTACTGTGATTAAAAGTGTGATACTGGAAGTCAGGAAAAAGTTTAAAGATGAAGTTGGAGACTTTTGGAAATTTAACGCATTTCTCACCATTTTTACCTGTTTCTTCTCTTTTGCCTGCATCTTTTTTCTTCAATGTTTATTTTCCCCATATATTTTCTAAGGGCTTTTGCAGTTTTCTTCTGAAATGCAAGTAGGCATGTAAATTTTCATTATCAAATGAAAAACAGATCAATTTTTATAAAAGCTGTGTATTCTCCAAACTGCAAGATTATTTGCATTCATTAATCCCTCCAAGGAATATATACATCCTCTTCAATTCTACTGAGCTCTCTATTATTTAACCATTAAAAATGTATCAATGTACCTGAACCTCTTTAGTTAGGGATGATTGCTATTTTAACTTTCTCTACGAAATGATCATATTTAATAACTTGGAGAAACACACGTTGAGTTTTATAGCTACTGAATAGAACATTTTCAGTAAAGAATTAAATTCATATGCAGAATCTAAATATTTCCCACATACTGTGTTTCAGGACAGGAAGAGATTAATCCACATTAAGGGGGAAATGTTATCATATGCTAAAGTATGGGTGACCCTTGAGCATATTGTACTAATTGACATAGTCATAAAAGAACAGATGCAGTTGGATTCCACTTTAGATGAGCAATCTGAAGTAGTCATACTCATGGAAAAACAGAAAAATTGGCATTTTCAGGGGCAACAGGGTGTAGGAAAGCAGGAGATGTGCAATGGGTGTAGAGGTTCAGTCGTGCAAAATGCAGAGTACTTAGCGTCTGCTGAACAACATTGTGCCTATTGCTAACTATAATCTACTGAACAGATAAACATTTGTAAAGAGAGCAGCTCTCATCTCATTTAAACCAGAACTTTAAAAATCGAAATTAATTTCAACCCCTTTCTACTTTCATGGCCTCACATCTAATAACCAAAATTTGGCATCCACTAACTACATGTACAAAGGAATTTGATAGTAAAAAAATTATACTTCCTCTGTTTAATTAGCAAAGGAAATAAAATTTGAAAGTAGCTGTTGAGCTTCCACATAATATTTTGAGATCAAAAGTTTATTGAAACCAGTGTCTGTAATTCCATGGCTTTTTACTATCTCCAAAAGGTAAAAGCAAACCCCAAGCAGCCCATTTGTTTCTAATGGTATTTGCCTCATTACAGTAGGGTTTGGGGATGGTTTATTTTCCATATCCTTCCCAAGCATGTTTCATTGAGATTGGAATGGCTTTAAAAATGTGAAACAGCTGTTAGGTATCTCATTGTCCTTCATGATAAAAGATAATATTGCTGACATGGTTTCTTCCTGCAATGTGTATTACTGGAAAGAATATTATTATACAAAGTCTGTCTCTCCTTTCTTATTGATGTCTCCCTGTGTCCTTTGCTTTGTGCATATAGTTGCATTAAGGGCTTGTCACTGATCACAGTTAGAGTTACACTATCAGCATCTGACCTTCTAGATGCAGTTGAAGGCACCCAGCCTCTGGTTTTTGTAGCACTGTGTTTTCTGACTGTGTAGTAGTGTATTTTGTTCAAATAATCCTTGAAGCAGAAGTCTAACAGTACCCTTTGTATCTGATCACCCTGTTATAGGATTTGGATGCCACAACCTGTGGCCCCATGTATTCAATGTGATTAGAAGTGAAGGTGCAATGAAACCACTGAAGTACTCTGTAGGTAGGAAGGAAGATTTATTGGGGGAACAAACTGCCCCTGGAATAGAGGGTAGAAACTTGATGGGAAATCATATTGATTTGATATGATAGTCAAAGGATGGGGGTCTTTGAACTGATGTAGGCTGTTCAGTTTAGTCAAGAACTAAACGCCCTTGCCAAGCTAGTTGAATATTGGGGCAGAAAAAGTAGGTAGTGGTTTTCCTGGTACACTGAAACCTACCTTATAAGATTCCTAAGGAATGCATAATTTAGGCTTCTGTTTACCTAGTAATGATCCTTCTGTTTGCCTGGTCAGAGTTATTCTTTTTAAGATATTGTCACCAACACTGACATTTGTGGGGGGGGGGCATTTCTTTGGACCTAACAGTGGCTACATGGGCAAGAAGGACAAACAGATTCAAAAACCCTTTGCTTAACCTAGTCAACTTTCCAGGTAGCAAAGTGATGTGAAGTTTAAATAGAAGGCCAAGAACATGCACAGCTAAGCAATCTCAGTCAAGAAAGGTGTGGTCTTGCTTACCACAGACTCATTGTCTGGGCTTCAGTCTTATCATGTAAGGAGGTCTGTAAGTTGTTAAAGGTGTGTAGAATCTCTTTCTGGGATACGTTTCCAGTTTGTTTGTTTCTTTTTCTTTCTCCTAACTTGGGATCTATGGGGTTCCCTCAAGTTCTCTCAAGTCTTTGGAGTCCATTGTTTCAATAGTCTGTCAGATTGAGAGACACAAATGCCTCTTCCGAAAATTTTAAATTCTGCTCAGCTGGTTGCAAACTCCTTTGTAATTTAAACATATTGCAATGCTGAACAATCTGGAACAAGCTCAGGTCTTCTTCATGGTGACTTTGCCTTATGATTTGTTTTTATTTTCAGAATATTAAACAGATAACTCAAGCTCCTTTCTATTAACTGCTTATAGTTATTAAGCATATTTGTGAGTTTAACATGTGTGTTGCCTAGAAAGATAATCATAGTTATGATTTTTAAAATATTTAAAATTCACAACAGCTTTATGAGATTCACTGGTATCACCATTTTCAAAAGAAAAAAACAGACCAAGTAAGTGAAAGAACTTGCCTAATAGGAGGAAACTAGCAAAGGGGGTTGCTATTATCTGGAAGCCAGACTGCCTTCAGAGTAGCATGTCTAAGTACTGCCTGGGGTGCTTTCAAGCTCCTTCTGGTCCTCAACATCATCTCTCCTTTTAAAGCAAGGTAGGAAGTACTCAAATTCATATTAGCTGTCTGTACTACAATGAGCCTATTGTTATTCAAGCAGAGTGAAAGTGTCAGGCTTTTGTTGTATTCCTGAGGCAAAATGGAGAATTGTGGGGGTTGGGGTGGTGGTGGTGGTAGTAAAGATGTGCTGGTCAAATCAAGTTGTGAGGTACCTAATTCAAGAAGCGACCACCTAGGTTAACACCAGGCCAACAGGCTATTGCCTTTATCAGTAATACTCACATAGAGATTTTGAAAATGCAGAGTTAACAAATTAAAGCCCGAAAGACAAAAGAAGAAATTCTTCATGCCTAAAAACAAAAACAGAGAACTTGGGCCTTAAACCACGGAAGTTAAACCCAGGCAAAGGATAGGGATTAAATTAAAAAATCTGAGAACCAGCTACAGCAGCAAATGGGAATGACCTTTTGCCTCATGACTGGAATTTTCAGGTAACTCCTGATAAAGTAGGTACCATTGAATCTGGCTAATCTGGAAATGGAAAGGAAGAGATTTCTCATCTTTTTGGCAAGGCTGGAAAATAAGAAGCCTGAAGTAAATCCAGTCCTTGAGATTTTCTCTTTCCTTACAAGAATTTGATTTCAGAACAAAATATTAGTCATTTTGACATCAGTGTGAATGAGGTAAATGATGAGTCTCCTCTCCTGGAAGACTTTACAACTTCAGCCCTTGGGCTCCTGTAGAAAGAAAAGCTTGGTCTTGCGTTTTTCTCTTAGTTCACATACTATGGAAGGAGAAGTCCTTCACAGGGTTCTTGGTATCAAGTCACTTTGCTTATTGTTTAGACATTCCATGCCAATAGTGGTTTTGTAAGCCACCAAGAGTACCTGAAGAATTTACATATTGTGATGATTCATTTAATTTCTGGTTGGGAGTCTTTTGTTCTTCTCACAACAATAGTCATTGTAAATATTTCAAAAATTAGAACGCAGCAAGACAGGATTTACCTTTTAGTTACTGCAGCTTTTGTATGAGCACAGCAGTTTCATTGCTTAGTTGCTTGTCCTGACATGTATTCAGAATTAAGGTGGTTCAGAATTGGTAGATAACTATTTTCTTATCAGTTGTAATTGTTAGAATTTTGTAAAAAAGAAACAAAGGAGAATCAAATTTTATATACTTGTGGCTTAACTGCATGAACACCATTGCCAGTTTGTAATTCATTGATGGAGGAGGGTCGTCTGTCTATGTGTTACTTTTATTGGTTAATAGAGAGGCTGCCTTGGCCCTTTGATAGGATGGAGGATTGGGTGGGCGGAGTGGACGGAGCAGAGTGCTTGGAGGAGGGCGATGAGGCAGACGCTATAGCTCTGCTCTCCAAGATGGACACAGATTAAGATCCTTCCTCATAAGCCATCACCTTGTGGTGCTACACAGATTATTAGAAATGGGTTAATCAAGATGTGAGAATTAGCCAGTAAGAGGCTAGAGCTAATGGGCCAAGCAGTGTTTAAAAGAAAACAATTTGTGTGTTGTTATTTTGATTATAAAGCTAGCCGTGCAGGAGCTGGGTGGGAACACAGCCCACCGCTCCTACTACAATGTATCTATCAGAGCCGGAAGAAGCTGTACTCAGAGATAAAGAAGAGGTTGATTTCATTCAACAGTCGACTCCTAGAAACGTTGGGTATGGTGGCCTAGCCCTTGGGTATGCAGTGAGCTACAGGGTAGTCTGGTCTGAAATGGTACCCTGAAATAAAAAAAAAATGAAGATGTAGGTAGATAGAATAAGTACTACAAATGCAGATAGAGTATTACATGTGGTTGGCTGGAAAATTCTTTCTTAAGAGTACTGAGTAATGGACTAAGGGTTTAGAGCTGTAAGGAGTTAAATTGGGGTAGGAGATAAAATGATAGGAACTATGTTACTTTGTTACTATATTGGACTAATGTATTTCAAAAATCAATGTGTACTTAAACCTAGAGCTTAAAAGAACTTCTCAGGCATTTTCATGTGAGTTATATAGTTTGTGTGGCTTGATCACATGCTCTTCTCTAAGACTAACTTCTTAAACTTAGTTGCAGTTAAATTCTAGAAAATGGTGATTCAAGTGGTGTACTGTGGTGAGAATTATATGAACAAATGTTGAAGCACCGATATTTCTTTGTTTTCATGTTCTTGTTAATTTTTTCATAGGCACGTGGCTGTAAAGATCATCTAGATTGGGCCCTATTGTTATGCACATGTACAAATTGTGAGTATATGAGAAGGTCTTCTAGTGGAAATCTTGGGCCTTTGAGTGCCTGAGACCTTGTGGTTGGTCTAGATGACCCGAAGACTTAAGGCTACAAGCTCTGAGATCTAGGAGCTGATTGCTCTGGGCTTTTGATACCAAAGACTAATGATTCTGGTTCCTTGGGTCTGACTCTTTTTGTTCTGATCTCTTATTATCAGTGATTGGACAATTGACTGGTATTGTGCTCCTCAGCTTCCAGTAGAAGTGAGCAACACTTGCAGTCAGAAGCACTATCGTCAAGTGTAGTGGGAGCTGTGGGCCTCTTCCCACAGCCTTGCTCCTGGCCCCTTGGCTAGCTTATGCCCCAAAATAACAACACGGAAACTGGATTCTTTTAAAAACTGCTTGGCCCATTATATCTAGCCTCTTCTTGGCTAACTCTCGCACCTGGACTAGCCCATTTCTAATAATGTGTGTAGCACCCCAAGGTGTGCTTACCGGGAAGATTCGTCTACCCAGGAGAGGGGAGCATGGCCTCTGAGCTCACTTCCTCTTCCTCCCAGCATTCTGTTCTGTTTACTCCTCCCACCTATGTTTCAACCTATGAGGGCCAAGCAGTTTCTTTATTTTTTAACCAATGACCTTCCTCCATCATTTCCCCCTTTTTTAAAAGATTTATTTATTTATTATGTATACAACATTCTGCCTCTATGTATGCCCGCACACAAGAGGAGGCGCCAGATCTTATTATAGATGGTTGAAAGCCACCATGTGGTTGCTGAGAATTGAACTCAGGACCTCTGGAAGAGCAGCCAGTGCTCTTACCCTCTGAGCCATCTCTCCAGCCCCCATTTCCCCTTTTTCTGTTTAAACAAAAAAGGAAGGTTTAACTTTAACATAGCAAAATTACATATAACAAAACAATTATCAAGTAAAAATTACAATATGGACATCTATTTTATCTTTGTCATAACGAAGGAAAACTATAACTAACTATTCTTCAACTCCATCAAAGACTCCAGAAAGAAACAATATTACCTAAGCAAACAAGAAATAAACAACTGTCAAACGCTAGAAATGACAGAGACATCTCAATGCCTGGACAGTCACCCAAAGTTCCTCTGTACTGTTGGGGCATCCATCTTCAGCCTTTAGGCCCATGGTATCCAGCAGACATTTCCATGAAGCAGGAAAATTCAAAGTCAGTTCAGTCACTATCTGTTGTGTCCTGCAGAATGTCTTGCAGACTCCTTCATGAATCAGGAACCCTGAAAGATCATCTCACATTTAGACAAGTTCAGTAGTCCTCTCTCTGTGGGTTCTCTGTGTCTAGTTTATGCAATAGTCCAGGCAAGAACAGTTTCTTGCCCAAATGGCTATCAAACTACATAAGGTGCCTCTTCGATGCCCATCTTCTTCTTGAAGTAGATTGGTGCTGCCAGGAGCAGATGTGTCTCATTGTCATAAAAAGCCCTAAGTTATTAAAACATTTAAAATGTCATATTCTCTAGCCTTTGAAAGATATGAAGAATGCCTATCTAACTGAAATATATATCTGTATATTTAGAAAATCTAACATAACTATAAACTTGACTATTATTAATGATTATCCATTAACAATCTATATACATTACATTTTTAAACGATCTATACAATCACAATACCTTAATCAAGATCAGAAACACATATACATATAACAAAATTGACCTTAAATTTAAATCACTAAAGCAAAATCCATATCAATGTAAATTATTCCTACCTATTTTATATCCCCCTTTAAATGTAAAAGAACGTTTATAAACCATATTTGGGAACATGTGCACAGTTTTTTCTCTCCAAACTGCTTCCTGCTGAATTGGGGCATTGTAATTTAGGCCTTTTATGGTATAACCTGTGTTCCAGGGTCATCTCAGTTGGCAGTTGAGTGAAGTAATTTTTTGAAGGTGTTCACAGCAACCCTTGAGGAGGTCGTGGTCCATCATACCATATTGGAATAGAAAAAATCCACAGGGTCTCATTGTCTGTGAAAACAAAAGAAGAATCTCTTTTCCAAAGTATCGTATCCTTAGATCCAAATTCAGAAGTCAAGGCATTTTCAAAATATCTATGTTGGATTAGTTCAGCAGCATTTATAAACAAATATCTTTTGGCATCTGTTGCTCCTTCCTCAGCATTCAAACAATTCAAAGAGAGCATAATAACATACAGTATCAAAATTCTCTGCTTATTTTCCATCGTTGTAGGGCTTTATTTTAACTCTATTTTGTTTACTGTGCTTTTTGAGACAGTTTTTCTGTATATCTTTGTCCTGGAATAACTCTGTAGACCAGACTGTCTTTGAACTCTCAGAGATCTGCCAGTCTCTGCCTCCCAGGCATTGGGATTAAAGGTGTATGCTACCACACCTTGAAGTCACAGAGTTCAACTCCAAGGTAAATCTACCTCTGCCTCCCAAGTGTTGGGATTAAAAGTGTGTACTACCCAACTACTTCCTTTCTTCCTTTTTTTTTTTTTTACTTTTCAGAACTTAAACTTTTAGCCTGTATATATTTTTAACACACTGTATATCATTTAGAAATTTTCTTGGTCTTTGAATCTCTCTTTACTGTATATCTCTCTTTTTGTGACCAAATGAGTCTTTAATTTAACAAGCAATATCAGTAGGACTATAGCCGTGGCTTTGATGGCTGGATCCAGCCCATTCCTTAGCTTTCCAGCCTCATGGCGGAGGTACCCCTGTAGCCACATTTATTGCCACAAGTCTATGGCGTTTCAAGGTCCCTGCCAGCAAGTAAGCTGCAGCATTATGTCCACAGACAACACACAAGTCCTTTCTCTGTAGTCGGCCCTCCTGCCTCAAACAGTCAGAGTTTGCCCTGGCAGGATGGCCCAGAAAGCCGGCATTTTTAAATAGCACAGCTTTTAAGTTTTTAGCAGCATCCTAGTCATATTGCCTTCCAGAATTTCTCCTACAGGAATTCTAATGCAGAGGGAAGATATTATTTTAGAGTTGATATTTATACCTAATAAACCAAGTAAAAAAATAAAAAATTTATGTGGAAAAAGTCTCTGAATTAATTATGAAAGGTAAGCTGAGACTTCGTCAACTAGCAGGAATAGACCCAGCAGAAATTATAGTGCCTTTTACTACTGAAGAAATAAAAAAGTTATGGGAAGACAATGAACCATGGCAAAGAGCTTGTGCTAATTTTTTGGGAGATATTAATAGCAACTATGCCAAAAGTGATAGACTTAACCTCATAAAGAGAACTTTTTGTATTCTTCCTAGAATTGTACGTGATGCTCCAATAACTGGAGCTCGTATGTCCTATACTGATGCAAATAAATCAGGGAAAGCAGGTTACAAGTCAGATGAATTGAGTAAGGTAGAACAAAGCCCTTATAATTCTGTCCAGAAGGCAGAATTATATGCCATTCTTATGGTGCTAAGGGATTTTAAAGAACCTCTTAATATAGTTACAGATTCACAATATGCAGAAAGAGTTATCTTGCATATTGAAACCACTGAATTTATACCATATGACACAGAGTTGACTTCATTGTTTATCCAGGTATAAGACATAATCAGGAATAGGCTTTGTCCAATGTACATAACACACATCCGGTCCCATACAGGTCGGCCTGGTCCTCTAGCACAAGGTAACGCTGAGCTTGATCAATTATTAATTGGAAGCGTGTTGCAGGCCTCAGAATTTCATGAAAAGCATCATGTTAATAGAAAAGGCCTAAAGAAAGAATTTTCCATTACTTGGCAACAAGCTAAGGACATTATAAAGAGATGTCCTACTTGTTCTTTCTATAATCAAACACCGTTGCCTGCAGGAAGTAACCCAAAGGGCACTAAGAGAAATGAAATCTGGCAGATGCATGTGTTCCACTTTATGGAATTTGGTAAACTAAAATATGTACACCACACCATAGACACATATTCAGGTTTTCAATGGGCTACTGCCCTGAGCTCAGAAAAGGCTGATTCAGTAATCATACATTTATTGGAAGTTATGGCCATCACGGGTATACCTGCACAAATAAAGACAGATAATGGTTCGCATATGTATCTAAGAAAATGAAACGCTTTTTTGATTATTATAATATAAAACACATTACAGGTATACCAAATAATCCTACAGGTCAGGCAGTTATAGAAAGATGAAATCGTACTATAAAGGATATGCTGAACAAACAGAAAGGGACCAAAAATACCCCCAGAAATAGATTACATAATGCTTTATTAACCTTGAATTTTCTTAACGCTAATGAGAAAGGAACGACAGCAGCAGAAAGACATTGGATAATGGAAAAGTCTGCTGAACTAAATCAACCGATTTATTTCAAAGATGTGCTTACCTCTCAATGGAAGCCAGGAGATATGCTACGTTGGGGAAGAGGTTTTGCTCTTATTTCCACATCAGAAGAAAAATTGTGGATACCATAAAAATTAATAAAGTTTCGAATTGAAGAGGAGAAACCTCTTGGAAAGGAGAAATAACAATTGATCCACAATGATGATATTTATACAGATGGTAAGAAAAACATATAGAATGGGGGCAGGGTTCTCTTCTTATCTCTGCAGGAAAACACTCATGTTCAGAAAATTCAAGGGAACCTGGATGTTTGAGTACTGACAGATGGAAACTATTTACAACCCAATAAGATTCAGCAAGAAAATCAAATAGATCTCGTAAGTAAAATTATTCTACTCTTATATTTAAATATGTATTAATGTGCATTTATTTATAAATATATAGAGCTGGTTTTGAAGTTGGACTCTGGCTCAGTCCCTCTCCAATTCCAAGCCTGTTGGTAAGAGAAAAGCCCAGAGTTTCTGGAGTTTCTGTCTCATGTCAAGAGCCATGATATGGGACAGAAAGAAATATGAGTTTAGAAAACATCTTTGCTTTTCTTTCATTGAATATATATATATATATATATATATATATATATATATATATATGATTAATGTCTAAGTTTTTCACAATGAATAATGAGTTTTTCCTGAAGTGACATTTGAAGTTTCCAGGAAGAAGATCGGGCCCCATAACAGCAACTCCACCTGGTTGATATGACGTCATGATTCAGATAGGGCTACAACAAGACCTGTTTTGGGTACCAGCTGCAAAAGAAGATCCCAACTTGGTTAGCTGGAATGTTGCACATCTTATACAACATTCTGGCCAGACCTGCACAAAATTACTCAGAGACTATTTGCAATTTTAAAAGACATTGATTTTGAAATTTAGCCATCATTTTACTTTCACAGGATCCCCCAGAAAGAACGTCGCCCCCATGATAGCTGGAAGTAATTCTAGAGGACGACGTCCCCTCTCCCAGTAAAGTTTGCCCTTGCATTTAGGGACATCATTTAGGGGTTGGGAGGTTGGGGGAAGAATTTTATAAGCTCAAGGATCATTTTGAAAAAAAAAAAAGGGAATGATGGGATAATAGATTTGTAATTGTGAGTTACAGTTTCTATTTATTTATTTATTTTTAGAAGATAAAAATATTCCCTTTATTAGTTATTATTTTTTTAATTAATTTATTTATTTATTAAAGATTTCTGCCTCCTCCCCACCACCGCCTCCCATACTCTCCCCCTCCCCTGATCAAGTCTTCCTCCCTCATCAGCTCGAAGAGCAATCAGGGTTCCCTGACGTGTAGGAAGTCCAAGGACCACCCACCTCCATCCAGGTCTTGAGTTACTGTTTTTAGACAAATATATTGGTATCGATTCTTGTATATTGATACAAAGTTAAATTATATTGACTATTGTATGCATGCATGTTTCTCCCTCTGTTTAAAACATTTTTTATGTATTGACATATATTGTATTGATATATGTATTGTATATATTTACCATATTGCAGTGTACATTTCTACCTCTGATTAAGATACTTATATATTGTTTGTGTATTGATATATATGTTTACCATACTGCAATATATATTTGTACATTGTTTATATTTGGAGGTCATTGTCCTCATTTGTTTCACAGTCGTTTATTGTCTTAGTCTTTAAGTTAGATAGATATTGAGAATTATATAGATTAATAGTCATCTAAGTTTGTCATTTATAATTAGACTAATCAGGTTCTTTAGATGTATAGAGATTATACTTAGTATAGATAGATAATCTTCAACCTCTTCAAAGAGCTGTAGAAAATGGCCTTTAATCTAACTCAGTGTTTTGTGGTAGTGAGACACAATTGCTCCTGGCAACACCACTCTATTCCCGAGAGAATGTTGAGCACCAAAGATACTCCACCTGGAGCCTTTCTTTTTGGCAGAACTGGCCTTTGGGCAAAGAAATGCCCATAACTCAACCACTGACAGAGATACAGAGCATGCATCAATGGATAAAACAAGACTGTCATATCCTGCCAAGACAGGGTAAGATAGTTTTGAAAAGTTGCTTGCCTTTGAAAATGGTATGTCAGTTATGTTAGGCCTTAGCCAAGTTGGTTGCTTCAACGCTGCAAACGTGACTTTGGGTGATTGCCCAGGTAGCTAGTTGTCTCTGTGATTTGTTGCATGTTTTGGAAGTTGTTTTACTGAACTTCCTAATTACCCAGGTAACATTATTTCCCTTCTCAGATCTTCGATGGGGTTGAAGACTATATAAATGTAGTTACTTTTTTCTCCTCATGACTTGGCCAAGTTATTTATTATACAAGACCTAAGCTAGTTAGAATAGGATATTTGTACTTATTGTATATAATTTCGTAGTAGGTTTAGAACTCTCTTATTTAAACAAAAGGGGGAGGTGTTGCGGGAATTCCTTCCACTCCTCCAGCCAATAGCCGCTGAGATACCAGCCCATTGGGGCATGGTCTCTCCCTTTAAAAAAGTGGCTACTTCCCTTCTTGCTCTTTTTGCTTCCTGTTCCCGTTCCGGTGACTAGACTTCTTCCTGATTGCGCAGAGGGCTGTTGTCTGGGATGGTTATCTGTAAGTTTTTTCCCCTTTAAATAAATACCATCCTATTAATCAGATTTCCAAACTGGTGTGGCATTGTTTGTGACTTACGCCTTCAGTCAAGTATTCCCTGCTTATGTTACAACTTCCAAATAGGTCTTGTGCGTAGGAACCCTCTTTCTGCTTCAACTAGTAGTTTGACTCTCAGATGGCTCATCTTAAACTCTTGGGTGTAGGATGATGATATCCTTGCCTTTTGAGACTAAATTGTATTAGAAATTTGAGGCTAATATACCTGAGACCCTTGATTTCTAACACTTGGAACACTGGAACATTTTCATCAACTGGGCGCTCACATTTTTCTCCTCTCTGGAACCCTTCAACTGTCCTTTTGCCACCTCTGTCACTGCTGCTGCTTTTGCTGTTACTGTCACTCCACCACCACTTCTACCATTTCCCTTTGTGTTATGAGCTCAGCCCACTCTATCTATGATAAAGATCAAATGTTAGCAAGAAAAGCCAAGTTGAAATAAACCTTTTTTATGGGTACAATGTTGAAATGCTAGGGTGCAACAAAAGAGACTGTTTCCTTTAGGCTCACACAGTGGGCTGAACAGCAGCTTATACAGCCATAAGCAGAGTATGACAAGCTTATTTGCACCAGTCATGGCAGTAATTTATGTAAGAGAATTATTTGTTCCACCAATCACAAGCCTTTTTCTGGGCCCCTAGAGAAACTGTTCCCCATCTGACCTGGGTGAAAATAACTGCTAGAGTTCAATCAAGATTTGTGATGGCAAACAGATACAGCACAACTATTTGAAATAATCATGTCTGGGTTATACCTTGGGGACATGGAGTGCTTTGATAGTCATCAGTGACATGGGGCTTCCTCAAGGCATCTGTGGAGTATTCAAAGCAACTTTGCTAATATAAGGGTTGAGTCTATCTGTTTAGCTGGTGTTCCTCCATTCAAGCACACTGGGGTACCAAGAAATGATCTAAACTCTCAAACAAGAGTGTGATATCACTCTAGCCCTCAAAATCTTACCTTACTTAAATATAAAATAACATTACATGGGATGCTTGCAATAAAGTCCTGTTACTATCAACAGTGATTAATAAGTAACGGTGCTAAAATCCATGTATTACCTATCATCCAGTACTCCAGAAGTGGGTCTCCCCAATTTACAGCAGGCTATGTGTTTTCCTTTGTGTAGCCCAAGGGCTTTCTGCAATTGTAAATACTTATAAGAAGGGGGAACAAGATATAGTCTGCCCCATACTTTAATGCAGATAATACCTTCACGACTTTGACATGTGAAGTAAACTTTTTGTATTTTTTGATACCCATTCTCCCTGCAGTGCTAATTTCATTTTATTTATAATTTCATTAATATCATTAGGGCATGAGTCTTTTGGAAATTTTTCATAATGCAAAGTAGTTCTGGACATGACAGCGATGATGCAACCACAAACTTTTAAAAGGGGCAGCTGCCTGCACAAAATCGTAGCACTCAACATTCCATGATGGCTAGAAAAAGGGTGGACAAAGCCCCTCTCAGAGTTGACAACTGCTGAAGAAGAGATGCTGTGGGACAGGTACCCTTTCACTTGTATTTTAAATAAATGCTGATCGGCTATTAGCCAGGCAGGAAGTAGAGGCCCGGCAATGAGAATTCGAGGAAGAGGAAACAGCTAGTATGCAGTAGTCACCCAGACACAGAGGAAGTCAGACACAGACACAGAGCAAGCAAGATATGCTTGGGACAAAGAAAGGAGGGAAGGAGGGAGTGTGGGAGGGAGGGAGGAAGGTAGTAGAATAAAAGGGTATAGGCTTATGAATTTGAGAGGTGAATGCAGGAGGGAACATAGGAGGAATTGAAGTGGTGGTGATCATATATATGAAATTCTCTAAAAGAATTTTTAAAATTTTTCACATATGAGATAAAAGGATGCTAAAAAAAACCCCACACTGGCTCAGAATTGAGTATTGGGCACCAGATGAAGAAGGGTACTAAAAAGAAATGCCACACTAGCTCAGAATTGAATATAATAAAGGGTTATTTATTTAGGGGTAGACTCACAGATAACAATCCTCTGCACAAATGGGGAACAGAAACCGAATCACGTTGCCGGAAAAGAAGCCTGACATGTGCTTTATGTTAGCATTTGTAGTATAAGAGGCCATGCCAAAGTGGGTAGGTAACCTAAAGGTTACTGGCTGTAGGAATTCCTTCAGCAATAAAACAAAGTACAGTGTATACTTCTTTTTATTACATAGGCATGGAGGAAATGAAGACACAGAGAAGTAATTCTTGTGTAAGAAATACTTTTAAGCAGGTAAAAGGAATGTGCTAGGAATGTTTGGGTCTCAAAATGGAGTAAGAGATGCTCTATGGCATTTCTTGGAAGAAGCAGAGAAAGTGAATGAGGGACTTTGAAGAGTGGAAACTTTCTCTGATTAGGAATGAGAGAATGTATTTTGTGGAACATTCATCATTCTAGAGTGGCCTCTACCTGTGAGGTTATCTATCAGAGGTACTTCATTCTCACAGGGCAAGTCTGTGTGCTAGAGGGAAATGGCATTATGGAAATAGAACTTGGATGGAAGAGGGCAGGAAAGATTATTAGAAGCTGAGGGACCTTGAGGATATGGAATATACATGTATCATATTTCTGTGTAGAGAGCTGGTAGGTCTTCTAGGATAGTCTGCATCTTCTAGAACTTTTACTCCAATAAATACAGCTTATTCATATATCAGACCATGTAGAACCCTATCATTTATTAGTATTACACAGAGGCATGACATTCAAAATGTGCCCTTAATCCCAAAAGACAGTAATAATTAATGTTATTTTGAAGTATAATATTCTACTTTTCTGTACAAGTTGAAGGAGTAGAAATTGTTGAAAACTGTCCTTTCCTTTTCTTTAGGTCCACAGATTTTCTCCCATATGTTTTCTTTTTACTTTCAATTCTCCGATGAGGGATAAAGCCAGTATCGCTCAGTGACTTTTTGTAAAGCTTTAATCAAGTTCTAATGCTTCTGCTGAATATAGTTCATATCAAAGGAACTGTTTGGTCATCTCTTCCAACTGGTGTTCAAACACATTGACATAATATATTTCCCTCAGTAATACTATTGTAATTGTCCTACATTTTCTTGTAGCCATCTAACTTTTTTCCATTTAAATAGTATTTTGTAATATCACAGATATTTTGTTTTCCTAAATATAGCCAACTTTTTTACAGTAACACCAGTGAAGAGTTGTTTACCTTCTTCTAACTATCCTTCTTTTTCCATTAAAAATTATACTTTCAAATAAAAGAATCAGCCTTTGTACTCTGTCAAAATCTAAAGCCCATAGCATTTTTAATAGCCTTGCAACTGTATCCAAATCTCTGAAGACTGCCTGTAGACTGTTTGAAGTTGCTGTGATTCAGGTAGAATTCAGAGTTTTGAGAAACGCTAACCTTTCACTTAAAAGATTGTTTGGAGTGTGGGTATGTGTATTTTCTTTTTTATTTGAGCCAAGTAGAGAAAGACTTACAATCTTCCCCTGAACAAAAGAAAATGTTTCCATCCTCACCCCTGAAAATTTGGCTTTCCTTTTTTGTTTTGTTTGTTGTTCTTGGTTTTGTTTTGTTTTCTTCATCTCCAGCTCTCTGATAATGTGATACAGTTCAAGCAAATAGTGAACACAGACCTGCTAAAGATGTTCATAGCTGTATTAAATGGAGAAGTGCTAATGTGGCTAGGTGATTGCTGGTCATGTGGTCTTAAAGATTTGTATCAGCTTGAAATTCCATTCACCAACCATATCATCCTGCTAATCTTTTTCATTTTGTAAATATATGTATTTCTTCAATCCACTTGTTGGCACATAAAATAATGAAAGTAGATTGGAACTGGCACAGAGCATATACAATCAGACTTCTATGGTGTGATTTGGATTTGGACTACCACCGAGAGACTTAGGGAAGGTTTCAAAGCAGAAATTAGTGTACACATAGCCTTTGCCCAATAGTTTCTGACAATTGTCACACCAACTTCCTGTCAGCGACTAGATTTTGTGAAACTTGTCTTCTATACTAAATGATGCAAACAACATATATCTTAAAACAGAGCAAAGGAAGCAATCACGTTTTTAGAAAAAAAAATCTAGCATATTGCTACCAACACGTGAGATAATTATCGCGAATTTTACTCTGACAGACAATATTGTATGCCACTTGAACACGGATTAAGTTTCTTCTCCCTCTCTCCCTCAAAGTATTTTGGCATCCCAATTTTAACTTGTTTACTCTAGAGAATTTGCTTACTGTGGGGAAGCTGATAAATATGAATCAAATGAAAGAAAGTCAGTGATTACCATTATATCTATTTGTAACTTCAGTACTTTCACATTTTCATTAGCAGTCTGAATACTAATTACACATTTTTAAAAATATTTCTCTAAAGCAAATGATTGTAGTGTATGAAGTAGGAATAATATTAATTATTATTATAAAGACTAATTAAAAGTTGAAATGAAAGCAAAGCTTTCACAAACATGAATACCATTATTGTTAAATGGAAAAATGCACAGTAATATTTTGCAAAACTCTATTCTTAGACTTCTTTTTTAAAATTTATCTATTTATTTATGTATTTATTATGTTTACAATGGTCTGCCTGCATGTTTCCCTGCAGACAGAAGTTGGCATCAGATCTTATTACTGGTGGTTGTGAGCCACCATATGGTTACTGGGAATTGAACTCAGGACCTATGGAAGTGCAGTCAATGCTCTTAACCACTGAGGCATCTCTCCAGCCCCCTTCGTAGACTTCTTTATGTGACTCACAGATATACATAGAATAGTGGTGTGAATAGTGATGGGAATAGGAACCTAAGACTTAGGGAATTGAGTACATATAGAATCAGTCATTTCTTAGGATTTTTGAATGGAGAAAAAGCTATCTTTCCAAACAATGGTTTGTATTTTTGATGACAAAAAAATAAGTGCAAACGTATTTGTCTTCCGTGTTCTTTGCTGACGCTAAACACAGTAAGAAATGGAGGTGACAAAAGAACATACTCAAATAACAGCTTGTGTAATATACAAAATTTGCCACCAAATTTCCAGAAGCTGTTAAAAGTGTATGTGGAGTGAAGAGCAAAAGAAGGAAATACAGAAAGAAATAAGTTAGGAGAAAATGGCATGCTTTAAAATGATATTTTAGCATAAATCACATTGTAAATGCAACTAGAATAATAATTGTGCATAGCAATATTTGCTTGTTTTATGACCTAGGTTTAGTAGAAACTGGGTCAAGTGGGGCAATTTAGCAATGACAGATTGCTATGAGGTTTCTCTCATGGAACAGAGCAGGGCATGCTGAATTGTTTGTATTGCTCAATGTAAAACCAAAATCTGGATTTCCTATCTTGTGTATTATATCATAAAACACCCCATACAGACAAATTGTTGTGACCAGAGACCAATGAATCGAGAAAAATTAAATATGAACAAATAGGGACCATAGAAACAGGCTAAAGTTTGAGATAATATGTCGATTGGACTGAAGCTGATCAAATTATTTTTAGCAATTATGTAGTCTAGGGAAGCCCAAGAGGTTAACAACAATGTCTTTATGTGACTGTTTGGACAGTAGATAAAGAGACTAATTTGTATTGTAGCATTTATGTATTTGTCATATTCTGATGCTATAACGCTATGATGCACCTTCCTGGCTGCTCTTCTAGTCAGGCTGCTTTTGGTATTATTACCAGGCTTATATTAATTAAAATAAATGGGATGTGTATGAGAATTGCCTATACTTCTTCAATTCTTAACATATTATTTCAGTTTCCTAAAAGCATTATCAATAATCTCCCAGTTGCTAAATCTATTGAATTGTGTATTTGTGTGATATATACATTTTTCATATACGTACACATATGTGCCGGCGCATGTGTGTGTGTACACATGGAAGATTGATGTCAATGTTAGGTGTCTTCCTTTGTCATAATCTTATCTTGTAGAGGCAGAGCCTCTCACTAAGCTTTGGAAACTCAGCAATTCAATTAAGCTAGCTATCCAGTGAGCTTCAGGGACACACTTAACTCTGCTTTCCCAGTGTTGTATAATAGATATATGCCGTCATTGAATCTTTACCACAGACCTGAGGATACAAACTGAGCTCTCCATGCTTTCAATGCAAACTCTTTAAACACCGAGCCATATGTCCAGGCACTATGGTTGTTGTTGGTAGTGTTTTTTTTTTTCAAATGATCTCGACATCTGAATTTATTCACAACTGCCTGCTTCTCGAACTTCTTTCTTTCACAGATCCTGTTCTTTCTCCTAACTTTAGTTCACTAGTGCCTAGGAAGCTAAGACTATGTCAGTGTTTCCTTCCTCTATACTATCTTCCATTTACTTCATTGTCTTGCTGGATGTTATTGTCAGTCTGTCCTCTCTTCACTTTCTATTCTTTCCTTGAGCAATGTCATGCCCATAAATTATTTGCTTTTCATTTTTTATTACTGATTTTTATTGAACTCTACATTTTTCTTTGCTCCCTCCCTGCCTCTCACCTTCCCACTTTACCCCCCCCCCCAAGTTCCCCATGCTTCCAATTTACTCAGGAGATCTTGTCTTTTTCTACTTCCCATGGAGGTTAGATCTATGTAAGTCACTCTTAGGGTCCTCATTGTTGTCTAAATTCTCTGGGATTGTGGTTTGTAGGCTGGTTTTCTTTGCTTTATGTTTAAAAACCATCAATGAGTGAGTACATGTGATAATTGTCTTTCTGTGTCTGGGTTACCTCACTCAAAATAGTGTTTTCTAGCACCATGCAGTTTCCTGCAAAATTCAAGAGGTCGGTATTTTTCCTACTGTATAGTACTCCATTGTGTAAATGTACCATATTTTCATTATCCATTCTTCCTTCAACAGACATTTAGGTTGTTTCCAGATTCTGGCTATGATAAACAATGCTGCTATGAACATAGTTGAACACATGTCCTTGTGACATGATTGAGCATCCTTTGGATATATACCCAAAAGTGGCACTGCTGGGTCTTGAGGAAGGTTGTTTCCTAATTTTCCAAGAAATCACCACACTGACATCCAAAAGGGCTCTACCAGCTTGCATTCCCACCAGCAATGCAGAAGTGTTTTCCTTTTCCCCACAACTTTTCCAGCATAAGTTGTCATCAGTGTTTTTGATCTTGGCCATTCTTGCAGTTGTAAGATGGAATGTCAGAGTTGTTTTGATTTGCATTTTTCTGATGACTAAGAATGTTGAACATTTCCTTAAGTGTCTTTCAGTCATTTTAGATTCTTCTGTTGAGAGTTCTCTGTTTAGGTCTGTACTCCATTTTTATTGGATTATGTGCTCTTTTGGTGGCCAATTTCTTGAGTTCTCTGTATATTTTGAAGATCTGACCTCTGTCTGATGTGGGGTTAGTGAAGATCTTTTCCCTTTCTGTAAGTTGTTGTTTTCTCTTGTTGATCATGTCCTTTGCTTTACAGAAGCTTTTCAGTTTCAGGAGGTCCCATTTATTAATTGTTTCTCTAAGTGTTTGTGCTGCTGGGTGTATTTAGAAAGTGGTCTCCTGTGCAAGTGCATTAAAGTGTACTTCGACTTTCTCTTCTATAAAGTTCAGTGTGGCTGGCTTTATGTTGACGTCTTTGATCCATTTGGACTTGAGTTTTGTGCATGGTGATAGATATGGGTCTATTTTCATTCTTCTACATGTTGTTATTCAGTTATGCCAGCACCACTTGTTAAATATGCTTTCTTTTTTCCATTTTATATTTTTTGCTTCTTTGTCAAAAATTAGGTGTTTGAAGATGTGTAGATTAATATCCAGGTCTTCTATTCAGTTCCATTGCTTCTCCTGGCTGTTCTTATACCAATACCAGGCTGTTTTCAGTACTGTAGCTCTGTAGTAGAGTTTGAAGTCAGGGATTGTGATGCCTCCAGAAGTTTTTTTTTTTTTTTGTAAATATTTATTTATTTATTATGTATACAATATTCTGTCTGTGTGTATGTCTGCAGGCCAGAAGAGGGCACCAGATCTCATTACAGATTGTTGTGAGCCACCATGTGGTTGCTGGGAATTGAACTCAGGACCTTTGGGATCAGAGGTTAAAAGCATTTCCTGCTCTTCCAAAGTGTTTTTATTGTAAAGGATTGTTTTGACTGTCCTGGGTTTTTTGCTTTTCCATATTAAGTTAAGTACTGTTCTTTCGAGGTCTGTGAAGAATTTTGCTGGGATTTTGATGGACATTGCTATTTCTGGCTATTGTAAAGGGTGATGTTTCTCTGATTTCTTTCCCAGCCCTTTTATCATCTGTGTACAGGAGGGCTCTTGATTTTTTTTAATATTATTATTCTTTTTTTATTTATTTATTATGTGTACAGCCTTCCATGTGTGCCCGCATGCCAGAAGGGGGTGCCAGGTCTCATTATAGATGGCTGTGAGCCACCATGTGGTTGCTGGGAATTGAACTCAGGACCTCTGGAAGAGCAGTCAGTGCTCTTTACCACTGAGCCATCTCTCCAGCCCCAATAAATATTTTTCTCTTTTTTTTAATTTTAAATTTATTATGTATACAACATTCTGCCTCCATGTATGCCCGCACGCCAGAGGAGGGTGCCAGATCTCATTACAGGTGGTTGTGAGCCACCTTGTGGTTGCTGGGAATTGAACTCAGGACCTCTAGAAGAGCAGCCAGTGCTCTTAACCACTGAGCCATTTCTCCAGCCCCTCTTGATTTTTTTTTTTTAGTTAATCTTGTATCCTGCTACATTACTGAAAGTGTTTATGAGTTGTAGAAGTTCCTTGGTGGAATTTTTGGGATTGCTTATTTAAGCTATCATATCATCAGCAAACAGTGAGAGTTTGACGTTTTTTCCAATTTGTATTCTCTTGATCTCCTTTTGGTGCCTTATTGCTCTAGCTAGTACCTCAAGAACTATATTGAATAGATATGGAGAGAATGGACAACCTTGTCTTGTTCCTAATTTCAGTGTAATCGCTGGGTTGGCTTTTGGCTTACTGTATATTGCCTTTATTATGTTTAGGTATGTTCCTTGTATCCTTGCTCTCTCCAAGACCTTTATCATGAAAGGATGTTGCCAAAAGCTTTGTTGGCATTTAATAAGATGATCATGTGGTTTTTATTTTTCAATTTGTTTATATGGTGGATTATGTTGACAGATTTTCATATGTTGAACCATTCCTGCACCTCTGGGATGAAGCCGACTTGATCATGGTGGATGATGGTTCTGATGTATTCTTGGATTCAATTTGCCAGTATTTTATTTAGTATTTTTGCATCAATGTTCATGAATGAGACTGGTCTGAATTTCTCCTTCTTCATAATGCCTTTCTGTGGTTTGGGTGTCAGGGTAATTGTAGCCTCATAAAAAGAGTTTGGCAATGTTCCTCTGTTTCTATTGTGTGGAATAATTTGAGGAGTATTGCTATTAGTTCTTCTTTTAAAGTCTTGTGAATTCTGAGCTGAAACCATCTGGTCCTGGGCTTTTTTTGGTTGGGAGACTTTTGATGACTGTTTCTATTTCTTCAGCAGTTATAGGTCTGTTTAATTTGCTTATCTGGTCTTGATTTAATTTTAGTAAGTGATATTTATTCAGAAAGTTGTCATTTCCTTTAAGTTTTCAAATTTTGTGGAGTACAGGTTTTCAAAATATGACCTGATGATTCTCTGTATTTCCTCTGTGTCTGTTGTTATGTTCCCTTTTTCGTTTCTGATTTTATTAATTTTGATATTCTCTCTCTGCCTTTTGGTTTGTTTGGATAAAGGTTTGTCTATTTTGTTGATTTTCTCAAAGAACCAACTCTGTCTCATTGATTCTTTGTATTTTTTTTTTGTTTTCATTTTGTTGATTTCAGCTCTCGATTTGATTATTTTTGCCATCAGGTTCTCTTAGGTAAGTTTGCTTCTTTTTGTTCTAAAGTTTTCAATTGTTCTGTTAATTCACTAGTGTAGGATTTTTTCCAGCTTTTTTATGTAGGCATTTAGTGCTATGAACTTTCTTCTTAACACTGCTTTCATTGTGTCCCATAAATTTAGGTATGTTTTGGTCATTTTCATAAATTTTAGGAAGTCTTTAATTGATCCAAAACTACAGAAATCCATGAGATGCTACATTTTCTCTTTATCCAACTAATTACTGGTCAAGTGGACAAATCTATAAAGTATAGAATAATCTGTAGTAGGAAAACTAATATATAGTGATATTTTGTTTGTGTTTTAACAAATAAAGCTTGCTTAAAGATCAGAGTACAGAGTTAAACCTCTAGAGGCCAGGCAGTGGTGACACAGAGCTTTAATCCCAGGACTCAGAAGACAGAGGCAGACAGATCTCTATTAGTTCAAGTCCATCCTGGGCTACAGAAAATTGATCTAGTCTAAAAGAAAATCAGAGCTCACACAAAGGTGATCCCAGCACTTGGTATCACATGCTTTTAATTCTAGCACTATGGAGGTAGAGACAAGAGGGATATGGTTGGGCAGAGAGAGGAATATAAAGTGGAAGGAGACAGGAGCTCAGTGTAGTCTGATGCAGCAGTACAGGGATGCAGTCTGAGGTGCAGTCTGAAGCAGTCTGTCAGATGATATAATCTGAGGACAGGATTATCCTTTTCATCTGAGGATTCTGTAGAGGCTGGTTGCAGTGCTTTTTTGATCTCTTACTTTCTCCTCCTAATATCTGACTCCAGATTTTTATTAACAACAACTAGAATTTGTGCTACTATAATATTCTTCTTTATCTTTGAAATATTTGCCTCTAATGATCTAGAAATCATTTATCAATTGAATTGCTGCATAAATTTGTCCTTTTGTTTAAATCCTCTAAATTTTCCACATGCATTACCTGAAAAATCAGTATAATTTATTAACAAAATAAATAAAATATACAGAAGTTATTTTTTAAATATCCTTTGATTCTTTCAAAGTTGATTTAATAAGATAGCGTGTGGTTTGTATCATCTCCCACATCTTCTTTCTTTCCTAATTCAGGTACCTTAAATGTGAATACAGCAGTAGAATACCAGATCCCCAATACCTTAACATTTCTAAGATAATTATAAGCATCTCTGAATCACAACTTTCTGACAGATTCAATATTTTAATCACTTTACAGTTTAAATACCAAGATTACTTTGGAAGTGCCGAAGTGCTTTCTATTGTGAATCATGTGTCATCAGCTAAATTCTGGTTACAGAACCACTCTTCCTGGCAATGATGAAAGAGGCAGAAAATGCACAGCTTGAATCTTAGGTTTCTGGATGAAATTTCACATCCAGCATTGCAAACATCTTTTCAGCTTATAGGTGAGACAAATGGAGATTTAGTTCCAGTTAGTTATAAATGGGTAGTCTTGTAGTATCATAGCTAACTTAATTTTTTAAGCTTAGATTTCAGTGGAGATTAGTCTTACTAGCTACCTTTTTTTCTCATCAAAATGCCAGCATTTTTTATTTAACTCAATATAATATCTTTATTGAATATTTTGTAATTTCATACAGTGCACCCCAATCACACTTGCTTCCCATTTCTTCTAGGTCTTCTCTCCTATCCTTGCACCCCCCCACAAATACACTAAGCCCAATTTGTGTTGCCGTTGTACTCATTGGGGCATGGTCTAACTCCCAGTGGCCAGTAGCTTAAGGAAAACTGAGCCCTTCCCCATTACCAGCTTTCTTAATGAAAGTAACAAGCTGACCTAAATAGCATGGCTTTGTGTAGAACAGTGACTCTCAACCTTCATAGTGCTGTGGCTCTTTAATACAGTTTTTCATGTTGTGGTAACCCCATAATATAAAATTGTTTTCATTACTACTTTATAACTGTAATTTTGCTACTGTTATGAATATAAATATATGTGTTTTCTGATGGTCTTAGGTGACCCCTGTGAAAGGGTGGTTCAACTTCCAAAACTGCTGGTCTAGAAGATGTTTATACCTTCCCTAATATTGATAATATCTGTTGCTTATCAAAGATAGAAAACGCATGATATAACAATGGGCAAACGAATCACATGTCGTCATCTATTGGCAGTTCTTAATAATTATAACAAAGGAAATTAGATTGATTGAAATGTATTATGAAATTGTTATGGCAAGAAAGTTTGCTACAAACCAAAATAATTAACAACTATAGTGAATGCTGTTTCTTCACTGTTGGTAGTAACAGAGAGTTCATAAATCTAAGTATAAATTTTTTCTGCTTAGATTTTTGCATATGGCTTGGCTATATCTTAAAATAAAATAATTTCTAATTTTTATTTAGGTTGTGTCATAGGAAATTTTTGTGGAGCAGTTCATTTTTAGTCAAATTGTATGTGAAAATTCAATACAAAATGAAATACACCTATAGACTTGTAGGTATAGTGACTTCTACTCTTGCTTCAACAGTGTTTATGAAAGGTCTAGAATCTGGTATATGGCAGATAAAGTTCTGTGAACTCTATGACTTCTTACTGCTTAATTTTTAATATATTCTTGAGGATATTGTGGAAGATTTAAGGAAACGAAAATATTTCGGCTGGCAGTAAGGTTTTTATGGCAGAAGTTAACAATATGTCATGGAAGATGAGATGCCACAAATTAGGCAAATTGGGACTTTCTTTTTTAAATCTCAGGTACCAGTCTTTAAATAATTGTCTCTGAAGTACCACATTCACTTAAATGTAAGTAAGACAATGTAATTTTTCTTAGACATTTGTTTTTTAGTTTTACCATATTCCTGTTTTTCTCCCTCCACTAAGATGTACCTACAACTTTTTAAAATCAACCACAAGGTTTTTTTTGTTTGTTTTTTTTTTTGCAAACAGACTTGCACAGAAACATGCATGAAAACAATAGAAGCAGATTCATTCCTGTGGATGCAGTTGGCGGAAGGTTTACAATCCTCTGATCTCCTTTAGTTCTGTGAATTGCCAATCACATTGTTCTCTGTCAGCTCATTGCATGATTATTTAAAAGAAACCAATAAAAGGAAAGAATGGATTTTTGTAAACAAAGACACAAACAGTTATAGTTCCATATTTGACCTCTGATCAAGTGTTGTACCCCTTTATTTTTATAAAGTAAATGTTTTGGACAAAGCAGCATTAAACCTCACCAACCATAAAATTTTATGTTTTTATGGTAAGAGATGCATAACTATTTTGTGAAAATACTTCTCAAATGTGACTTGAAATTAATGATAAGTTCTATTTCCAGTTGGCTCTGTCATTGGCTCTCATCTTTTAGGAAAATTATTTTTGTATTCAAATTAAGTTACTTTTACATCATCCTTACAACTTGACTAACAAAGCCATTTATCTTGATGATCCATGTACACATTTTCTAATGCTTTTTGTATCAAATATTCTCATTAAGTTGCTAGTATATCTAGTTAAATGGATCAAAACATCCTTCCTTTTCATCCATTTCCTTTTTTGTTGTCATCCTTTTTCTGTTTGATCAATTATTATTTACTTTATAAGTATTATATTTTGTTTTATAGTGTTGTTTGGAGTAAAAACCTAGCTTACATAGCTCAGGAAAGGTTTTTACTTGAGGTACTTCTTTTTATTTCAGGCTCTCAAGTACTGGGCTGTATGTCAATACAGGGTCTTGTTGTATAGCCCAGACTGTCCTTGAATTCAGGACTGGAGAATTCAAGTTGGTAATTGACCTGGAGGCTTTTTCCCTGCTGGCTACCTTTCATAGAAATGCAAGTTCCTCTGCAGGCTGATGAGAAAGGAAAGTCAATAACATTGTACTCTTTTTGAACACTGAAATGTAGTCATAGACTGTTCATTCTTTTCCTGGCTGCCCAGACCCAAAATAATCACAGAGAAACTATATTAATTGCAATACTGTTTGGCCAACAGCTTAAGAGGATTTCTACCTAGGTCTTACATCTTAAATTAACTCATTTCTATTATTTTATATTTTACCATGAGGTTCATGGTTTACCAGTACCAGTGTGTGGGCATCTTTCTCCTTAGGTGGCTACATGGCATCTCCACGACTCTGCCTTCTTTCCTCTTCTATCTGCTTGGAATTCCTGCCTTCCTTTATTCTGCTAAGCCACTGACTGAAACAGTTTTAGTCATTAACCAATAAAAGCAGCACATATACAGAGGACTTCCCACACCACTGAAAGGTGCCATATTGACCCAGTAGTTGAGACATGCCAATTGGTTTCAATACCATGAATGTGGGAGGGGGTAACTATCTAAGTTAGTTTTCTATTGCTGTGATAAAATACCACAAGTAAAGGTAACTCAGGACAAAAAAGTTTATTTGGCTTACAATTCCACATCACACTCGGTCATCAAAGATCTCAGGACAATAATTCAAGGTAGAAACCTGGAATCAGAAACTGATACAGAGACTGTAGAGAAATACTGCTTTCTGTCTTGCCATCTATCACCCAAATGGCTGGGACCTCCCACATCAATCATGACCAAGAACGTGCCCTAAGTTGGCAAGATTGCTCAAAGGTAAGAGCACTGACTATTCTTCCAAAGGACAGGTTTCAAGTTCCAGCATCTATGTGGCATCTCACAAGTAGATCCAGTGCCCTTATCTTGAAGACACCAGACACTCTTACAATTAAAAAAATAATTAAAGAAAATGTCCTACAGGCTTGTCTATGGACAATCTGATAGAGTCATTGCCTCCATTGAGTTTCCTCTTCCAAAACAACTCTAGCTTGGGTCAGATTGACAAAAAACTGATCAGGGCAGTACCAATAACTTTCTGAATGGATATCAGGCCCATTTTACAATTTGTAACCCAGCCAAGTCTCTGGGGGAGAACATACTATTATTTTGATAAAAGTACTGTGAAAAAAAACTCCCTTTAAATATTTATCATTACATCTACAGGTGAGTGAAGCTCTCAGCCTTCATCAGAGTAACTTTTGTTGTTATTGTTAAAATAAATATTTACAGTGGGTCAAAGTTCAGGGAATAAGTGACTATAGAGTTCTCTGCCCTAAATGGCCATGCATATCATAGTTCCATCCAAAACACAGAGGAAATCTTGGAAAAGGGGGCAACATGATTGAAAGAGCATCAGATAGCGTTGGAAAAAAAAAAAAAAACATTATCTTCCAGGCTTGAAAGGAATACTGCACTCCGGAGCTCACAGCAGCTATAGTTGCCTGTTCAAAGATTAAGCCAGTCAGCATTCCAACTTAAATGTGGGAAGGACACATGAGCCTCCACCCCTAACTGGGAAGCTATTAATAGCGAATAACTGCTCAGCTAGAAAAACTCAATTTCCTTAGGAGTATGATACCTAGTAGGCTGACCATGCTCCAATAAATGACTCTACCTCCATTATCCATAGATGTAACACTAGTTGTATTCAGTACATAAGAAAAAAAAGAGAACATTAAATTTGGAGGAGCTTATAGGGAGGGGTTATCCAGGAAGAATAGGAGGATAGGAATGGAGGAGTGACTATAATCAAAATCTATTACATGAATGCATGAAAATTTCAAAGAGTATGCAAAAATGTTGTATTAAATATTTGCTCCAGTTGAAGCTAATCTGAAAACAACATGAATGTTTTGTGTGAGGGTACAAATGCATTTAGGTGTCCATTTATCCATTCATCCATCAACATTTGTATGTCTGGAACCATAATTTCCCAAAGGAAAGACTTTCAAAAGAAAAGTAGCAATGTGTGTAGCCATCTTTTAATTTAGATATATGTGGGAAAACTGAAATATATATAATTGTCCGTCTTTAAAGGCATTAAAATTGCTCTAAAAGAATGAAATCAGCTGTTGCTAATAATCTATTGTTCAGTAGTAGAAATAACTGTTACAGTCTTGGTAATTTCTATAGTCTGAATGTTTGTAAATCACTGAAGTTTAGGTATTAAAATCCTAACCCATAACGTGAAGGTATGAAGAGGAAGGAACCTCCAAAAAGTGGGTAGACCAGTAGGGCAAAACTGTAATGATGGGAATCAATTACATTACAAAAGTCACCAAAAAGAGCTAGATAGAATCTTCCACCATGTGATGACAGTAAAAAGAGGTCATCACAACATAGTAAACATCTTCTAGATGTTAATTTGATGATGCTTTGATCTTGAATTTACCTACTCCTAAATCTATAATAAGTAATAACTTTCTTTTTGTTTACAAGTCACCTACTTTCTTGTTTGTTATACTAGAAGTCCAAACAGACTAGACAAAAGCAATGACAGTATGCTTAAAGAAGTTTGAAGAAATTTTAATGAAAATACTATTTTGACTGTCAGGTAGGACTAAAGAAAACTCATAAAAAGATAAAACAATCAGGGTTAGTAACAAAAGGACCTTTTATTATCTCCTGGACTGACCAGGCAGGGAGAGGTAAATAGTGCCCCATCTGGAGATATGAGCCCTGTGATAAGGTATGAGCAGACTGCCTGCTTTGGAACTGTAATTTTTATAAGAGGGAGGCAGTCAGTCATTACTGACCTCTCCAGGACATCAAAATTAAAATAAATACCCTGACCCTTTTCTACTCATGCTTTCTAATCTCTTGCCAGTGTTACCAATGGTCCAAACCAAACAAAAGACAAAGGAAAAGGAAACTTGTTGGTTCTGATATAAAGCTCACTTCTTGGTTCAAAAAATTAAACAAGGCTGAGGGGAAGGAGGGGAAACTGTGGTTGTTATGTAAAATGAGTTAAAATCTTTAAACAAAACAAGACAAGATAAAAATGGTAGAAAGTGGGTTAGGCAAAAAGAGTAGAGGCTCATTTACTATTGTAGCCATTAGAGTTATTACTTTTTGCCTCCTGGAAAGAAAGAACAGCCTTTTTCAACTTTATCCATGCATCCAAACTACATTATTTAATACTTACCATGCATAAAGTAGCCTTAAGGTTTACTTTCTTCAATGGTCAAAATCTTAACCAAGATGCTATCCTAACTGGAACGAAAACCAGGTAACAAAAATAATAGTCCAAATAGCTCCAGATAACATTACACTATATTGCAAAGTCACATGAAAGAGCATGACGGAATGATCATAGAGATGCAGCTTAGCTATTCTAGGTAACTCAGCTACAGCCTGACTGAGGTGGTGACAGCTGAACTGAGATCTCAGGGACAAGAAAAATGTTTATTACACTCACATCTAAAAAGAGATATGTCAAGAGAAAGGGAACAGTGACTTTAAGAGCCATGAATAAGAACAGAGCTTCCATGTTAAAAGACAAAAAGAGATCTTAGTTTCGGATGAGATCTGAGACGTAGAAAGACAAAAATAACACGAGATTTCCCATTCTCTATTGCTGACATCAAATCACCCAAACATAGCTGAACAGATAACTTATTATAAGCCAGCCAGTTTTGTGACTAGATATCTGGGCAAGTCCTGTCTTTACAGCAGACATTTGGCAGTACTTGTTTTGTGCCTGTTCTGAGCTGGATTATTCTATAAGGTTTTTGTGTCCCTTGCATATAGGTACAGAGTAACTTTTCTACATGTGTTTTGTCTATTTATAATACCATCTTGGGATTCCTTGGAGCATGGCAGCATCAGGGTTCTCATAATCAATCCGTGACAACAGGTTTCCACCAGAGCAGAAGCAGAAGCCATGGTTTAACATTATTTGAGTTTCAAAGTCCTAAAATGTTACTTCCAAGGCATCTCATCAGTCAAAGCAATTCACAAGGCCAACTCAATTTCAAGCAGAGAGAAAATAGACTCTAGTTCTTGATTGATGCTTGCAGTCTTTGGAGGCCAACTACCATAAAATCTTTTGTAGGGCATAGTAATGGGTTTAGATTATAATCCAAATACAGGAGGAAGCTATTGTAAGTTTTAATCAAGGGTCTGATGTAATTGGATTTAGGCTTTACAAAGAATAGTTTGGCTGCTGTGGAAAATGGACTTCAGTGTTTCCAGGGAGCAGTCTGAAAGACCAATTAGAAGGTAACTGTAACACAGAGAAAGAAAAAGATGATGGCTGGCACTAGTATACTCTTGGCAGATACAGTGGCATATAATCACATGGGGGAAATATGGGAGAGGTAGAGCTGACAAGAGTACTCGATGGTAGACTTGAACTGTGGTGAGTTAGAGGAGTCTAAGGTTCTGAGATTTTCATCTGTAAAACACAAGGGATCATGGTGTCATTGAAAAAAATGAGATTTTGTGGAGGTTCAAGTCAAGACAAAATGGTGAAGGATTTCTTTTGCCAACTGTAAAACTGAATTACTTAATCCTGAATTTCTTTTTTTTTAATTTATTTGTTAAAGATTTCTGTCTCTTCCCCGCCACCGCCTCCCATTTCCCTCCCCCTCCCCCAAACAAGTCCCCCTCCCCCCTCAGCCCAAGAGCAATCAGGGTTCCCTGCCCTGTGGGAAGTCCAAGGAACCCCCACCTCCATCCAGGTCTAGTAAGTTGAGCATCCAAACTGCCTAGGCTCCCACAAAGCCAGTACGTGCAGTAGGATCAGAAACCCATTGCCATTGTTCTTGAGTTCTCAGTATTCCTCATTGTCCTCTATGTTCAGAGAGTCTGGTTTTATCCCAGGCTTTTTCAGACCCAGGCCAGCTGGCCTTGGTGAGTTCCCAATAGAACATCCCCATTGTCTCAGTGTGTGGGTGCACCCCTCGCGGTCCTGAGTTCCTTGCTCGTGCTCTCTCTCCTTCTCTCTTTCTTAACAAACTTCTCACCCTTCCCCCAAACCCAAATAAGAGCAGTGCTAATAAGTGATAGTTAGTACTTATTACATTCTAGGCACTGCTACACGAACTGTTTTCACATTAACTACTTAAAACTCATCCCAACTCTGTGGGGAAGGTACAGGTGAGGAAAAGCAATCTATAGAAAGATCACATACTTCCCCCTTGGGTACATAATTATTGATAGTGGAGCTGGGATTTGAACCCAAGAACCCTGAATCTGAAGTTGCTGATAGAGCAACACTACAGCACCTTCTTACCAAAGGTACATCCTATAAAGGTGAGGTACTTAAGCAAAAAGTTAAGTATTGGAAATCCTCATGTATAAGAAAAATACGAATTTAAAATCAAGCTGAGGACTATGACCCATAGCTCAATTTAATGTTTTTAGTATATGTTTTGGTACCTGAGATCCTTAGGTGTCAAATGTAGGAGATTTTTCAGACAGCATTGTGTTTACTTTGCTGATGGTATTTCCAAGAAAAGTATTTTAGGGTTCTGGTAAATATTTTTCAAAGATACTGCTTCTGTTGTTTCATAGTTTTTTAATATGCAAGTTTATTGAGAAATGATTTGTAAATGATAAATCCACCTAAATAGTGTAGATGATATGAGAATAATAGTCCTTTGTGTTATTTTCTTTATAGTCAAAAAGAAAAAAAGAAAATAGAAAATCTACAGCTAGCGTAAAAATATTTATAAGCGTATAGTAAATAGGAGACCTGGATTCAGAATGCATAAAGAAATCTTCCAGTTTAACAATGAAAACAAAAATATCCCAACTGAATAAAAATGACCAAATAATTTGAATAGACAATTTCTCAAAGAAGATACATTTTTCTTTTACTTTTATTTTACCATGAGATAGAGTTGGAATTGATTTTTGATCAATGTACAAATAAGACCTTTATTTGTATGTAGATATACAATTGCCAGAAAAACTTTTTATTGATAAGATTCTTCTTTACTCATTGGATTTTGCAACATAATTGTGAAAATCTAAATAACCGTAAATACTTGGATTGATTTTGGGGAGTTTAATTCTGTTCCATTAATCTGTTTTCCATGTTTTAAAAATTGCATATAATTTTATTATATCTATTACTTATTCATTTGGTTTTTTTTTTTGATGTAAGTGTACCATGACACATGTGGTGGGCACAGAACAACCTGTGGGAACTGTTTTTTTTCTTTCATCCTATGGGGTGTGGGGACTGATCTTAAGTTGTCATTCTTAGCACAATAAGCCATTGCATCAGCTCATGTTTTCCTCCCATTGGTTTGCCTTGTCCAGCCTCTATATGAGGGCTTTTGTTTTGCCTTATTGTATCTTGTTTTGTCCTGTTTAGTCATCATTTGGAGGTCTGCTCCTTTCTGAAGGGAAAAGGAGAGGGAGTGGATCTGTGTGGATGGGTGCTGGGAAGAGGAGAGGGTGTTTAAATTGTGGTAGGGGTGTATTACATAAGAGAAGAATCTAGTTACAGAAAAAAAGAAAAATAAAAGATTAAGTCATTTGTAATGTATGTGTTACATTTTCTCTTCCAATAAGAATATGTTTTTCTTTTCTTTCCTGATATATATATATATATATATATATATGCACACACATATATGTATACACACACACACTGTTCTGCTTCTTTGTTGGCTTCTTTGTTTGCTTCTTTTTGTCACCAAGTTATCGGGAAAAAGGAAAGCCAATTGAGAAAATGCTTCTTTCAGATAGCCTTTAAGTAAATCTGTAGGGCATTTTCTTGATTAGTGGTTGATGTATGAACACCCAGACTACTGTGGATGATGCTGCCTCAGGGCAGGTGGTCCTGGGTTGTATAAGCAAGTAGCTTAAACAAGCCAGGTGGAGCAACCCAGTAAGCATTACTCCTTTGTATCCTATGTTATAACTTCCAAGAGGGAAAGAAAAAAGAATTCTTATTATTTACTAACATAGTTGTCATTATTACACAGAGTACTGTACCACATATATCTATTTTCATGTAAATAAAATTATTGCATTGCCACCCATATAAAAATGTAAGATTCGGTTGTTTTAATGCTTAATAATGATAATATACCACAGTGTTATTGACCAAAGTATTAATTTTAATTTCATCATTATTTCAGATTATATTCTTACCCTTAAAAACTATACCATAAAACAATATGCCATACTACCCTGGTAACAACCTCTGATATCTTCTATTATATTTCTCAACTAATTTATTATATCTGCATGAAGAGGCCACATTGTTTGACTGACTTTTGCTTTCTGTTTGTATAAGTACACGCTAAGATGCTCGTATAATCATAAAATCACCTAACACTGTATCTAAGAATGTGTCTCCATCATTAACTAAAGCGTGTGTCTGTGTATGTCCTAAGTATGTATGTTTTAGGCTTGATAATTATGGAGAAACATTTGTTAAACAGTCATTACTTTCTTACTTTAGCTATTTGATGCTTATTTATTTCTTCAAAAACATAAAAGATTTAATACAGGCTCCAAGTCTTTGATTACTAATTCTATATGCTTGTATGAAAAAGAATGACCTCAGAAATTTATTTTTAAATTTGTATAATGGGATGACTTCCAAGAGAATTAGCATTTTTACAAAGGAACTTCAGTTGTTTTCACTATGATGGGGAGCTTGGTGACTTTTTTGTTGAAATAAATTTATTAGCTAAGATATATGCACCCCTTTCCCCCCAACACCATAAACTCTTTAGAATATGGTTTTTATTAGTAATTTTTTAAGATGCTCACCTTACTAGACCTGGAAGGAGGTGGGTGGTCTTTGGACTTCCCACAGGGCAGGGAACCCTGATTGCTCTTTGGGCTGATGAGGGAGGGGGACTTGATTGGGGGAGGGAGAGGGAAATGGGAGGTGGTGGTGGGGCGGAGGCAGAAATCTTTAATAAATAAATAAATATTCAAGTAAATTTTAAAAATATAATTCGAATATTTAAATAGTTCATTATAGCAGAGATGGAGAAATTACAAATAAGGTACAGTCAGCTCTTCCTTCCTTCCTTCCTTCCTTCCTTCCTTCCTTCCTTCCTTCCTTCCTTCCTTCCTTCCTTCCTTCCTTCCTTCCTACCTTCCTTCCTTCTTTCTCTCTTGAGGCAGTATCTTACTATGTTGTCCTGACTGGTTCACCTGGAACTCACTATGTGGAAAAGGCTGTCCTCAAACTCACAAAGTTTCATCTGTTTTTTGCCTTCTAGGTACTAGGATTAAATTGCTGTGCCAAGGTTAGGTAGAACTATTATAAGGAAATGATGAAAACATTGACTCCTTTTATAAAAATGAAAACACTTTCTTTCCTCTAAAGAGACTTCTTCACCTCAACACACACACACACACACACACACACACACACACACACACACACACACACACACACACGTCACCCAGGTTGCCTACACAAACAGAGATTACCTGTTAGATTCAGGGCCATATTTCAGAATGAGGTTTTATTCTATCACAAATGCTTAGAACTTCTTGATACTCTCACATGTCAATGACATGTGAAGATAATGGAGCTTATATAGTAATTTCAAATTGTGTGATTTTGTTAACAAAGGGTTTTATTCTAGTTCATAAGTGAGCATAAGTTTTAAAAACTAGAAATAGAATTTAAATGAGCCTTAATTATTTTCTAAGACTAAATTTTTAGAGGTAAAATTGATGAATTAATGTTTTAGAGAGGGTTGGCATGTCAATTTTGTTTTTAGAAATTTATTTTACAACAGTAATCAAAGATATGTACAAAGGTTCATGCAGAATAATTTTCAGCTCAGATTAATTTATAATAAAGAAATATTGGCAAATGTCCTATACCCAAAGACTGATTATGTAAATTAAGGAAGATTAATGTCATTGAACCATACTACACACTTATAGTCATGCTATAGAAGTCTATTTATTAACATAGGAATGTTCATATTATTGAATTTAAGAAAGTTGATGTAAAATATTAATAATGCAATCAAAATTTTGTGAATAAATGAATCTGTGAATACAACACCACATTTTATATTAGTTAAATGACAATTGTAGCTATACACACACATATATGTAAATATATATTTATATATATGTATATATATATGTATAAAATTTGATAAAATTGTAGTGGATTGTCTCAAGTTTTGGGTAGTGGTATTATGTATAATTTTCATTTCATTTTGTGTTTGTGTTTTACTGTATTATTACTTTTTGTGCTTATGCTTTTTATCCATATACTCACTTTTTTTTTTTTTTTGCTTGGGATTGAACTCAGAGCTTCATGAGTAAAGCTAAATACTCTTCCACTGAGGTACATCAGCAGACTCTCTAATCTTTATTTCACTTTTATCATAAAAGAAATATCTCTTTTATTATGAACTAAAAGTGTATGAAGCAAAAAGGAAACATTTGCCCTTTGAGAGTTACTGTGACTTAGATCCAAACGAATGCATAGATCTGACATCCCACTGTACCTATCAGCACGCAGTTATTTCAGTTTGAATATTTTAAATGTAACCTTTAACTTTTTGTACACTAATTGTGTTTTTGAAAATTTTTTCAGGACACTTGTTTGGTATCAATGAAGGAACTAATAATATGAATCATTCAATTTTATTAGTATCTATGCCATGAAGTCCTTTTCACATAAAGCCAGTCACTACCTACTTGTCAATATTCTTGAGAAATAGCAGTTTTGTTTATCTTATATGAGAACTTATGTGTAAGTGGAAGAACTTCAGACCTTCAACATGTAGCATGTATCTCAACACAGATTTCAGTGCCTTTCTTGTTAGAAGAATGAACAGCTATGCCACTAAGTACCCTAAGTTCCATGAAATATTGTCATTAATCAACTATCTCATTTTGTGAACAGGAGATATTTATTTCTCTATACTGAGTCCAAATTTTAAGAAAAAAGTCAGAAATGCATACAAATCAGTTTTAGTGTCCAACAAATGAGTACAAGTCTATAAATCCATTAGAAAGGTCAACATCTAACAGTAACTCCTCCCATCAATTGTTTTTCTGTATACAGTGTGAAGAAAGTTGGGGATAAAAGTACATTGTGAATTTTTACCTATATTAATCATATACGTAAGAAACTAAAAGAAACACAAGCCTACTAAAATAAGGGCTCACTGATTCCATACAATTTTTCTCACTATCCTGTATTCTAAATAAATTCAAGGCATTGTTCTAATGTAAATCTACACTTGTTCTGAAGCTTTTTTTTGGTGCTATTTATGTATTTATCACAATTCTAAAAGTACATAATTTAAATAGTTTAAAAGCTTTTTGAGGGCTGTTAGAATTTGCCCTGAGATTGCAGAGATGGGCTTGGTTTTTAAGAGGATTTCCTGCTTCTAAAGAGGACTGAACTTTGATTGTAAGCACCCATTTTGTTTGGCTTACATCCACCTATAGCCCCAGCTCTAGTGGTGTCTGATGCCTTATTTGACTTCTGTGAGCACCTCCATGCATGTGTGCTTATTGACACGTGTACAGGTACATTCACATGATTAAATAAAAAACCATTTAAGAAAGAGTTTGTCTTTGTCTCTATTCTGTGTTTCAAGATACATAGAAATAGTCACTCTCATTTAAAATTATTGTAAATTTGAGGTAATACCTCTCTTTGAAGTTGAGATGATGACCCTAGCTAAGACTCCTAGCAACAGTGGAGAGAGTACCTGTACTGGCCTTCCCCTCAAATCAGATTGGCGAATACTCCAACTATCATCATAGATCCTTCATCCAGTAACTAATGGGACCAGATGCATAGATCCAGACCAAGCTCCTGGAATCCAATCAAAGAAAGAGAGGAGGAAATATATGAGCAAGGGAGGTCACAATCAAAATGGAGAAAAACACAGAGAAAGCTTAACCAAGCTTGTGGAAACTCATGAACTCTAGACCCAAAGCTCTGGAGTCTCCATGGTACTGACCTAGGCCCTCTACATGTGGGAAACAGTGGTGATGCTTGGACTATCTGAGAGATCCCTGGAAGTGGATGAGGATCTCCCCCTGGGGCATGACCTATCTTGTTGGAGCCCATTCCCTATGGTGGGATGGCATGCTCAGCCTTAATGCAGGAGGAAAGGTGCTTGGTCTTATTTTAATCTAATGATTCAGATTTTGTTGACTCCCTTGCCGATTGGGAGGAGTGGATAGGGGTGGGCTAGGGGTGCTGGTGAGGGGGGTAGGAAGGAAAACTATGGTTGGAATGTAAAATGAAATTTTAAAAAAGCAAGTAAAAAAGAAAAACATTTTAAAATCTATTTTTTTTTTTTTTTGGTTTCTCTGAGACAGGGTTTCTCTGTGTAGCTTTGGAGCATGTCCTAGAACTAGATCTTATAGACCAGGCTGGCCTCAAACTCACAGAGATCCGCCTGCCTCTGTCTCTCAAGTGTTGAGATTAAAGGTGTGTACCACCACTGCCAGGCAGAGGCAGATGGATCTCTGTGAGTTTGAGGCCAGCCTGGTCTACAAGAGCTAGTTCCAGGACAGGCACCAAAGCTACAGAGAAACCTTATCTCGAAAACAACAACAACAAAAAAAAGAATAAAATCTATTTTTTATAATTAATACATGTATAGACTATAATGTGATTGTTTTAATATTCATTACCCTCTCTTGCACCTCTATTTCACATTTGCTGACTTGTTTTTCTTCCCAATTAGTTTCCCTCCAAGCCCCAATGCCTTTTTTATGTGTGTGCATGTGTGTGTTCATGTCTTGTGTAGGTATCTATATCATTTCATAGTTTCCTCATTACCCTCTGGCTTTTAGAGTGCTTTTGTCTTATCTTTCATGAATTTCTATAGGCTATGGAGAGGCTAATATTTATAGCCAAGCATACAATTGTAACTGGAGGTTTCTCTTCCACGTGCCAGTTCCCAAATAACCATTCTGTGGCTTAATAATTACAAACTGTTTGTCCTATTAGCTCAGGCTTATTATTAACTAGCTCTTACAATTAGCACATGTCTATTAGTCTATATTTTCCCGTGAGGCTCATGACTTGTTACAACACATCTTGCTGTTCATATGGCTGCTGGCATCTCCCTGACTCTGCCTTCTTTTTTCCTGTATCTTTGTTTGAATTTCCCACCTGGCTCTATTCTGCCTAACTATTGGCCAAATCAGCTTTTTTATTAACTGAAGTTAATAAAACATATTCACAGTATACAGAGGGGCATCCCACATAATACAACAGTTTCTTTTTCTTATCATTTTTGCCCAGCTGTGAATCTCTGCTTTATCCATTGCCTCTAAAATGTGACATTTTTGGATAAACATTTAGTAAACTGATACAATACAAAATTAATATACCCAAACCAGTAGCTTTCTCATACTCAAAGATAAAAGGACCAAGAACGAAATCAGGGAAAAATCCCATTCACAGTAGCCTCAAAGCAAACAAACAAATCCCATAAAATAAACAAAAAGAAAAATAGTAAATGTAAAAGTATTTGCTTTCATTCTGTACTGAATCTAAACATAGAAATAAATTAAAGTGAAAAAGAACATAGCTAAAGGACACCTTCTTAAATATGCAATACGAATAAAGCTGGAAGTGTCACTATATTGGATTTTAAATTTTACTAGGTAGCCAGGTGACATAAGTAGCATGGTACTAGGACAAAGATATATAGGTAAATGGGATAGAATTAAAGACACATATTTGTCCACACAGTTTCAACACACATTGGAGAAAGAACAGTGTCTTAGGGTTTACTATTGCTGTGAAGAGACATCATGATCACATCAACTCTTATAAAGAAAATATTTAATTGAGGGTGGCTTGCTTAAGTTTCAGAGTTTAGTTCATTATGACCATGATGGAGCACACGGCAGTGTGTAGGTAAACATAGTGCTGGAGTTGAGAGTACTACATCATATAGCAACACAAAGTAAACTGAGTGTCACTCTGAGGGAAGCTTGAGAAAAAAAAACCTTAAAGCCTGCCCCCACAGTGACACACTTCCTACAACAAGGCTATACCAAGTAGTGCCACTCCCTTTAGGGACCATTTTCTTTCAAACCAACACAAACAGCATCTTCAATACATGGTTCTGCAGAAACAAAATGTCCGCATGTAGAAGAATTAAACTAGAGCCTTAGCTTTTCCCTCACCTGAAAATCAACTCCATACCAAAGAGCTTAATATAAGACCTAAACTCTGAAACTGCTAAAAGAAAATTTAGAGAATATAGAATATTTATTAGTAATTTAATCTCACCCCAATTGCACACATTTCATGTCCTTGATGTATTTAATAGAATCCACCTGTTCCTGCACTTGTGTGTGTGTTCATGTGCACCTGTGCTCGTATGTATATATTAGAGACTTTGTTTTCTTCCTTTCTATTGCATTTTCTTAATTTTAGGGCTGTATTATTTAGTTGTATAATAGTGATATTTTACTTATGTTTTAATAAATAAAGCTTGCCTGAATATCATAAGAGCAAAGCTAAGTTACTAACAGTCAGGTGGTGGTTGACTTTAATACCAGGATTTGGGAGACAGGGGCAGATGTATCTCAGTGAGTTCAAGGCCACCTTGGACTACACAAGTTCAATACAGAACCAAATCCAGGTGGTGGTACCTCACGCCTTTAATCCCAGTACTAGAGAGTCATGCTTTTAGTCCCTGAACTAGAGGGAATATAAAATGGAAATATAGGAAGGCACTGGTTGCTTAGTCAGTTTAGTCTGTTTAGTCTGCTTAGTTTCCGTTTGCCCAGCCTTGGTAGAGGTAAAATTTCTCTAGAGGCTTGGATGCTTTGTTTCTTTGGTGTTTGGGTTGAACTCCAATATCTGATTCTGGCTTTTTTTTATTCGTGCTACAGATAGTTGTATGAGTCTCACACTTGTTGAGATACTGTGTGTATGCAACTTTTTTAAATTGTACTGTAGACATAACTGATAACTTCTACTCTAGTACTCTAAGTTGACAAGTATTTTATGTAAGGATGCTAAAGTCACTAAACCATTATTCTAGCTTTGGTGCTATTGCTGGGATATAATCCATTGTGTGAAGTATGCTCTTATCTACATAAAACTTCTCTAGTCATCTAAAAATTTATTTTGATTGTTCATTGAAGATGAGCTTTTATATTCTGTGCTAGGTATGAATATAACAACCCATTTGAATATGTAAATGTTGTTGAATTGATGGAGGAAGGTCATTGGCTAATAAAGGAACTGCCTTGGCCCATTTTATTGGTTAGAAGATAGGTGGGAGAAGTAAACAGAACAAAATGCTGGGAGGAAGTGGAAGTGAGGTCAGACTCCACAGGTCTCCTCTCCGGAGCAGAAGTCTCAGAGAGACGCCATGCCCCGCTCCTGGGCAGACACACGCCATGAAGTTCCGACCCAGGATGGACTAGGCTAGAATCTTCCCGGTAAGACCGGTGCTCACAGATTATTAGAGATGGGTTGATCGGGATATCAGAATTAGCCAGTAAGGGCTAGAGCTAAAGGGCCAAGCAGTGTTTAAATGAATACAGTTTGTGTGTTGTTATTTCGGGTAAAGCTAGCCGTGCGGGCGGCTGGGGTGCTGGGGATGCAGCCCCACCACCCTTATTACTACATTGAATTAGTTCTTTGGTTAGTGCACAATTGGGGTGAGGCTACATTTTGTCTTTTTGTGACTTTTATTACTTATGTTTTCTGTCTCTTGAATTGGATTTTTATTTAAAGTATTTCTTTTCACCTATATTTTTTCTCCTTTTTTTCTTTTTTGACTTAATTTTTCTTCTTTTGATATCTGTCTCAAATTTAATTTTTTAGCTCTTATTATTTAGGTATTTCTTATACTTTTAAGTTTCAAGGGTTCTTTATTCTTTGAATGTTTCATATTTGTTTATTTATTTATTTTAGCAAAGCATTTTGTTTTGTGCATTCACAGCCCCTCTTATGTCTATAGAACTGGGTTGGTAAAAATGTATAAAATTTAGTACCTTTGCCTGGTTATGTCTATTTGTTTTGATACTCTTCTTATATGTTGGAGATGTTTGTCAGTTGTTTTGTTATCCTTGACTGCCACTTCATAGTTAATCCTCTAAAGAGCATATTAGAAGCTCTGTGTGCTGGATGAATTTTGTTGACCATTGCTTCATAGAAATGTAATCTGGGTAAATTCTTCCCTTGGGGGAACACTTGAATTTTCTAATCGCCTTTAAGGAATAAGCCTGGCTACCAGCACACTCAAATATTAGTAGGAAAAGAATTTTGAGATTTAATATTCAACATATGAACTTTCATATAATCCCCCTTTTATTTTTCTTTTTTTTAAGTAAGAATAAAAATTTATTAAATAAAACAATAAACAAACCCAAAAAGTTTTCTATGCACTTCTTCATGAAACACTGTTTCTAGAAAGCATTTATTTATAGATATTATTTGAAAAATTCTAAATAAAAGATGTCTGTAAATTGTTAATTTTAAAAGCAAACTTCAGGTTAGTTTCACACTTTACTAATCCCCCTTTTAATACAGTAGCTCCATCTGTGGTTATTCTTAGTATCTCCTATTCTAGAGAGCCTTAATACTGTCTTCTCTAGACAATAAACTTCCATTATTTTCCCACTGATATGGAAAGAGCACTTTGCCATTTAAATTCAGTAAATAAGGGTTTGGATTCTAACTCTAGCAAAATTCATTTTCCTGCTTTTAACCACTCACTCATCTTCCAGGGATGTCTAAAAGTACCCCCACTGAGGAAAATTGGTGGCTTCTTACCATCTGTAACTTCTAGGCTTAGATCAGTGGTTTTTCACCTTCCTAATCCTTTGACCCTTTAATATAGTTCCTCATGTTTTGGTGACCTCCCAGATCATAAAAATATTTTTGTTGATACTTCATAACTGTAAATTTTCTACTGCTATGAATTATAATATAAATATCTGATATGCAGGATATCTGATATGTGACCTCTGTGAAAGTGCATTCATAATGGACTGGTTCTCAACCCACAGCTTGAGAACCAGTGGCTTAGCCATGCTAAGTCAGTTTCTTTTTTTTTTTTTAATTTTTTATTGAGAAAAAAAAATGTTTCCGCCTCCTCCCAGCCTCCCATTTCCCTCCCCCTCCTCCCACCATTCTCCCCCTTCCCCCACTCCTCTCCCCCTCCCTCTCCAGTCCAAAGAGCAGTCAGGGTTCCCCCCCACTCCGTCCATGTCTAGGAAGGTGAACATCCAAACTGGCTAGGCTCCCACAAAGCCAGAACATGAAGTAGGATCAAAACCCAGTGCCATTGTCCTTGGCTTCTCATTAGTCCTCATTGTTCACCATGTTCAGAGAGTCCGGTTTTATCCCATGCTTTTTCAGTCATAGTCCAGCTGGCCTTGGTGAGCTACAAATAGATCAGCCCCACTGTCTCAGTGGGTGGGTGCACCCCTCGTGGTCCTGACTTCCTTGCTCATGTTCTCCCTCCTTCTGCTCCTCATTGGGACCTTGGGAGCTCAGTCCAGTGCTCCAGTGTGGGTCTCTGTGTCTATCTCCATCCATCACCAGATGAAGGTTCTATGATGATATGCAAGATATTCATCAGTATTGCTATAGGATAGGGTTATTTCATGTTTCCTATCCTCAGCTGCCCAAGGAACAAACTGGGGACATCGCCTTGGGCTCCTGGGAGCCACTCTAGGTTCAAGTCTCTTGCCAACCCTAAGGTGGCTCCCTTAACTAAGATTTGTGCTTCCCTGCTCCCCTATACAACCTTCCTTTATCCCAATCATCCTGTTTCCTCAAGTTCCCCCATCCTCCCCTTCTCACTTTTCTCTCACAATCTCCCCTTTACCCAATCCCACCCCACCCCAAGATCCCAATTTTTCCCCCGGCAATTTTGTCTACTTCCCATAGCCAAGAGGACAACTATATGCTTTTCCTTGGGTTCACCTTCTTATTTAGCTTCTTTAGGATCACCAATTATAGATTCCGTGACCTTTATTTATGGCTAGAAACCAATTATGAGTGAGTACATCCCATGTTCATCTTTTTGGGTCTGGGTTACCTCACTCAGGATAGTGTTTTCTATTTCCATCCATTTGCATGCAAAATTCGAGAATTCATTGTTTTTTTTACCACTGAGTAGTACTCTAATGTGTATATATTCCACACTTTCTTCATCCATTCTTCCATTGAAGGGCATCTAGGTTGTTTCCAGGTTCTGGCTATTACAAAAAATACTGCTATGAACATAGTTGAACAAATGCTTTTGTCATATGATAGGGCATCTCTTGGGTATATTACCAAGAGTGGTATTGCTGGGTCCAGGGGTAGGTTGATCCCGAATTTCCTGAGAAACCGCCACACTGATTTCGAAAGTGGTTGCACAAGTTTGCATTCCCACCAGCAATGGATAAGGGTACCCCTTCCATCTAATCATCTACCTGTTGTTCAGACTGCAGCATTTTGTTTTCTGTTATGTCAATTTTGTATTCTTTCTATCTTATTATGTCTCCCTTTTAACTTTAATTTTTCTGCTACCATTTTTGGTATGGGAGGTCCTTCTGAATATTTGCTGCTTTTATTGGTTAATGAATAAAGAAGCCGTTTTGGGCCTGCACAGGAGAGAAAAGAGCTAGACAGGGAAATCTAAGCTGAATGCTGGGAGAACAAATGCGGAGTCAGAGAGATGCCATGTAGTCTCCAGAGGGAAAGATGTGAGCTGTCAGTTGGAACCTTGCTGGTAGGCCACAGACCTAATGGTAAAATATAAAATAAAGGAAATGGGCTAATTCTAGATGTAAGAGCTAGCGAGAAATATGCTTAAGCTATTGGCCAAATACTATTGAAAATAATAAAGTTTCTGTGTGGTTACTTCAGGAATCTGGGCAACCAGGAAACGAACAAGTGGTCTCCTCCTACTACACATTTTGATGGACTTTTGCAAAGATAGCAAGACACTGAAGCCCTGTTTTCAATCTATAAGTTGAAAGCCATTTCATCCCTCCAAAACAGGCCTGAGATATTTGGTCGAAAGTATGCCCCATGGATTTCTGTTGCTTTCTGGTAGAAGCATCAAGTTTCTCATTTTCATTAGCTTACTGTTTGTCTCAGTTTATGTATTCCTTCTTCAGAGAACTCTTCCAGATATATTTATCTCAGGAAACAACCCAGATCTCCAGATTTTTCTACAATTCCTAAACTGTTTTTTTCCCCAGAGAAAACCACAATCTGTAGTTACTTAATTAAATAATATGAAGAAAATTTGACCCAACTCCCTACTAGAAGGCTCATTCCTTGAAGGATGGAGGAACAATTTCTCTTATGTATATTATAACTTAAGTAGTACTAGATACAAAATGTGCACTAAATAAATATGTTATGAGATAAATAAAATCTAGAACCCTAAAGTACTACTGAAATACTCCTTCCATTTTAAATTGTAGATCAAAACATAAAGTGGCAAAAAGCAAGCTAAATAATAACTGGAGAGATGGCTCAGTCGTTATGAGCATTTACTGCTCTTGTAGAGGATCAGGGTTTGGTTCCTAGCACCCACATGGCAGCTCACAGCCACCTGAAACTCAATTCCATGCAATCCAATGCCCTCTTCTTGCCTCTGCAGACATTATACACATGTGGTGCACATACATACATGCAGGCAAAACACTCAAAGCTAAAATAGAAATAAATAAATATTTCTAAAAGCAAAAGAATCAAAATAGCATACAGTTCACATGTATAGATGACTATTTACTAATTCATAATTATAGTCTTGTATTTTTTCCTGCATACTTCCCATAAGTATTACTATATATTTTAAACTATCAGTAAAGAAACCAGAGAAATCTGTAACCAATAAGATTCATGTTTAGCTTTTGTAATAAAAGTTCACAAAAGCCTCAGATTTTCTGCCCTTCTAAAGTCCTGCATTAGCAAGATATTTTAAAAATTGAATCTGGCCTATGAAGGGAAAACATTTTTGGAGCTAGAAAATGTTTGAATTGGGGCAGTATTAGAAAAGAAACCAATTTATCGAGTGGCACAGCTGTTCACTGTATGATCATTATGATCCTTGTTATTTGGGTGCTGGTTGGTATTTATATCTAATTAGCTCTCTTACACACCATCAAGCAATCCACATTTAGGGAATAGAGCAAAACTAAAATATATAGAGTTTCAAGCTGCCAAAAACATGTAACAAAATGAATTCAGGTTTAATTCACTACCGACCAGTTATTAAGAAACTACTGAAATTAGTTAGTTTGCATTTTTACTTGTATGCATGTGGTTTTTTTTTTATAGCAGATAAAAAGGGATCAGAAACATACTTCTTCAGAAAATTTCTCCCTTAAATGGTTGACACTTTTTCTCATTACTTACTGACCTTGGAGAGTTGGACTGCTGTCAAAATGGGATTTTTGCAATCCATTGCCTTATTGATGCCTATTTATTGGTATACATATAACATTTTATAATACATTAATAAAAATGTCAGTTCTTACTATTTTTATTAGCAACTTATATGTTTCATAGCTAAAGCCATGTTTCTACTATATTACCACACATAAAATTACTTATGGGTGGATTAGTGTTTATGAAAGCACAAGTAGTCACAACCAAATTTGAAGTACATTATTTGTATATTATAAATAGCAACAAACAAGATTATCATATAATGATTAGGCAAAACAGTATAATGGCTCCTCCAAAGTTATATTCTATTTTCATTACATTTCTCATGACAACATTTAGATTTAGAGAGGAATTACAAATATGGTACAGAGATCTTATTGACTGAATGTGTTTTCCCTAACTTTATATGTTGAAGTCCTGGTGCTTAATGTGGTTTTATTTGGAGATTGAAGCTCAAAATAAGAAATGAAGCTCAAATAAATTTAAAAAAATGGAACCCTAGTCTAATAGGATTAGTGCCCATGAGCAGTCTCATATTCTGATGTCATTTTGCATTTTATCTTCCTCTTCATATGTGCACTTACTAAGATAAGACAATACAAAGAGGACATAGGAAGAAGGTGGCCATTCACAAGCCAGAAGAACCTCCAGTTGAGCTCAGTCTTCTAGTGAAAAAAAAAGAGTAAGAAAATAAATTTCTGTTATTTAACGTGCCTAGATTAAGATATTTTTTTATGATGACACAAATAAAGTCCCCATATTTCTTTCAAATTTTATGAATAGTGTAATGAGTCTTTCTCTGTCCTGCCATCCAGCTCCCAAATAATGACACAGAAACTTTGTATTAATAATGACAGCTCAGCCTATAGCTTAGGCTTATCTCAAGCTAGCATTTATAACATAAATTAACCCATAGTTTTATTAATCTATGATCTATGATGTGAATTTTATCTTTTTCACATTCTGTGTATCTGACTTGTTTTGTGTCTGTTTGGCTTTTCTGCCTCTCTACTTTTCAGAGACTTCTTTGTGCCTGTAAGACCCACATATACCTCCTGCCTAGCTATTGGCCATTTAGCTCTTTATTAAACCAATCAGAAAGTGCTTTGGCAAAGACACATCTTCACAGTGTACAAAAAGATTATTTTACAACATTTCGCCTCTAATAAGCAAATGGTTGTAACTATGCATAGTAAAACTATATATAATAAGAATAATTATCACTTAAGAATTGCATTTACAATGTCCAGTTTAATTGCATTTGGCAAATACACATAAAATACTCCATTATCAGTCCTATCTTGGTGAGGCCTAAGTTTTGTACCTAATTTACTTTCTATCCTACCTTGTAATATCAAGCCAAAACCAGTCTATCATTCTCTTCTGAAACAAAGTGGACCACTGCCTACAACAAAGACACAGCAATCTATGGACATAGAGGAGAAATCAGAATTCAGAATACACTCAATCAAACAGTCAGCACAACTGTGGTTCGAATTTGGTCAGCGAATATATTTACTTTAGACAGTTATGAACTCATAGGAAATAGGGATCTTGCAAATATCAAACTATTATGCCCTTTCATTCCTCTAACTTTTAGTACCTGACAATTGGTCAATTAACAAAGAATCTGTGCGTGTTTTACATGATTCACTCGGCATAATGCAACACCTTTCTATCTGAGGAGACTACAAATACAGTGCACAATTATGTTACATAATTATACACTGTATTATGCACAGCTAATGAAAAGAGACAGTTCTGCATGCAGACACATAGGGCTTCAATGTTTAAATGCTGATAGAATGGAAACTTTTTATTCAACTGCAGATAAAATGAATAAAAGGGTGGGACTTGTTTAGTTCAGACAGTGTAGTACTGAGATTAAGTATTTAAGTCATATTGAGTGAGACACTTTTTCTCAAGGGATCGATAAACACCATCTATCACATTGAAGGAAAGACTTTTCATCTGAGCCCCTAGAAATATTCCCAGGGTATCTTCCACCCTAGCCAGCTGTTGTCACAGTTTGACATTGAATTGGCTTAGCAAGGCAATAATGCCTAATTGCCTGCACCCTGTCAATTCAATATGGAGTGAGTTTGGTCATCCCTGTTCCCATTATGATAATAGTCAAATGAAAAGCACATGAAGAAGAAATGAAACAACTGAATCATCTCTCTGATGAATTGTCATGTAGGGAGAGAGCTCTTTGCTCAGTACTCAACAATCTTCAAAATTGCTAACCAAGCTACTTACAATATCATCTTGCCAGGCAAAATCTGCCCACTGCAAAAGCAGTGCCACTAGTATCTTGGGAGGTGGTATCCAATTGTTTTCTGGCTAATTTCAAAACTTTCTTTACAGGAAGAAATTCATGCCTGGTACTGTGAACCTGGTTAAAAAAATAAACACATGGCTGTGAAGGTCATAGATTCTAGAGGCAGGGCCTACATTTTATCTTGCTAAATCGACATTCTGCCAAACTATCTTCTAAATTTTTATTGTTATGTCCAAAGTTTAGAGCTACTCTCAGCCTTGATAAGAGAAACTTCTATTTTTAATGGAGAATGGTTAAAGGAAAGACTTATAATTGGTCAAAGTACTGAGAAAATGTGACTGCTGAGCACTTAGCACTAAATAGCATGTTCTAGTTAATTTCTATAATAACCAAAACCAATTTGTGCATGAAAGCATATATTCGACTTAAAGGTTATAGCCCATCATTGAAGAAAATCAGGGAAGAAATTTGAACAGAAACCGAAGGACCATGGAACAAAGTTCCACACTGCCTTGACTGGTGTAGGAGGACATTCTATATTTGTGTTTCTTTCATTGGTTGAATAAAGAGACTCCCTTGGCCTTTTGATAGGGCAGCCCGTAGATGGGTGGAGTAGACAGAACAGAATGCTGTGAAGAAGGAAAGTGTGGAAGATGCCATCCATGAAGCTCTGGCCTGAGATGGATGAAGGTTAGAATCTTTCGCGGTAAGACAGGACCTCGTGGTGCCACACAGATTATTATAAATGGGTTAGATCAAGATGGGACCTCCATGGCCAGTTCAGTTTACTTTTTGAACCTTCCTAGGGAACCACTTTCTCAAGGTTTGGTCTTCCTACATCAATCCTTAATCAAAAAAATGCTGCCACAGACATCATCATAGACATGTGCACAAGGTATTTTCATAGCAGGAAATAACTTAATTGAGATTACTTCTTACCACATATGCTTAAGTGTGTATCAAGTTTACAAGGTTATAATACATACAACACATCTATATTGCTCTCTCCAAGGTTCAAGCAACATTTAGAAAGAAAGACTATAAGAGTATAGGTATAGAGAAGAATGCTATACATTGTCTCCTAGACATGATGTGGCTTTTGCAACAATGAATCCACAGAAGCAGTGGTTACCTGCACAAGACTGTACAAGATCAAGATAGACAATATTTTAATGTGGAGTAGGGGATACAACCCCACCCCTTCCTGAGGATCTATTGGCAGTTAATGGTTGCTAATGGAAATAGATTCATTTTTTTTTTAGTGGTATACTCACTGATATGCTGCCAATTCTCCAGCAAATAACCCTAAATTGTGCTTATATAAGAAACCATAAAAAAACCCAGTGGACCACATTCCACTAGAAAAATCAGAACTTGTGAAAAAGAGGGGGTTCAGCCAGAGTGGAAGAGGATAATTACACACATTTATGAACTAATTAAAGAATACAGATTAATAAACAGAAATAATTGTCTGTAGTTTTTTTTGTTTGTTTTGTTTTGTGTTTTTGTGGGAATGGCACCCAGCCTCCAAATAAATAAATGGAGACTAATCCTTTCTCATGAATGCCCAGTCTCATCTTGGCTTGTTTCTAGCCTTATTTTTTAACTTATCTTATCCCATTTCTCTTTAACTACATTTTGTCTCTGGTCTTTTTACCTTTCTTTATTCTATATATCTTTCTTTCCTTCTTACTCCATGGTGTAACACAAATAATAAAAACCCAGAGACAAATATTGGGGTTCCACCTAAAGATCAGGAAAGCAAAACAGCCAAGGCACTAGAGAGCTCTTACCCATATGAAATCTTGATTGAAAGAGAAAATTCCTGTCTCGTCTTGCCTTATATTCCTCGCTGGTGCTGGGATTTAAGGCTTGCACCACCACTGCCAAGCCTCTATGACTACCTAGTGTGTCTGCTGGGATTAAAGGTGTGTGCCACTATTTCCTGGACTGTGTGGCTGTTTTGCATTCTGATCTTCAAACAAGCTTTATTTTTTTTTAATGATTTTTATTGAGCTCTACATTTTTCTCTGTTCCCCTTCCTCCCACTGCCCTCCCCCTTCAACCTTCTCCCAAGGTCCCCATATTCTCTATTTACTCAGGACATCTTATCTTTTTCTACTTCCCATGTAGATTAGATCCATGTAAGTCTCTCTTAGGGTCCTCATTGTTGCCTAGGTTCTCTGGGATTGTGATTTGTAAGCTGGGTTTTTTTTTGTTTTGTTTTGTTTTTGTTTTGCTTTATCTTTAAAAACCACCTATGAGTCAGTACAAATGATAATTGTCTTTCTGGGTCTGGGTTACCTCATTCAGAATGATGTTTTCTAGCTCCATCCATTTTCCTGCAAAATTCAAGATGTTATTTTTTTTCTGCTGTGTCCATTGTGTAAATGTACCACATTTTCCTTATCTATTCTTCAGTCAAGGGGCATTTAGGTTTTTCCAGGTTCTGGTTATGACAAATAATTCTTCTATGGACATAGTTGAACACATGTCCTTGTGGCATGATTGAGCATCCTTTGGATATATACCTAAAAGTGGTATTACTGGGTCTTGAGGAAGGTCGTTTCCTAATTTTCTGAGAAATTGCCGCACTGACATCCAAAGGGGTTGTACCAGCTTGCATTCCCACCAGCAATGCGGAACTGTTTCCTTTTCCCCACAACCTCTTTATTTATTAAAATACAAATAAAATATCACTACACTGTGGCTGGCTCTGTGGTGGGATGGCTGGTCTCTGGGGTTCTCCTCTCCTTTTTTCACTCCTTGCTCTTCCCTCTCCTAGATTTCTCCTTCTATTTTTTTTTCTTTGCATAGAAGCCCCACCTATCTTTTTTCCTGTCGAGCTAGTGAACATTCAGCTCTTTATTAGACCAATCAGATGTTTTAGGCAGGCAAAATGACACATTTTTTTTTGCATCATTAAACAAACATTTTACCGCATATACAAATGCAACAAATCCTAAACTAACATTTTGCAATAAAGCCATGACAATTTCATTGAACTACTGTGAAGTTCCTTGATTTGCTGCTTTTCTGTTTGGAGACTATTTTGCTTTCTTATAGGTTTGTAAAAATTATATGCTTTGCCCAATTCTGTCACCCATTTTGTATGTACCATTGAACTTCTGATACCCAGAGCACAAATTCAGCATACTTCTTTAACTGTAACTGGGAGAAGTGCTGACCATTTAAACTTGAAGATGGTTAGGAGCCACTTGTTAGCCACTCAGTGTGAGGCCTCATGGTCTGTCTATGTAGAACTTGGAAACTACTGATTCTGTAGAGGGGCAATGAAATTCTTGAAGAATGTGTGTTATTTAAGTGTGCAGGACTATGCTAAGGACCCAAGTGCTTCAGTCTCTTAGGAGTGGCTCAGATCAATGACAAAACTTTCTTCTGTTCCAAAGCAAATGTTGACAGTGTATATACGAAATGTTGACCATACATTTCAGTCACAAGATGTTACATCCTAAAGACTGCTGCTCCCCTACAGAGACTGCTCCTCCAGAGATTAGCTAAACCTGCCTCCTTCTTCAGCTACACATAATAACCTGGCCTTATTATTTATCTGTATGTAATAACCCTGTATTCTCCTTGCTAATTTGTATGGAATAACCCGGCCTCCTTGTTCAGTTGTATGAAATAACCCTACCTCCCTGTCCAACTGCTTATAAGAAATGTGTGCTGGGTTTTTGATGTGCTATGGATTTTCCATCCATGAGCCCAGCCCACCCATTCACAGCCTGTCTTTACATGTGTCTTGGTGTCTGTCCTTTCATCATTCCTATGTCATCGACGGTTAGGGTTCCAAGATCTAAGCCATGCAGCATTCGGCCAGTTCCATTATTAGAAATTTGCTCTGTCTGGAGTTTTCCTGAAAGTTTTCTTCTTTTACCTAGTTAGCCTCATAATAGCCAAGTAAAATGTGGTGTCTTTTCTTGATATCACCTTAGGTGAACATTGTTTTGATCTTTTTTCTTAATCCATAGAGCTTAATGTGAATATTGGTTGCTCATTGTTCCCCAATACTACTTTTAGACTTTTTTCTTTCAAACTTCCTAAAATCCTGGCTACTATTATAATCATCATCACTTGCCTGCTTTTTTTCAATAGGCTTTACCTGGAAATTTGAATATATACAACCTCTTAATTTTGTTTTCTCAAATTTCTCACTCTTCACCATCACTTTCCCCTACCTTGTCTATTTTTCCTCAATATTCTGGTTCTTTGTCACTTTCCTGTGTATCATACTTCATCAATAAAGAAGTCATTAGATGTGACATACTGCATCAGTATCAAATAAGAAAAGAATAAATTTCTACTGTCCACTTCTCACCGTTGAAATTTTCTTTCTATTATAATAGATGAAGCATAGTAAATCACAGTTAGTATGTGACCTTCATGGCTGAAGGGAGTTCAATCATTGGAGATGTTTGACAAGCAAGTGTGAGGACCTGAGTTCAAATCTCTGAACTCACACAAAAGCTGTTTGCAGTAGTGTGAGCATCTGTAATTTTAGTGCTGCTATATGAAGATGGAAAGCAAAGACAGGACAATCCCTAGAAGCTTTTGGGTCATTGAGCCTGGAATAAGGTGTATAAAAGCAACAAGAGACTTTATCTCAGCACAGGCTTAGAGTTGGTGTTTGATGTATTAGATTGTCCTCTGTCTTTCAACTGCATGATATGGCACATGCATATCCCCCCCTAAACACAAAGAACAGCAACAATAATGTCAACAAAACCAAATGACCTAGAACCAATAGTTTTTTTCTTTTGTTTTTGTTTTTGCAAAATAGGGGTTCTCTATGTAACAGCCCTAGCTGTCCTGGAACTAGGTCTATAGACAAGGATGGTCTCAAACTCAGAGATCTGCCTTCCTCTGTGTCCCCCAGTGCTGGAATTAAAGTGTGTGCACCATCACTGCCTGGTGAAAGAATAGTATTTTGTGACCATGGGGTCAATCTAATTCAGTAAGTAATCAGTTACAATAGAGGAAACAAAGGCAATAAATACGAAGAGTAGTGAATTAGTCCAGAGGTTACAGTTGTTAAAAAGAACAGATATAAGTCCAAACAATTGTCTGAGGGTAAATATGTATCATGAAGTATAAAATTTTTGTTTTTCCTGAAAGCGAGTTGTGATAAATGTGATAGAATGATTAGGCTCACTTGAATTCTGTGAATAACAGATATATGTGAAGACCCATATGCTCATGCCTAGAAGAATTCAAATACCTCTGTGATAGTAAAGAAGTAAAAATTCTGTGGGGAAAAATGTCTATGTTTTTTTTTACAATGGCTCCTACTCCAAACTAAAATAAACCTGTCCAAAAAACCCACAGGACATTCAGTGATGACTATCATAGAAAAAAATAGCATGCCAATAATACATGAAGGTCACAAGAATAAAAGAATAGGAAATAACCACATTTATAAATAAATTAATATTTATCAGAATAAACTACAATAAAATGAATCTCATGTATAAAACTTGATTGCAAATCAAGAAATGATGAAACAACAGAGAAAGAAGAAAGAACATAAATCACTAAGGAAAAAAGTGTATGAAACAAAGAAAACATATATCCATATAGAAAAATAAGTGATATAATCACAAAACAAGATACTATGGAAAATTAGATGTAGTAACAAAAATAACAAAATGTAGACCTTCTTACATGGGTATATATTCTTAGTTATATGATATGTTCTAGTGATAAAAATACCCCCAAAAAGGTAACTTAAGGGAGAAAGTGTTTCTTTTGGATAGGAGTTCAAAGGAAATTCCTGGTGGCAGGAGACTGAGGGGACAGCTGGTCACATGTGATCCAAAGTCAAGAAACAGAGAATGATGATTGCTTATGCTCAGCTAACATTATGCTTTTTATACAAATCCTATTTGATTGAATTATTATCATATAATTCATACATATGTGTTATTTGTCCTGGCCACCTGGCTAGCTTAGCCAAGAAATAACCACACAGAAATTGTATTCATTAAAACTGTGCTTGGCCCATTAGAGCTCTAACTTCTTATTGGCTAACTCTTATATTAATTTAATCCATTTCTGTTAATCTGTATATCTCCATGTGATAGTGGCTTACTGGGTAAAATTCCCAGCATCTGTCTCTGGTGGCTCCATGGCATTCCTCTTAATTTTTTCCACCTACCTAAGTTATGCCATATCAACAGGCCCAAAGCAGTTTCTTTATTAACCAATGAAAACAACACATAGACAGAAGGACTTCCTATACAAATGTAGCATATCTTTTTGGATTTTCAGAATGATATGAACACTCAGTACAGATCTTATAAATCTCTTGGAATTTCCTAGAGGATATTGGCATTCATCCTGTGAATGAAGTGATTCTTGGAAGCCTTCTGGATAGCCTTGAAATACAAATCTGGTTGCCATTGAAACTGAGCATGTAATTACAAGATTGGAATTCTCAGTCTTACTCCTCCTATTCCATAGACTCCATGGAGAACAAAGGAGTTGAAGATGAGTTATCACCAATGGCCAGTGACGTAACCAATCATATCTACATAATGAATCCTTTATTAAAATAATCAATAAAATGAGAGAAACAACAGAGAACTTCGACCTAGTTAAAGGTGTAGTGATAAATGATTAAGAAATATTGAAAAGGGATAGAAACTTCTATCTTGCTTTATATCCCTAGGTAAGTGTGTTAGGTTGTTCCATCTGGCCATTCATCTTTAATTTTATAGTATTCTTTATAATAAATGAGTACGTGTACAAAAAGTTCTGTAAGACACAGTAGCTAGCTTATAGAAGGTAAGAAGATCCTGGAAATTCATGTGTTATAGTTGGTCATTTAGAAGAAGAGGAGTCTAGCTTCTAACATAAATTGGTACCTAAAGAAAAACAAAGAACTGTGGGACTAAGCTCTCATCCCATGGGACTTGGTGATACTTCTAGGTAAGAACTGTCATATTGGATTGAGTTGTCAGATCCTGTCTTGGTATGCCAGAACTGATCATTTGTGTGGAGAAAACTCCACTTGTTTCAAACATATGTTGTAGTCTACTAAATATGAGTCTGTGGCAAAAAAAAATTCCTAGAGAGAGATAGAAATATTAAAGCAATAAATGATAGAAAATGAGGATGATGAATATAATACAATAAATAATTTAAAAAAGCAGGAATGAAACTGTTGCATCTAGAAGTCAGATGAAGAAGAGTAAATGTATTTGTAATTAGAGGGCTCAGGGAAGAAAAGTAAAGCCAGGAAAAAAATTAAGTGCATAGAAAATTTTAATAAGAAGTAAGAATGAAAGAAATATCCCTACAGAAAGATGTATTTAAAGGATACTATGCCTGCAAAAGAAAACTGAACCAGTACCATTGATGCTGCTGAATGTCCTAGTAAATTTACATGCTGTTAAAATGGAGAAAAGGATCCTTTGAGCAACCAGAAAGAAAAGAAAGATCAGGTCATGTGTAAAAAAAAAAAAAAAAAAAAAAAAAAAAAAAAAAAAAAAAGAGTTAACCTTTCTTTAGATTTCCCCACTTCAAAATTCTATGCCAAAAGACACTGAAGCAGCAGTTACATGCTATTAATGGTGGGAAAGAGAGCTAATGATTTCTATCTCGTCAAACTGTATTTCAAGAGTGAAGATTACAGATATATGTTTTTTAATTACAGGGAATTCAAAGGCAATTGTTTTTTTTTTAATTTTTTTTTATTAAAAATTTCTGCCTCCTCCCCACCACTCATTCTCCCGCCCACTCCCTAAGCCCCTCCCCCTCCCTCTCCAGTCCAAAGAGCAGTCAGGGTTCCCTGCCCTGTGGAAAGTCCAAGGTCCTCCCCCCTCCATCTAGGTCTACGAAGGTGAGCATCCAAACAGGCTAGGCTCCCACAAAGCCAGAACATGAAGTAGGATCAAAACCCAGTGCCATTGTCCTTGGCTTTTCAGCAGCCTTCATTGTCCACCATGTTCAGAGAGTCCGGTTTTATCCCATGCTTTCTCAGTCCCAGTCCAGCTGGCCTTGGTGAGCTCCCATTAGATCAGCCCCACCGTCTCAGTGGGTGGGTGCACCCCTCGTGGTTCTGACTTCCTTGCTCATGTTCTCCCTCCTTTTGCTCCTCATTTGGACCTTGGGAGCTCAGTCCAGTGCTCCAATGTGGGTCTCTGTCTCTATCTCCATCCATCGCCAGATGAAGGTTCTATGGTGATATGCAAGATATTCATTAGTATGGCTATAGGATCGGGTCATTTCAGGCTCTCTCTCCTCAGCTGCCCAAGGACCTAACTGAGGACATCTCTCTGGAACCCTGGGAACCCCTCTAGAGTCAAGACTCTTGCTAACCCGAAAATGACTCCCTTAATGAAGATATATACTTCCCTGCTCCCATATCCACCCTTCCTTTATCCCAACCATCCCATTCCCCCAGGCTCTCCCCATCCTCCTCTTCTCACTTTTCTCTCCCCATCTCCTCTTTCCCCCACCCAACCTCACCCCCCAGTTCCCAATTTTTGCCCACCAATCTTGTCTACTTCCAATATCCAGAAGGATAACTATATGATATTCTTTGGGTTCACCTTCTTATTTAGCTTCTCTAGGATTGCGAATTATAGGCTCAAAGTCCTTTATTTATGGCTGAAAAGCAATTATGAGTGAGTACATCCCGTGTTCATCTTTTTGGGTCTGGGTTACCTCACTCAGGATAGTGTTTTCTATTTCCATCCATTTGCGTGTAAAATTCGAGAAGTCATTGTTTTTTACCACAGAGTAGTACTCTAATATGTATATATTCCATACTTTCTTCATCCATTCTTCAATTGAAGGGCATCTAGGTTGTTTCCAGGTTCTGGCTATTACAAATAATGCTGCTATGAACATAGTTGAACAAATGCTTTTGTATATGATAGGGCATCTCTTGGGTATATTCCCAAGACAATTATTGCTGGATCCTGGGGTAGGTTGATCCCGAATTTCCTGAGAAACCGCCACACTGATTTCGAAAGTGGATGCACAGGTTTGCATTCCCGCCAGAAATGGATGAGTGTTCCTCTTACTCCACATCCTCTCCAGCAAAGGCTATCATTGGTGTTTTTGATTTTAGGGATTCTGACAGGTGTAAGGTGGTATCTCAAAGTTGTTTTGATTTGCATTTCCCTGATTGCTAAGGAGGTTGAGCATGACCTTAAGTGTCTTTTGGCCATTTGAACTTCATCTGCTGAGAATTCTCTGTTCAGTTCAGTGCCCCATTTTTTATTTGGGTAATTAGCATTTTAAAGCCTAGTTTCTTGAGTTCTTTAAATATTTTGGAGATCAGACCTTTGTCTGTTCCAGGGTTGGTGAAGATCTACTCCCAGTCAGTGGGTTGCCATTTGTCTTAGTGACAGTGTCCTTTGCTTTAGAGAAACGTCTCAGTTTCAGGAGGTCCCATTTATTCAATGTTGCCCTTAATGTCTCTGCTGCTGGAGTTATATGTACTCTCCTGTGCCCATATGTTGTAGAGTACTTCCCACTTTCTCTTCTATCGGGTTCAATGTGTTTAGACTGATATTGAGGTCTTTAATCCATTTGGACTTGAGTTTTGTGCATGGTGATAGATGTGGGTCTATTTTCATTCTTCTACAGGATGACATCCAGTTATGCCAGCACCATTTGTTGAAGATGCGCTCTTTCTTCCATTGTATACTTTTAGCTCCTTTATTGAAAATCAGGTGTTCACAGGTTTGTGGGTTAAAATCCAGGTCTTCAATTCCATTGGTCGACTTCTCTGTTTTTATGCCAATACCAAACAGTTTTCGATACTGTAGCCCTGTAATAGAGTTTGAAGTCAGGGATGGTAATGCCTCCAGACATTCCTTTTTTGTATAAGATTGTTTTGGCTATCATGGGTTTTTTGTTTTTCCATATAAAGTTGATTGTTGTCCTCTCAAGGTCTAAGAAGAATTTTGATGGGATTTTGATGGGGATTGCATTGAATCTATAAATTGCCTACTCTCAATCCAAGAGCAAGGGAGATCCTTCCACTTTATGGTATCCTCTTCAATTTCTTTCTTCAAAGACTTAAAGTTCTTTTTTTTATTGAGAAAAGGAAAAAAAAAACAAATTTCCTACTCCTCCCAGCCTCCCATTTCCCTCTCCCTCCTCCCACCCTTCTCCCCCTCCTCCCACCCTTCTCCCCCTCCCACCACTCCGCTCCCCTTCCCTCTCCAGCCCAAAGAGAAGTCAGGGTTCCCTGCCCTGTGGTAAGTCCTAGGTCCTCCCCCCTCCGTCCATTTCTAGGAAGGTGAACATCCAAACTGGCTAGGCTCCCACAAAGCCAGCACATTACGTAGGTTCAAAACTCCGTGCCATTGTCCTTGGGTTCTCATCAGCCCTCATTGTTCGCCATGCTCAGAGAGCCCAGTTTTATCCCATGCTTTTTCAGTCACAGTCCAGCTGGCCTTGGTGAGCTCCCAATAGATCAGCTCCACAGTCTCAGTGGGTGGGCACCCCCTCGTGGTCCCAACTTCTTTGCTCACGTTCTCCCTCCTTCTGCTCCTCACTGGGACCTTGGGAGCTCAGTCCAGTGCTCCAGTGTGGGTCTCTGTCTCTATCTCCATCCATTACCAGATGAAGGTTCTATGATGATATGCAAGATATTCGTCAGTATTATTATAGGATAGGGTCATTTCAGGTTCCCTATCCTCAGCTGCCCAAGGAACTAACTGGGGACCTCGGCTTGGGCATCTGGGAGCCACTCTAGGTTCAAGTCTCTTGCCAACCCTAAGGTGGCTCCCTTAACTAAGAATTGTGCTTCCCTGCTCCCCTATACAACCTTCCTTTATCCCAATCCTCCTTTTTCCCCAAGTTCCCCCATCCTCCCCTTCTCCCTTTTCTCTCCCCATCTCCCATTACCCCCATCCCACCCCACCCCCAAGATCCCAATTTTCTCCCCGGCGATTTTGTCTGCTTCCCATAGCCAAGAGGACAACTATATGCTTTTCCTTTGGTTCACCTTCTTACTTATCTTCTTTGGAATCACCAATTGTAGACTCCGTGACCCTTGTTTATGGCTAGAAACCAATTATGAGTGAGTACATCCCATATTCATCTTTTTGGGTCTGGGTTACCTCACTCAGGATAGTGTTTTCTATTTCCATCCATTTGCATGCAAAATTTGAGAAGTCATTGTTTTTTACCGCAGCATAGTACTCTAATGTGTATATATTCCACACTTTCTTCATCCATTCTTCCATTGAAGGGCATCTAGGTTGTTTCTAGGTTCTGGCTATTACAAAAAATACTGCTATGAACATAGTTGAACAAATGCTCTTGTCATATGATAGGGCATCTCTTTGGTATATTCCCAGGAGTGGTATTGCTGGGTCCAGGGGTAGATTGATCCCGAATTTCCTGAGAAACCGAAACACCGATTTCCAAAGTGGTTGCACAAGATTGCATTCCCACCAGCAATGGATGAGGGTTCCCCTTCCTCCACAGCCTCTCCAGCAAAGGCTATCATTGGAGTTTTTTATTTTAGCCATTCTGACAGGTGTAAGATGATATCTCAAAGTTGTTTTGATTTGCATTTCCCTGATTGCTAAGGAGGTTGAGCATGACCTTAAGTGTCTTTTGGCCATTTGAACTTCATCTGCTGAGAATTCTCTGTTCAGTTCATTGCCCCATTTTTTAATTGGGTTAATTAGCATTTTAAGGTCTAGTTTCCTGAGTTCTCCATATATTTTGGAGATCAGACCTTTGTCTGTTGCGGGGTTGGTGAAGATCTTCTCCCAGTCAGTAGGTTGCCTTTTTGTCTTGGTGACAGTGTCCTTTGCTTGACAGAAGCTTCTCAGTTTTAGTAGGTCCCATTTATTCAATGTTGCCCTTAAAGTCTGTGCTTTTGGGGTTACACATAAGAAGAGATCTCCTGTGCCCATCTCCTGTAGGGTACTTCCCACTTTCTCTTCTATCAGGTTCAATGTGTTCTGACTGATAGTGAGGTCTTTAATCCATTTGGACTTGAGTTTTGTGCATGGTGATAGATATGGGTCTATTTTCATTCTTCTACAGGTTGACATCCAGTTATGCCAGCACCATTTGTTAAAGATGCTTTCTTTCTTCCATTGTATACTTTTGGCTCCTTCATCAAAAATGAGGTGTTCATAGGTTTGTGGGTTAAAATTCGGGTCTTCTATACGATTCCATTGGTCGACTTCTCTGTTTTTATGCCAGTACCACATTGTTTTCATCACTGTAGCTCTGTAATAGAGTTTGAAGTCAGGGATGGTAATACCTCCAGACAATCCTTTATTGTATAGGATTGTTTTGGCTATCCTGGGTTTTTTGTTTTTCCATATAAAGTTGATTATTGTCCTCTCAAGATCTATGAAGAATTTTGATGGGACCCTGATGGGGATTGCATTGAATCTATAAATTGCCTTTCGTAGAATTGCCATTTTTACTATGTTGATCCTCCCAATCCAAGAGCAAGGGAGGTCCTTCCATTTTCTGGTATACTCCTCAGTCTCTTTCTTCAGTGCCTTAAAGTTCTTGTCAAATAGGTCTTTCACTTCCTTGGTTAGAGTTACCCCAAGTTATTTTATGCTGTTTGTGGCGATCGTGAAATGTGAAGCTTCTCTGATTTCCCTCTCTGCATCCTTATCCTTAGTGCATAGGAGGGCAAATAATTTTTTGGAGTTGATCTTGTATCCTGCCACATTACTAAAGGTGTTTATCGGCTGTGGAGTTCTTTGGTAGAGTTTTTGGGGTCGCTTATGTACACTATCATATTATCTGCAAATAACAAAAGTTTAACTTCTTCCTTTCCAATCCGAATCTTCTTGATCCTCTTATGCTGTCTTATTGCTATTGCTAGAACTTCAAGCACTATATTGAAGAGGTATGGCGAGAGTGGACAGCCTTGTCGTGTTCCTTATTTTAGTGGGATGGCTTTGAGTTTTTCTCCGTTTAATTTAATGTTAGCTGTCAGCTTGCTGTAAATAGCTTTTATTATATTTAGGTATGACCCTTGTATCCCTAATCTGTCTAAGACTTTTATCATAAAGGGATCTTGAATTTTGTCAAATGCTTTTTCAGCATCTAATGAAATGATCATATGGTTTTTTCTTTTAGTTTATTTATATGATGAATTACATTGTTAGATTTGCGTATGTGGAACCAGCCCTGCATCTCTGCGATGAAGCCTACTTGATCATAATGGATAATTTTTTAAATGTGTTCTTGGATTTGGTTTGCCCGTATTTTATTAGAATTTTTGCATCGATGTTCAAGAGTAAGGCCTCTAATTCTCTTTCTTGGTTGGGTCTTTGTGTGGTTTTGGTATCAGGGTAACTGTAGCTTCATAAAAGGAATTTGGCAATGACTCTTCTGTTTCTATATTTGGAAATATATTAAGGAGTATAGGTATTAGCTCTTCTTGGAAGTTATGGAAGAATTCTGCATTGAAACCATGTGGTCCTGGACTTTTTTTAGAAGGGAGGTTTTTGATAACAGTTTCTAATTCTTTGCGACTAACAGGTCTATTTAGAATATTCACCTAGTCTTGGTTTAACTTTGGTATATGGTACTTATCTAAAAAAAATGTCCATTTCTTTTGCATTTTCCAGTTTTGTGGCATATAGGCTTCTGTAGTAAGATCTAATGATTCTCTGATTTTCCTCTGTGTCTGTGGTTATGTCCCCCTTTTCATTTCTGATCTTATTAATTTGCATATTCTCTCTCTGTCATTTGATTAGTTTGGATATGGGTTTGTCAATCTCATTGATTTTCTCCAAGAACCAGCTTTTTGTTTCATTTATTCTTTGGATTGTTTTCTGAGTTTCTATTTTGTTGATTTCAGCCTCAGTTTGATTATTTCCAGGCTTCTACTCCTCCTGGGTGAGTCTGCTTCTTTATTTTTTTTTCTAGAGCTTTCAAGTGTGCTGTTAAGTCTCCAATTTGCGCTTTCTCTGTTTTCTTTTCTTTCTTTTTTTCTTTATTTTTTTGTTTATTTTTTTTAGTTGTTGAAAAAAATTTCTGCCTCCTCCCCATTTCCCATTTTCCTCCCCCTCCTCCCACACATTGCCCCCTCCCCCTATTACCCTCCCTCTCTCCCCTTCCCCCTACTCCATTCCTCCTCCCTCTCATGGGCACTTAGTGCTATGAACTTTCCTCTTAACACTGCTGTCATAGTGTCACATAGGTTTGAGTATGTTGTCTATTTATTTTCATTAAATTCAAGGAAGACTTTAATTTCTTTCTTTATATCTTCCTTGTCCCAGATGTGGTTCAGTAGTTGACTGTTCAGTTTTGATGAGTTTGTCGGCTTTCTTGGGGTAGCATTGTTGTTGAATTCTAACTTTAATCCATGGTAATCCAATAAGACACAGGTGGTCACTAATTTTTTTTTTTTGTATCTGTGGAGGTTTGCTTTGTTACCGAGTATGTGGTCAATTTTTGAGAAGGTTCCATGAGTTGCAGAGAAGAAGGTATATTCTTTCCTATTTTGGTGGAATGTTCTATACATGTCTGTTAAGTCCATTCGCTTCATTATTTCCATTTATTCTCATTTCTCTATTAGGTTTCTGTCTGATTTATCTGTCCGTTGGTGAGAGAGGTGTGTTGAAGTCTCTTACTATTAGTGTGTGTGGCTTGATGTCTGCTTTGAGTTCTTGTAATGTTTCTTTTACATAAGTGGTTGCTTTTTTATTAGGAGCATAGATATTCAGGATTGAGACTTCATTCTGATGAATTGTTCCTTTTATGAGTATAAAATGACCGTCTCGATCTCTTCTGATTGATTTTAGTTTGAAGTCAGATTTGTTAGAAATTAGTATGGCCACACCCGCTTGTTTCTTAGGTCCATTTGCTAGAAAAACCTTTGCCCAACCCTTTACTCTGAGTAGATGTCTGTCATTGTGGTTGAGGTGTGTTTCTTGTAAACAGCAGAATGTTGGATCCTATTTTCGTATCCAATCGCTTAGCCTGTGGCTTTTTATTGGTGAATTGAGACCATTGATATTAAGTGATATTAATGACCAGTGGTTGTTGACTCCGGTTATTATTCATTTTTTTGGTAGTAGAGTTTGTGTGTTTCCCTTCCTTGAGCTGTGCTGGTGAAGGGTCGCTAGATGTCTGAGTTATTTTAGGCAGTGTTGGCAATGTTGATTCTTTGGGTTGTGATTTTCATTCTGTTACTTTCTGTAAGGCTGGATTTGTGGCTACGTATTTTTTAAATTTGTTTTTATCCTGGAATATTTTGTTTTCTCCATTGATAGTGAATGATAGCTTGGCTGGGTTTAGTAGTTGGGCTTGCATCCATAGTCTCTTATTTCTGCAGTACCTCTATCCAGGACCTTCTGGCTTTCATGGTTTCCATAGAGAAGACCGGTATAAGTCTGATAGATTTACCTTTATAAGTTACTTGACCTTTTTCCTTTGCAACTCTTAATATTCTTTCTTTAATCTGTATGTTTTGTGTTTTGATTATTATATGGCGAGGGGATTTTTTTTTGATCCAGTCTATTTGGTGTTCTGTATGCTTCTTGAATATTCATAGGAATATCTTTATGTTTGGAAAGTTTTCTTCCATAATTTTGTTAAATATATTTTCTGGGCCTTTGAGCTGTATTTCTTCTCCTTCTTCTATCCCTATTATTCTTAGGTTTGGTCTTTTTATCATGTCCCATATTTCCTGAATGTTTTGTGATGAGGATTTGTTGGACTTGCTGTTTTCTTTGATCAGTGCATTTATTTTCTCTATGGTGTCTTCAGAGTCTGAGATTCTTTCTTCTATAGCTTGTATTCTTTTGGTTATGCTTGTTTCTGTAGTCTCTGTTCCTTGACCTAGATTTTCCATATCCAGCTGGCTCTTGGTTTGTGTTTTCTTCCTTGCCTCCATTTCAGTTTTCAATTCTTGACTGTTTCCATTACCTGTTTGATTGTTTTTCTTGGTTTCCTAGGGTATCATTTGCGTATTTATTCATATCTTCAAACTTTTTGTTATACTTCTCATCCATTTCTATAAGAGCATTTTTTACGTGCTGTTTAAAAGACTCTATCACTTTCATAATATCAATTTTTCCCCTTCTTCTGGATTAGGATGTTCAAGACCTTCTGTTGTAAGATCACTGGGTTTTGGTATTTTCATGTTATTTTTCAGATTGGTGGAGGAATTCTTGCCTTGGCACCTGCCCATCTCTTCCTTCAAATGCTGTCCAATGGATCTTATGGAACAGGGTCAGGTTCCTTTGCTGGTCAGGGACCTCACTGTCAAAAGGGCTACCTTGTTGGAGTCAGGCTATTGAAACAAAGGAACTCCCGCCTGCCCCGTTGCCCTCAGCACCCTGTCCCAGCACCCAAACAGGCTGAGCTGGCAGATCCCGTAGCCCCGTGGAAGGGAAGAAGGGAGGAGATTCCAGGGTGCAAACTGGGATGGGTTAGGGAGAGAGAGGCCTTAGCAGAAGGTAACAGCCTCTGCCGAATGACTGTGGAGTGAAGGGTGTCGGGGAATGTCCGTGCTCCATTTCTGGGCTCCTGCTGTGGGTCAAGAACACACTCACTCCTCTGATTGGTCTTCTGAAACAGAAGGCAATTGTTTTTGCAAGAATATTTGGGGAACTTACATGGGGATCAATTTTAGCCAAAAAAAAAAAATGACAAAAAAAATGAAAGCAAAAGATTGGCAATGAATGCAGAGTATATTTCTCTGTAAAATTGAGATGAAGCAAGAGTAGAATGTTGTGACAGAACAGAATTTAAATGTCATATTCTTTAAAATTATATGATCATGTAATTAATACCAAGAGGTAGGAGTAGAGAGTATAGCAAAGGATGTGAAAGTAAATGAAATGATCTAATTAATACACCTGTAGTAGATTGGAATTAAAAGAAATCATCAAAATATGTTATCACTATAATAGTTGAGGGAGTTAATATCTACATGCTTGGTAATACCAAAGAAATACTAAGAAAGAATATATTGTCAGTTCAATTTTATTACAAAATAAACACAAATACATTTTTAATGTTTGGGATGGTACATAGATGTACATCAGTAAGTTAAAGAATCATCAATTTAAGATTATGTTACAAAATAAAATTCCAATTTGTGCTGTGAAAAAGACATTTGAATCAGAATAATTTGCAAGGGTAGTGAAGATATTTACCTGGAAAGTACCTATAAAAATAGGTACCTGGCAAATGCTAACAAGAAAAAAGGTTTGCCTTCTTCATATAATGCACGGTAGAATTGATGCTGCAAAGATTTAAAATGAAAGAAAAGTATACTCTTTTATAGGACACATGAACTGATTATATATCTAGGGCAACTAGTAACATAGTAATAGCATTCAATATCAAGAATTAAGCGAAATAGAAAATGTAGAAAAAACAAAATAGTGGAATGATTATTATATACTTTCCATTAATATAGAATGAAATTTCAGAAATATATGACTATACATATGTAAGAAACTTAAATATAATTTATTATTTTACATAAATGACTATATTTCAATGTCATAACATAAAACATAGAATGATTAGTGTTTCATTAGATCCTACAGTATCCAATAATTTTTTACTTAATACAAAAGGAATTGCCGTTATAGTAAATCTAGACATTATAAGCATCATTTTAAATCATAAAATGTTTTCTGCAGATAAATTACAAAGAAATCCCTATAAATCGTAAGACACAAAGGAAAAAGTAAAATTAAGATATGTATTTATTTGAAACAAGTACAAGGAGAACCTATATGCCAGTAACTGAGGGATAATGGCTAAAATAATGGTGAAAAATTCAAGCCCCTAAATGTGTTAGTCAATAACTAAGCAAGTAAATCCATACTCCATCTTAAAGTTAGAGGTGGAGCAGCGAGGTAATTAAAGCAAGTTTTTCTTCAGGAATTAATGAATATAAATTGAACTAAATATTTAAAATATTGGAATTAATAAATTTAAATATATTTATCTGCAGTTAATTATAAATAAATGTCAAGGACTGCGCACATGGCAGATCAGTGAATATGTACAAATACATCTTGACAGGGTCCTAAGGTCTCATAACCGAGTGACATTTTGTCTACACAGGAGGAAATAAAGGTTAAAGAACCATTGACAACAACTATATATGTATTGAAGGTATATATAATAATATAAATAGAGTCCCTCTAAAATCCTGGTAAATTCATCAGAACTATAAATAGAAGAAAATAACTGTCCAATCATTCATTAACTGACAAATAAATTAACTAAAAAAGATTTCTGTTCAAATATAATAAATATCTATAAAATTTATATAGAAAAGATTCTAAAGAGCTCAGTTTGTGTCTTAATTATTTTTCTTTTGCTGTGATGATATGTCATAACTAAGGAAGCTCATAAATTTTGCTCTTCCTGTTCGTAGGGTGAGTCCATGATTATCATGACAGGGAACACAGCAACAGACATGTATGGTCTTGGAGTAATAACTGGGAGCTTATAGCTGATCCACAAGCAAGAGAGAGAGAGAGAGAGAGAGAGAGAGAGAGAGAGAGAGAGAGAGAGAGAGAGAACTATAAATGGTGTAGACTTTTGAAACCTCAATGCAATCTCCAGTGACACACCTCCTTCGACAAGGCCACACCTCCTAACCCATCTCAAAACAATTCCACTAAGGTTGTCTTAGTCTGGCTTTTATTGCCATGAAGAAACACCATGAACATAGCAATTCTTTAAACAAAAACTTTAATTGTGGTTGTCTTACAGGTTAGAGTTTTAGTTCATTGTTGTCATGGTGGAAAGCTTGGCAGCATGCCTGCAGACATGGTACTAGAGAAGTAGCTTAGAGTCTACACCCATATTTTCGGGTAGCAGGAAGTGAGAGGGACTCTGGCCCTGGATTGAACATCTGACTCCTCAAAGTCCACCCCCATAATGACATACTTCCTCCATCAAGGCTGCACCTACTCCAACAGTGCCATACCTCCTAATAGTGAGACTCTCTATGAGCCTATGTCAGTCTATTTTCATTCAAATCACCACACAGGTCCAACTAGAGACAAAATAATAAAATATTTTAGCCTACAGAAACTTCTCAAACTACCATATTTAGTGAAAACTTTAGCTGCCAAGGCTGTATGACCCAAGTTTGGTCTTCCAGCCTCATATGGTGAAAGGAAAGAACTGATTCCTATAAATTGTTTTCTGACCACTATATATGTTCTGTAGCACACATGTGCTTGCACATACATGTGTGTGCACACATAACATATACATATAAAATAAATATATTAAAAATAGATTTATAAAATGATGTTTACTGAAATTGAACAACTACAAAAGACCATAAAATCACAAAATTTAAATATTTTGACCATATTATTATATATACATTTATATTAAACAAAGATGAGCTATATATTATATGACAACCTACACCAAAGCCCTCCACTCTCCCTTCCCCTTGGATCATAACACTGCCATCTGAGGACCTGGTTGTGTGAGAGCTAGTCACCCCACAGGCATCTCTCCTTTTCCCTACCCTCTGGTTTTAATACTTCTAACACATATATTTTCACCCCTAATTCCTACTATATCCCCTCTTGTCTCAAACTCTATCCCCTTTTAGGTCACTACTTAAATATACTTTTCCAGAACCAGAGCTCTAAAACACCTATCTAGACCTTGTAGGTAGATATATGTTAAGTACACAGTATCTTCTCCTACAGCTGACACTAAGACTTTTTTCAAACCATCATAATTGTTGCTGTAGTAGACTTTTCATGTGAACATATATGTACATTCAAGAGATGGACTCATATGAAATAAAATGTATAAATAAAATCAGTAATACAGAGTGGGAAAACAAGAAAACAGACATGTATAGACCAACAGATACATAAAACAGAATAAATACAAAATATGAAACAATACTTATAGATGATATGTTCTTAATATAAAAAAAAAACTGATGACAAGATAACTGAAATGCCAGAGAAAGGTTTTAGGAGTTCTAGTCAAAAAGTTCAAAGACCAAATAGAGGATTTACATAAACAAAGAACTTAAGACTGGGAAAAGAAACTTAAAAATCAATTTAAGTCACAGACAATAAAGTTATCTAAGTAGATGAAAAGATCAATAATGTTGAGAAAAATATTGTAATATATTGAGGAAAAATTCAGCAAGGAAATAGAGACATTGAAAAAGAACCAAACAGGAATTTTGGAAATGAACAGATCAGTTAGTCCTTTAATTAATGTATAGAAACCATTATATTCAGACAATAACAGGTAAAAACACAAATCTCATAGATGGAGGAAAATGTGAGATAATAATATAGAGAGACATATATGAACTGATAAACATGACCAAAATTTCCAACAAGTCTAGTATAAACCCTAGACATCAAATCTATGAATTCATGGTATAGAGGAGCCAAAATAAAAACTAATGGCATAGACAGGCTATTCAATGTAGTTATAGCAAAGAAGTTTCAATTCCTAGAGAAAGAAGTAGATATCCAAAACAAAAAATAATAGAACCTTAAATATACATGACTGTAGAAGAACCTCTCTATGACAAATTTTAGTCATGATGTCACAAATAAGTGGCAAGGAGGCAGTACTAAAACATATAAAGCAGTGGTTCTCACTTTTCCTAATGCTGTGATATTTTAATACAGTTCCTTACATTGTGGTAATGTTCAAACATGAAATTATCTTTATTGCTAATTCATAACTGTAATTTTGCTACTGTTATAAATCATAATGTAAATATTTTTAGATTTAGAGTTTTGCCAAAGGTGCCATGACCCAGAAGTTGCGAACCACAGCTATGAGAGAAAATGCCAAAAACGGAAGCAGAAATATCAAAATAATATCGATTTTGTTGTCAACAACCTGAAACTGAAAGCATGCCATGATATATTTCAAGCCTTGAAAGCAAATACTTGTCAACCAAGATTGTTTCATCCAGCTAAACTACCTATGAAAATAAATGGAGAAATAAGAATATTTCCAGACAAAGTCAAAGCAGAGGGTAGGGGAAAGGAAAATGGGTGGAGCAGTATGTATTCTACTAAACATCATGAAGTATGCTTGAAGAGCCAAAAGGAAACCTTTTACTTTGTATGCTATTTAAAACAAAACAAACCCAAACAAACAAACAAACAAACAAACAAACAAAAAGATCTTAAAACTTAAGGCATTCCTTAAAAAAAAGAAAGAAAAAATACATTGATGGCTAGGAGAACTGACCTATAAGAAATACTAAAGGAAACAAATATCCTTCATTATTCCCCACAAAAGAATGTTTACACACATACAAAGGTCTAAGCAAAGAATTGGTTCACTCATTTACAAAACCTGAAATGGCCTATGATTTATTATGGAAGGCCAGTGATATACTGGTGAAAATTTAAGAACCAATGATTAAAGTTTTAGTGGTGGCCAGGAGAAGGTATATGTCTTCTGTCATTCTGACAGAAAAAAAAGAAACTTCCTATTGTTTTTATCCTTTCTAGGTCTCAGTGGATGTACTTAGGTACACTGGAGAAAACTATCTTTTTCACTCATTCCACAGATTCAAATGCTAATCTCATCGGGAAACAATATGAAAGATATACCCACAAATATTATTTCATCTGGTCATCACATGCTGTTGTAAAGTTGACTCATAAAATTTTCAATTGCAAGTTCCCAAAGCAAATGAAATGATTTTACTCCACTAAGCTCTTCCAATTTGCACGAAGAAATAGATAACTAATAAGATTCTTACGTTAGTAATAGAAGTAGAATACACTGTGATACATGACTTTATAATTAACTGCAATAAACTAATTTCTTGGACATAGAAATGTATGTGGATGGGATTTTTATGAATATCTCAGTCTAAGAGAAAAGAAAGGAAATGAGGGCACATAAAGTTTTATTTTTTTTGTGATTTAGTTACTATTAATCTAAAACAAAAATGAAGTTGAGATGTTAGAGTAATGTAGAGAATACAATATTGCGGACAAAATGTAAACCTGAATTTGGAGGTTGCTGGGAAATGAATGCAGTGATAAAATAAGACCAGAGTCTCTAAAGTTGGCAGAGGTTTACAACTTGACAGCTATTTGTATAACTCATAGTTGAAGAAGTTCAGACTTGATGGAAATGACTCATCTGTGTTTTGTGCATGTGCATCTCTACAAACATACAATAAAATAAGTGTAGATGCCAACAGAAATTTTAGAACACCACTAAGATTATAACCCAACACTCAAAATAAAAGACAAGAGAACTAAAATTGTACACTAAAATGTCAATTTACAAAAAGACTTTTAATGTGAGAATAAGGAATCAAAATGACATGACATATAGAAAAACAATGGCAGATATAAGGACTGACTTATTAGTGCTACCTCAAATTGAAATAAATTGCATTTTACCATTCAAAGACCAACATTGACAAAATGTGATTTTTAAATGACTAAATTACGTGATGTCTATAAAAGACATATTTTAGATTCATAAGCATCAAATTCCAGGTAAATTGATAGAAAAAATATTTATTGTTAGAACATGATGTGAAATAGTGCTGGAGTGACTGCCTAATACCATGCAAAAATTCTTACTAAAGACACAAGGGGACATTTTGTAATGATAACTAAATCACCCCATTAAGAAGGCCTAATAATAATAAGTGCATATGTAGCTAAAGCTAAAATCTTAAACATTTTTAGACTTGATAGAAATAGTTCAACAATAACTGAAGATCAATATAACACAAATATAGATTATCACCCATAAAGTAAAATAAGTAATCACAATATAAACCAATTATGCTTAATAGCAATACATATAAGAAGATACCAGAAAATGGAAAGATTTCCCATGTTCTTGAATAGGGAGGATCAACATAATAAAAATGACAATCCTACCAAAAGCAATCTCTAGATTCTGAAGTAATAAGAGTGGCGGGGCTGCGTTCTCAGCACCCCCAGCCGCCTGCCCAGCTAGCTTATGCCCAAAATAATTACACAGACACTGTATTCTTTTAATCACTGCTTGGCCCTTTAGCCCTAGCCCTTACTGGCTAATCCTGTTATCCCGATCAACCCATCTCTAATAATCTGTGAGAACCGGTCTTACCGGGAAGATTCTAGCCTAGTCCATCCTGGGTCGGAGCTTCATAGCGTGCGTCTGCCCAGGAGCCAGGAGCATGGCATCTCTCTCAGGCGTCTGCTCCCGAGAGGACAGCGGTCGAGTCTCTGACCTCACTTCCTCTTCCTCCCAGCGTTCTGTTCTGCCTACTCCTCCCACCTATCCTCTAACCAATAAAATGGGCCAGGGCAGTGCCTTTATTAGCCAATGACCTTCCTCCATCAAATGTAATCTCCATCAAATGTAATCCCCATCAAAATCCCAACACAATTCTTCACAGACTTTGGAAGAACAATAATCAACTTCAAATGAAAAAAAAAAAAAGAAACCCAGAATATCCAAACAATCCTGTACAATAAAGGAACTTCTGGAGGCATCACCATCCCTGACACTGAGCTCTATTACAGAGCTACAGTAAGGAAAACAGCTTGGTATTGGCATAAAAATAGAAAGGTTGACCAATGGAAAAGAATCAAAGACCCAGATATTAATTAACACCTATGAACACCTGCAAAGAAGCTAAAATTATACAATGAAAAAATAGAAAGCATCTTCAACAAATGGTACTGACTTAACTGGATGCCAACATGTAGAAGAATGAAAATAGATCCATATCTATTCCCATACACAAAATAATTAAGGACCTCACTATAAATCCGACTATACTGAACCTGATAGAAGATAAGGTGGGAAGTAGCCTTCAGTGCTTGGGCAAAGAAGACCACTTCCTAAATATAACCCCAGTGGCACAAACACTGAGAACAACAATAAATAAATGGGACCTCCTGAAACAGGGAAACTTCTGTGAAGCATAGGACAGTCAATAAGACAAAAAGGCAGCCTACTCAATGGGAAAATATCTTCACCAACCCCACATTAGACAAAGGACTGATCTCCAAAATATATAAAGAACTCAAGAAATTGGGCATCAAAATTCCTAATAGCCCAAATAAAAAATGGGGTACAGAACTGAACAGAAGATTCTCAACAGAAGTAAGGCTGAAAGGCACATAAAGAAATGTTCAACATCCTTAGCTATCAGCCATCAAATCAAAACAACTCTAAAATACCATCTTGCCCCTCTCAGATGGCTGAGATCAAAAACACCAGTGATAGCTTGAGAGGATGTGGAGTAAGGGGAACACTCATCCATTGCTGGTGGGAATGCAAACTTGTACAACCACTTTGGAAATCAGTATGGTGGTTTCTCAGAAAATTGGAAATCAACCTACCTCAGGGTCCAGGAATATAACCAAAAGATGCTCAATCATACTACAAAGACATATGTTCAGCAATGTTCAAAGCAGCATTATTTGTAATAGCCAGAACCTGGAAATAACCTAGATGCCCCTCACTCAAGGAATGGATAAAGAAAACATGGCACAATTACACATTAGAATACTACTCAGTGGTAAAAAAAAACAATGAAATCTTGACTTTTTCATGTAAGTGGATGGAATTAGAAAACACCATCCTGAGTGACATAAGTCAGACCCAAGAGGATGAATATGATATGTACTCACTTGTAAGTGGTCACTATCTATAAACAAAGGATATTGAGGCTACAGTTTATGATCCTAGAGGATATAAGTAACAAGGTGAACTTCACAAAAGCCATATAGATCCACCTGAAAAGTCAAAATAGACAAGATCGTCTGACAAAATTGGGAACACACAGGTGGAGAGAGAAGGTAGGGTAGAAGGTGAAGAGGACAAGAGGAGGGGAGAGGAAAGGAGAACTTGAGGGAATGGGAGAGTTGAGGTGGAGGAAGGACAGAGATGAGAGCAAGGAAAGAGATATCTTGATTGAGGGAGCCATTATTGGGTTAGCAAGAAACTGGCTCTAGAGAAATTCCCCCAAATTCACAAGGATAACTGCAGCTAAGACCATAAGCAATAGAGGAGAAGGTGCCCAAAATGGCCTTGCCCTGTAGTCAAACTAATGAATATCTTAAATATCACCATAGAACCTTCATCTAGCAACTAATGAAAACAGAGGCAAAGACCCACATGGGAGCACTGAACTGGGTTCCCAAAGTCCAGTTAAAGAGTGGGAGGAGGGAAACTATGTGAAAAGTGGTCAAGGCCATGAAGGGTATGTTGTTCTTTTTTAAAAAATGCTGCAAGATCCCCGCGGCAGTAGGCAGCAGAAGTGCTATAGGTCCCAAATGGTGGCAGCGGGCCATGTGGTGGCAGGCAGCGGGCTCTGGGAGCAGCCAGTCCCAGGCAGAAATGGCTGCCGGTCCCAGAGTGGTGGCCTGAGTGGTGGCAGCAGGCCATGTGGCAGCAGACAGCAGGCCCTGGGAGCAGCCAGTCCCAGGCAGAGACAGCTGCTGGTCCTAGAGCAGCAGCCCGAGCAGTGGTGGCCAGCCGTGTGGCGGCAGACAGCGGGCCCTGGTAGCAGCCAGTCCCAGGCAGAGACAGCTGCTGGTCCCAGAGCGGCCACCCAAGCCATGTGGCGGCAGACAGTGGGCCCCAGGTAGAGACGGCTGCTGGTCCCTGAGCAATGGCTGGTCACAGGCGGGGAGACACATGGCGGGCGGGCAGAAGACAGAAACATGGATAGACACAACATGCAGTGTGAGGTTGAATGTTTATTCAGGGAGTTATGGAGGAGGAAGGGTGAAGGGGGGACAGAGAGAGAGGGAGAGAGAGAGAGAGAGAGAGAGAGAGAGGAGAGAGAGAGAGAGAGAGAGAGAGAGAGAGAGAGAGAGAGAGAGAGAGAAGAGGAGAAAGAGACAGAGAAGGGGGGAGGAGAGAAGTGGGGAGAGAGGCAGAAGCAAAGCTGCCTCTCCGAGAGGAAGATGGAAAAGGAGAACGAGCTCAGGCCGGAAGCTGAAGATCAGCCTGCCTCAGTGGATGGGGAGGGGAATGGGTGTGGCTTGTCTCTTAAAGGGACCAAAACCATAACAGGGTAAACTCACTGAAACAGTCTACCTGAACTAATTAGAGCTCATCAACACCAGCTGAACTGGGAAGGAGCAAGCATAGGAAGGACAAAACTAGTTCCTCTGAATGTGGTTGACAGTTACACGGCTCAGGCAGACAGAGGGGCTGCTGGAATTGGCACCAGGATTTATTTCTACTGTTTGTACTTGCTTTCTTGGAACCTATTCTCTTTGGATGAATACCTTCCTCACCCTAGATATAGTGGGGAGGGCGTTGGACTGTCCCCAAAGCAATGTGCCTTACCTTCTCTGATGAGTGGATGTGGGGTGAGGTGGAGGAGTAAATGGAGGGATTGGGAAGAGGGGAGGGAGTAGGAACTTGGATTGTGAATGTATAATGAAAAAAACATATATTATCAGTCATATACGTATTTCACAAGTGCACATATTGGCTCATAAAACAATTGTGGCTAAATTTAAAATGACATCATCTAAAGCATGGTGTTTTAATTAAAGTAGAAATGATTGGAAACAAATAACAGGGGCACACTTGAAAACCAAAACAAAAAAACAAAAAATAAACAAAGCAAAGCAAAATAAAAAAAAAATAAAATAAAACACACACACACACACACACACAGAGAGAGAGAGAGAGAGAGAGAGAGAGAGAGAGAGAGAGAGAGAGAGAGAGAGAGAAGGAAACAAAACTATTCATCCTCAATGATCAGTGGGTCTAGGAAATAATAGGAGATGAAGATGAAGAATGAAAATAAAATTTAACAAACTGAAATTTAGGGCTTACACTAAAAGAAGTAGTTACAGACTGAAAACGAAAACCTTAAATCAATAGCCTCACATATCCCAGTAACAAATTCAGATTAAAATGACTCCTAAGGACTTCATGAGGACTAATAGATTTGAGCATCTCTCAACCATCCTCAGAGAAGCTTTGTTTTGGCAGATGGTTCTTCACACAGAGACCATGAACTGTTCAATGTACAGACAATAAGACACTATGGAGTGCTCAGCTCTATATGGGATACACAACATACATATTCCACCAGTCCTCTAAGAGATCAGGGATCTTCACAGAAGAGGGGATGGGAAGAATGAAAAGGGGGAAGGTGGTGCGTATCTTTGAAGAAACAGTGTTTTCCAGAAATGATAAAGAACTTGTTCATATGTGGTGCAGGAGAATTGTCTGTATTCTGTCAATCATGTTATAAATAAATGCTGATTGGCCAGGCGGGAAATAGAGGAGGGAAAACCAGACAGGAAGTAGAAATGATGTAATGAGAACAGGAGAATTCTGGGAAGGAGGAAGTTGATTCCTCCCACTCCTGCCCAGATCACCGAAGCAGCAGGATGTGACCTGCCCCACTGGAAAAAGGTACAGAGCCACATGGCTAACATAGATCAGAAAAACGGGTTAATCAAGATGTGAAAGTTAGCCAATGAGAGATTAGAGCTAATGGGCCAATCAGCTTATAACTTACAGAGATCTTTGTGTGATTTTTTCTCTGGGACTAAACAGCTGGGGGTACCTGGTGGGAGGACAAAAACCCCAATAACAAGCAGGCTTGGCCCCTGTTCATGTTACACGTATGAATTTAGAGCTATTGTAACAGCATGCTATATAACACCTGCTTGAATTCAAACCAGATGCTGAACTTTCCTGTGTGCCTGTGATTTTTGGGAGTTGAACTTAGGTTCTCATGTTTGTGTGGCGAGCACTTTACTGACTTAGTAGGTTTTTTGTTTTTGTAGATATTGACAAGCTAAACCTAAAATTCATATTGGAACTGAAAAAAGACCGAGAAACATCCTAATACTTTTACAAAAGAATACTGTTAGAGCATTCATCCTTTGTAACTTCCCTCTATCGCTATAATAATCGCTGTGGTGATTTAGACATGTGCATAGACAGGAAGTAAAATTCAGTTAAATAAAATTGAGAATTCAAATATAAATCTATATAATTATATTTACCAATTTTTAGAAAGATTTCATAAGTAGTTCAGAGGGAGGAATGATCTTTTTAATGAACAATAAACAACAGGATCACTGCTTTCAAAGAAGTGAAATTAGATTCCCACCTGGTATTACACACAAAATGCAAAATAGATCTAAGACCTAAATGGAGGAGATAAACTATAAAATTCTGAGAGAAAATGTAGCGGACTTTCTGACCTTGAATTAGAAATATCTTGCACTCTAACAGACAAGAAGAGAGAAATAGTTAAATTGTATTCTATTAAAATGAAAATAAAAGTGAAAGCACAAAGCATAGAATGAGAGAGAGCATTTGCAATATTATACACCTATATCTAGAACAAGTAAAGATTCCAATATTAGACCAGAAAAGGGAAAATAGCCATTTCATTAAAAATAGCAAAGAAATTTAATTATTTCTTCAAGAACACCAGAAAGGAATAAACACATGAAAACACATTTAGAACCAAGAGTTATGAAATCCATATTTTGTGAATACACTTCGATGGCTGAATTTCAAAAGACAAGGCAATTACAAATGCTATCTAGTATATGGAGAAATTGAAATTATTAAACATAACTATTAGACCTTTAAAACCATATGGACATTTTGGAAAACAATTTGAAAATTCTGCAAAAATGGTAACAAACCATATAAATAACAAAAAGTGCAAGAACTGTACTTCTATGTGAATATTCAAGTAAATAGAAAACTGTGTCCTTACAAAAATTTCTATGTAAAAGGTATAGCAGCAGTGTTCATGCTGCCCCACTGTATAAACAAGGAAAATGTTCATCAATGGATAAATGCATTAATTAGTGTGATAAATCCACATAGTTGGACATTATGCAACAATGAATGAAATAATGACACATGCTGATACACAGATAAATCCCAAAACCTTGCTTAAATAAACAAGTCAAACACAAGGGCCCCATATATTATGAAGCTGTGTATATGAATTATCCAAGATAGGCAAATTTACACGAAAAGAAAGGAACATATGGGGTGTCAAAATCTATAGATAGGTGATTGGCATGACAAGAAATATTCTAGAATTAGTAGCTGTGTTTGTAATCCTGTGCTTTTAATTAAAATATTACTAAATGGTATATTTTAAAAGTTAGATTTTATAGCACATGAGTAAAATCTTGGGTGAAATACACAACAACAAAATCACATAGTCTCAGTGGAGTACCAGGTATGATGGTTTAAACTTATAATCTTAGCACTTTGGAGGCTGAGGAACAAAGATCAAAGGTTTGAGGACAGACTGGGTTCCACAGTGATTCTGAGGATTTTGAGACTATTGAGGCTGTCTCAAAGCAAGCAAACAGAAAGCAACTGACTGAACAAAATATTGGTGAAAATCTTCCCCCAGTATATTTTATGAAATATACATGCAAACCAGTAAGGTTTTTTTTTGTAAGAACCAAGTCTACTTCATGGTTTTGAGATCTATTTAAATAATCAATGATATTAATTGATCAAAAAAGAAAATTATATGCTCATCTCCATTGTTGCTGAAAAGGCATTTGACAAAATTCGATGACAAGTCTCTATTTCAACAACTCAATAAAAATAAATCAATAGTTCTTTAACATGATTAACTATATTTACTTCAGCATCAAATTCAATATCATAGGGAAACAGAGAAATCATTTCTCTAAAACTTAGCTGCACTATTATTTAATATTTTACTCAATAAAAACATACAATTTGATAAGATGAAGAATATCCACATACAAATTTTGAAGGAGGAAAGGGAATGATTATTTATTGCCCATGATAGAATTGTGTTAGTGGAGAATACAAGAGACCGAACTGAAAAAGCTGTCAGAAATCAAGAGTTCAATAAGGAAGTGTAATCTGTATTAATATATGTATTGTATTACTCCAGTTCCAATGGCACCACTATGGTAAATGACTAGGAATAAATGTAAAATGTATAATAAGAAAACTCAGCAGATCATCTAGTTTATTCACCAGAAAAGGGGACTTCCCCCTTTCTTAATACTTATGTCTAAATAAATTTTCAGTGTTTCACCTTCAATTATACAATATATATATAACATATAATTTTTATTGAACCATTTAATTTGTATATTTAAATACTGTTTTTTAAATTTATTTTTTTATTTTAAGCATATGGGTATTTAGCCTGCATGTATGATTGTGTCCCACTTTCTGAATGTCTATTTATCATTTGTGTGCACTCAGTCCCTTAAGGAGTTCAGAAAAGAGTACCAGATTCCTCAGAATTAAAGTTACAGATCACTGTGCTCTGCCATGTGAGAGGTGGGGACTGAAATTTGATTCCTTGTAAAGGAAGACAGTGCTCTTAGCCACTGATTTTTTTCCCCTATTCAGCCTTTCTGTTTTATAGAGGAAAACTTTCAATGAAAACCAAACGAAAGTTGGCAAGTCCATTCACTGTAATAGCAAATGCCTATCTTGATGGCTTTATTTGCTGTCACCTGAAAAGCAGAAGTGAAGTGTATTTTATTGTTTGTTAATCACAGCAAATGTGTGTTCTGTATAGTTTTATGTCACCTTGACACAAGCTAGAGTCATTTAGGAAGAGGGAACCTTGACTGAAAAACTGCCCTCGCCAGATTTGCCAGTGGGCAAGCCTGTGTGTGCATTTTCTTCACTGATGATTGATGTGTGAGGGCCCAGATCACTGTGGTTGGTGCCAGCCCAGACATGTGGTCTTGCTGTTATAAGAAAGCAGCCTGAGAAATTCATGAGGAGCAAGCCATGGGAAACAATCCAGTAAGCATCATTTCTCCATGGCCTCTGCTTCATTTTCTTTTTTTTTTATTTTAATTTATTTATTTATTAAAGATCTCTGTCTCTTCCCCGCCACCGCCTCCCATTTCCCTCCCCCTCCACCAAACAAGTCCCCCTCCCTCGTCAGCCCAAAGATCAATCAGGGTTCCCTGCCCTGTGGGAAGTTCAAGGATCACCCACCTCCATCCAGGTCTAGTAAGGTGAGCATCCAAACTGCCTAGGCTGCCTAGGCTCCCACAAAGCCAGTACGTGCAGAAGGGTCAAAAACCCAGTGCCATTGATTTTGAGTTCTCAGGAGACCTCATTGTCTGCTATGTTCAGTGAGTCCGGTTTCATCCTAGGCTTTCTCAGACCAAGGCCAGCTTCATTTTCTGACTCCAGTTTCTGGTCTTGAGTTCCTGCCCCAACTTGCCTCAGTGAAAGAGTGTGACCTGAGAGTTCTAAACTGAAATAAACCATTTCCTCCCCAAGCTACTTCGGTGATGGTGTTTGATCACAGTAATAAAAACCCTAGTTAAGCCATTTTGGTACTGAACAAATGAAAAAAATAAAGCTTTTAAACACGAGAAAGAATGTAAGAACACACAGATATGCTATTTATGTTTCATGCAGTCATATTCAAATTTTGTTCATATATTATTATATATAAATTCTTTCTTCTCATGAAGATTCATAAATGCAATTTTATCCCAGTCAGAGTACCAAAGGTTATATCTTTAATCTAGAATTAGAAAAAGTGACTATTGTTCCTACAGGAAAATATTTAAATAACAGTAATTGAAATTATGACAAAAAAGGTTATGTGAGCATGCTTTGAATCTGACCTACACAGTCAGATGTTTTTTTGCTTGTAGTCTGATTTTTCCCATTTTCTATCTACTTTCTATCAGTTAAATGTGAACTCTGGCTCTAGACATATTTCTCTTATTTTCCACGAATGTCCCAAACAAAAGCCCTTAGCTCCCTTTGGTTTAGTCAAAAACTTTTTAAATCACATTAATTTGTTTACATATGTATATGTGTGTATGTATGTATTTATGTATTTATTGTGTGTGCACATTTTGAGGTTATAGGATAACTTACAGGAGTCAGTTCTTTCCTTCTACTATGTAGATACCAGGGATTTAACTCATGTTGCCAGGCTTGGAAGCAAGCACCTTTGAGAAGTCATCTCCCTGGTCTCATAACTCCCTTTTCACCAGAGGAGTGTCTTAGAGTTTCTATTGATGTGAAGAGACACCATGACTGCAGCAACTCTTATAAAGAAAATATTTATTTGGAGTGGATTATAGGTTCAGAGGGTTACTCAAATATCATCATGGCTGGATATGTTGACATGCAGGTGCTGGAGAAGGAGCTGAGATTTCTCCAGCTTGATCTGGAGGAAACAGGAAGTAAATTCTGTGCCACACTGAGCATAGCTTGACCATCAGAGACCTCAAAGCCTGCCCCCAACTGTGACAACCTTCCTCCAACAAGACCACACCCACTCCAACAAAACCACATCTCCTAAAAGTGCCACTTCCATTGAGGGCATTTTATTTCAAACCACCACAAGGAGCATACAGGATCACTTGTTTACATGTCTCTGAACAGGTCATGACAGGGAACTCTGCATGCCTCTACTAAAGACAATTTCTTAGAAGAATATAGCTTACTGCCATTACCTAACCTATTTGAATTTACATCTGGCTCCAATAAGGTAATAATAAACCTTATTAATCAGGAAGTAATACATTATACAACTGATACTATCATGATCATTGACAAATATACTCTCTTCATTTGTCATGCAATATAACCTATAAAAGGCACAAAATACTAGATGAAATTTGTTGCAGAATTTTTGAGTATTTCTTTTTGTCAGGTGGTTTATTTGTTTGTTTTGGTTTTTGGTTCTTTTCTTTCCACAATTATTTTCTTTGAAGAATGCAATCAATTCTCTCTCTTAAAGGATATAATTGCACAGCATTGTGCTGATCATCCATACATAATTATTATATGCTAACAACAAAAAGGAATGATTCCCATTTCACTGAGCAATGGGATTCATATGTGTATGTAAGGTGATAGATAGTCTAGATGAAGGATCATATAAATTTATCTACCATATATATTTTTCTCGGCAGATATAATTAAGCTGTTATAAAGAAATATTTCCTTAATGTATCTATTAGCAAAATGTTAATGTACCTCCCAAGATATTTTGTTTATTACTTCATGCAGAATTTGGGTTAAAGGAAGAAAGAGCAAAAGATTAATTTTGAAAATGTAAGCAATCAGTTAACGTACTTTGACTAAATTGCCTATGTGAATATATGGCATAAATATAATTAAGGATATTGGAGTCTATTGTTTTCAAACATCTCCAACATCAAAATTATTCTACCTAGTTTTTGTTAATTTCTATTTTCTTGAATGTTATACTTTGGCTTTCCACTTTGAATACTGTAAAGCTTAACATAGAAAGAGATTCAAGGATAAGGTGATGAGTGAAGTCATCAATGGAGCTGTCCCCAGCAGGATGCTTTACTAGTCCTTGACTGTACAATGATGATTAGAGCATTATACATTTATCTCTTGTCTATCTGTGATTACAAACTAACAATTTGAGGAGCTGTTAATCATGAGGGATCCAGCTAATAATTCAATTTACTTCATACAGTGACAGAAAAAATGGACTCTACTCAATTCCTTTCTTTTGATTGTCCCCTGCCACAATCAAATAAGTTGTTATGTATAATAAAGTAATGAAAAGATTGCTAAAAGCAATCGGCAATCTTCTGTGAAAACATGCCTGCACTGTAAACAAACTTGACTGTTCTTTTTTATTTAAGTACAGAAAAAAGAGAGAACTCAACAAAGGCTTCCATTTAATTACTGCTATACTTTTCAGAATGCAGTTTCCAATTCCTTTGGTTTCATGCAAATATACTTCATATAACTGCCACCATTCTCATGGCCAGTAGCTGAGTCTTTTTTAATTTTCCCAGTCAGATAAGAACCCTCATTTTAAAATGCAATTTCATTTGCTTTTTTCCTTTCTTTTGTACTGTGATATAAAATAACTTAATATTCTTTTTAGCTGCTTTAATTTTCTTACAGTCATTATAACAATTGGACTTTATTTTAAAATAAAAAAGAATTTGCTCTTAAAATGCAACATATATACAAAGTAAGGAATTTTGGATACACAGGATCCTCAGGATCTAGAAACTATACTTTTCCTTGCCCCTTTTTTCTTCTCTCATACATTACATTGCAGTTTCCCTCCCTCCATTTCTCTCAGTCCTCCATTTCCCTTCACCTCCTGATCCATTCCTTTTATGTTTCCCTTTAGAAAAGAACAGACCTCCCAGTGATATCAACTGAATACAGCATAACAAATTACATTAAATATAGGCAGAAACCCTCACATGGTAGTTGGATGAGGCAACCCAGTAGGAGGAAAAGGGTCCCAAGAGTAAGCAAAGAAGACAAAAGACACTTCCAACTCCCATTATAAGATGGCAAAACTGTATTAGGTTCCAGGAAGATGTATAAGAAAACATATAGGCATAGTGAGCATCACACTACCAATAAACTGAGAAACCATTTTTATTGGATGTGGTCAGAATCAGTGTGATTCTCCTGTCTCAATCATCATTTTTCTTCTCAAAAGGAAAAAGGTGTTCCTGTTTGAGACAGCCTCTCAGATTGAACTTCAACTTGTGATCTTGTGATACGTTTTTTTTCCCCCCTAAAGAGATTCAAGTGCGGAATGAGACTAAAAGGACAACAATTTTCTTTGAACTCATGAATCTTAAAAAAATCTCTTTCCTCATGGTGCCCATTAGAATATTGATGAAGCAAAACCACCTGACTAATCATAAGTGCCATGAGTACTCAGGTCTTTATTTCTACATACCATTCTCTTTAAAAGGAAATTGAGCTCCTTAGAAGATTTTGGGCTTTGAAGACTATTTTTAGATGGACTATCGAAAAAAGCATAGTATCATATGAGAAGGACGTTTTCAAAGAATTACATGAAGATTTCACAAAGTCAAGTCAAAGAAAAGCTCTTGAGGGCCATGCTTGGAGTAATTTCAGTATGATAAATAGAGCAATAGCAGTAGTGTATTGGTCATTTATAGTTTATCTTTTGAGAATTCTGTTTAGTGCCATGCACCATCTTTCCATCTGGCTGTTTGCTAGCTTGGTGTTTATTTTTTTTTTTCTGAGTTCTTTGTGTATTTTAGACACTAATCTGCTGTCAGATATATAGCTGGCAAAGATTTTCTCCGATTCTGTGGACAGTTTCTTCATTTGATTGATAGTTTTCTTTACTGTATAGAAGCTTTTAGTTTCATGACACGCTACTTCTCAATTTGTTGGTTTTATTTCCTAAGCTACCATAGTCTTTTTCAGAAAGTCCTTGCTTCTGACTTGTTGAATTGAACACCCCACATTTTTATAACAGGCAAAGATTATTAAAGTTGTTGGAAAATATAAGTTGATATAATTTAAAGGTATTACTCTGAAGATTAACTACTGATTTCAAAGAGGAAATGAAGCCTTAATATGTCCAAAATTAGGATTTAAATTGGGATTTTAACCTAGGTATAAATAGAACATTTGGGAAAAAAGCACTATGAAGGTGTCCTGTGTAATCCCAGTCTAAGATTATTGAGTCAACTGCTAGAGAAAATTTTCTTTTTTCCAAATAACTTTCTAATGGAAATAATATTTATGAATGATATTTGTGATTTCATATTCTAGATGAAACACAAGGGACAATATACAAAACTTAAGATACATATTGTGATGCAGCAAACACAGAGGCAATTTTAGAAGACATCATTAGTGTGTAATTATCAAACTTTAAAATGTATAAATGAATGTTTACTTTGTCATATTAAAGCAATATTAATGCATTGCATACACTATTTTATCATATATGAATATATATGCATATATTGTATATATATGAATCTAAAATCAAAGCTCTGAAGACAGAAACATAGGGAGATCACAAGAGAATGGGAGGAATTTAGACAGATAATACATACTTTATTTGCCATCACATGGACCTGTAAACAAGCGAATACCTGCAGGCATCTAGGCATGCACAGCCATGTGTGGGTTGTACACAGGTCAACACTGTCACACATTCAGACTGGTACATAGAAGTAAAACCATAGGTCTACAGACAAATATACAGGTAAACTATCAAAGGCCATTACCTCTGACTTTATATAACCATAGTTTTATAAAACCAACACAAAGTGGCATTCTACCAAGAATAATTATATAACAAATAACATCAGTGTTTAGTTTTAGAATTCCTGGATATCCCGTGTCAGAAATTTGAGAATGACTCACAGTCCCCCAGAAGTACAGAGTTGCCATCTTGGCATATGGTAGATATCCATCAGTACCATGTTGTCTAAATATAAACTGGCTCTAATGGTCCTCTGTTCCATATAATAACACATTTTATAATAAGTATAAATAATTTTGAGCAAATATCAAACAGACAATTGTATAAAATTTAAGCAGGTAATGATTATAAAGAAAAGTTCAAAGAGTAACTATACCATTCTACAAGTATACATACACATTAAAATTTTCATTTAATTTATTTAATATTTATGGTATTTTCATAAACCAATGGAAGATATATACAAAATATACATTACATAAAATTTGATAATCATTCCAAATAAACTGTGTTTTGCTTTTGAGAACAGATCTTATGTATACCAGGCTGGCCTCAAACTCTCCTGCCTTCTTATTCTGTTCCTCAAGTATTGGAATTAAAGTCATGAGCCACCAGGAAATGAAGCCTTAAGGTTAAGGTTAGGGTTACCATACTTGGCTGGCAGTCATTTTTATATTCTAAGCATTATTCCAAGTAGCAAATCAATATCTTTTCACCAAGCATCTTATTTTTTTAAAAAAAAATCCTGTTCACTTATCAGGAAAGATAAAGTCTTTATGGTCTTATTTCATGATTTAAATTGTAAACTCCTTTTGAATTCTTAGGTTGAGTTCATAAGCTTTAATACTAATTTTTTGATACGTTGTGGTCCTAGGGTTTCTATTCCTGTGAAGGGACACTTTGACCATGGCAACTCTTATAACAGAAAATATTTAATTGGGGCTAGCTTACATTTCAGGGGTTCAGTCCATTATCATCATGGTGGAACATGGTGACATTAGGTAGACACGATGATAGAGAGGGAGCTTAGAGTTCTACATCTAGCACAAGCAACGGAAAGTGGACTGTTTCACTGGGCATGGCTTGAGCATATATGAGGCCTCAAAGCTTGCCTATACGGTAATATACATCCTCCAACAAGGCTACACATCCAGTTCCACTCTCTTTGGGGCCATTTTTTCAAACCCCCACAATTGCTCTACGATGTAATCAAGGCAGACCTTGAAACTTAAACACTTCTATATCAGCTACTACAAATGCTAATATTACAAATACGAAATACCACGCACAGAAAAATAATTTTAATAATTTAATTCATTTCTAACCTTGGTGGGTGTATCATTAGCTGTGTATTATCTGCAAAAATTTTGTTTATGTCCTTTTTGAGTATCATTATGAAATTACAGATTAATCTAAATGATACTATATTATCATTCTTGTGGTTAATATATAAACTTTCTATGAATATTATAATTTATTAATTTCTGTCAAATTACAAAGAAACTAAAGCCTCCCACATCAAAATTAAAAGTATGCAAGTTATCCTTTACAATTATGTAATAAATCCAGATATAATAATTTAATTAATGAAATGTAATCTATTTGAAAAGAATTTTCATTATAATGTAATTATTTAAAATAAGGATTGGGTAAAACAGAATATCAAATAAAATGTAAGTAGCTCTTGCAAATAATAGAAAGGCATAAGAAATGGCAACATTTGAAGCAGAAACTAATTCCTTACACAAAATAAAAAAAATAAAGAATTCAAAAACAAAACAAAATGGAACAACATCAATGAAACTTAGCTAATCCAAATCTTTCTGCTAACTAGGCATGAAAACACAAGAAAATGGACCTCAAAGTAATAAAGATGAGAAAATAAGGGTTGTATAAGATTTCTTTATAATGATTTATTTCATGGTCTCAAATCAGAGGACTACATTGGAAATTAATTTTTCTATTCAAACAAAAATTAAAACTAAGGGTATTTTTATGACTTTCCCAATCTGTTTCATTTGAGAATTTGTTATTCTTTTATTGTTTGTTTCAAGTCCATAAATGAGCCCACTAGGTACATTCTGTTACAGTAATTTTGATTTCTAGCATTTAGTGTTAATATTTAGAGCTTCCATTTATGTGGACTCAGTACTCTTAATTTTTGCATGTTGCCCTACTTTTTCCCTAGAGCTATTATCATAGTATTCGTAATTGTCTTAAAATCCTTGTCTTATGGCTAAAACAACTCGCATATCTGAATTCATTTCCAATTATTTTCTGTTTCCTCAAACTTTATTCTTTGTCTTTTAATAGGCTTTACAGTTTTATGCTAAATTCTGAATATGATAAATATTACTATAAATACAAATGCAAGTAGGTTTTTAATATAAAATATTATTTATTTAAGCATGTTTTAGGTTTTACAATTTAGTGATTTCGAAATTGCTTTTCTGTTTCTGATAAACGACAAAGCACCATGACCAAAACCCACTCATGGATGAAAAAGTACATTAGTGCTCATGATTTCAGAGAGAACGTCCATAATTGTATGGGAAACATGGCAACAAAAAGCGAAGCAAGAAGCTGCAATATCACATCTTCAACCACAAACACAAAGCAGGGGGTAAACTGAAAGAAGGGTGAGACTCTTCAAGCCCTTCCTCAATGATGTACTTCCTCTAGCAAGGCTCTGTCTCTTAAAGATTTCAAAACCTCTCCAAATAGCCACCAATCAGAAACCAAATGCTCGAGTACATGTACCTATAGGAAATGTTTTTCATTCACACCATTGCAGCAGCTAAAATTTCTTCTGAGTTATGGGTTTTTGTTTCCTTTGATATCTTTTAGTTTCCCCAAAGGCTTTCTTAACTTGTAAGGTAAGAGAGATGCGGTTTAATTTCTCTGTGATTTTCCCATAGTACATAAAAGTCCTATTGACAGTGAAAGTATAGTACATGGGAATCATTCTACATGTGATTATATACTCATTTTAATAAGCCTTTGACTTAGGCTATGACTTTCACCCATCCTTCCCAGTCTTCCTGCAACTGTTTCAGTAGCGTAGAAAGTCAGAGGTGGCAGTCTTGTGTAGTATGCTTTTCTTTTTGTACATTAATGACTAGAACAGTCATGTCTTTTACTTCTTTCAAAACATGCTATAACTGCCAGGTGGTGGTGGCGCACACCTTTAATCCCAGCACTCGGGAGGCAGAGGCAGGCAGATCTCTATGAGTTTGAGACCAGCCTGGTCTACAAGAGCTAGTTCAACAGCAGGCTCCAAAGTTACAGAAAAAATCTGTCTCAAAAAAAATGTTATAATTATCCCAATTAAATAGTAATTGACATTGAATAAGGGATGGTCTGAAAACATTTTTGAAATAGCGCTTTTGTCTGTCTTCCTACTGGAGGCAGGAGGGATTTCTTTCCTCTGGAATGTATTAGGGATGCTAAAGATAACATTTATTAGCATTTAATGGTTTGTAGTTGGAGAGATGACTCCAGTAAAGCATACATGGTTTTCTTGCAAAGAACCTGGGCTCTATCTGTAGCACCCATATAGTGGCTCACCACTTTCCATAATTACAATTTCAGACAATCTTACTTCTATTCTGACCTCTGTGGACACCAGGGATGCATGTGATAAATATACATACATGCAGGCAAAGCACTCATATTTATAATAAAACAAATCTCAGGGAAAAAATATAAAGCAGGATGTCCCTGAAATTTTTTTAACTGTTCTACTTTTAGCTGCTAGCAATTAGTAAGTTTTCTTCATGTTATTTTTCAGATTTGATGGAATATAATTGCATCTTTGTGTGTCTGTCCAGTTTGAGAGGTGGTGTTTTGTGCCATGAGTTTTCTATTCTCTGATGTGTTAATGATATATTACTGATTTTCAGTTTGTTCAGCTTTTTTTTTTTTCTCATTATAAGGACAAAAGTAACAACTTTTCTGCTCTTTTCATGGTGGGCTGAATTGCATAAAGTACTGATAGTGTTTTAATTAAGTACAGGAAAGAAATTTTCACTTTCATAATTATTATTATGCTGTATTCTTCCTGCAAAGATAAATGGCTATATGAATGCTTTACTCCTTTTAAAAAATAAAGAATAAACTGTCATCTCTATCTTTGTATGATAGACAGCATTTAAAACATTTTCAGGCAATCTTCTGTCCTGGTTTTCACTTCTAGTCACAGTCTTTTAAATAACTAGATAGAACTTAGCTATTAAACCTCTAAAACATTGGGAAAACAGATATGTATTAATTGTAAAGATATTTATAAAACACACTGTATTTTCTCTTGATTTATTCACCATGGGGAGAGATAGCTGTCAAGTCATGAGGAGAATACACCCATTTCTTGATGTGGTGGTAAGAAATTGAGTGTCCTTCCAACCATCGTTAACTTATGTGTATAGAGTACAATATATTATGATGTGTTATTGAACTTTTAGTTTTTACTATCTGCATTTCTGGATGAGTTCTATTCTTCTAATATTTGAGTTCATAAACTCTACTATTCAAATTGAGATTTTTTTTTTAGTATCTTGTAATTGAGATGGTTTCTGGTTATCTGTAGTGATTTAATCTTGGTATGAATAATTTCTCCTCCTGAAATCTAGTTGGATCAAAGGAAGGAAGAGAACAGTTTTTTAATATGAGTGAATAGATTCTTTCTATTCTATTTATACATTTTATGACTTGAATGAAGCTATCAGGCCTCTCTATTTCTTTTATCCTCCCATGACTGTAAACTGTCTTTGTTCCAAATTTAGAACTCTAGTTTCTACCTGACTTGCCTAACCAACTCCCAATATGCTAAACCTGACTTTGAATTTATACCCTACCATTAATCTGTATATGATTTTTTTAGTAACTGATTTAACTTCTTATAACTGGACTTTCAACTATAAAATATGGATAGATATTACTTTATAGACTTATAATGAGAAAATAAGATCAGATATGTAAGGTTTTTAGCCCAATGTATAGTTCAAAAAAGTCACTCACATATGATTAATCCTCTTTCCATTTTTTGCAGTCTGTGTCCTAGGGAATGAATTCTACATGTATCATTTAGTTCTATGATATAGCTTCCCTTTTGATCTTATTACTTTGGCGAAACTGAGTTTGGCAGGAGAGCAGCTGACTGGTGCCAGAAATCAGTGCCTATAGGTAAGTAGGAACCACCTGACTCAAATCTGCATTGTTAACATAATACTTGCCCAAACTCAAGCCATTGTACTTTTTTACAAAACTAAAAGCTTCCTTTTATTCATCTCTGCCAAATCAAAGTTTAAACTTAGAGCTCCCCATCAAACCCTATGAGCTTAATCTTTACAGAATGCAGTTGATCAAATCTTGGTCTTTTTTCTAACTTGTTCATCAGTCATCCCTGAAGTTCCCCTCATGGGGTTTATGGTCCTTGTTCATAATGTGTCGATGTATTAAGTCACACTTTTTTTTTTTTTTTGGTTTTTCGAAACAGGGTTTTTCTGTAGCTTTGGAACCTGTCCTGGAGCTAGGACTTGTAGACCAGGATGGCCTTGAACTCGTAAGGATCTGCCTGCCTCTGTCTCTTGGGTTAAAGTCCTAGGATTAAAGGTGTGAGCCGCCACTGCCTGGCTAAGTAGCAGTTTTAAAAAGAAATATTGTACTGGTGATGGAGTCAAGTTGGTAGAGTGCTTGCCTAGCAAGAACAAAGCCCTGGGTTTGATTCCCAGAAACACATAAACCAGGCTTTATTGTGTACAACTTGAAATCTTAACACTAAGTAGATACAATCAGAAATGTCAGGAGTTTAAGTTCATCCTCCACTACATAGACACAAGATCCTGTCACATAAAGTGAAGATTTGTTACTTTTAGTTATCATCCATCTTGTTTTACCTGACCATGATATATTACATCAGCAAGTAGCCCATTTAACACACACTATATAATTTTGCTAGAGCCCTCACTGAGAGAGGTCTTGGTTCCTCTCTTTGTAGGGTGGGTATGTGACCCCAGATGGTCCTATCAAATTTTCCTTACTGAGAATTTGGTTGTTGAGTGGATTTTGCTTGACACATAAAAGTGAAGTCAACTGGATGTAGGAGATCAGATGTGAATACACTGGAGTGAATGTGTTGGAGTAACAAGAGCTGTAGTATTTTATATTGCTCTGGTTCTTTGAGTTTAAGTAGCCTGGTTTCTCTACGACTAGAGGACTCTCAAGACAATACATTCAAATCAAGAACAGGGAAATCTGCCATTCTGCAACATATTAGATATGTAAATGTAAAAAAAAAAACATTTGTGTCATGAAGACCATTATTATGTGATGAAGGATATTTAGTTTGGGCCTAGAGAGATATTTAGTTTGGGCTTAGTGGTTAAGAGAATTGGCTGTTTTTGCAGAAGTTCTTAGATGTTGGTACACAATCATCTATAACTCCAGTTATATTGTCCTCTTTTGGCCTCCTTCAGCACCAGGCATGCATGCAGTACATGAAAAATATATTCATGCACACAAAACACATAACATAAACTAAAATAAAAAATTAATTAAATAATTTCAATAAGTTAAGTCTATTTTTATCCAGTAACTCTATAGATTATTATATTTATTCACTCAATAAATTGTTGATGGCACTGGTTATGTGTAAGTCATAGACAAAATGTAAATACCAAACAGCTTTCATATGGCTTATATTCATGAAGTTCACAAATTTTCCAATAAACATATATACCTTGAATTTGTAGTAATCCCCAGATTATCTTCATCTGTAAAATAAAAATCTTTCATATCAGCAATAGGTGACATTTAAAATTTGTCAGTACTGGAAATCTTTTAATTGTGGAACACAGAATATGTGGACAATTTAAAACAATTTCTTTTGCTTAAAATTGTCTCTGTTAATGTAGGGAAAACTATATAATGAATTAATCAGTATGGTTTCAGAAATGCAAAGGTAAAATTGCACATAGGAAGACCAAACTAAAAATAAAAACATAGCATACTTTTCTAAACAACTTATCCATGAATATTCCATAGATATAAATCAATTGTGAAAAACAAAACACTTCCCCAAAGTCTAATTTTCACATCATGCAGTTTTGGATTATCCAAACAAAATTGGTCTATCATTTCTATTACATAAAGCATATAATAGCAAGACAATAACATCCTGAAACCATCTTTAACTAAAATGACAGATTTAACAGCTCATATATTCTGAGTATATATGATCTATTTTGTCTTGTGTTTTGTTTAGGATTTGAAATATGAATGAAATATAATTACATATGCACTCACCTTTCATTTTGGGGGCACAACAGACCATTTTTTCATATTTCTTACATGAATAAATTGATGAGTTAAAAATTATATGATTATCTTTTTTAAATAATATTTTTTGAAATTACTATATAATTACATAATTTTCTTCCTCCCAAACCTTTTCTCGCACCCTCTTGCTCTCTGAATTTAATCACTGCTTTTTCCTCAATTGTTGTTATATACACAAATGTCTCAGTCCACATAATATTACCTGCATGTGTAAGACTATATTATAAATATTTTTCTTCCCTTCTCTCTTTTTATTTATAACAAATTAAATGCCAAAATTCTGTATACAACTGAAAATCTGTAAATCTGCAAAATTGAAGAAAGGTCCCTTGATGATAATAATTACCATTTCAAGAAGTATCTAATAATTGTCCCTTTAATTGATTTCTTAGACTTCAAGAAGCCTTTAGTGTACAGTCAATCTCATTCCATACATTTAACATTCTAACAACAATCAAATATTTCTAAATTCAGTGTTCTAAAATCACAGCAAAATTCTTTAGCTCCTTCCTTATATTTTCTTCCACTCTTAAAATATAAAAAGTAAATGCAACCCCTACCATGTCATTATCTCAGAATGTTCCAAGTACTTCCTTATTATATGTCTTTTCTTTAGAATACATTGTAATTATGATAAAATGGAATCCTCCAAATGGTTCAGGAGGATTCAGAATAGTAATGAAAAACTGAGGGTTAATAATAAAGAGAAGTATTTGGTTTAAGCATTTTGTAACATAGATGTATTTAGCGTAGTAGGAAATTTTCCTACCTCTTCAAAAGATGCAACATTATAACTCAGATATTTAAGGTTTATTTATTTTAATTTTATATGTATGACTTTGTTTGTATGCATATGTACCACAGTGATGGGTGAGACTCTTAGAGGCCAGAAGGGGGTGTCAAATCTCCAGGGACTGGAATCACCAGTTGTTGTGTGCCGTCATGCAAAAAGTGCTGTGAATAGAACCTTGGTCCTCTGCAAGAAGATCCACTTCTCTTAACTGTTGAGCCATCTCTTTAGCTTCCACTCTGATCCTTTTAGAATGATCGGTAAGAATTCTAGCTATACATTTCTTATGTAGTTTCAATTAATAGATGAATAATTGATAGATGAATAAACATGAAAAGTTTCTTCCATGCTTATTCACTATTCAAGAGTGAGAGTTCTGAATACCTTAAGACAAAACCCACAGTTTTTAGTCAGTAGGACTTCTACACATACCAATAAGTCTCACACCAGTTCTACAAGGCTTTGATCTCTGGGTTTGAAAATTCAGGCCATTATCCAGAAATAAAGTTGTTAGAAATGGAAATTTCAGGTTCTTCTGAGATAAATGCAATCAGAAAGTTTGAGTTTTTCCAACAATCTGTTTTAACAAGTTCTCCAGGTGATTCTGATGCATGCTAAGGTCTGCAAGTCATTGATGAGTGGTACATCTGATCTAACAAGTCAAATATGAGACTCACTAGGAGTGAGAAGGTTGTGAATTTTGTGTTGTTATACTAAAGATTTACAACTGCTTAACATTGTAAAAAAATGAACTGCAATGTTGAACACATCGCAGCACAGAAACTTTGCAAATTTAATTTCCCTATTTCCTTCCCCAGCTATCTCAAAACAGTTTATGTCAAATTATGTCACTACTCCCATTATAACTCTCTAATGACTGCCTATCCTACTTAAATTGAAAGCTACTTCCCTCCTTGTTGTTTATATCTACTTTTGGAATACAATGTATTCTGCTTACATGCTTATTGAAAATCTTTCCCTGATAGAACGAAGGTTGGTGAAAGCAATGGTTTTCATCTATTTTGCTCCCTCCTGATTTTCATGTGGCTAAAATAGTGCCTGGCATACCATTAGAATTTTGTATATATTTGAAAAATGAAACAAGGTAGGAGGAGAGAATAACAAGAGAGGAAGACAGACAGAAAGGATGGAAAAGTTAAGTTGCCCTTTCCAATGAGTAGGTAATATCTACATAATATTAATTTTTTAAATCTGTCTAAACACCTTAACTACATAGTTATACTTAGAATCTTTACTGTCCATCTATCAATGTATTTCCTTTTAGCATCCCTGATTTAGATTACTTCTTTACCTCTCAACTAAACTGCAAATAATTTAATCTACCAATAACATCACAAACTCAGCTTTAAAATTTCACTTTCTCATATTTCTTGTATACATTTCCCATTGTTTTACTAAGAGTCTGTCTCATTCATTTTTTAAAAGTATGTATTTCTTATAGCAACCTGGGAGGTGGTTTAGTTCTTAAAGCACCTACCTCACCAATATGTGGACCTAATTTGTATCCCCAACGTGTCAGATCCTCGTCATGACAGTACACACTTGTAACCTCAGTTTAAGGGAGGTGGCAGAGACCGTAAGATCCCTAGAGCTCATCATCCAACTAGATTTAGTGAAAGACCCTGTCTAAACAATAAAGGTGGTCAGTTACAGAAGATACTTAACATCAGTCTCTGGTCTTCCCTCACATGAATACACATGTGCTTATGCAACCACACGCACATGAGTACATAATACAATACAATACACACACATACATATAAACACAAATTTTTACATTTTATATTAAACTTTGAACTGTACTTATTTTATGCCTAATTAATTGATAAACTTGGCCTATTTACATTCATTGATATAATGTGTAAATTCTAGCCATAATGCTTACTTTTTGTTTTTATATAGCATTTTTCAAAAGTTTGTACTTGCTTAGCTTTATTTATCATTTTTAAATTTTATTTTCTCTAGAAAGAATATTTAATGTGATATCTCTTTTTTTACAAATTTTTGGGTGTAAAATATTGCAGCATTATCTATAGGTCAATGTACATAGCAGACCACTAAGATTTATTCATCTCCCATAAATGAAAATGTATCCATGTTGGTCAGCAACATTTTGTAACTGCCTCCTATAAATATTTCTGTTGTTTCCAACATCTTATCTACTGTGAATCATGCTACAATAAACCCTGGAGCCCTCTTTGACATCCTGCTCTCAACTATTTTTTAAGTACCTTGAAGTGCGATTGTTGGACCATGTAATTGTTATATGTTTGGTTTCTGAGGCTTTACTACCTGTTTTCCTCAATGGTGGCAACATTTTCAATCTGACCAGCAGTGTCCAATGGGTCTTCTTCAATAACATACTTACACGCAGTCTATTACTGTTTTTTTTTTAAATGACAGCCATCTTGAGGTGTCCATAGTTGTGATAGTTAGTGTAAGTTGTCAACATGACAGAATCCAGGATAACCTGAGAGGCAGTCCTCTGTGCATGGCTTTGAAGAATAACTTGATTACCTTAGTTAAGGTGGGAAAGCCTCCTCATTGTGGGTGGTATCTTTTCCTAGCTAAGATACTGGGGTATATAAATGGATAAAGGGAACTGAAGAGGAGCATGTATTCATCATTCTCTTATTCCTGATTTGGGGTTATGTTGTTACTAGTGGTTTCAAGCTTTTGACATATTGACTTCCCTAAATTGGACTGTATTCGCGAATGGTTTTCTCCCTTAAATTGCTTTCATCAGGGTAGTTTATAACAGTAACAGGAAAATAAATCAAGAAAGAAGTGATATTCAAATATTGTTATGAGATATATATATATATATATATATATATATATATATATATATATATATATATTAGGATGAACAGTGGTGATACTTTCATACACCTGAGAATCACTTATGTGTCCTCCTTGGAAAAATATCTATGCAAGTCATATGACCACTTTTAGTTAAGGTATTCTGATTTCACTACTGAGTTGCATGTGTTTCTTGCATAGTTTGGAGATTAAACTCCTTATTTGATGCATGACTAGGAAATATTTGTTCCAATTCATATGATTTTTTTCACTTATAAATATTGTCAAAACTCATTTTATGACAGTACTGGTCTATATTTTCTTATCTTATTTTTCTTCTTCATATTTATTTTTTGCCTTTTTTTAAAAAGATAACTCTCACTCTGTAGCCTAGGCTGATCTGTAACATGGTGATTCTACGTTCATCTCCTGAGTGCTAGTATTACATGTGTGTGCTACCAGGGTCAACTTTCTACTTTGTAGTAAGAGAAGTTTTGAGTAGCATAAATTCTTTCATATTCTCATCAAATAATATGAATGGATACATGTATTTTATATATTTAAAAATACATAAAAGAGATATATAGATATCGATATCAGGACAGGGCTACCTCTGTTGCCCTGGAGAAATGGATTAGCATTTAGGAGACATATGGCTCCTCCAGAGTCATTTCCTAGCAGCCTTGTTGGGTAATTCACAATCGCTTGTATTTTCACTCCAGGAAATCTGACAACTTTTCCTGTCACTCCCAAACACAGTTGTATGTCACACACACACACACACACACACACACACACACACACACACACACTAAACATTCAAAACAAAGAACTAGTTGCTGGATATGGAAGCACTTGCCTTTCATCCCAGCAATCTAGAAGCAGAGGCAGACAGATCTCTGTGAGGTCAAGGCCAGTCTGGTCTTCAAAATGAGTTTCAAAACAGCTAGAATGTGTAGAAAGACCCTGCTTCAAAACAAGAACAGCAAAAGAATTTAAAGAACTAGCTGTTTTTTCTAAAAACAGAACACATAGGACATTCATAAATATGAACCAATACACTCTAAAGAAATTATCAAAATTTTTATAGTAGATATTATACAGATGAATTTATAACTGCCTCCCATAAATATTTCTAAATCCTATGTCTAAATTACTCATGAGATAACTATGGTGCTATATTGTAAATTCTAGACTGCTTACAAGTAAATGAAAGTGATTACGAAATAATGCAATCAAAAAAGTTTTAACTTCAATAGAAATAACATATTATTTTTCCACTGTCTAATTCTACAGTTTTCACATCTCTACACTTGGCAACTGCCTATAACCTCCTCTTGAAAAGAGTTTTGGAAAATTTATTTTTTAAATATCAGAAGCTACTTGTTTTCTAACTCTTTCTCATAGAAGTTTTCATGCCAAACTAGTTGGTCATGACTTTGGGATGCAAAAGACCTGGCTTTATGTTATCTATATACTTTTTATATCCATGTACGATTAAACACCATAAAACTCCTATCTCTGCATTGTTTGTGCTCCAAACTGACTTTTTTGTATGGGCTATAAAATCAAATAATCACTTTAATGTTTCACAATTACTCTTATTCCAGGGCAGTTTTAAATAACATATCAAGGAATAATGCTGCCACAGAGGTTCTCTGGATAGTGATTTTTTTCTCTTAAGAACCAGGTTTGTAGTGTAGAAAACTATTTTTCAAATTCAAGATCATCCTTGGGTATAATATCTCTAGCGTTTGCTAATCAGATCATTAGCAATGTTCAATCTTTGGATGGGTATGACATGCAAAAATACTTTTAACAGAAGTGAAGTAATAAGGGAAAAATGCAAGCAGGCTCCAAATAAACAAGATGAAATCTTTAATCAGCTAAGCATGTTTTGTGTCTTACAATTTCGTTTGGAATACTAATAATGGACCAACACACTTGACAGGTGGAAGCGCTTGAGGGCCATTGAGCATTGAATTTTCCAAAAGTAGAGCAATTACAGAAACACCTGTGTTAAATAACCAAACACTGATTTGCTATGAAAATATGCAGAGTGTTTAACAGCCCTCCAAAATCATGATTTGCTTTTGATAGACTTGGTGTGTTTACAATGAGTCAATAAGTAACTGTTTATTGTCATGTAAACCATTCCATTTTATAAATTAGTCCAAATCATCACTATCTTTATTAAATATGCATGAAACAGGTTATACATGGAATGAAAAGAATTGTTTATTCTCTTGGAGTACGATTAATAAAAACTCAGGGAAAGAAATTGAGGTTCAACCTGAAAATCTGAAAAGCAAAGCAGCCAGCCACTGGCTTTTACCTCAAACTCAGTCTGAAATGGAGATCCTGTCTCCATGAATCTCAGAATGAGACTGTGTCTGAGAAATCTCTCCTCCTGTTTTAAAATCATCTCTAGGGCTGGGATTAAAGGCATGCAATACTGGGATTAAAGGTATGCACTACCCACTTTCTATGGCAAACTAGTGTGGCTACTGAGATTAAAGGTGTGTGTTACCATTACCTGGTCTGTAAGGCTTATCAGTGGGACTTTTTTACTCTCAGATCTTCAGGCAAACTTTATTTATTAAAATACAATAGAAATAAATAAAAACTTCATTCTCTCATTGGAAACAGGAAGAAAAAGAAGGGCATACAGAAAAAACAAACTTATGCCTTACTTGTCTCATCAAAGTTTTGTGTCTGATTTTAAGAGTGAGGTTTTGTATCCTATCTTAAATCACTAGAGACCTTTATTTTTCATATCTGATAAAAATGTTGAAATACTACTGTGGTAGCTGGTAGTAAACAATACATACAAGAAAGATGCAGGAAATGAGGAAGAAAAGCATTTTCATGCTCAAAGCACATTGCAAACAAGTATACAGCACTTGACATCAAGAGCAAGAAGGGTCTCTATTTGCTTGTCCCTGAACATGTACCAGAAGTATCAGCTAGCTTTGAGTTTACTTCCTGGTTAAAAATTTTAAAACACATGCTCCATCAGTCCCAGTCCAGCTTGCTTTGTTGAGCTCCCATTAGATCAGCCCCACTGTCTCAGTGGATGGGCGCACCCCTCACCGTCCTGACTTCCTTGCTCATGTCCTCCCTCCTTCTGCTCCTCATTTGGACCTTGGGAGCTCAGTCCAGTGCTCCAATGTGGGTCTCTGTCTCTAGCTTCATCCGTCGCCAGATGAAGATTCTATGGTGATAATGCAAGATATTTATTAGTATGGCTATAGGATAGGGCCATTTCAGGCTCCCTCTCCTCAGCTGCCCAAGGATCTAGCTGGGGACATCTCCTTGGACACTTGGGTACACCTCTAGAGTCAAGTCTCTTGCCAACCCTAACATGGCTCTCACAGAACGTGGCAGACAAGGAGGGCTGACTGAGAAGCCAAGGACAATGGCACTGGGTTTTGATCCTACTGTATATACTGGCTTTGTGGGAGCCTAGTCTGTTTGGATGCTCACCTTCTTAGACCTGGATGGAGGGGGGAGGGCCTTGGCCTTCCCACAGGGCAGGGAACCCTGACTGCTCTTTGAACTGGAGGGGGGGGGAGGTGGATGGGGGGAGGGGGAGGGAAATGAGAGGAGGGGAGTAGGTGGAAATTTTTAAGTAAAAATAAAAAAAAAGTTTTAAAACAATAATATCAAGCCCTTGGAACTTAAGACTTTCAAAACGATGTTAAAATAACATGAAAGCAGCCTGAGGCTGTTGGAAATAAGGTTGACTCACCTGAATATGAACTTGTCTACTACATCTGCTAAAGCAGATTTTTGAAATCTGCTGGACAATGGTGAGACTGCTTTCCTTTAAGATAGCCCCCCAAAAAATTCATTGGTATATTTCTATACCTATCATTTAATGCAACTTAGACTGTTGTTAGAAGCATTGATTGAGTCTTTTAAAATCTGCCATTTTTTTAAATTTGGTATACTCAAACTTTTCTTTCTATTTTGATGTCTTATTGTCTCAATATTGCTTTTTACCTCTGTTCCAGATGAGCTCAATGAAGTAAATATAACGTCAATGCACTTTGAAGAAAAGAAAATAAACTGTAAAAAAAAAATCAGAAAATAACTAGGGTTTCAAATCCCTTTGGCCTTATAGCAGTGTTTTGCCTTCCAGCCTACCTTCTGTTATTGGGCATAGAAAAATAAAAAGAGCCACTTCATGTTAAGTGAAGTATAACATAAACAGGATTAATTCTTCCACTGAGCCAGTTATCTGGATTAGAAGAGAAGAGAAGAATTGATTAATAGGTATGTATAACAGCTTTGTAACTCTTGGCGCTTGGAAGGAATCTCCAAAAACGCATAATTCTTTAACACTGCCCTACACACTCAAACACACATACACACACACACACACACACACACACACACACACACGCACACACGCACCCATATGTGCATGCACACATGATTTGAAGAGAAGAATTTATTTTCTATATTCAATGCTCAGACAAAAAGAACTAACTTTTATGAAACTGTTAGAAGAGACATGAATGAAGGCACAACAAATACATAATTATACTAAAGGATTAGTTTACAGAATGGCTTGTAAAGAGAATACAGGGCTTCTGACTACAGGTACGAAGGCTTATTCTTTACCTTATGGTACAGTGATTTCGAGTACTGAATAGCCACAAAAATCCCACTGACATACAGTATGTTTACTCTTTACATGCCTTGAATGATTTTCCGTTCTTTTTCTTTTCTTGATTTGTTTGGGCTCCCTCACATGCCTAGTTGATTCATCCAGGGTGACCTGGGCAACACATCTTTCTGTATTTCCCCTCTCTCATCATCACTTAAAGCATGTTCTTGTAGCAGTGAGATAGGAAAAGAGATGTTTTGCTTAAACATGTAGTTGTTCCTAAGTGTACTTTTGTTTCACTTTTGTTAATTCAAAATGAGCTCATGCCCTGAAACTGGGAGTCAAACAGAAGACCTTGAAATATAAGGTAGTAAAATCATCTTTCTTTGTATTGTGGTCACTGGTAGTTTCCCTATGCCATAGTGGATTACTCCGTATCCCCCATATAGGGAGAACTAACTGAACTGAGTAGGTTGAAAATAAAAATGATGTGAATATGTAAAAGAGATGTGTTGGTGGGTGTGGTGGAGACACTGGAGGGAGGAAGTAAGGATGGACATTATCAAGATGCATTATATACCTTTGTGGAATTAAAAAAAACATTGCAAAGGGTCCATTTTATTCAATAAAAGAAGGGGTGAAGCTAATTTTGTCTACTGTGTATCTAATGGGAAAACTGCAGCGTCATCCTCAACAGTATAACTGAAACAGGAAGCAAAAAAAAATTGCTATCTTCTGGAGAGGTAGTTTGTTAATTTTCTATTTTTACATTCATCAGTTTGATTATATTCAGTGAGACCTCAACATCTAAGGTGCAGTTGGGTTGTGGTCAAGCTCAGTTGAGTAACTCAGAGACTGAGTTTGCAGAAGTGGTCTCAACAACTGTTTCCACATTCCTGAAGATGCAGGGATAAGAAAGCAACAAAATCAACAAAATGATCACTGACTATGAAGGATTCATTCACCATATAATATGTGTCCTTTCAACTCATAATTTATTTATCAAATCATCACATGGCTTCAAGGAAGGATTCTGAACTTTTTTTTTCATATTTGTTATTTAAATTTAATAAAAGTCTGTTTGGGGCCCATTTTAAACTTGATCATTTGAGTTTCAGGTTGAGTCTTTGACAATCGTTTTCTACCATTCTGTAGGTTGTGTGTTTGCTCTGCTAATTTTGCCCTTTGTTGTTACTTCTTGGCCAACTGAAGTCCTCTGCAAAAAGTCATGGACTGTGTTGAGACCTTGAGGTGTTTGCCTCTAGGGGTTCAAATGTTTCAGTTCTTCCATTAAATTTTTGGACCATTTGAGGTGTCATTTCCCCCTGTACTATGGGTTGAAAAGGCTTTTCCTTCTCCAATTAAATCTTCAGTGCTTTTGGCAAGTACTGGTTGGCTATAGATGTATGTTTAGTTGGCTATAAATGTAAAGGTTTATTTTTGAGGTCTCTATTCTGTTCCACCGGCCTATCTGTCTGTTTTCAAGCCACCATAGTGTTTCTGGTTGCTAGAGTTCTGTCTTAAAATCAGATATCCTATTTCCTGCAGATTTGATCTTTGTGTCAAGATTGCTCTGTCCGAGTTTCTTGTGCTTCTCTTTATTTTTAGGGTTTGTTGTTTTTTGAAGATGTCCATTGGTATATGGGCCAGGATTGTACTGAATATGTCAATCAATTTAAACGATATTTTAGCGATATTAATTCTTACAATTTGTGACCATATAATTTTTTCCCATATTTATTGTATTCTTTATGATTTCTTTTATCAGTCTCTGCAACTTTAATTGTGCTGTTCTCTAATTGCTTAAACTACTCCCGTATATTTTTACTTTTTGTAGGTACTGTGAATAAGATTTCTGACCTGATTTCTCTCTTAGAAATCTCATGTACAAACACCAACTGTTTATTTATTTATTTATTTATTTTGGTTTTTCGAGAATGTTTTTTTTATTTATTTATTAAAGATTTCTGTCTCTTCCCCGCCACCGCCGCCCATTTCCCTACCCCTCCCCCAATCAAGTCCCCCTCCCTCGTCATCCCAAAGATCAATCGGGGTCCCTGCCCTGTGGGAAGTCCAAAGACCACCCACCTCCATCCAGGTCTAGTAAGGTGAGCATCCAAACTGCCTAGGCTCCCACAAAGCCAGTACGTGCAGTAGGATCAAAAACCCATTGCCATTGTTCTTGAGTTCTCAGTATTCCTCATTGTCCTCTATGTTCAGCGAGTCCGGTTTTATCCCAGGCTTTTTCAGACCCAGGCCAGCTGGCCTTGGTGAGTTCCCGATAGAACATTCTCATTCTCTCAGTATGTGGGTGCACCCCTCGCGGTCTTGAGTTCCTTGCTCGTGCTCTCTCTCCTTCTGCTCCTCATTTGGACTTTGAGATTTCTGTCTGGTGCTCCAATGTGGGTCTCTGTCTCTGTCTCCTTTCATCGCCTGATGAAGGTTAATATTCAGGAGGATGCCTATATGTTTTTCTTTGGGTTCACCTTCTTACTTAGCTTCTCTAGGATCGCAAATTATAGGCTCAATGTCCTTTATTTATGGCTAGAAACCAAATATGAGTGAGTACATCCCATGTTCCTCTTTTTGGGTCTGGCTTACCTCACTCAGGATAGTGTTTTCTATTTCTATCCATTTGTATGCAAAATTCAAGAAGTCATTGTTTTTTACTGCTGAGTAGTATTCTAATATGTATATATTCCATACTTTCTTCATCCATTCTTCCATTGAAGGGCATCTAGGTTGTTTCCAGGTTCTGGCTATAACAAATAATGCTGCTATGAACATAGTTGAACAAATGCTTTTGTATATGATAGGGCATCTCTTGGGTATATTCCCAAGAGTGTTATTGCTGGATCCTGGGGTAAGTTGATCCCGAATTTCCTGAGAAACCAAAACACTGATTTCGAAAGTGGTTGCACAAGTTTGCATTCCCACCAGAAATAGATGAGTGTTCCTCTTACTCCACAAACTTCTAAATTTATTGACTTAATTTATCAACTACAAGAGTCTTTTATAGTGTAATGGTTAGTTCTTTCTATGTACATGAATAATATTGTGTGGGACTGGAGAGATGGCTCAGGAGTTCAGAACCTCAGTTGCTCTTGAAGAGGACCCTCATTGGGGTCCAATTGCCCATATGACAACTTACAACTGTCTGTAACTCCAGCTACAGGGTATCTGACCCTCTTTCTGGCCTTTATTGGTACTTGGAAGTACCTGGTACATATACATACACAAAAGCAAACACTCACACACAAAAATAATAAAAATAATTTAAAAAATATACCATCCGAAATCTGCCATATTCCTTTACTATGTCCATATCTTTCAAAAAATATTTCCCTTTTCTAATTGCTCTATTTTGAGCTTCTAACACTATGTTGAATAAAAGAAGTGAAAATGGACACTTGTGTCTTACTGATAATAGGGGTAATGTTTTCAGTTTTCCTACACTCTGTGACAGTGGTAATAGATTTGTTATACAGAGTCTTAATTATGTTGAGATGCATTCCTTCTAGACACAATTTATTCAAGTTTTATATCATGAAGGTATGTTGAATTTAACTAAATACTACATCTATTGAGATGCTAATATGATTTTTATTCTTCATTCTGTTGATATGAGGCATTATATTTTATTGATTTACATATGTTGAATTATCTTTAAATTCCTAGAATAAATCTAATTTGATCATGATGAGTGATCTTTTTTGATGTGCTATTAATTTTTGTTTGCTAGAATTATTTTGAAAATTTTTACAGCTATGTTCATCATTCATATCAGTCTACAAATTTTTTTACTGTTGTATCCTTGTTTTGATATCAGGATATACTAGCCTCAAGAATTGAATTCAAAATTGCTTCCCTTTCAATTCCTTTCAGTACTTTGAAAAGAATTAGCATTAGATTTTCTTTATATATTTGGCAAGATCAGCAGTGAAGTTCCCTGTTTCTGGTTCTGTGTAGTGAGACATTGTATTACCAATGTAATTTTAGCACCTTGTATTTTTTGTTTGCAATTTCTATGTTTTATAGTTTAATATTGGTTGGCTATATGTGTCCAGAAATTTATTAATCTCATCTAGAGTTTCCAAATGGCAAGCAGAGATGATTTTCTAATAGTCTATAATAAAACTATGTATGTGTATAGCATCATAAAATAAATTAAAATAAATAAAATTTGATCATGATGAATGATATTTTAAACATGCTATTTGATTTTATTTGTTATGTTTTTTTGTGAGATGTTTCCTTTGTGTAACAGCCCTGGTTAGTTACTCTATATACCACTCTGCCCTCAAACTCACCAAGATCTACCTGCCTCTGCTTCCCGAGAGTTAGGAAGGCGTGTTCCACCATGACTGACTTATTTGTTATCTTTTTATTTTCTATTATTTAATATTTTTATCCTAATTTTACTTGTTTCACCTATCTTTGTTTACTCAAGTTAAAGGTTTATAGATTTTAATTATATTTTCAAAATAAAAATTCTTTGCTTAGTTGACCTTTTGTGTTATTTTAGACTTTAGTCATTTATTTGTGCCTTGTTGTTTGCTATTTATTTACTTCTTTGGTATATGATATACTATTGCTTTTATAGGCCCTTGAAATATGTCATTAGAATGCATATTTAAAACAATTCTATTGTAGGAGAATTGAGAGACAGAGTCTCTGGTCTAGAACTTACAGCATAGCATAAACCAGGCTGACTTTGACCTTTAAGTAATCAACATGCTCCATCTTTTGAGTGCTGTGATTATAGGCCTGTACTACCACACCAGGCTTTTTCTGTTTTGTGATGTAAAAATTCCCTATCACAAATGACCCTCTTGGCAATTACATTTTTGTAAACCAGAAAGTTTGACATGTTGAATTCCGCTTTCATTTTTTCCAAGAAATGATGTAAAGTCCTATCTGATTTCTTCAATAACAGTGTTTATTTAGTAACATGTTGTTACATCTCCATTAAGTTTTATCATTTTTGATAGTTTTCTTCTTATCATTATCTAGTTTTATTGTATTGTATTTAGAGAACTTGCACGAAATTGCTTAAATTTCTTTTTAATTCTTGAAGCTTGCTTTATATAAAGCATATTGTGGAGACTGCACATTTGCTGGAGAAATGTATTTTGCAGTGGTTGGATGAAATGTTCTATAAATGCCTGTTATCTCTACTTTCTCTATAGTATAGCTTACCTCTGGTCTTTCCTGTACACTTGTTTTGTCTTGAAGATCTACCTATTGGTAAAGGTAGGTCTTTGATTTTTCTTATTACTTCATTGTATATTATATATTACTATATTCTACATCTACCTTTTTTATTTTTTATTGATTTTATTGACTTTCACATTTCTCTGCTACTATCCCTTCCTCTCCCCTCTTCTTCAATCCTCTTCTATGGTCCCCATGCTCCCAATTTACTCAGGAGATCTTGTCTCTTTCTACTTCTGATGCATATTAGATCCATGTATTTCTCTCTTAGGGTCCTCATTGTTGTCTAGGTTCTCTAGGATTGTAATTTGTAGGCTGATTTTCTTTGTTTTATGTTTAAAAACTACTTATGAGTGAGTACATATGATAATTGTCTTTCTGGGTCTGGGTTACCTCACTTAATATGATGTTTTCTAGTTCCATCCATTTGCCTGCAAATTTCAAGATGTCATTATTTTTTTCTGCTGTGTAGTACTCCATTGTATAAATGTACCACATTTTCCTTATCCATTCTTCAAGGAACATTTAGGTTGTTTCCAGGTTTTGACTATGACAAACAATGCTGCTATGAACATAGTTGAGCACATGTCCTTGTGGCACAATTGAACATCCTTTGGATATATACCCAAAAGTAGTAGTGCTGGGTCTTGAGGAAGGTTGTTTCCTAATTTTCTGAGAAATTACCATACTGATATCCAAAGGGGCTGTACCAGTTTGCACTTCTACCAGCCATGGAGGAGTGTTCCCTTTGCCCCACAACCTCTCCAGCATAAGTTGTCATCAGTGTTTTTGATCTTGGCCATTCTTACAGGCATAAAATGGATTCTCAGAGATATTTTGATTTGCATTTCTCTGATAGCTAAGAATGTTGAGCATTTTCTTAAGTATCTTTCAGGTATTTTATATTCTTCTGTTGAAAGTTCTTTGTTTAGGTCTGTACTACATTTTTATTGGATTATTTGTTCTTTTGATGACCACTTTCTGGAGTTCTTTGTATATCTTAGAGATCAGACCTCTGCTGATCTACATCTACCTTTCAATGCAGTAATATTTGTTTTATTAAATAGGATGCTCTGTCCATAATACATATATGATATGTTTTCTTACAAAATTTGTCACTCTATATTGATCTTTTACTCTTTGTATCTCTTCAAATATATTTTATCTGACATAAACAAGGTGACTCAAAAGTCAAAACAAAGTGACTTTTGGAATCACTTTGTGTCTGTTCCCATATTTTGGTTTTCCGTTCCATGCATATCATTGCTGAAAATTTGCTTTCTTAAAAACAGCTTATTTTGGGGTGTTGTATCTACATCCATTCAAAAGTCTGCACATTACCTGTGAAATTTAGTACAATAATATTCAAAGTTTTATAGTTACCTGAGGATTTATCTTATCAATTTATTTGATTTGAATAATGTTTGCTTAGTTCATATTCCCTGGTTCATTTTTTCTGATTTTGTGATTTGTTGTTTGGATAAGATCTTATTGTTTTGTACTTTTCTTTTGTGCTTCTATCTAACCAGTGGTTTGAATGTTTTCATGGTTATAACTATCACTCTTTTGATTGGGACTCCTTTAAGCATCTTTTGTCACGCTAATCTGGTGGTAAAATGTCTGTGTATTTGCATTCCATAAAAGTTTGTTTTTAAGTATTTCTTTTATTTTTGAAGCATAGTTTTGTTAGATATGGTATTCCTGATTCATAGTTATTTTCATTCAAAATTTGGAATATGTCCTTCCATTTCTTCCTGCTCTATAAATCTTATTGTGAAAATTGTTTTCTCACATAATGGATGCCACATTAGTGTGATTTAATGTTTTCATGCTGCAATTCTTAATATTTTCTGTCCTTTGTGTTAACTAGTGATCTTCTTTTATGTCCATTTCTATATGAAGTCTTACATATCTCTTGATATCCTTATCTTTTTCAAAATTATTTTTTCAATAATTATTTCTTTGTATTATTTGTTATCCTTTTTATACTCTTTTATGAGTATGTGCAGAAGATTTTTTTTACTTAGTTGTGCACCACAGTTCTTGATGGCCCATGTCTTTTTTTTTCATTTTTCACTTTCTGTCTGATTAAAATAAAACAGAAAATATGTCACCATGTTCAAATATTCCTTTTCTGCTTTATTCAATTTATTGTTGAAACTTTTAATTTTGTTCTTTTTAAAACTGACTTACTTAGATCTTTATTTCCAAGATCTGTTTCAATATCTCTAATTTTGCTAAATTTCATATAGTACACTGTTTTCCTAATTTAATTGAATTGTTTTTATTCTCTTGAATCTCATTATGCTTTTGAGTCATAATTTTAACATTCTTTTGTTGGGTACTTTGTAAGTATATAGCTATTAGATTCTTTTGGAAGTCTTGTGTTTTCTTATTTTTCATATTTCTTGTTTTCTTGTGTTTAGATTTAGCCATCTGCTATGTTTTATGTGATGAACCTCATAGCAAGTAGATTTTTCCTAAAGATTATCTAGATGTATTACCACAGTATGTAATGGTGACTTTTGTTATTGCTTGACACTGTAGTGTACTTCTTATATAGATTCTTTGCCTACAATTAATGTTTCACTATCTCTTGACTCTATTTATGTTTTGAGAACTTTAATTAGCTCAGACAGGTACAGTATGGACAGCAGTAGATGTATGGCACCCCCGTGTCATCTGCCCTGTAAGGAACATATTTTTTTCAGTCAGGCAATGGAGATTTGCTGTGGTACAGCCATGATATAATTAGCAGCCAGCAATGGCTTTTAGCTGTGGTAGCCCTCGCCACAGTCAAAGACCTGAAGCTCTACCTTCAAACCAGATGTTGTTGGAGATTCAGTCAAGCTATGCACAGGTTTTGGAGCAGGGGCTGCACTGAGCTAGCTAGGCGGCCAGGAACCAAACAAGTGGCTAGCAACACACTGGAAGAAAGAAGTGTTGAGAACTTCAGGATCCCCTTGGCTAGTTCTCTTCTCCATCCTAACAGCAATGTGTGCAATCTGACATGGATGTAGAGTGGCAGATTGTGGTAGGAAGTACGCGTTATTCTCTAGCCACTGTGACAGTGAATTTCTAAGGGTACAGACATATTCATTCAAATGATAACAAATCTCCATCTTCACTTTCAAAGAGTGAGTCAGCTCTCACCTATTAAAAGTCGCATCTAGTTAGTTAGGTGGACAATAAACAAGTTCTCTTTGACCTATTCGTTTTTTAAAACACTGTTTGATTGAGTTCAGAATACCTGGGACTTAAAACCCAGGTTTGAATTTCATTTTCCACTTACATGAAACCTTTTAAGGAAGAAAGCATTGCTATATGCACATTGAAAGCTAGAGAAAAAAAATCATCTAAAAGGTAGAATTCTAAACTGAGGAATGTCTCAAATTACTGACCAAAGCAGTTATTGTTATTTTAAATAGCTGCTATTTTGATCAAACCTAATGCTCCCTAGCCTCTAATTTATTCCAGAAAAATATTGTTCACTGCAGTTGTTTTTTGAATACTAGGCAAAAATAAAGTAGTGTATTTTGAAAATATTAGCATGATAAAGACAAAATGGAAAGCACAGGGATGTATTATTGCAGAACCTGTGATTAGCCAAAACCTGTCATGGGATATATGTACACTGTGTTTATGATTCCTTGGAGCCTAGAGATAGTTTTTCAGATAAGCTGTTACTGGTGCTAACCTTCTTATCTATGTTATGTAGTCTACAAAGGTGAAAATGCAAGTTTGGGTGAGAGAAACAACCAACCATAACCTGGTTACTCTAGCTGATGAGGTTGGCTGGAGGACAAATCCAAGTAGAATTATTGGTCAAAAAATTAGTTGCTTTGATAGTGGAGAGGTTGACAATGCCACAATCATAGGAGATTCATCCATTTGTGAGAGGAAAAGGTATTGCTATTTGGAAGTATTATGGGACAGCAAGAGTAACAAGTAGTCACTCAGTTGAAAGAGACCCAGAGACCAAAAAGGCCCTCTATTACTCTAGTACAACTGTTATCGTTCTGTGAAGTTACAGCTTTTTCTAAGCAACAGAGGAATCTTTGTATGACTAGAGTTTCAGAAGCCTTAACTCTTGGAAACTGTATCTGTTACTCTTGTAGTGGAGTAAGAGGACTACATGACCAAGGCAATTAAGAAAACATTTAATTAGGGGCTTGCTTACAATTTCAGAGGGTTAGTCCGTGATCATCATGGCAGGGAGCATGGCATCAAGCAGGGGGCTGGAGCAGTAGCTGAGAGCTTATATTTGATTCACAAACACATGGCAGGGGCTTTGGGGAACAAGGAGAGACAGACAGTACAGAGGTGTGGATAGCGGGAGGCTGGGCCTGGAGTGGGATTCTGAAACCTCAAAGCCACACCCAGTGATTCTTGTCCTCTGAAGGAACCACAAACATCTATCAACCTAAACATCTATCAACTGCAAACCAAATGCTCAAAAGCCGATGGGGCCATTCTCATTCAAACTACCATAGGCTACTAGAATTCTTTGATTCTGTCATTGCATTGTGTAGCTATCTTGGTAAAAAAACAAATCAGTGTGTATATCTTGAACTGTAGACCTACTTTACTAAATGGAATGTTCACAGCCATGGCAGAGTAAATTTAATGTTGAACCTTCTCCTTTACTCTCCAGAGGAAGTGTGCCTAAGGAAGAAAGTCGCAAAGCAAGGCTCTTCAGGGGGAGTGATTTTTCATAGTTCAATATCTTCAGCACGTTTAGGAGAGAAGGGAAATGCCTGGCACCCTGAGCATAAAAGAAAGAATGGGCTTTTAGGCTTTTAAAGTTGGTTTAGAGTGTTTGTTGTCCATTTGTTTTATATATCAGGCCAAACCTTTTACCCACTTCCTCCAGCTTATTCTGAAAAGGGTTTAGGAGGTTTGGCTTCATTTGCTCCTTAGTGTGTCTGATTCAAAAGAATATGGACCACCTCTGTAGAACTAAACTTCCATCAGACACATCTTATATCATTAGAGTTTGAGTGCATGAAGCATTTTATTCCCTCCTTACTCCTCCTTAGTTGTGTTCTCTCCTTATTTGTTTAGAACAGGTATACACACTCATAGATATAGTACCTTGGCTTGATTATATCATATATAAAACTATCACCGTGCAAATCCAGATGCTTCTGCTGATCTTGCTCCGTGCTCCTTGGCTACAGATATCAGCAGCACACAGCAGGCTCTGATGACTCCCATATTTACCAGTCCCACCCAGAACAAAGCATACCAATTAACCTTCAATCACACTGGACTGAAGACTGACATTCATTATTTTAATGAAAACAGTAAGGCCACTATTGAGACACTAGAAAACTACCCAATTATTCTGTTGCATGTTCTGCTTAACAATGTACAAAAAGCACAATCAGGGTTAGAAAGACAGGATACCTAGCATAAAAGAGAATAAAGAGCAGGTGCCCAGAGCCCCATGTTCCTTATCAATGAGATCTTGCAAATTTTTAGTAATTCTTTGCTAGAGAAGATGGAGGTGGTTGCTCTTACTCCAGAAGGGACCTGTTTCTGAGAGACTGACAGAACACCATGTAAAACGCTGGTGTCGGTGACTTTTGGTTTCTTTTCCTGGAGCTCATATTATATTTTTTTCCAGAGGTTTTGCTGTGCTCTTATTCTGTATTGTGCTTTGAACTGAACTCCAATTCTTCAGAGGAAAGGGTTATTTTATCAACTGGCAAATCTGACAGACTTAAGCACATTTTTTCTCCCTTTCCCCCATAAAACTATCATTCCTGTGACATAAAAATCTCTTTACAAACATCATAAAGTCTCTTTAAAAGTCATTTTTACAGAAATATCATGTCTTCTCTCATACGTGGAACCTAATCTTAAAATTACTTGTATGTATACACAACACACAAATACACAAGCAGAGTGTGTGTGTGTGAGGGAGGGAGGGAGGGAGAGAGAGAGAGAGAGAGAGAGAGAGAGAGAGAGAGAGAGAGAGAGAGAGAGAGAGAGAAAGAAAGAAAGAAAGAAAGAAAGAAAGAAAAAGAAGAAGAAAGAAAGAAAGAAAGAAAGAAAGAAAGAAAGAAAGAGATATTTAGGTCATAAAACTAGAAACCAGATGGAAGGAAGAGATCTTAAAGAAGTAGAGTTGATAATGAAGCACATGTAATAGAAGAAGAGAAGGATACTAGCTGGGGGAAGAAAATGCACCAGTTGCACAGAGAGAGAGAGAAGGTGGGAGAGAGGGAGGGAGGGAGGGAGAGAGAGAGAGAGAGAGAGAGAGAGAGAGAGAGAGAGAGAGAGAGAGAGAGAGAGAGAACAGAGGGGTGAGATGGGGAAATGAATAAGAACAAAGTATAATGATGTCCATGTATGATAATGTCATGGTAAAACTCAACACTGGGATTGCTAACCTTAAAACAACGACTAAGCAAAGTCCTTCATTCTTGGGAAATTTGAAATCTGTGCTGAGCCATTACTACTGTAGATTAGAAACTATACTCCTTGCAGTAGCTATAACTGTGTGTAATTCTAGGAATTCTGGATTTTGAGAAACTCACTGTTTTAAATCCTGGGGTACAGGGCAGGCGATAGTTGTAACACATTGCTTTTCTAGGAATGATCAGATTCCCCAAACACTTCCAACATGTAAGGCCTCGAACTTGAACAAGATCAAGGACATTTTGGTATTATGGCCAATGATACAAATGGAGGCTCCTAGTCCTTAACTGCTTGATTCATTTCTATCCACTGTCCTCATCACTTAATTGTATATACTTCCTTTAGACAAAAGCAGGCCTCAGGAGAGCCTCTTCCATATTTGTTTGAAGTCCACTTACATTGATAAATAAGTTTTGCTGCTGAGTATATAGAAAGGGGGTGAGCATTCAAAAATTTGTTGTATATTCAAATAAAGAAACTTAAATGAAAATAGATTGTCTTGGTTTTCTCTTTTTTATGCATTATTTTAGATTCCTTTCTTTTCAGTTAAACAGAATAATAAGTGTACAGAATAATTAGCAGAATCACAAAGACAATATACTCTGGCATAATGTGACTCACTCTAACCTTTTTAGACATCGAGTTTTATTTTTCTAGTGCACAGAAAACTTGAGGAATTTTCTCTGGATATAGTCCCAGAGCCTGCACTGGAGTCCAGCCCAGACTCAACTCTGGTTGAATAGCTGAGCTATGATCAGTGGTCTATACATTATGACACATTTCCACACTTCCTTATACATTTCAGGGAGACACAATGTCCTGGAGTCAGAACATCATCTCTTTGTTTCTTGAAATGTGGACTGTGGCAACAGTGCTATGAAGTGCTATGGAAAAACTATTCATGGCCAAGGAAGAGAAAAGGAGACCTATTTCCTCAACTTTCTCCACTTTAGTAAACTCACTTCTGACTTCCTTTTATATCATTCCAATTCACTTAACCTGGAAATCAAATCAAGTACGTTTTCCAACCCAACACATCTCTAACTGGGATTTCTGGTTTAGAAATATTTTACATATAGTAAGAGTATTTAACAAATGGCATTTGATCTCAGAGCCAACATTTTCAACAGAAATGACTTAAAGGGATTCCTTTATGTATAGCATACAAGTTCAAGGTTCACTTCAGTAATTATTCATTACAACTATCTTTGCATAATCTTTCCACTGGGATTTTTGTGACCACTTTCAATAAAATGGGAGTGCCAATATTAGAAATGGGATATTGCATTCAAATCCTAGTCCCAAGACAGCTGTGATGTGAAGTAAACTGCCTGACCTATCTTTGCCTGTTTCCATATTTGGACGATAGAGACATTGTTTGTCTTCTGCATTTGCAATGTAAGCTTACATGGTATAGTTGTTTCTTTTTTCATTTACTAAAATGTTTTTGAATGCTACCTATTACAAGAGAGATGCTTAGTATTTATTAAACAAAGATAATTTAACTCAAAGTTATTATATGGATTAAAAATAGATTCAGAGAGAGTAGAAATATCTGGAACATTACAAACAATCAATAAATGTTAAGCTACTGTTATTATCATGCTTATGGTCTTAATCTTGAGTGTAAATGAGGTTTGCCCACCTGCTACATTTGAAAGATATCTATTTTTAAGAACATGGTTTTACAAAGTGGTGGCAGGAAAGTTCAGAACTTATTCAGATGTAACCTTCTATGACTGAAGACACAAGGGAGGGTTCTTGAAAAATGTAGGCCCTGTTGTAGTGACCCTGAAAACTATGCATAACTTACTATTTATCCCTACATTTATTGTGGGCCCATATTTCGATATGGCACAAAAGCCATTAGCCCGGTCCAAGCTGACCACGTAGCTCTGCAGACAAGCTGTCTCTGCCCTTAACAAAGGCCAGGATGCCTGCTCCTAGCTTCTTTTGTTAAAATGTGGATTACCTGAGAAGAGATGTTTGACTGAAGCTGATGACTTAAGAGCTCAGATATTTGGTGCTTCCTTCCTTTTGTAATTTGGAAGGATGTCTTATAGAGATGCTAATTCGGGGCCTACCTGACTGCTAGATGTGGCTGTGACTTGTGCCCAGGCACCTGGTTGCCTAGGTGATGGCGTAATTGGTTTTCCCCCTCCCCGCTCAATTTGGTGTGGGTATATAAAATGTTTGGAGAATAAACGGCGATCTGGCCATTTTGCATGATGACGGTGTAAGCTGTGTCAGTTCTTTTTTTCGCGACTCCGTTCCAGCCGATTTGTGGGATTAGGGAATTTATGTTGGACCCTCACGGGCCATGACAATTTATTCCTTTGTCCTTTCCTTGAAATGAAAACAGATATCTTAAATTTAGAAGAAGGAATGTGCCTCATTGGTAGCGAACTTGCCTACCATTATCAAGGCACTAGGTTTTATTCCTAATCTCACCAAAAAACATAGATTAAATGACAGAAGATAGACAGATGCATGCAACACATGTACACTGTCAAATATTCATGTATTTCTTTAAAAAGCAAAGGATAAAATTAATCTATAATCCAATTTTAGTTTTATAGTGTATATTAACTAGTCTTCTGGCTCTGACTACATATACATATATACATTTCTCAGACTTCTTGGTTTATGTACATTTACATGTGTATGCATGTGTGGACAAGTGAATGCATATATACATAATACTTACAGGGAAACAGACTGCATAACTTTATCTCTATATTTCATTGACAAATCGTTTTGTGTTATCAATGATAGTTCTAAAATATGCAACTGTTCCAAAATTGAACTTCTTCGAGAGAATTGCATTAGTTAGCATGGAGAATGAAGGATGTAGATTTCAGTTTGAGTTCAAATGAAATCTCTAGAAAGATGTTGAAGCCCTGTTATGTAAAATTTCCTGAGAGTCAAATGCATCCAGGATTATTACTTAGAGATGAAACTTGGTGTAATAAGGCCACTTGTTCATTTCCCAGGTGCCCAGACTCCCAAGTAATTTGTATTATTTAAACAGAAACTATATTATTTTAAACACTGCTTGGGCCATTAAGTCTAGCTTCTTATTGGCTAACACTTATGTCTTAATTTAACCCATCTCCCTTAATGTGTGTATCGCCATGTGGCTATCGATTACCGATTACTGGCTACAGTTCTGTCCTGAGCATCTTTCTCTTGGGCTATAGGGCTTCTCACTGACTCCACCTTCTTCATCCCTGCATTCAATTTAGTTTTCCTCACATAGCTAAGCTCTGCCCTGCTATAGGTCCAAAGCAGTTTATTTATTCATTAATGGTAATCACAGCATACAGAGGGGAATCCCACATCAGAAACTGGTTAAAATTAACTTTAATTCTATATTATTAGGAGATGAAACAAATTAACATTACTTTTAATTCCTACCTATTCCCAGGTTGTGTTAGTTTCTGTCTAGTATAAGCTTTCACAAACATGCATTATAAGTGAATTCTGTCATTTACTGAGGATGTGTTATATGTCACAAATGGTGCTGGATATTTTATAGCATAGTATTTCAAAGAATCATTTTAGCAATATTTAGAAGGACCTAATACTGCTACTTTCATCTAAAGCACTGTGGGAGATACAGAGATTCAAGAAACTCATATTGGTTGCTTTCAAAATTCTTAGCAATTACTTCTTGAGGCTATTGTAAGGTTTGAGAAAAGGTATAATGTAGCACACATCAGATCAGGGAGATAATAAATTTTCAATGAATCACGTCACTAACTCTGATCAGGATGAAGATGATGACAACAAGGATGATAAAAACAGTGGCATGATATAAAGGAGAAATAGCCATGAAAGGTGAGATAAAGCCAGTGCATTCTCTCTGAGTACCTGGGGACTCTGGCTGAGGCAATGGATTAATTGACTTGTATCTGATTCTCTTTTCTTTAAAGAGCAGTTAGAATATTGACATTAGGAGAAACATCCAAGGTCAGCGTGGTTAATGGTGGACACAATAGGAAAGGGCAATTTTTATGTTTCTAAGTTGTTTGATGACCTTGAAAAATGTTCCTTGCCCTTTCAAATGAAGATCAAAATAGAATTAATTTTTTCAATTATTTTCCCAACATAACAGTTAAATAATGACTTTTTTTTTCTTCAGTTTTAACAAGGTGGTCATCTGGGAGTGGAGTTAATTATAAAGAAACACACATTTATTACCATATTAGAACACTCTAGGTAGTGGTTAATTAAAGATTAAAAATTTTCAGTTAGCATATGACACCTAGTGTTTCCAGAGAAAAGAAAGTCAGGGTGCAAAGAGGAAAAGGAATATATCTTGAAGTTCAGAGATCCCGTTAGACAGAACATGACCCAGTGAACTTGAGTTAGTTATATTTCATCTCAGAGGTTCAATTTCCATTTTTTCAGCATCCAATTTATAATAGCCATGTTGCATATTTACATTTCACTCTATGGAATGCCAAATGTCCTCATGTATATTCTCTTCTTTTGATATTTACAGTGACCCTGAAAGGAGTTAGGCAAGCATTATTATATACATATAGCAAAAAGCTAATTTCAGAACAATGACTGTTAAAATCACCTAGCTAATATGTTTCATGAGTCAAAATCTTTTTTCTACTTTCCATAATTTTTTTTGTATTACTTGTAGCAGAGTATCAGTGATGTTTATTTTTTACTTTTAAAAGTATTTGCTTTGTTTTATGCATATGAGTGTTTTGCCTACATGCATATTTGTGCTTCACATGCAGCTTGGTGCCCACAGAGGCCAGAAGAGCTTGTCAGATTCCCCTGGGACTGGAGTTATAGACGATGGTGAACCACTATGGGACTCAAACCAGGTCTTCTGGAAGAGGATCCAGTAGCTTAATTTCTGAACTATCTCTCTCGCTCCACATTTTGCTTTTAATAATTTTAAGAAGAGTCTTGTTCAATACATAGGTATGCCATAAACATTTAAGTTTTCCAAGATGCACAGACCCGAGTTCTAAGCCCAATCCTCACCAAATAAGTGTGTGATATTCAACAAGTGACATTCCTTCACTGAGTCTTTCCCTTTTTTCCATAAAATAAAGACAAATTTAAATTTTGAGTGGCTTCTGCAGAGTATGTGTTAGCATCATCTTCATAAGTAAAGGACCCTAAGAAGAGAAAATGTATACTGCTTTGTTCAACACTACACAGTATATGATGGAGGAGACCTGGTTTGGTACCCAGGATGGTCTAAATTTTCATAGCAAACCTATAGAGTTCAAAAGTGTGAAAATATGAATGAATCCATTTCTAATGTACAATCATGCTTCTAGATATCTACTTTCTTAGTGTAACAACAGGTAACAAACAGAAATTCCCTACTGCCCCACTATTTACAACAACCCCAAATTCTAGGAAATCCTCTATTAAATGATGACAAGGATGATGGATATCTGCAAGTACTCTACAGAGCAGTGTCCCTCACCTAAATTTTCCTCTGGGCCATATTCAAGTATTTGAAAAGGGAAGGTGTTCATAATTCTTTCCATTGTCATAGACTAGGTACTTTATTGCAAAGCTGAAAATTATTTCTGATAGTGCTATTAACAGAGTCAATGGCTAGTGAACAATAACTGCATGCCATCAAATGGTCAAGTTGTTTTCATTTTTTTTAATGACAATGTCTGATGAGCCCAAGATGTCTTGAACTCTTTTCGTAACATAAAGAATGGTTGGAATTCTTGATCCTCTTGTGTCTATTTTGTAAGTGCTAAGATTATAGATGTGAACCAACATGACTCACCACAGGTCAACTTTCTAAGGAGATTTGTCCTTAATTAGATTTCCCTTTTAATATATTCTCTGTATTCTCTATGCCTAGGATGCCTCCGCTTGATGGCACCTGCCCCGATTTTCTTTAGCAAATTCCTCATCATTCTTCATACATCATTACAGTACTTTTCATAAGGTTAATGACATTTTTTTTTTGTTAGAAGAAGTCTCTGTTTTGTTTTGTATTTTGTATTTTTGTTTTGTTTTGCTTTTTGACCAGCACCAAGTGATTCTGCTTCTTGGAAACACAACATTGTATTTTATTTACTTTGAGTGAAGTTCTATTCACACATAAAGTAGAGATAGGGCTATCAATGAAGGCTATTTCCTTTTCTCTAACCAAATAATGGAAATGTGATCTTCAATAGACTACAGTGACTTTCTTGCAAGGTGCTATGTACCCTTAGTGGCATTGCAGCAGCGGGAAATTGAGCCAATTCTTTTGAAGAACCTATCTACCTTTTCCCGATTCCTTTATTTCTGAAGGCCCCCTGCTTCTTACTTCTCAGATATCTAGTTTATAGGAAATTTCCTTTATTCTTTCAATACATTCTCCGTGCTTTTCTTAAACTAACAGATTTTGATTCCTTGTAAGCAAACTACATCCTCACACATCTTCGTTGTGTGTTCTCATAGTGTATGTAAATATTTCCTTAATAAAACTTACCATGTTTAATGAATATACATTTTGGTTGATTCTGGCTAATGTCAGTCACCTTTAGTGGGCAGTGAGTTCTAGAAAAGGAAATGAATATCCTTAATTCTCAGTATAGTGTTTGGGACTTTTGAGAAATTGAGTATGTAATGGGAAGGAAAGGAAGGCGAAGTGGGGTGGCTTTCAGGTCCTCTCAAGGTATGCCACTAAGAAAACACCATGCACAATAGCGAGAGGTTTATCAGAAGAGTTTGGAGGGGGAGAGCAAAAGAGCACAAGGCCCTGTCAGAGTGGTACATGAGAGAGGCAAGCAGGCAGGCAGACAGACAGAGAGACAGAACAGGGAAGAAACAAGAGGAAGAGAAGAGGCAAGAGAAGCAAGAAAGACAAGAGAAGAGCAAGAGGCAAGAGAGTGAGCTGTGTGTGCCTGGTGGGCACTTTCAAGCTAGTCTCATAGCTGATGGTGGAAAAGCACCTGGCAACAGATGATGATGTAGCTAATAGCAGAAACTGAGTACAACTTTGATCTACTTAAAGAAAAAATGAAAGGTATTTCAGGTTTCTGTTGCTTTCTGTTCTTCATTGCTAGTAATACTATCCCTAACAGTTTACACCATAAATGATTTACCTCTGAAGATCTCATCCTTTGATCATTTCCTTCATCTCTTGCTTTCTGTCAGTTTCTTGCCATCTCCTTTCTCTCTTCTTATTCCTCTTTCTCCAAGCCCCTTTCCCCAGTCCCAATGGAATAGTATTTCTAAGGACAGAGTTTCCCTTTTTTTAATAAAAATCCTTCTTTGGCTCTCTTTAGTAACAAAATTACAAGACCATTCATGATCTGAAGTCTGATCTGAATCATGGTCTCTGTCTCCATGTCTTCTCGTCCCTGTTTGTTTCCTTGAGTGTAGGCATGGAGAAGTCATAAAGTAACTGGATATCATTTACCTACCACTTTGAGTAGCCATAATGCTCCATGGTGACCTTTTCCCCAGACTCTTCTCCAGCCTGAAATTCCATCCTCTGTGTTCTATTCCCATCACAATGCTCACCTACTTAGGTAAGCAGCTTTTCTTTGTGTTTCCCAAAGCTCGTTGTGCACAGCTCTAGTCTAACATTTGTTTCGTATTTCTTTCCCTTCTTCTATTTTATGTTGTTTTACCACTCCATTCAAACTGTACCACAGCTTTCACTTGTAAATCCTGATAAACCAGCATAATGCCGGAAATCTAGCAAGTGTTCATTCTTGTTAAAAGTGACTTTGATGTTGAATCATTCTGTTAGTTGAAGTCTGTCATGCTCAGTTTCAGTGTCATAATTACAACCCTCTTTCATACTATTTTTGAGTTTCAACTTCTCACTATAGATGACTAGATACTAATTGTACTGCGATTTTTCTTCTTTCTTCACTCATATATACATTTTGGTAGCATCTGATATATTTGTAATAGAATAAATCCCAAACACAAACTTTCAAGTAGATTCAAATGCAAGAGAGAGGGGGAACTTTTCTATGATGTCTCGTTTTTTCCATTTTTAAGTTTATTTTTGTAAAGAAAACAGACTTTTTTCATTATAAATACCAATCCCTACTCTCCCTCCCTCCTCTCCTCCCATTACTCCACTTACCCCACCCCCACCCCACTTACCATCCACTCTTCAGAGCTTAAGCCATATTGCTTTGTGGAAGGTCCAAGGCCCTCACTACTATAACTAGGCTGAGCAAGGTATCCAGCCAAAGAGAACAGGTTCCAAAAACGCCAGTACATGTAGTAAGGATAAATCCTGGTGCCACTGCAGTGGTCCTGCAGTCTGCCCCAGGCATGCAACTGTCAACCACATTCAGAGGGACTAGTTTGGTCTTATGCTTGTTTCTTTCCAGTCCAGCTGGAGTTGTTGAGCTCCCATTAGCTCAGATAGATTTCTTCAGTGGGTGTACCCATTATGGTCTTGACCATTTTGCTCATATTCTCATTGCTCCCACTTTTCAACTGGACTTCGGGAGCTCAGTCCAGTGCTCTGATGAAGGTCTCTGCCTCTGTTTCCATCAGATGCTAGATGAAGATTCCTTGGTGATATTTAAAATATTCATCAGTCTGACTACAGGGAAAGTTAAGATCTGCCCCCCTCTCCTCTATTACTTAGAATCTTAGCTGGGATCATCCTTGTGGATTCCTGGGAATTTCTCTAGAGCCAGGTTTCTTGCTAACCCTATATTGGCTTCCTCAATCAAGGTATCTCTTTCCTTGCTCTCATCTCTGCCTTTCCTCCATCTTGACTATGCTTAATCATACTACAAAGGCATTTGTTCAACTGTGTTCATAGCAGCATTATTTGTAATAGCCAGGAACTGGAAACAACCTAGATGTCCCTCAACCAAAGAATGTATAAATAAAATGTGGCACATTTACACATTAGAGTACTACTCAGAGGTTAAAAAAATGACATCTTAAATTTTGCATGCAAATAGATGAAATTAGAAAACACTATCCTGAGTGAGGTAACCCAGGCCCAAAAAGATGAATATGGTGTATACTCACTCATAAGTGGATACTGGCTATAAACAAATGATATTGAGTCTATAGTTCATTATCTTAGAGAAGGTAAGTAATAAGGTGAATCCTAAGAAAAACATATAGATCTGCCTGGAAAGTTGAAACAGACAAGTTTGCCTGACAAACTTGGGAGCATGGGGTGGGGGTTAGGGAGGATGGAAGCAGAAGAGGAGAGAAGTGAAGGGATGAGGAGAGCATGATGCCTCTTAAATAGACAGCTATACCATTATCCTAAATAAGACCTACTAAAGTTGAAATTAGTTAGAGGAAATATAGTATTTGGTAGTAGGTGAACATTGGAACTTTCAGTATAATGCTAGATTTGTTTTGGAATAATACTGATTTAATGTATAGAATGAAGCCACTTTTTTACTTTAGAACATATGTGTATAAACCCTGATTTTTATTAAAATGCATGTGATAAAGAAATAATGAGGAAAAGCTAAATATTAAATAAGCATATTTATATGATAAACTACAAATTTTGTCTTAGACATCCAGTTCAGTGTGCTGGAGGATAAAGTTTATTAGAATAATTTCAGGTGAGGTGGTACATTGGCAAAAGATTATGCAGAGTGGCTGTGGAAAAATATTTCAGGGCTGAGCAGAAGGGAACAAATAAGCAACCTCATACTAAAAATTGGCGCCCCATGTGAGGCTGACTAAATCCATGTAAAAACTGAGAAAGCTTGGAAAGGAGTTCTAGATACTAAAAAACAAAATTTAACAAGATTTTTTTTCAGATTGGCTCTGATTGCTATTGGGAGGCTATGGCTCCTTAAGGGAGGCTCCTGATTCAACTTTAGCTGCAAAAACATGCAGATTTTTAAAGAAGACCTGCTAGCAAACACGTAAATGGTGTTTATGAATAGCCAGCAGCATGCTTTTTGGTGGTGGCATGGACCTTGAAACTCCATAGAGTTGTGCCAATAAACGTGGCTCCAACCGGTACCTTTGCTCTGAGGCTAGACTCTCAGAAAGTTAAGGAATGGGGTGGATCTAGCCATCAAAGACACGACTTTAATCCTATCCATATTGATTAGCAAATTAAAGACTCATGTGTTCGGAAAAAGAGAGGTATACAGTAAAGATACATTCAGATGAAAAATAAACCCTCTTAACAGTTTAAAGTGTGTTAAAAAATATGTGTATACTTGGGAAAAAAGAAAAAGGATAAAGACCTTAAAATAAAAAAGAAAGAAAGAGAATAGTTGGTTGTGGTAGCAAACATGTTTAATCCTAACACTTGGGAGGCAGAGGCAGGTAGATCTCTGTGAGTTCAAGGACAGCCTGGTCTACAGAGTGAATTTTAGGACAGCCAAAGATACATAGAGAAACCCTGTCTCAAAAAGCCAAAAATTAAAAATAAAAATACAAAAAAAAATAGAGTTTAAAATATAGCCACGTAAAGATGCAAACTACACAGAGTCTGGGTACTGTATGTTATTGTGTTGTCTTTAAATTGTTTGATGGCTGAGAAAGTAGCAAAAGCTGCTAAAAAGCATTTGATTACAAATACTGCTGGATTAATCTAACATATATATTTTGAAAATACTTTGACTTCAAAATTTGAGCTAATAAATATATTACTTTGGAGAAGAGGTTTTGCTTTTGTTTCCACAGTAAATGAGAGGCTGTGGATTCATTCTAGGTGAAAAAAGATCAGGTTTGATCAAGGAAGACCCCCTGAAGAATCTCTGATGGGGTGGATGGCCTAGATGGTCCAACTTTTCAAAGGACCTCTGTTGGAGTTTTCTCTGAGTTCTACATCCAGAACAGTTTCAAGACTGCTGGCTGAGATGATCAAACCTCACAGAATACTCCAGTCAAGACTTGATCATAATTCTAAATATTTTTAGGTCCCCATAAGATTATCAGCACCCCCAGTTTGCAGGAAGTATTCTGCAAAACCATGACAACATTCCCAAAAAATGGATTATGGATATTTTTCTTTGTTTAAAATGTTGGTTACATTATGTTATGTATAATGGTCTGGACTAAAAGCTAAACAAATTATATTAGATTCAGAGTTCTTGCTTTAAAAATAAAAGGTGGGAAGTACTGTGGGACAATGGTCTTTTATCCTGTCATTTGTATTATTTTAATAAAATGCTGATTGGCCAGTAGCCAGGCAGGAAGTATAGGTGGGGCAACCAGGAAGCAAGTAGAGTTGGAACAATGAGAACAAGAGAATTCTGGGAAGAGGAAGGATGCAGTATACTGTTGTCACCCATATACAGAGGAAGCAAGATAAGAATGCCTCGTCAATGAAAGGTACCAAGCCATATGGCTAAGATGGACAAGAATTATGGGCTAATATAAGTTATAAGAGTTATAAGAAGACTGAGATAACAGGCCAACCAGTTTATAATTAATGTAGACCTCTGTGTTTCTTTGGGGCTGAACAGCTGTGGATCTGGGTGGGAGAGAAACCCTGGTCAACACAGGGCCAGGAGAGATGGCTCAGCATTTAAGAGCACTGACTGTTCTTCCAGAGGACTGAGGTTCAACTCCAAGTACCTACAGGGTAATTCATAACTGTCAGCAACTACAGCTCGAGGAGATCTACCACACTCTATGGTTTTTCTGGGTACCAGGCATGCATGTGTTACATAGATGTTCATGCAGACAAAACATTAATACACATAAAATAAGTTTAAAATGAAAATAAAAGTACTTTTTAAATATTATGCATATATTTGTTTGTAACAGTTTGGGTAGTAACTTTCCTTTTCAAACTCTAAATGAAAAAGAATCTCTTTTGAAAGAATTATATCCCTTACCTCAACTATCTTATCATCTCAATTTAACCTCATTCATATTTGAAGACAGAGATAATACCTTTTCCATGGTATCCCAAGCAGTAGAACTTCTGTTTTTCCCTCTCCTGTCACTAGAAACCCCTTTCATTCCACTTTGCCATATAGCATCAAATTTTATTAGATTTCATGCATGAATATAACAGACAAAAAGACCTATGTTTGAATACTAGCATGCTTCTCACTATCTTTATCCTTTACCACACCTTTTACAGACTCTTTGAAACTCATATTTTTTTTTCCATTTCTGAACTGTATTATAAGGATTCCCGATAGGATATATGAAACAGTTGTTGCATTGTTTGACCTTTAGTAAGTTCAAAACAAAACAGTTACTATTATTTTTTATTAAAATGCTGTATTGCTATGAGATATCTGTCAAAATTCCAATAGTCTTGAGAGTGACACATTTGGGCATTGTCAACAACTATTACTATAGTTTAAGTAAATGAGTCAGGTCTTTTAGCACAGGACCTGCATGTTTTAGTCAGAGTAATCTTGGAGCCAAAATGAAGCAAACAGAGATTACGCCAGATGGGGACCAACGGGCCCCACACACTTTTGTCACAGGGCGCTAAGCTAAAGTGGTTTTAATGAGAATGGCTGCCATAGGCTCATACATTTAAATTCTTGGTTACCAGTTTGTAGAACTGTCTGGGAAGGTTTAGGGGGTGTGGCCTTGTTGGAAGTGGCCTAGTCTTGTTGGAAGAGGTGTGCCACTGGAGGTGGACTTTGAGATTTCAAAAGCCTACACTATTCCCAGATAGCTCTTTCTCTCTTCCTCATGGTTGTTGTCTCAACATATAAGTTCCCAGCTACTACACCAGTGTCATGCTTGCCTGTCTGCTGCCATGCTCACCACCATGATGGACATTTACTCACCTTTTGAAACTGTATGCCATTAATAAGCTCTTTTATAACTTATCTTGGTCATGGTATCTCTTCACAGAAATAAAAAAGTAACTAAGACATACAGAAAGCAGATTTGAAACCAGTGTCTGGAAAGCTAAGTTAATATTAATATTATAGGCAATTGTTAACAAATACCAGCCCAGAAAAAAAAAACAGATAAAAAAAGGCAAAAGAAAGGATCATAAAAATTAGCAGTGAGAATTAACAATCATTTCCATAATAGAGGTAAATCACCAGAAGATATTAATCCCTGTGCTATAATTTATGCTTAATTACTTAGAATGAATTACATACTATTTTTTTAGACAAAATGAATTTGATAACTTTAAACTGTTAAACTGGCAGTATCTTTTTTTCTTTCTCAGTGCGAGCAATACCTCATTCTTTCTAACATTTATAATTCTTTTTAAACTCTCATGCAATCTTCAAAGGAATATTAAGCTTTCATTTTGCATTTTAAATGATATGTACCTGGTTTACACCTCATAATACAACTCCCCATGCACCCAAATTGCTTTTGCAAATGGAAATTTGAATGGTAAGAGCCTTTTAACGGAAATTCACATTTTGCGGGTAATTCTCTACAATACAAGGATTGTACATTTTCTAAATAAGATATATAACACCACAGGCAAGGTTAGATTGCCCTTATCTTATGGAGCTGAGCAGTTTCCATTTTTTTGAATAGTATCAGATAAGCACTCTGTAAAGGCACTACAACAGTTCATTCACTGGCTCTATTTTCCCAAATGTGTAACTATATGCAGAGGACAACAGGTTGGAAAAACTGAAAATGAATTAAAAAAAATTTGTGGTCAAATTTCTATATTCTCTGCATCTGATATCACCACCTGGAGTGTTCAAATAGGTAATAAATCAGAGAAAAGGGTTCTATAAGGGAATCCACAGGACTTCAGGCCTTTCTCATGTAGCAAAATCCCACTTAAAACAAATCTTCCCTTTCTCTTGGGATTGTCTGTAATCCTGGGATTAGGTGGATCAGTATTGGCTGTGCTTGCTCTTTGCTCAGAGAATTTGCTCAAGTTGTATGGGGCTCATTCTATTTTTCTTCAAATTTCAAAACCTAGTGTGGAGAACATTTTACTTAGTAATGAATTTCTCAAGGTGGTCTTTGATCAATGATTCTACTTTATATTCTCCGGGGTCAAATCTGATTCTCAAAAACTTAATTTCATCAGTTTGGAATGAATCACGAAAGCAAATGTTGCCTATAGCCTCTATATTACTAATAGACTGTGAGAGAGACATGACTTACTTTCCCTTGTCACTCTTCTCTGCTGTGGTACCATGCTGTAATTAAATACTAGTTAAATGCTTGTAGAATGAGTGCATGACAGACTGTACTAATGGACATAGCTAGAACTCATAGCTTAAACTGGGGAATCTATATGACTACGTTTAAACTTTGGCGCAGACACATGCTGAATTAATCTGTAAAGAGCTCAACAACCTCTGAGTTTTTCAAATTTCTTTTTGTGAAAAAGACAGGACAAATGAAAACATTCTATATTTTTCAATTTAGGTGATTGAAATATTCAGAGTAAAGCAGAAAATCATAGTGTTTTATCAAAAGGCTTCTTGACTTTCAATTCACCTTGCTTTCCTTACTGTTAAATCATTGGTGTATTGATCTTTGACCGTGTTTGACAATATTAATTTTACTCACATTGGGCAAATGAGATGTCTTTTCTTTGCATGTGTTAATTCTTGTCTATTGCACACACAGATTCACAAACCATTGTAATGGGAACTTCTCCAATGCTTCTTATAAGTATAGTACATTAAGTAGATATAAATGCTATGAATTTTTCATAAAAGCAAAAGATTTGAGAGACAGGAATATGTGAATTATAAATGCTATTCTTTTTAGTTTCCATCTGAAACCTCCAAGAAATCTACAACACTTAACTCTCATCCCATTGCTCTAAGAAAGAGTAAGAGGAAGATATTAAAAAGAGTTTCTGCTCCGCCTTCTCAGATCATTACTTTATTTTCCAGAAGTGTATCCTATTCCGGGAAGACAGATATGTCCCATTGATCTTAGAAATATGTTGTTCCATGGCTGCAATTTCTTTCTCTGAAATCATCTTCTGGTACTTTAAATTTATTACCAATTGGCTGCCGCAGTGTGGTTTTCAGTTGCTGAAAATTTAGAGACCATTGCAAAAGTGAGGTTTGGAGTAATTTCCTGGACTTTGTTGCATGCCAAAGTCCCCTCCCACAGATTTTTTGTCACTCCTTTCGCTGCTAGTCTCAATGGGCATGACCATCTTTGTACTTGTTTGGATCTGCTACAAGGAACACTTTCCATAGCCAGCCTTCATTAAGATTGTAATTTTCTATTTTCTAAGAGGAAAACCTGAAGCATAAATATTAAAACACATCTGGAAAATAAAATCCACACCCGAAATCCTAATTCAGTCTGTCAGATGGCTTCATTTGCTCCAAGTCCTCATGGCACAATGACTGCTGCTGTTTGTCATGAGTGTCTGGGTCACAGAAGTCAATATTCAGATTTATTACCATGAAGTAAATAATTCATTATCCTATACACAATGATAAAACTGGTGGTGTAGACCAAAGAGGAAATAGCCCTTTTAAGGGACAAAAGCTCGGGAGAACTTTTCCTTCAGAAAGGAACAGTGTAGCAAAAGAAGTCTAAGAAAAGATCTATTTGTGATGATGCTTCTGGTGTCTCATAATTGTCTCACTAGCATTTCCTCCAGTTACCCTTGGTCACAGACTCCAACATTCTTGCACTAGGCATGACACTGGGCGTTCAAAGTTTGGTGGATTCAGGTTCAATTTAAGTCTCAGTGTTCATCAGTAACCATGCTCACTGAAAACAAAATAAGAACTCAGCACTCGGGCCATGCAATAAACTAGTAGTTGTCAGTGAGTTTGAGTTTGTCATCAGTACACATGTTTTAACACCCCCTTACTATTTTTGATGGATGTTCTTTAACTGTTTTCCTTGCCCTAATTTGGATACTGAAATAAATAAGGTCCCATATCTCTGAAAATAAGTGAAGATGCTTACATTTCTTACATTCTGTATTTTTATTAGAGCAGAACATTTGAAAAAAAATCAATTTCGTCTCCACCTGCCTATCAAGGGCTGGATTAAGGATTTATAAGAATTGAAGACAGCACTTGCAAAGCAAAGAACACTCGCTGACTGCTACTCTCCCTTCACTTTTCCCAGAGCAAAGCTAGAATACTGATTTGGATGGAGGATTCACTTCTAGGGAAGGAAATGCACTTTTAAATGTTTCCCTTTGAAATGTGAATGTGATTATGAGTATTGTACAAATGCAGTTGGCATTACTGGCATATTTAACTTTCAGCACATAATGCACAGCCTTGATTTAGAAACTTAAATAGTTTATTTTTTACGAGCTTTCCATTTCACCTTTAAGCTTGTGTTGCATAAGCTTAATGGGCTCACTCAGCTTCATTGTGGAAAGATCTGCAGGTGAATAGCAGTAAGCGCATGAGCTTTAAAGGGCTTATTTTGCCAGGCTGCACCTCCAGCTTACTGTTTAGAGATGTACTGTTCTGTATGCACTGATTTTCTCACGGCAGAACTCTGATAATATTTATTGCAGAAAGGAAATGGCTCCCTCAGTCCTTCCCATTTCTTTTTGCACAAATACAGTAAGTTAGGTTTTAACTAAGGTGATTCCCGAATTAAACTGACAAATCCAGATGTCTGAAATTTACGTTTGAATTTATGGATTTCATCTACACCATATCAGCATCAAAATGTCAGAGACAGTAAGTCACAGCAAGGGGAAGTTTCAATGAATTTGGAACTTGCAGTTCATGTCATTGTTGTATCGTCTCACATTGGGCAGAGCAGTGGGATTGAAGGGTTTGGTGAGACAAATTTAGTGCTTAAATATTGCTTCAAACTAAAGATTGACTCTGGCACATGGGTGGAATAAAGCATATCTTTAGAGGAATATGTGCAGTTTTCACAGAAAGAAAAGAAAAAAACACTGCTAGAGACGATTGAACCAGAATCCATTTCAGCAAAACCACATACAATAGCCTGTGCTTTGAAAGCCCAAATATCAAAGTCTTCGGTTACTCAGAAAAAATACTTAAAGAGATACCTTGCTTGTTTTTCTGAAGAAACAAAAACAAAGATGTCGGTTCAGTTTGGACTCTCATGGTTTTAAAAATATTTCTGCTGTTCTCTGTTCTCAGGTTTCTGAGATATCTGTTTACCAGATATTTGAAACCAAATACTTTCAAATGTTCATATTTATCTGAGAATTTTGCATATCTAAGAAGATATATAAACTCCACAAATTAATTTGTTCTATTTAAAAAATGATATTAAAATTCACTTATTCTGTTATTATGGGGTACCCACCAGAGATGATCACTCAGACACACTGTAGCAAATTGATACTCTTTGTTACAGTAATCTAGGGAAATATTCAGGTGTTTGGGGACCCAGTTGTAGCCCCAAACATTTAGGACAAGGGACTTTCAAAGGCTAACCAACACCCTGGTATCGTGCTATGCATGCACAAGCAAGCAGATTAGCAGAAGCTGTGATAGCTGGAGCATCTTGACCTTGGATTCTTAGAATAGAGTTGGGTAATTTTCCATGAGATTCTCCAATAAATTCTAGCTAATCTAAATGGCCTCAGCAAGAATGCAAGATAGAAGAATCCCTGTACTGCCTTGCCCTGTCACACTATGAAAGATCATACTTGGTTAGTGGTTAGTGTTGTATGGTGGTTTCCTCAAAATTGCAACCTTCTCTTTTGGAAGTAAACATATTCTCGCATGTCTAGGAAAGTGAAAACTGGGAAGATTCTTGAAGGTCCATCTCCAACTTTATAAGAAGAGCTTTAACAATTAGCAGGAGTCTGACTACATGTCAAGCTATTACGCTCCTACAAGCTGTGGAGAGAGTTCTAGTGTTGCAGAGTTCATAAGTATCCTTTGGTACCAAAATGGGTTTTTCAGCGATACAACCAGTTTTGAGTCATCACTAATATTGTAAGTAACCTCTCAGACTTATTTCTGTTAGTATTCCCAATAAAATCTCATTGGTTCACCAAGTTGGTCTTTGGCACAATCATTACTTTTGTGGCTAATAGTTCCATTCCTGGGGTTCATTGAACTGTGTGTATGTGTGTATGTGTTGTGTTGTGTCTCCCCAGAAAAGTCTGTGTCACAATAGTTAGTGAAATTTATTCAGAAAAAAATTTAGATTTGAGGCTATTTTGTTGTTGTGTGGAGGAGCCGTGGGCTGCATCCCCGGCACCCAACCACCTACTTGGCTAGCTTATGCCCCGAAATAATTACACGGAAACTGTATTCTTTTAAACACTGCCTGGCCCATTAGTTCCAGCCTTTTATTGGCTAGCTCTTACATATTGATCTAACCCATTTCTAATAATCTGTGTAGGGCCATGAGGCAGTAGCTTACCCAGGAAGATCTTAACCTGTGTCTGCCTCAGGTCGGAGAATCATGGCGACTCCCTGACTCAGCTTCTTTCTCCCAGAATTCTGTTCTGTTTACTCCACCTATCTAAATTCTACCCTATCAGAGGGCCAAGCAGTTTCTTTATTAATTAACCAATGAAAGCAACAGATAAGATACAAGTCCCACCTCCATCATTTTGTCCTGTGCTAGAATGCTGGGTCCTGTTAAGGACGGATTATATGAAGTGATAACACAGGAACTTCTGTTCTCTACTCTATAGCCCTACATCAGAACATCCAACCCTATGTCATGATCTCACAATATGTAGCAGTGTAACTATTGTCAATATCATTGTACAGGTCCTGTTTCGGCCACCACATTGTTGAGAGTAGATGGGTGTATCATACCTGTCATGTCTAAAACATAATCTTTCATACCAGTTATCATGGTTATCTACTTGTTAAAATCTTTCTAACCCCCTTTATGTGATATTTCCTAAGCCTTGGGTGTAGAAGTTGATCTTTAGATATATCCTTTGGGTCTGTATACACTACAGCCAATTATTATCCTTATTTTGACCAGTTTTGAATTTCTGTGGTATTCTCTGCCTGTTTAAAAAAAATGGCTTATTTGATGATGAGAATTATACTTACTTGTGTATACAAGACAGATACTTATAAGCAATTGGGAATTACACTGTTTTAATAATGTAGTAGCAGTACGTTTTCCTCCAGGATCTGTGACTGTAGATAGTAGACAGGGATTTCTAGTGAAATTTGAATGAATGAAATTTATACCCTGGCAATGCTGAAGCATGCACAAGTAGCCCGTATATGGTGGTTCTGTTGAACTTGTCCATAGTGGGCTTCTTGGTCTAAGTTGATGAGGACAAATGACGGTCTCTTCCTCAAGAGGGCACAAGACCTCATTACAGATGTTTGTGAGCCAACACGTGGTTGCTGGGAATTGAACTCAGGGCCTTTGGAAGAGCAAGCAGGATTTCTAGAACTAGGTGTGAATTTTCTCCTATTAAGTAGGCCTTATGTTCAATGAGGCGGCTGATGGTTACCTTCAACATATAAGTGCCACTATTATATCACTTAGGATATCTTTCCTAATTAGTCATTGTTATGGTGTCAGGCTTAGGGATAGGTATTAATTGCCTTTCCCTCTAGGCAGTTCAGCTTACACGGCACCTCAGGTATTATGGGAGTTCATCCTCACGAAGGAATTTTACAGGTAAGTTTTACCTATATTCTTTCAAGTGCTGTATTCAAATGTGTGATATCTTTATTAATAGTTCTGAGAAGCAAGTAGGGGCCATGACAATAATGTAAATAATAATGTAGATTTGTTTTATGTATCTCTTGAACTTCTGTGATTTACAACCTGAAGAAAGATTTCCCATGCCTGACAGAAGGCCTTCTTTTTTTAGAGATTCTTTGCCCTTTTAGGTGGTAGAGGGCATTATAACTCTGTATATATATATATGTTTTATTTTATTGTGTGTTATAAAAATGAATGTCTGTGTACCATGTGTGTACTTGGTGTCAGAGGAGGCCAGAAGAGGGCTTTGGATCCCTTGGAACTGGAGTTACAGGCAGTTGTGAGCAAACATATGGTATGGGTTCTGGGAATCAAATCTGGATCCTTTGGAAAAGCAGTCAATTCTCTTAATTGTTGAGCCATCCTTCTAGCCCCTGTATAGTAACTTTTAAGTAAATTTATATAGACAGCTTTTCAAGATATCCTTAGGGATATTTATCTGTACTTCCTCTTTCTAACTCTGTAGTCCCCCATTTCTCTTCCCTAGTTAATCTATGTTTTTCCCATGTTTCACTTCATAGCACATGCATCATATTTTCCCCCTCTCTATAGCCTTCCAAACTCTCTATACAATGGTCTCTTTCTACTTTCCTGACTTCTTGGATTACTTAAGTTATATACTTAACTCTATAAACTCAGGAGTAGAATCCACAAATAAGAGAGCATGCCTTTTTTTTTTTTTTTTGATCGGGTCACATTGCTTAATCTTATACTTGCTAGACCTATTCATCTACCTGACATGTTTATGATTTAATTTTTTACAGCTAAATAGTCTTCCATATTGCATATGTGCCACATTTTCTTTATGCATTAAATACTTAAAGGACATTTAGATGGTTTCTATTTTCTAGCTATTGTCAATAGAGCAGCAATGAAATTCGATGAATAAATATCTGAAGAACAGGATGTAGAATCCTTTGGGTATTTATCAAGGAGTGTTATAGCAAGATCATATAAAAAAAAGTGTTTAGCTTTTCAAGAATTCTGCAAAGTGATTTCCAGAATAGCTGGGCCAGTTTACAATCTCATCAACAGTGAATATTCCCCTTTGCCAACATCCTCAGCACCATTTGTTTTCAGTTGTTTTCTTAATCTTAACCATTCTGACTGGTATGTGTTGAAATTTCAAATTACTTTTAGTATGCATTTTCCTAATCAATAAAAGTGTGCCTTAATTAGGGTTACTATTGCTGTGATGAAACACCATGGTCAAAACAACTTAGGGAAAAAAGTGTTTATTTACCTTTCTCTTTCACATTGAAGTTCATAATCAAAGGAAGTCAGGTCTTCAACTCAAGCAGGCCTGGAATCCTGGGGCAGGAACTGGTACAGAGATCATGGAGAAGTGCTGCTTACTGGCTTGCTCACCAGGGCTTGCTCAGCCAGTTTTCTAATAGAAGTCAGGACCTCCAGCCCTGTTGTGGAACAATCATTTTGTACAACATGAATATGAAAATGTATTACTCCCATTAGTTAATAAACAGTTGACATGCCTATACCTACGCAGGATTTTCAGGCAGAAAAATTCTGGAAGGAAGAAGGACAGAGTCTGAGAAGTTATGGGAGATGCCAAAGAAGCAGGAGATGAACATGGAGTGGTGAAAGAAGGTACCATTATGTGGCAGAGGGTAGATAAGAAATATGTGTTAATTTAAAATGTAAGTGTTAGCTAGTAAAAAGCCTGAGCTGTCATTGATAATTGATGTCTCTGTGTTGTGATTTGGGAGCTGCGAGCAGGACCAGAAAAAAAAAAAAAAAAAAAAAACCTGCCAACACAGCCCAGGGTTGACACCACCCATAATGGACTTGGACTTCCCTTATCAATCACTAATTATGAAAATGCTCCACGGACTTGTCTACAGCCTGATATTAAGAAAACATTTTTGTTGATTGCCTTGGTGGGCTACTCAGTCTAGGGTTAGTAACCCACCTGGCAGTTCAGTTATTCCAGGGTCACGGAGAGGCACCACCTGGAAGATAATGGGCTAGGAAAGCGGAAGGAGGCTAAGCAAGAATTCTTGCCAAAGCCTCCGTTTATTAGAGACGGGGTACAACTTTTATAGGGTAAAGAGTTGGGGGGTGGGCACAGGGGCCTGGGCTCTTGCCGCGTGGTTCACATTGGTCACATGGTCCGAGTTGGTCATGTAGGCAGGAGGTTGTCTTCGGTCAGGTCACTGTAGGCCAAGAAGTCACGAGTTGACACACCTAGATCCCTAGATAGTTTGGAATGTGGGGTGGGTTCTGCTAGCAGATAGCTCTCATTAACAGCCAATTTGGGTGTGGGGTAGGCTCTGTCAATAGAACTATTCCTAACACAATTAAGGGTGTGGGGTTCTCTGCAGACTCCCCAAGGTGATGGTCCCTGTAATGATTTTAGGAGGAAATTGGCTCCTGACACATTTTCTCAAATGAGGTTCCCTCATCTCTGATGACTCTTGCCTGTGTTAAGTTGATATAAAACTATGCAGCACAGATGTTAGACACTTTTTTTAAATTTCATTTCTTTTATTATTGAAAAAAAATTTTCGCCTCCTCCCAGCCTCCCATTTCCCTCCCCCTCCCCCCACTCCTCTCCCCCTCCTTCTCTAGTCCAAAGAGCAGTCAGGGTTCCCTGCCCTGTGGAAAGTCCAAGGTCCTCCCCCCTCCATCCAGGTATAGGAAGGTGAGCATCCAAACTGGCTAGGCTCCCACAAAGCCAGGACATGAAGTAGGATCAAGACCCAGTGCCATTGTCCTTGGCTTCTCATCCGCCCTCATTGTCCACCATGTTCAGAGAGTCCAGTTCTATCCCATGCTTTTTCAGTCCCAGTCCAGCTGGCCTTGGTGAGCTCCCGATAGATCAGCCCCACTGCCTCAGTGGGTGGGTGCACCCCTCGCGGTCCTGACTTCCTTGCTCATGTTCTCCCTCCTTCTGCTTCCTGAAATGGCCCTATCCTATAGCCATACTGATGAATATCTTGCATATCACCATAGAACCTTCATCTGGCGATGGATGGAGATAGAGACAGAGACCCACATAGGTGCACCGGAATGAGCTGCCAAGGTCCCATTGAGAAGCAGAAAAAGGGAGAACATGTTAGACACTTTTAACAATTTTTCTTAGTCATTTTATTTCTCCTTTAAAAACTTTGTTCAGGAAGGTGAACATCCAGGATGGAGGGGGGAGGACTTTGGACTTTCCACAGGCCAGGGAACCCTGACTGCTCTTCAGACTGGAGAGCGAGGGGGAGAGGAGTGGGGGGAGGGGGAGAGGAGTGGGAGGCTGGGAGGAGGCAGAATTTTTTTTTCAATAAAAAAATAAAAATTAAAAAAAACAAAAAAAAAACAAATAAAAGGAGGACTTTTTTGTTCACATTCTTAATGCCTGAAAAAAAAAGTAAACATGATACAAGCAAATAAAGAACTATCTTTCAAACAAGTAAGGCTAGATCTTCAAAGAATAGTCTATGATAGTCTATAGCATGAGGCTTTCAAAAGTGTAACAGGTAGTAACTGATGTATGAATCTTGTATTGGTTTAATGAAGTTTTAAAAGGGAAAGCTCTTGGCTTATGTATGTTCTACTAAAATGTACTTAAACTGTTGTATTTCTTGATCCAAAGGAAAATATCACTTTTGGAAACTGGAAATAAAATACCAAAATAAAAAAAAAACTTTTTTCAGATTCATATCCTATTTTTAATGGGATTGTTATTTTTATTTTTTTGTTTTTGAGTATGTTGTATATTCTGAATATTAATCATATATCAGCTGTAATCATCTCCCATCCTATCACCTTCCTCTTCAATTGGTTATTACTTTTGATATAATTTTTTTTTTAGATTTTTTGCTGTCCCATTAATTGTTGGCCTTTATTCCTGAGCAAATGGAGTCCTATTCAGGAAGTCCATTGCTACACCTACGTCTTGTAGGATACTGCATTTATTTTCTATATTTTTTTGGTTTGCCATTGATTCTTTGATACATTTGTAGTTCATGGTGTGTTTGTATATATGTGTGTGGGTATGTGGGTGTGTGCAGGATGCCAGATATAGGTCTAATTTCATTATTTTGCACTTGAGTTTTTCTTAGTGCTATTGGCTAAAGATGTTTCACCCTATTTCTTTTTCTATCCTCTTCTTCTTAGCAAGAAGAAAGGGAGAGAGACTGAGACAGAGATAGACAGAGAGACATAAACACGGAGGTAGAATGAATGCTAGATTGTAGATAATGGTTGTAGAGAAAATTCAATTTTATTTTCTCCCAATTTAAGTGTCCTTGATTCACAATAATTTAAAGGTCATGAAACAAAACCAAGTAGAGAAAAGTAAGTCTCCATTTCCCAGGAGACTAGTTCATTTTAATTGAAATTTGATTTCCAAAACAACAGCATGCTGTACAAAGCACTGAGGGGAGAAAAGAATCTTTAAAATACAAGAAAAAAATTAATTTGGGAAGACCATACAATGTTGAAAGGTAGAGCCTATGTGGATAGAGGGAATAAAAGAAATTTCAGTAAGAAGTGAAAGAATAAAACAGGAAAGAAGGACATAAGCAATGAAGGGAATTTCATAGAACTCAAAAAATATTTATTTATTTATTTGACTTTAAGTGGTCAGTAACACTTGCCTCAAAACCATTAATGTTGAGTGTGGTTATTTCCATTGAAAATAGAAAACAAATTATGCACGCAATATTTCAGAATAAAAAAAGATAGAATTTGACAATTTGTTGACAATTAAATAGCGATGTATATTCTTGTGGGCAGACAAATCCAGTATGTCTAATCTTTCAGAATATCAGATTTTTACAGCTTTTAGAGTAATAAGACACACTTATTTTATGTATTTAAATAACATGAATGTATTTGCCAAAGTAAAATATCAATCTTTATTCATTTAAAGACAATGAAAGCTTGAACCTATGATTTAAATATGAAGACATTCTTCTAGATATATTTCTTAAAGTTCCTAGTTCCAAGTTCCTAGAAATGTTATGTCATGACAGGAACTTCATATTTATATAGAGTTTGGTCAGGACTACAAAAACAACAAATAAGCTGTGTTGTTATAAAATAGTGAAAGACCAAAAACCACTCAACCTCCTACTTGGGAATGTGGATATCATGTTCTCTCGATTGTTTCCTGTTTTCTGGGGCCATAGCATTTTTTGGGAAAAAAATATGATAACGGTCAAGCCCTGGGAGAGCTAGCCATAACATTTCTTGTCCAGTCTCTGTGCAATAGGAAACTACATGGCTTATCTGCATTCCTGACTAGAATATTCTGTGAGACTGAACCATATCCTCCAGTAGTCTTGAAGCTCTTCTGGATACAAAACTCTGAAGAAACTGCAACAAAGGAACTTTGGGAGACTGGATTACATGATCCACACATTTTCATTGGTTTCTGGTTCCCTTGCTCTGAAATCACAAGAACTTTTAAAGGTAACATACATAACAAGTATGGCCTGTGCATTGTACATAAGTCAGCCAAAGATGATGCTTTGTTTTATGCTTGAATAGTTAAAAATATATGTTATCTGTCTTTTTAGTTTGATTTGTTTTTTTTTTTATGTCTGTAGCCAGGATTTTTAGGGGTATCTCCAGTGATCAAATCTGATCGCTATCAATCTTGAAACCTTGAATGAATCTACCGCCTTTTGTTTTCTGTGGAAACAAAACAGAACCTTTTCTGCAACTTAAAATATTTTTACTTCCATTTTGAAGGTAAGACTTTTTAAAAACATAGTTTTTTTTTAATTTAGCAGATTCCATAATTCAATGTCCCTCAGCAGCGTGAAAAAATTTAAGTCAACAAGACACTATAAATAAGATGTGGGATGCTCTTTTGTAGGCTGTGAATATGTTTTATTACCATTAATAAAGAAGCTGATTTGCCCACTAGCTATGCAGAATAGAGTCAGGTGGGATATCCAAGCAAAGATAAAAAGAAAAGAAAGGTAGAGTCTGGGAAACACCAGCATCCTTCAGAGAGGCAAGATGTGAGGTATCAAGCCATGAATCTCACAGTAAAATATAGAATAATAAATGGGTTAATTTAAGTTGTAGGAGCTAGTAAATAAGGCTGAGCTCCAGTGATTTAGGGAAATCTGACACCTCTCCACCTGTTGGTCATTGCATTTCTGAATGTTTTATACACCAGAAATTTCTGACCATTCACAGCTTGTAGCAATTCTTCCCCAGGTATACAATAGGTATTTGATAAATACATATTTAATTCAATCACCATTCAATAGGATTATTATTTACAATTAATCTGATAAGATATTAGTGTTTCTATTCACCTTTTGAATTGATGGGCAGATTCAATAATTAAGGGATGCACTATGTTAAGACCACCAAAGCTACATCAATTTCATTGATCTATTTTGTGTGTGTGTGTGTGTGTGCAGGAGTGTGCTATAAAGCTTTGCCTTGTGTTAAATTCAGCAGGCTTGTCATGCATTCAAGAATATAATTGTAAGGTATTATACATTTCAAAATCTATTCATTGATTTGTGGCCATAAAATTAAACCTTACTAAAATTACATTTGGAAATAAATATCTCTGTGACATGTATTTGTGATATATTCAGATGAAAAGGATTACATAGGTTGGAAGCAAAAGTTTGTATGAGTATGTAATCATTTTTCTCTAATAAATGCAAAAGAAACTGTGGATTTTCTATTACTATTATTCAATTCTAGTTAATTTAGTTTTTCATTTTTAAATAGAATAGACAAACATATAAATCAACTATTTTCTTGAAATATAGTATTGGGCTTATTAGAGATATTTAATTTGAAACATATAACACTAATTTAAAGAAACATCCTAAAACAGGGCCTGGTTCATAGAACATGCTGTATTTAGCTTTCTGGCTGAGATCAGAAAGTCTCAAAACTTTAAATTTGTTATTTACAGAGAATCTTAAACAATAGTGGCTTCTAAAGTATCATGGACAAGGACAAAACTTCAAGATGTTGTCCATGTATAGCATGTCTGCTAAAATGGAAATAAAATAAAGAAAATTCTGTAATCTAATAGACGAATTAATTCTGAACTATTGTTTCAAAGACATGCTCTGTTAGCTAGCTACTTTATTATTACTCTGACAAAAATACCTGACAGAAACCATCTCAAGGAGGGAGAACTTATTTGGACTACGGTTTGAGAGATTCTAGTGGGACGTTATTTTGTCCTGTTTCTGAGACCTTTGCAAGGCAGGCAAAATCTTGGCAGTGTATTGGGGTGTGTCTATGAGGTGCTTGTTCATCTCATGGTGGGTAAGAATCACAGGATAGGAGAAGAGTCCAGGATAAGATAGCTTTTCAAAAGCATTCTTGATGAATCACTTCCTCTAACTAAGCCAAATCTCCTAAAGATCTCAGACTTCTTGAAATAGAACTACCATCTGGAACTAAACATTTATAATATGGGCCTAAGAGGGGTATTTGATATACAGATCAAATATATATATATATATATATATATATTTATCATTTATATATATATATATATATATATATCATCTTCCTATTACTTTTGGCACCACACTTTATTGGTAGCTCTAGAGAGGAAAAAAAATGATAAAATTTACATAATTTTATAGACTTTTTAAAATTTGTTTTAATTATGTCTGTAAGTCTCTCTCTCTCTCTCTCTCTCTCTCTCTCTCTCTCTCTCTCTCTCTGTGTGTGTGTGTGTGTGTGTGTGTGTGTCTGTATCTGTGTACATGAATGTAGGTTTCAGCCATGGCTTGAGAAATGTTCCTGGAGCAGTTGTGAGCCTCCTGATGTAGCTGCTGGGAACTGAACTTGAGTTCTCTGGAAGAGCAGTACACACTCTTAGCTGCTGAGACATCTCTCCATTTCCATCATACTATAATTTAATGCCAATATTTTTTCCCATTAAAGTAGCTTTATGAAAGCAAGGATCCTAGTTAACTGGTTCTAAACCTTATTTAAGTGTCAGGCATTATTCATGACATGAAATAGATACTTGATAAGTGAAAAAAATCATTGTAAGAGACTAAACTTGAAATAGAAGACTATTTTACTATTTAAAGATATGCAGAAAACAGAAACATACAAATACAAGTTGAAAGAAAATGCTATTTACAAAAAAGGCCTTTGTGTAACAAGCAAGAATAAATATATTAAGGAATCCATAGCTGTTCACATCCTCATATTTAAAATGGTCAGTTCATAAACACTGAATATATTTAAAGGCTGGTTCAGATCTCAACCTTCCAGGTACAATGTCTGAAAAATACAGAGATTATGTTGATAGAACAGAGAACCTACATAGAAAGACATCAAAAGTTGGAGTCTGAGTAAGAGCCTGACACCAAAGGTATGATGAATAAAGCCAATTCATATCATGTTGTCGCATTTCTGTAGTCTTCAAACATCAATTCATTTTCAGTAGTTCTCAGGAGACCCATAAACATAATAGCAGATACTTTGACTGATGTAGAAGTGTGTGTGTGTGTGTGTGTGTGTGTGTGTGTGTGTGTGTATGGGTGTGTGAGAGTGTGTGTGTTTGCTGATGTGATTAGATGACGCAGAAAAAAATTCTACTTCAATAAGTCATAGATACCTCCATGTCCTTTATAAGAATACCATCCAGGCAAGTTTTTCTCTGAAGAATTACAGTTTTAATGAAAGAAGACACTATGATGCCTCTGTGGTGGGTCTAAGAAACACCATACAGTGTGCTAACAAATCAAAACGAGATTTACAGCAATAACCAAATTTTCTGGGGGGTAACACAATGATGTGGGAGAAGGCAGTTTGGATTTTGAGTCAATTTTGTAGAGGGTGGTCATGTCACATCCCACTGGAGACCAAGCTGTTATAAATACTTTTCTTCTGCTTTCATAAAAGAGAGATAAATTAACAAATGCCAGTTTAATTATTGCAGGCTTTTGAGAGAAAGAACTCTTGTCTTTGGTACTCATAACGTCTTAGTAGCTGAATCTATTTCATCATATTTTTGATGATGGTGAGTAAGGAGATGACATTAAGTGAAATGATCTGTCATAAGTCTTTGAGGATGAGGTATATTATGTCTGTTAAAGATGAGCTTACAAATGTTTTATTTTGATTTACATTAATATTTGCTCAATGATATGCTTTCTCATTCTTTGTATACTTCATTGTTTTTGTTGTTAAACGTGCTTATATTTTTAGAATGTTGTTTTAAAATAACCCATAGTTCTTTAAGTTTGAAATTTCTCTAACACAAAACTATGACAACTTACAATTTTGGTGTTTGCTAAAATATTTATACTTTATTTCTATTCTTATGTCACTTTGTTTTCTCCCATCCTATTAGATGGATTGATTTTTTTCCCTGTGGTTCTCCTTTTCTCTATTCAGGTTTTGAGAATAATATATCTTTTCCTCAGGTGATTGTCTTTATGTTTTTATTAGCTTATATAAATCCACTAATTACTTTTGCTTAAACATTTTGTTTTTGGATAATTAAAGATTCATGTACAACATTAAGAAAATAATGTGCAGAAAACTGTATGTACTCTGTTCCAGTTTTCCCCAATAATATCATCTTCCAAAACAATACTGAAATTATCATAAACAGGGGTTGAGTATGTAATTCAGTGACAGAGTATTTACTAGCACACAGAAAATCCCAGGTTAGATCTTTGGCTTCAAAAACAAAAACAAAACAAAACAAACAAACAAACACAGAGGAGGGATTGTGCCAGGCCCAGCAGTTATGGGTTCCCCAGCTAGCACTCTCTTCTTCCTTCTCTAGAAACTCCACACCATTGCTATCTGAGGACCTACCCTCCTCAGTTTCCACAGGTCCCCCCAGACCTCAGACTACCCCCATTTAAGGAACAAACCTAGGCCTGTGCAGGTGCTGGCCAGAAAACACTATCTTCTTGCTTGTTCTGTAGCCCAAGCCACTACCATCTGAGGACCTATGTTGAGCCACTGGCACATTTCAAAGAAGTACTCCTTTCTGCCTTCCCTTTGGAACCCAAACACTGTGAGTTGGATATCCTCGTTGAGTTCTAGTTTGCAGCACTGCACTGGGAATTGTCATCTTCTCTCTGGTACCCTAGCCTAAAATTTCTGTATGGCCCCAGGATTGGACCCCAAACACGACCCAGGAGAGGCAAAATATTCAAGTTTGGAAAACAAAAAATAGAAATTCAAATATGCACTCAACAATGGTTGGACAGGTAATGATACCAAAAGCCAAACCAAGAACTTGATCCCATGTGCCCTAGTACAACAACAAAATGTTACAAAATAAACAAAACCATGTATGTCCTCCAAAAACTAGTACTCTCATGGTAATATCCCCTGAGGAAAGTACCCCAGAGAGTAAACTCCAAATAACAATTATAAATTTGCTCAAAAATCTCAGGAAAGACATGACCAAATTTCAGAATAAAAGCATAGGAAAAACAACCAAATAGTTTAATGAAATTAGAAAGACAATTCAGGATATGGAAGCAGAATTTGTTAAAGAGATAGAAATTCTGAAGAAAATTAAAACTGAAGTGAATTTTGTAATGAAAAATTGAGTAAATCTAATAAAAAGTTCTGTGGAAAGACTCACCAATAAAATAGATTAAGTGTAAGACAGACTATCAAGGCTTAAAGACAAGGTAGAGAATTGGATCACTCAAAGAAAATTATGAAAATTTAAAAAGAACAGTGAAAAATGCAGGATCTTTGAGAAACCATGAAAAAGACAAAATTTATTAATTATGGATGTAGAAAAAGAAATAATCTAGATTAAAGTCATTGAAACCATTGTCAGCAAAATCACAGATAATTTCTTAAATCTAGAAAAGGAGATGCCTATTTAGATGCAAGTGGCTCACAAAACATCAAATATACAGGGCGAGAGAAGAAATTTGCCAATGTCATATAAGAGTCAGAACTCTAAATGTGCAGAACAAAGAAAGGATGCTGAAAGCTTCAAGACAGAAAGACCAACTTATGTAGAAAAACAAGTCTCACAGAATAAGAACCAACTTCAGTGGAAGCTTTAAAAGCCAGAAGAGTTTGAACCAATGCTCTACAAGTTCTGATGCACCTCAAATGGCAGTCCAGAGCAACATTTAAAACTGTTAAAATTGAAGAAAGAAAATATTTACAAGATAAAGGCACAGTAAAACATTTATGACCACCAATAGACAATACTGGAAGGAATACTTCAGATGGAAATGGAGAATAAATATACCCACAGATGTCAGAGGGATAAAACATTGTTGGAACAGTGGTAAATAAAAGAGGACTAAGAAAACAAGCACCATTAAAATCAACAAGATGATAGTAATCAATCCACATCTATCTATTGTACGAGTTCTAATTGGTCTCAATAATAAAAACCCAGAGCCAGATATAAGGGTAAATGGTGAAAGATCAGAGAGACAAAGGAACAAGCCACAGCCAAATCTTGTCTTGCTTACTCCTCAACTGAAAGGGGCTGAGCTCCTGTCTTGTCCCAACTTATACTACTCTCTCCAACCAGCCATATCACTTTCTATCTGTTTGTACAGACCTCCAGACCTCTATGGTTAGCTAGTGGTTAACACTGCCCTCTGAATTCAGGCAAGTTTTTTTTTTTTAAGTTGAAGGTCTTGGATTTTATTTTTTTTTAATTATTTATTTATTTATTAAAGATTTCTGTCTCCTTCCTGCCACCGCCTCCCATTTCCTTCCCCCTCCCCCAATCAACTCCCCCTCCCTCATCAGCCCAAAGAGCAGTCAGGGTTCCCTTCCCTGTGGGGAGTCCAAGGACCTCCCACCTCCTTCCAGGTCTAGTAAGGTGAGCATCCAAACAGCCTAGACTCCCACAAAGCCAGTACGTGCAGTAGGATCAAAACCCAGTGCCATTGTTCTTGACTTCTCAGCAGTTCAGGCAAGTTTTATTTGTTAGAGGAATAACAAAATATCACCACATCTATCTATTGAATGTAGGTGATTTTGCCTCCCCAAATTAATACACCCAAGTTATCAGGCTACATTATTAAAAAGCAAGTTTTTTATTTGATATGTTCAAGAAACAAACATCATCACCAAAGACAGATGATATCTCTAAAATGATAGGGAAGGTATTCTAAGAAATTAAAACAGGAAATAAATAGGAATTACTATTCTAATATATCTGATTAAATAACAACAAAATAAAGATAATAAAATAATGTCACATCATACCAATCAAGGGTATAATCCACCAAGGGAATATTGCAATAGTAAACAAATTTGTGCCAAATTATAAACCCCCATCACTTAATAAAATATTTAACAATACTAAGAGCTCAGTAAATATTGAAAGACTGAAAAAGTCTATATTTTAATACATTTGTACTTGTCTTTTATCATCTAAATATTAATATCTGTTACCAGTAATCAGAATATGACTAAAACATGCATATATGCTGAGTCACATATTACATAATGACAGAAAAATATTCTGAGAAAGGTTTCATTAAGTAGCTATGTTGCTTTATGAGGATCATAGAGTATAGTTGCACAAACTAGATCATATACATCAGTTACTCAAGTTGGCTTTGTAATGTAGTCAAGAAATGTTGAAAGTATAATGCATATGAGGGTGCTTCAGTTGTAAAGGAATACTGTTCTTGTTAAGTCTTTCTACAATTAGAATAAGTACCATTCAAAGTAATTATAAAAGTATAGTAAAATATATATGCAATAACATAGTATTTATTACCAAGTATTATGTACAATGCAAAATTATATATACTAATCTTTATAATCTTTCTAAAACTGTAAGTTTATTTAAATGAGCTTCAACATGAGCACATGAATAATACATTGAATTATTATACCATGCTTATTGTGTGATGTGAATTTTTCAGTTCCACTATGGCATTTTAAGATCATGTTTACATATGTGTTCTGGAGGTAACCAAAATGATTTGTAATGAATGATTGCATGTATGCATATGCACTATTATGTTTTATACAATTCACTTATTTAATTCCCACAACATACCATGTATCCATCTTTTTCAGAAACTGTGTCATACACAGTTCATATGACTTGTCCATGTTAATAATACTCAATAAATAGTCAAGTTGGAATTTAATTAACTCAAGTAGTTTTTTTCAAAATCTATGGTCACTCAAAATACATTAAGAATCCTTACATTACTGATAGTGATATAGACTTCATGTGACATATATAAAGCAAAGTTAAATGAAAAAAATTAACCTTGGCCTTGTCAGCTTATCCCAGTGGCTCTCTCCAATCTTCCCTTTACCTTTAATCTTCCCTTCCTTTTTCATGGAATTTATATTTTTTATATATAAACCAGGTTAATTACCATGAAATAACATTGAAAATCTAAACTGTATAGCTTTAACGATTACCAAAAGTAAATATTACATTTTTTTAAAGGCAGAGTCTTGCATTGTAGCCTTGGCTGGCTGGAACTTGCTTTGTCTATCAGACTGTCTGGGAATTCACCAAAATCTGCCTGCCTCTGCCACCCAAGTGCTGGAATCAAAGACATATGGCACAACACCAAGCTTGAAGTTCGCATTAGTAGTGCCAACATTTTTTCTTTTATCTTTCTTATTCCTAAGATCAGAAATTATTTGAATCTTGTCTTTTGGTCACGTCTTTGAATCTTATGTTAGGTTGCTTGGAGTGTCATAAGAGAAAGAGAATGGCAGGGTGAATGAAATAACAGAAATTATTTCTCACAATTCTGGAGGATTAAGAGACCAAGATAGGTTGTATTTTAAAGTGTATTCTTTCAGTTTGTAGTTCCTTGCCATCTCCTTATGCTTATACAACTGTTGCTTTATGTACACACAGAATATGATCACCAAGTTTTTCCATATAGTCATTTATTCCTTTGTGGCAGTGCTGTTCTCTGGCCTCATTTAAACCTCAATAACTCCATGAGTATCATCTCTAAATACCAACACATTAGGAGTCAAGAATTGTGAATTAATGGAGGAACACAAACATTCAAATTTGGGGATGATGAAGAAACAAATAGCAACACTAAAGACTTGTATAAATACCTGATACTCTGAGAAAATTTAAGTTTTCAAAACTATCATTTAAAAAGTAATTTCCCAAGCCAAAAACAAAATATGGTTTTACACATAACAGACACATATTTTTCATTTCTTTATTTTAGATAGGTATTAGCATTATGGTCAATGACAGTTCTTGGAAGTTTCTAGTTACTTGCACAATTTATGATTATTTCTGGAAATCTTTCCCCACCCTGAGCTGCTCAGAGCTCAAAGCAATTATCTAGCAAAGAATTGTATCAACAACCAAGAATATACTCTACATCTCAAAAATTATTAACCTGCTGCAGAGTGGAAAGGGACACTAACAAATTCTTTTGTGTGGCATTGCTGTAGCTTTTATTTTTTTGTACCCATAGGCCTAAATCTTATAACTGGGATGCAAAGTTCCAGGCCTTACATGTTGAAAAATGAGTGTTAAAATTATTTCACTGCTTTCTGTTCTCACTCATATTTGGTTTCTAGCCATAAATAAAGGAATTGAGCCTATAATTCGTGATCCTAGAGAAGCTAAATAAGAAGGTGAACCCAGAGAAAAACATATAGGCATCCTCCTGAATATTAACCTTCATCGGGCGATGAAAGGAGACTGAGACAGAGACCCACATTGGAGCACCGGACTGAAATCTCAAGGTCCAAATCAGGAGCAGAAGGAGAGAGAGCACGAGTAAGGAACGCAGGACCGCGAGGGGTGCACCCACACATTGAGACAATGGGGATGTTCTATCGGGAACTCACTAAGGCCAGCTGGCCTGGGTCTGAAAAAGCCTGGGATAAACCTGGACTCACTGAACATAGAGGACAATGAGAACTACTGAGAACTCAAGAACAATGGCAATGGGTTTTTGATCCTACTGCACATACTGGCATTGTGGGAACCTAGGCAGTTTGGATGCTCACCTTACTAGACCTGGATGGAGGTGGGTGGTCCTTGGACTTCCCACAGGGCAGGGAACCCTGATTGCTCTTTGGGCTGATGAGGGAGGGCGACTTGAATGGGGGAGGGAGAGGGAAATTGGAGGAGGTAGAAATCTTTAATAAATAATTAATTAAAAAAGAAAAACAAACGGGGAGAAAAAAGAAAAAAAAAGAAAATTATTTCACTGTTACTATTGTATATATATGGAACAGGATATATTTGTTTTTTTTCAACAATAACAGGCTTCCTAGTTAAATGACCATAATTTTAAACTCTGAAGAACTGATGCTCTGTAGATACCACAATCTATATTTAGTTACAGAACTCTACTGATATGGCAAGGCAACTTATTCATATCCATTTCATTTCAAAAAAGAGGCAGATTGTGACTCTGTGTGTGTTTATGTGTATGCGTGTGTCTGTACACAAGTTGCACCAAACACACTCTAGTAAGCAAGTTATATACTTGGCTCTATAGACCTAGACTTTTACAGATGATGTGGAGAAAGAATTGATTTCTTTAATGCTTTTAACAGTTCTGCTAGGTGCCTTCCTTGTTTGTGGAGTAAGAGCTTTTCTTTTCCTTTCTCAATGTTACCTTTTCCTTTCACTACTGATTTGGCTTTGACATAAGACAAAGAGGTTAATGGACTGCCCAGTTCTTTCCTTGCTCTTACATTGTTCTCTGACAATCACTGTATGCTCTGTCTTCTTTCACATTGATTTGGGAGGACGTTTTACACTGTTGAATAATGAACCCCTAGAACTGAACTTGTACACCCTTTAAAACAGAAAATACATTTTGTGTGACTCTTGAAACCTGTGAAATTCCAACTCTGGTGTGGGGGATGCAAGTAGGCAGTCTTTGTCTGCTCCATACTTACACTAGCCAAAGCTTTGGCACTTGGTAAGAGCAGCTGCGTGCATGTGCTTATTTGGAGAAAACAAATTGGCTTTCTCAATAAAGCAAATGACCTTTTTATTTATAGATGCTGTTTGGGTATTCGTTTTTGAAAGCAAAAATAAAAAAATAAAACATGTTTTTTACAGCTAAATCTGTTTGAGTTTTCACCTTCCCAGTGTTAGCTACCTTTTCAGGAAATAAAATGCTTTGTCTTTTAATGTCAATTTTTTTTTGACCTGGACTGTTCTTTTTTTCTTTTGAACAATCTTCATTGAATTTTAAATATTGCTTGTTTTTCAAGTATGTGCATAATTTTCCTGCCCATAAACCAAAATATGAAGGAAAAATGTCATTGAAATCATTCTCACAATAAATAAAACATGCACATACTTGTTGGAGAGAAGGAGGTAATGAATTTTAAACATACCATCAAGTCTTGAAGGAGTCATGGTTTACAAATATAATAACCAAACATTATTTATTTTGCTGTTTTGATTTCTTTCTTTTCAAGGATTTGAAGTATAGACCCACTAAAAAGTTAGAATAAGTCTTTGAAAAATGTTTCCTGAGTCACCCCAGGGAAGGTGTTGAGTCACAGAGAACATACCTTTTCACCTTTTCATGAGCCAGGATAAGTCACTTTGACTGATTCACTGCCTGACCATTGGGCAAAGAATAAATCATTTAGGAAAATGCCAGTTGAAATGTTGGTGCACGGTAAGGTCATCTGTTGAAGTTTTCCTTTGTATCTGTATCATCTTCGAAAATCCCCAGTGATAAAACACAATGTAAATAATGAATATTTATTCTTTATTATTTTTCTTTCAAAATGTATATATTGTATTGTGCTCAAATCCACTTTAGAACCAATTTGGTAGGAATTAAATAACACAAGGAATGAAGCAACATAACTTTGTTTCTCCAAGTTCAGATAGAAATCAATTTAGCAAAAAGTAAAACTCCTCCATTCCTATCCATAAATATTCAAACAATATAAAGTAATAACACTAAACAGACATAGAAAAATTGAAATATACCAAAATGCCCCAAAAGTGTGTTGAAGTTAATATATGAAAATTATCTTGGTTACAAAGAATTGTCATTTTTCCCATAGCACTAGCCAAGATACTTTATCATATTCTGGCAGCAATTCAGAAAACAGTTTCCTTACCATGTGTTAGTTCATCAGTAAGCATACTTTTCAACAATATGTTATCAGACTCTAGCTAGCAACTGGTACTTATACAGAGAAGGAACGCAAACAACCGTCTGAATTAATTTTAAATACTTACAAAACCAATTCTCTATTCTCCCATCTCCTTAAATAAATATTAAAATATAAGATCAAAATTATATGCCTGAACAATTAATATTGAAATGAAGCAACATCTCAGCATGGTAAAGGAAAACAGTTGCAATTATTACAGCTAACACTGTGGAAAATTGAGTATGTGTTGCTAACACTTCCCTTCCTACTATAGAAAATTTCAGGAGCAATTATAACAATTTATCAAGCATTTGCTGGATAACTGTATACACTATGCTATGCACTGTTAAACGTCATTAAAATGGAGCAGTTCAAAATATTTGGGCCTTTGAAAAACTCAAAACTTAAAAAAAGACATTAAAATAACCATAAAAACCAATAATAAAATGGTTCACTATTATTTTGAAGTCATTAAGGTAGCAAATCTTCTCTTGTAAAAGCAAGAAATGAGTTACTACTATTCACTATAACCATTATTCTTCATGAATCAGACATTTTGCTATTAGACACTTTGAACCCAATATCTTCTTGAGTGAAGGCATATACCCAAGTGTTGAATGAAACAGGTGTAAAATTGGCAAGCAAGTTAAGTGATTGATGGCCTTTTATGACCCAACTCTAAAACAGATCAGTGCAAATGGAGATACTCACAATAACCACTGAATGAGGAGCCTCAAGGTTTCAAAGCACTTTATGAATAACTTTATTTCTAATTACACATTTATAGAATATTTGTGTTTTATGCATAAATTACTGAAAAGACAGTTGTATGTATTGTATTAATTTTCTAGTGCTGCCACAACAAAGTACCGTAACTCAGCAGCATAAAAATCAGAAATCTGTTTCTTTGTAGTTCTTGAGGCTAGTGATCCAAGGTCCAGGAATCAGGAGGGTCACTGTCCTCTGAATCCCATCACCTCTCTCTCTTGCTTATAGATGGACATTTTCCTCCTGTTTTTTTTTTCCAGAATCTTCACTCTGTGTGTCTGTGTCCTCACCTCTTCTTATCAAGATAGTAGCAATATTCAGAGATACTGCTTTGAAATAGGAATTTAGGCTCACACTTCCACCAAGAACTCCATATAACCCACAGGAGCAAGTACAGTTTTCAAACAAATGAATAATAGAGACAAAATAATAAAATAGAGTTTAATGTATACACCACTGAGCTGATTGTTAATGCCACAAAGATGAACAGAAAAAAAAAAAGAGGAGACCACAACAGTGTAAACTCTATTCATAAGTGCTGAGTGGATTTGGAGAAAATACACATTCATCATGGATATTTAACAGATTTCTTGGGCTGTCTTTTGTTGTTTTCACTGTTGTTACTGCTGTTGTTTTGATTTGTTTTAAGTCCATAGTTTCTTAATAAAGGCTATACGGGTCTAGAAAATTTAATACTGGTACAAGATATGATCAATTTACTTCTTCTCAACCAAAACAAGTCTATTAAATTGTATATTCCCGTGGAATTATATCTATAATAATTATTCTAGCAGATGGTTAATATACTGGAAACTCTGATTTTATAGGAATTAAAGGGATCTATTCTGGCTCCCAGGAGTATTTGTTACTGAATTTCACACACCAAAAAAAAAAAAAAAAAAAAAATTAACAAAAAAACTTTTATTAGTTGTTGCTGTGAATAAAAAACCTGACAAAATCATCCTGAGGAAGAGGGCTTATTTTGCCTCAGAGTTTGAGGCCATGCTCTGTCACAGCAAGGAGCAATGACAATTCCCAATGGCAGGAGCTTGAAGTAGCTGGTTTCATTGCATCTACAGTAAAGAAGCAGAGAGCAATGAATCCTTTGTGCTTGGCTCTTTCTCCTTTTTATTCATTTCTGGTCCCCAGCCCATGAAAACATGCCACCCACATTTAGGATGGGTCTTCCTACCACAATTAACCTAAGTAAAATAAACTCTCAGACAAGTGCAGAAAGTTGTTTCCATGGTGGTTTGAATACCAGGAAGTTGTCAATCATTGTGAACTATAGCAAGCCTCATTACAGAGCTGTAGATGTAAAGGGGTAAGGAGCTCTTACAGAATGAGAAAATAAAACTTCTCTGATTTCTTATGAACTGTAAAAACCAAAAATTCTGCTTGTGTTTTCAAATTTGAGAGTGACATTGGCTGTTTTAGGTACTAATCTTAATTGTATCAGTTATAAGAAAACATGTCCTAAATCTGTACTAATTTAATTATGCTCTATCATAAAACATAGCATTTCTTAGTCAGTTTTCTCTACATTAGTATTTCTTTGCAGAAAGAATCTTAAGCTGCACAAACTTCAGGGGAAATTTCTGGACAAACAAATAATAAATGAGCTGTGAAGGTAAAGTTTAGTCAGACAATGAAGTAGGAGCTATGCCTTACCCTAATGGTGAAAGGTGGAAATGTGTTATGGTTACTTAGCACTGTCCCTGAAGCGACTTTGGGTGCAGTTTCTCCAAAGACTTCTGTAATATTTTGAGGGTTTTCTAAAATTGAAGATTTTAAAATAAGAACTTAGAAAACATTGTTGAGAGAGAAAAAAAGATGGCGGAGGGGCAGGTTCTGGTGTTGGACGGCCGAGGTCATCTTCTGGGTCACCTGGCGGCCATTGTGGCCAAGCAGGTACTTCTGGGCCGAAAGGTGGTCGTTGTTAGCTGTGAGGGCATCAACATTTCCGGAAATTCTACAGAAACAAGTTGAAATATCTGGCCTTTCCCCGAAAGCGGATGAACACCAATCTCTCCCTAGGCCCCTAACATTCCCGAGCCCTGAGCCACATTTTTTGGAGCACTGTGCGAGGGAGGCATGCTGCCCCACAAGATCAACCGAGACCAGGCTGCCCTGGAATGCCTCAAGGTGTTGGATGGGATCCGTCCACCCTATGACAAGAAAAAGCGGGTGGTGGTCCCTACTGCCCTCAAGGTTGTGCGGGTGAAGCCTACCAGGAAGTTTGCTTACCTGGGGCGTCCGGCTCATGAGGTCAGGTGGAAGTACCAGGCAATAACAGCCACTCTGGAGGAGAAATGGAAGGAAAAGGCCAAGATGCACTATCGGAAGAAGAAGCAGCTCTTGAGGCTACGGAAAAAGGCAGAAAAGAACATAGAGAAGAAAATCTGCAAGTTCACAGAGGTCCTCAAGACCAACAGACTCCTTGTGAGCCCAATAAAGACTATTTGTGCCTCAAAAAAAGAAAAGAAAAGAAAAAGAAAAGAAAAAAAAACATTGCTGAGTATTGTTGAATTGCTTATTTTTTAATATCTATGAATGAAATTATGTGGTCAGTGGCCATATCCTTCTAAATCTTAGCATACTTCGAAGGAGATAGCTAAGCAAATACTCAACCGTTCTCTGAAATGAGAGCTGGAGTGTATATGATCAAAACACATGATGCATATGCCGTTATGAAATTCCTTACATTACACAATTAAAATGTCTTAACGGAAGTTTTTAAAGCAAATTCTCCATGTTAACTCAGGTAATGAGTGTATTACGATGAATGTTTTATTACCCACTACTCCTCCATACAATTCCTTAAGTAATGATTTTGGCAATTAAATTGGTGGCTGCGCTTCTACGATTGATCCAGTAAAGAGTAATTTGGCCTCACATTTGATGTACAAAGCATTTTGTTTACACCATTAGTTGTCCTCCAAGCTTGTGCTGCTTCAGACATGTTTTCCTTGCACTGAGAAATGAGAGAACTGGGAAAATGAACTGAGGGAACAGAGAAATTAATATTTCAATGGCTAGGTTTAAATTTATTGCCTTGAAAGAACAATAAGAAGTGCTAAGGACAAGGAGGAAAAAAATGTATCTATGACTTTCAAAAGGTCTTTTGATCTCTTTGAAAATATGAAGTTACATAATTTTGTATTTATGTGTGTATGTGGTTCTAAGGATGAAATCTAGTGTCTTGAGCATGCTAGGCAAGCACTCTAGAATTGCACTACATCCTCCCACACATGGATTTAATCTCTAATATTACAGAAGACTCAAACCCAATGAAATTCTAAATCATATAGAAACAAAGTTGCCATAGTGGGGCAAGGAAACAGGCTTGTCACAAGGGCTTAGAACATCCACAGAGATTCTTTGGTAGTGACTCAATATGTCTTAACCCTTCATTGGCCCTCACCCTAATAAACCTTTTGATTGCTTTCAAGTCAGTCTAAAATTGTAATTGAGTTAAAAAATAGTAAAATATACTTCACTTATTAACCAACTTGTTTCTTGAGATAGGTGAAGGTTTGATTAAATACCAAAGACAGTACACTGTGATGGAAAATACCAAACGAGGTTATTAAGAACCGGGCTAGAAGCTTTAAATATGTCCTTGATGTTTTTCTTTGTGTGTGTGTGTGTGTGTGTGTATGTGTGTGTGTGTGTGTGTGTGTGTAGTACGCACCTGTGTGATGCCCTGATTTATCACTTCCTGGCTTATTTCCTTGAAACAAGGTCTTAACGAAACTGAATCTGACTGCATTGGCTAGGTCGGCAGACCAGTGAGCTCTTGGGATCTGCTTTTTTACACTCACCAAGTACTAGAATGATGAACATGTGTACCATGCCCAGATTGTCTATATGAATGATGAAGTTTAAGACTAAAGTCCTCATGAGAGTACAGCAAGAATTCTTCTCCACTGCCACCTCTTCAGCTCCATGATACTTGGGGCTCTTTACACTTCTTTCAAATGCCATATATAACTAATCTGAAGATAACGCTGTACTATGTTCAAAATAGAAATGTTCTGTGTTCTCTTACCACATCCACCACTAGCAGCATGGTGCAGAATACCATCATCTGCAAAAGTTTCCTTACCAACAGGATCCTTGCTTTTCTCCTTTTCCTGAAAGAGATATCTTTCAAGGTCATGACTGAAATTCCAAGTAATTTCACCTCTCTGGCCTCCAGTTAAAATCCTGGAGGATCCAGATGGCCTAGGGTGATGCCTTGAGAATACTTGAATACTAGCTTTATCTCTGATGTTCATCGTAATCATGGTCCTCAATGACAAAACAGTGGATATTAAAATCTTGAAGTATCTAAATGCCTTCAGATAAAGATTCCTAAAATCTAAAACCCCTCAAAGTTCCTATTCAGACTGAGGAACTTTTCATATGTTCAAATCTCAAATTCTGAAAATCCTCCAATAACACTTCTCACTGGTTAAAATAAGGTTATAGAAGAGAGAAAAAAAAAAACAAACTTTGGTGAAAGAACTAACAAGTTTTCTGTTGGATGTAGGATGGTTGCTTCATGACAAGCAGAAAGGCAAGCCTAGCAAACTGGTTAACTATTATTTTAGAAGTGTCTGTATAGTTGCTTCTGGAGGACATTAATGTTTAAGTCTGAGCAGACTATGTGAAAATGATAGACTACATAGAAAATGAATGTCTTGGGTTGGAGGTCTGTGCTTCATCCAGAAATTCAAAATTTAGTTAAATATCATGGAATTTATTATAAACTACCTTAGGCCAAGGCAGGCCATCTTTGCCTTTAATCTATCCTGAAATACATATTTTATATATTGAATGTTCTTTCTAGATTCCTTCCTGTTGTTTTTCTTTTTTCTTTTCTCTTTTTCTTAAGCTATCAATATCAACATTTTAAAAATGACTTATCACCTTCCTTTTGCATCATTTCTTATGATGGAGATGTAAATTGTCTAAAGTCTTCTGAAACGTTCCAATCTGTTTTATGCATTCTCTCTAAATTTGCTGCTGCAAAACTCAGTATCTCAATGTTGAATTTTTGTTTAAGTATTGGTATCAATATGTAAATATTGCAACTTCAATAATTGAAGAAGTTCAATTCTATGTCTTCACTTGTAAAAGATAAAATATCTTAAAATCCTAGCTTTGAATGTCCATATATGTGGTGGAGACACATGGCGGTTTATGATTAATGTTTTGAAAAGGCCTAGGTTGTCTATCATATTAGTACAACACCAGAGATGATAATAGCTGTAAAGCTGACTGCACACAATCATCATCCACAATTACCTGTGCTTATGGGTTTTTGACCTATGTCTAAAACATAACTCATCTGTTTTAACATATTTAACCAATGAGACTATCATAAGTATTTCTGATGTTTGTGTTTTTAAAAATACGTGTGCTACTGTTGACAATTTTATTATGTATTCTTCCATGAGAAATTCTGTCATGTTCCTATTTTTCTTAAATTTATCTTTAAAATGTAAGTAATTGGGGGCTGGAGAAATGGTTTAGTAGTAGAGGGTCTAAGTTCAACTCCCAGGATCCACACTGAATGACACACTGTTGTGTGGAAATATAATTTCAAGGATCCCACACCCTTTTCTGCCTCTACAAGCAACTGCATTCACATATGCACACACACACACACACACACACACACACACACACACACACAGGCACACATACAAAAACACATAGATACACATGAATAAAAATAAAATTAAATCTTTTAAAAAGAAATAAGTACTGTTAAGTGTACTATGTGCTAAGAGAATAATATAAAACTACTAGAAATGTTTGTCAATTACTCAAACAGTAAGTGATTAATTTTCAAAATACGCAATGAATGTATACAACTATCAAAAGAATTAAATAAATTCTTCAAAAATGGGAAAATAGGGGCTGAAGAAATGGCTTAGCAGTTGGGAGTACACAATGTTCTTGCAGAGGACCTGAGTTTGGGTCCCAGCACTCATGTCAGGGTTAGGCAGTTCACAACTGCCTATACCTCCTGCTCCAGGGTATCTATTGCTCTCTTCTGGCCACCAGGGGTCCCTGCACTCATATTCACACACACACACACACACACACACACACACACACACACACACACACTTAAAAAATTGTTTAAAAATAGTTAAAATATTTAAAGATTTTTAAAGTATTTTTTACAGAGTTATACTTTTAGAATTTTAGATGATGGATATTTTAGACTTCAGGAATTTGAGCTGCCCTGATTCCATTGGGCATATACATTGTACATAGAATGCTTGTTGCCTAAGGACATTTTCATACAAGTAACCTCCATAGCCTGAATCTTTGTTCTCAACCTTTTCCTATTGTTAGGCCTCTTTATTTCCCCTGAAAATATCACCTCTGCTTTCATGGCATGTATATATATATATATATATATATATATATATATTATATCATATATATATATTATATATCATATATATATGATTTTCTATATCTCTATAAAATCTAGGAGAAACCACGTATAAGAGAAAGCATGATAATTGTCATTATGACACTGGTTTAATTCAATTAATTGATGATTTTCAGTTACGTTTTCCTCTAAATTCATTTCCTTGTAAATGATATAACTTTATTTTTGCTGAAAAACGGCCCACTGTATATAAATATTCCATTATCTTTGTACCACTGCATACCTAGATTTGGTCTATAAGCCAGGTACTGTGAATGGTTCTGGAATAAATACTGATGTGTGAACAAAGAAAGATTTTGTTTTGAAAATGATGTTCTGAATCCACTCACTTCTACCAGTTCTGCTTTGAGTTAATCCCTAGGAGAGAGAGGAAAAACTGATATGCCTTCCCAAATCTTTTCTTTCAGTTCTAAGTGGAACTCAGAATAGGAGTAGCATCCCTTTCTGCTGTTTGTATACATCGTTTCGGAGCTCACCATTTTATATTGAGTAACCAATTAGGGTACTCATCCTTGAGACAGACTTAGTGGGTATCTTTGTGTGTGTGTGTGTGTGTGTGTGTAACAACACTGGTCAAAGAAAAATAGTTTCTCAAGTTGAGAATGAGGGGGAATTGGGAGGGATTAGAGGGAAAGTACATGAAAGGGACCAGAGCAACCAAAGGAAAAAGGGAAAGTGATGTTATTACATTTTAATTCAACTAATATTTTTCAAAAAACGAATGCCATGCTAAGATTTATCTTGCACCCAGTAATGGCAGACTTACCACATTTATGCTATAATTTAACTTTCTCTTAAGAATCTTCAGCATGGAAAGCTAGTCAAAGTATGATCCTATGAAAACAGAAATGTTACTGAATGTACATTCAGTTACTCTGGAATTTAAAGTTAAATGTGACCTCAAGGGACAGGGTCCATTCTCAGTTATATTATATCACTGGCATCACCTTACTCAATGGGACTTCGCACTTTAAAGTTGCACTGCCTTAATTGTTTTTTGTCTCATTGCATTCCTCTCCATCCTTCCCACTACTACCTCACCATAATCCCGACCAATGTCCTGTAGCAAAACAAGTCGATTAGCTGTTAACAAACGGCTAGGACTCTCCAAAATGTGTACACAGATATCCAGACATACTTAATTTGTGGAACGTGGATCATAATTTTGTTTGTTTTATGGTGTGATAAAATGTATTTTCATTAAACTAGCAAAGGAAAACAATGAAAATGAAACATATTTAGTCTTTGATGCATATCAAGGCATCATGAAACTTAATATGTTAGGCAATAATTATTTATTGACTCAAATTTCTATGGGTAAAAGTTTCATTTGGACTTAATAATCAATACTGGCTTCTTTCTTGTGATCATGCATTGTCTAGATATCTAGCCCAAAATTCCATATATAGTAATGTAAGATTTCCAGGGAGTAAGAGTAGAGTCTTAATGGACTCTTATAATACTTAAAACTCAAGCTCTGATTTCCATATTTTAGTGATTAAAAAATGGTAAATGGTTAGTATATATTTAGAAGTAAAAAAAAATGGGCTTCAGCATTAATGGAAGCATCTGCTTCCTGGCCATTGGAGTTTGTTCTGGAAACCATCATGAATCCTCCCTAAACCTTACCATTAAGCCAAAGCTTGATAAGATGGGAATAAGGTATATTTAAAACCAAGCATAAATATTGAAATTATTTGAGTGAGAAACTGACTAAGATTGGATATACGTGCTAGAAATACCACACTGTCTGAATAATGGAAAATGAATTAGAACTGATTACAGGTGAGCATACATGAAGCAAATAATTTTGTTTAGAAACTCACTGTATTTATTCTGTGAAACAATGACTGTAGTTTTTGTAAGGATGAAGAGAGCTGAGGAACTGGAGAAGATAGGAACGCACAGGATACTAATGAAGTTGATGGGGAATGGAAGTACTTAAAGAATTATAAAAGATAATGCTAGATGTTAAATTAAATTTTGCTTATAATCCCAGCTTATTTGTCTTCTAATTTCTTTCAGGTCTTGAACTGATATATGAACAGTGCAACTGATTTTCTGTTATTAAGCAACATTGCTTCTAAAGTTGTTCAATGACAACATTTACATAATTGCATAGTTAATGTGTTATAAATACAGCAGGCATCTCAATACAATCTTATTCCAAATGCACAGTCCTGTATTCTTGTTACTTTTCCTGTTTTTGTGGCAAAAAACCCTGACAAAACTACTCTAAAGAAGGAAAATTTTATTTTGGCTCACCGTCTAATCCCATCAGAACAGGTACGTAAAAAGGAATAGGAACTTTATGCAAATGGTCACCTTGAATCTAGAGCCAAGAAGACAGCAATAGTTGCCCCTGTTCATTTCATTTAGCATCTTCCTTTAAATGTAGTTTGAGACACAAACCCAGGGAATTTTATTGTCATTCTTTATGGTGTGCTTTGTTACATCAGATAATACAATCAAGATAATCCCTGATAGGTGTTTCTGGAGACTTGTTTCCTAGGTGATTCCCGATCCTGTCAAGTGGACAGCCAACGCTAGCCCTCACAGTACTTGTGAAGAAGCTGAAATAGTTTGTTTTGAGGTAACTCCTTCATAGAACCCATGGATCCTTAAAGCTATTAGAAGAAATTTTCTTTGCCAGCTGGCAGGCTACACAGTAACCATGAGCTGTACTGATCTAGGATTTTATGTCCCCAAACCACATCATGGTTGACACACATCAATTAGCAATAAAAGCTAGTAAAAAGTGTACAGGAGCAAAAAAGCAAGATTAGTACATTTAACAACTTTTTCATAATTGTGAACTGTGTTGGATTAGGTATTGTTTCTCATTTTGGCAGGTGTTAGGGCCCACTTGGCTGGGCACTTAGGTAAAAAATGATGCCTTGGTGCTTCTAACATGGTGTCAGTTTTGCTAAATTCTAGGGGCCTAATATAAGTTGATTACCAGTGTTTTGAATTAAACAATCATGTTTTATAAACCAACAAGGACAATTAATATTCTATAGTTTCCAATTCTCAATAAGCTAACAATATTTACTGATAAAATTGTTTGTGCTTCATATATTTTCCCTGGTTTTTAAAATCTATAATCTATACACTGTTAATCTCAAGTAAAACTAGATTTAATTTTCAGGGATCACTGTCTCCATGTATCTTCCTTCCTTCCTTCCTTCCTTCCTTCCTTCCTTCCTTCCTTCCTTCCTTCCTTCCTTCCTTTCCTTCTTTTTTCTTTTTTTAGTTTTTATTATGGCATTAGTTACAATTCTATCCTTTTAAGGTTTACATTGTATTATAACTTCAGACAACACCATAGATACAAAGGAATGATATTTTCCTCTCCTCCATATCTTTTATCTACTTCTTATGTGCTTCAGTTTTGTCTGGGGAGAAAGTTTGCATAAATGAAAGTTACTTCCAGAAATGCATATTAGCTATCTAAGATACAAGTGGAAGAACAAGGTTAATTCTGAATTGTTTTATAATTACCATTTGAATTTTCAGTTTAAGTGATATTCATATCACCTTTTCATTTTTTTTTACATGCTTGTCATTATAAAAGGAAAGTAGAGGTTTTAAGACATTGGTTTCAGAGAGAAGGTTGGTGCCATAAAGCCTACTATCTTCCTGCATGCTAATATATCAAGCACTTTTCTCCATTTGACATTAGGAAAATAGGAAAGCAATGGCTTCTTAAGTTGAATGGAGACTAAAGTTTCACCTTCAAACAATAATTTCATCTCGTTCCAAACTTGAAATAAATCTTAGTAATGCCTTCAGTCCCCACAACAAATTAGCTCACATTAGAAAACCAACTAAATATAAAACAGCTGCGTGCACATCATTCTGCTTGATTGTGCATTTCAGTCCATAATATGAGTAGCCTTGTGTGCATACTGAATAATCCATACCCAGAGGGTTGTTTGGATGGTAGGTAATAAATTTATATTATATTGATTGGGGAAGTTTGAGAAAAGTAGCTCCACAAACTACAGTAATGAGAAACAACCATAATGTTGTGTGTCAATGATTATTTAGCTACACAGACAAGATTACTTCCCAGACCTGATTTACCACCATAGTAAAATGTATGTTGACTTCAAATGGACAAATTGAAAAGTAGTAGTTTTAGGATGAAAATGCAAATTTCAAAGAAGATCAGACAAGGATATTTCCAAGTGTAACTTTATTTTAAATATAATCCAGTTATTTCTAAGCTGGCATCTTGCTCTCACGTGACCAGAAGGCATAGAAGTTTGGTCTACTTGAGAAGTCCTTGTTTTTGGAAATGACTCCACACCCATAAAATCAGGCCAAAGGGGAACTCTTTCATTATAGAAAACAGTCATCATGCCTCTACCAACCATTTTGCTTACCATCATATTTGGTTTGTAGTAAAGGCTTAAGAAATGTTCATTTATACCAACCAGACAATCAATTAATATCCAAGGATAGTGAAAACATTTAAATGCATGGTAAGTGTGAGAATCGCATCTGTGACAAAAGATTTCTACAGTAAAATCACTGATTTTATATAAAAGCCCAAAGTAAAAACCTAAACATATGCTTGGACAAATCAAACTCTGAACCTCTCTTTCTCCATCTCTAAAATAGAGCTGGGAATATAACAAAGGAATTTAGAATAATACCTGACATTTACAAGGATTAAATCAACATCAGTAATCATTGTGATGAGGATTTATATGCATATCATTTTGAATTCCTGTATTAATCAGGGTCAATTCAGGAAAACACAAACAACTCTTGAAATGACAATTTAGTATATAAAACTATAATCCTTCATTATAAAAAAACACAAGAGGTCAGTGGGATTGCTCAAACAATTGGGATGTCAAGAAGAATAAGTAATGCTACTGGAGAAATGATTTTAACCACAATGAGAACTCAAGGGGCAAGGCTAGCGAAAGCAACCCTGAGCCATGACAGGCTTCCAAGGAGTTTTTGGGAGCCCTGAAGATAAAGAGAGAAGAAAAATGCAGTTACCTCACTTTTGTCCCTGAACACCTAGGCTTGTACTCATCAAATCCTTAAAGATACCATCTGATGAAGAAACTTTGGAATGGCCACCTTGTAGGGATTAGTCTTCTTACCAGAGAGCAGAGAAGGGGTACTGAAAAGAATGGTTTTGAAAGCCAGAATACTGGTCAACAATTTATATAGCCCAATTTTGTTGATTGTCTTGAATTATTGCTTTGCATGTCTTTTTTCTCAATAGACTCTGAATTTCTTTGGCAAGAGAGTCGTCACTTCAACTGCTTCTACAGCTGTTTCTACATTCATGATCAACTTCTCCTGGCAATACTGTGCTTTGCACATTATAGATATTTAGTTGTGAGGGTTGGTGAAAAGTTTTTGTGTGTCAGAATCTCTTGGATTCTAGCACATACTTTTTTTTCCTATGTGGAGAGTGAAATTAATATACTACATCTATTCTCACACAAGTTAGACTTTTCTACTGAGATGCAATGATATCTGCATTCTAACAACCTCTAAGAACGAACAACACACACAATTCTCTAAAGCTTTTACTTAGAAATCCTACTTATTTGTAGAATGAAACAATTTGCTAAGAGTTCTGAAACAAAACTCAAGAAATTGATATATCAAGGGCAAAATACCTCTGCACTAGATTTTAGACTTCTGCTTTAAAACAGTGAAAAATACATTGTATATTGTGACCCAACACACACACACACACACACACACACACACACACACACACACACACACACACACACACATACACACACACTTTTTTAAATAGACAATATATTCTATTCTTAAGGCAAGGGTAAAAAATACAAAAAATTAATTTAACTATTTTTCAGTTTACATTTCTTGTGATATAAACCCTTTATCTCATATCAGTGATCCTAAAATTTTCTTGTGATTAATCCAAAGTGAAATATAGTCTTGACCAAATGGGCAAGGTATTTTTATTCTGCCATATCCTGAATCCCAAAGTGAAGGGACTAACTGTAATTCAGGGGAAAAATAATCTCAATGTGATTTGGCAACATATTATTGTTTTAAAATCAAAGGTTTCTATTTTTGTAAAAACATGAACTTGCCTTTTGAGTATCATTTTCAGAGCTTCTGATGCCTCAAATCAATTTAAAAGAAGTCTGCTTTTTCATAAACTTCAGGACTTTTATCATGCTGTCTGAAAACAAAATATTTTTGTTTTTTAAACACAGCTGGCGTATTTGAGAGTGTTAAACGCAATTGGCCGTATGTAAAAAGATACATAGAGCATGATACATTTTGCATGGCTTTAAGATACTTAATTAAATGAATAATCCGGCAATGCAAATACGTTTTGGAAACTTCCACCTGAATTTTCAGGAGAGTTTTGTGGTGCATTTTTAGTGCTGCAGTGAAGTTACCCATTCCTTGGTGCCATCGCAGTCCACATAATAAATATAGTCATGCTAACCGTGGTGTTGGGGTGATATACAATTCACAGTGGACAAATTCATCCCATAGGCACATGCTCACTACTTCAGCAACCTTTATCTGAGAATAAAATTTGACATACAGTCTTCTAGACAAAGTCAACTCCTGAAATAGTTATGTTTATGGATAAAGGGCACGGAGATAATCTAAAGCAATAATTTATTTCTGTCTTTGGACTACAGTAAAAAAAAATACCTGAGAAATAAAACACAAACCCATGGGTAGCAGCCTTGCAGAGTTTAGAATCTGGAGCCTGGTACTAATTCTGTTTCTGTCATTTAATAGTATGCCAGAAAAAAGTGACTTGTCTCCCCTGACCCTCATGTTCTTCATCAGGAAACTGAGAATAATAATAGACTATGCCACATAGAGCAGTCACAATGATTAAAAGTGATTATATTGGGAACAGGGCTTAGTTCAGTGCCTGGGACAAGCAAAGCTACCACTAACCATCATCAGCAATAATAAACGTATGTGACATGGTTAGAATGAGGAAGGTTATTTTCATGTATTCCATCTATCCATGGTGAGCTTTGATCTTTTTGTCTCATCAAGTGACTACACATAGCCTGAGAACAAGATATCCACCTGCAAGTGAGCCAACTGTCATGTTACTAGGAATTGAGTACATGCACACACACACACACACACACACACACACACACACACACACACACACACGCACACGCACACTTACATGTAATGTCTTTACGATATATATATTTCATTTGTGTAGACATAGTATGAAAATCCTATCCCCACCAGATGACTTTTCCCCTTTTTTGAGAGCCACTTTGTAGTGCTGCTATATGACAAAGTAACGATACGTTCAGTTTCCCACTTCTCCATCCTTACTTAACATGCTCAGTTTTCCAGTGCCACTCTCTGTGTAGCCTGTCATATTAGGAGCTGCTGAATACAAGTACACAGCTCCTGTGGGAAAAGCCCAATGGTGATAATGGTGAAGAGCCATATGTGAAGATGATATAAAATCAAATTTAGTCAGAACAAAACAAACTCTGATTGTCACCTCATGCAGTGCAGTAAATGAAAAGACCATTAAAATCTATGAATTAGTCCCCAAGCTCTCACACTATGCAGATTGAGTTAAATTCCCTTCCTGAGAGAACAGGATCTGGGTTTGTTGACCTAAACACTGAAGGGTGAATCTAGATCCTTGTAGGAGTTCAACATTAGCAGGGATGAGGTTGGAGTAACAATTCATCACAGTCTGATAACTAAACAATGTCTGATACTCTGTGGACTTTTGCATACAAGCAAACCGAAATAACCTGGAAGCAGCAACAAAATATTTTATCTGCAGAACACTTATGGTAGCCGTGAGAACAGAGTACTTCACTGTAGCTTGACAAGGGATTGCCTCTATTCCTCGCACATAGCTGTCACAGGATGTTCTGTTTGTGCTGTGAATAGTTATCTGAGGGAAGCATGAAAGTCGTATGATTGCTTCACTTTCAGCTGGTATTGCTGTGCGAAGAGTATATCTTACTGTTACTTATGAAGCTCTGTTGCTTTAGGTTAAACAATAGGTCACCAAGAGGAATTAAATTTGGTATCATAAGTGGTTTAAAAAGAGGTGAGATCTGTTTAATGTAAAACTTGCTGTGAATGAGAATCATATATGTTTGTTGGAATCCAAATCATTGGCAGGTCTTTATGTGTTTAATAGCTAAAAACTGAATAGGAAGTTTAAAAGTTAGCATACAAATTCATTGTAGAAATGATGGATTATTTCTTAAAAAGACAAATTACCCAATGACATCCTTAATAGTATAGTATTGTTTAAAAAAATATACTGTTGAGATAATAAACAATGAAAGAGTTTGGCAATCTATTAAGTGGTTAAAATATAGCATATTAATGGGTGAACCATTTTCTGCTTGTTGAGTATTTATATAATTTTGTCTCAACATTTAATATGCATTTCTTGCAATAAACAGGATATTAATTTTCTTATGAAACATATAGGTGAACCTAATATAATTTTTTAGAATATTAGAATAATTATATTGCTCCAGCTTACATGAATTTGTAAGGTAATTCTCTTCTAGTTTTTCTGAAAATCATGCATAGTCTTTTCTTTATTCCCCAAAGGTATTTCAAAACTAGAACTTCTCCTTAGTGCATATGCTATCACCATGCCCTAGTACGTTTTGCCCTAATGCCAATCTCTAGTTTATTGTAAGAATTATATCTACCATTGATAGTAAAATTTAGTATCTGTGACAATATCATCTGTTAGAATTTGAATTGAAATACTAATTCACAACTATTATACTGAGATGAACACCTGTCCATTAGGTTCTAGACTTGAAACCAGGGATTCATTTTGAATCTTCAGTGCACATCTATCAAATGATGGCAAGCAGACCATGTTTATTGAACTGAACTAATGGCAAAATCAAATTGGCAATTCCCAAAAGTAATCAATTCTTTATAAATTCACTGTTAACTTTTTTTTTTGTCTTCTACAGTAACTAAACAAAGAGACTATTTTTCTAACATTTTCATGACACTGAAGTTACTGAATTTTGGTAAGGAGATGTGGAAGCTGAGGCAAAGCTGATTTGAAGACACAGGTTGAGGAAAATGCAATGGTCTTAGTCACCTTTAGTGCATGGGCCCTTGTCTATCTGATATTGCAACTTGCAGGAAAGACACTTATAGCCATTATCTGTCCATCATTCTGTTTCAGACTACATCACATACTCAAGCAATGCTGTTTCCTGAAGATATAGGGGTTGCTAAGAGCTACCACTCCCCACCTGTTATGGTCTGAATGGTGCATCTTCCCAGAATTTATGTTGAAATACCAGTCACGAAGGTGATGATATTAGGATGTACAGCCTTGAAGAGTAGTGGGGTCCTGAGGAGAGATGAAGTTTGTCTGTGGATTTCTGAAACTACACATAGTATACGCTATACTGTGCTTTGCTAGATAAAAAATATAATTAAGCTTAAAGAAAAATAGCCTGAGAGAAACAGCACTTTCTTGCCAAGATCATTATTTTATTTTACTTAATTTCATTTTTACATGATTTGCCAGTACCTTGATCTTTTAGATTTCCCAGTATCCAGAATTGTAAAAGATGCATTTACTTTTCAGCAAAAATTGGAGGGAACTCATGACCAGCTGAGGAGCTTTGGCATTTGAAGACTCCCAAGCTACAGAGAGTCAGTTTTCTTCAGTGAAGTAGCCTATTAGTGGATGGCCCTACACTAATGCACTACGGTAATCATTGATTAAACTCAGTGGATTCCAAAAAGAGGACATAGAGTTGGGAGGAAGCATGACAGTGGAGTCTGCGGGAGTGGAAGGTGCATAAAGGGTAGATATATTAAAAATATGATGCATTCAATTCCCAAAAAATAATTAAAAGTGATAATTTCCTTTTTTGGACCTAGCAGTTTATGGGAGTTTGCTATCTCAGCCTGAACAGAGAAAGCCAGCACTCAGCTGTCCCTTACATCTTATATTTGCAATAGTTTTTTTCTTTTTTTTACAACATAAAATTGTACTATTCATTCACCAAGTGATTAAGCTATCTTACCCTTCTCCTCTCCCAGCGAGGAAAGGGAGAAACTTCCTCCTTCAACAGGCCCTTATTTCTCCTGACCTAGACATTACTGCTGGTTGCTCCAAATTTCCAGGTGTTACCCCAACACAGAATGGGTTAATATATTTACTTAAACACTTAAATCACACATCAATTCATGCTATCTTTTAGATGGTCCATTTAAGAAACTTTTAGTCATAATTTTCCATGGTAGTTTGGTAAATTTGACTTCTTTTTAGCAGCATGGTGGTTCAAAGTCAGTGATCACAAACTACTTCAAAGGGAAAAATTCAACCAAGTTGTGCTTGAGATTAGAAAGGAAGATTTGTGTAAAATAAAGATGTGATATCAGTTCCTAAAAGTAGATTTTTCCTGTTTGAAGATGATAGTATTTCAAGCTTAACCTTCAAAATTCTTCCATCTGCTAGATAAAAAATATAATTAAGCTTAAAGAAAAATAACCTGAAAGAAACAACGCTTTCTTGCCAAGATCATTTAAAAAAAAATTTGTTCAAAATAATTAGAATGTTTTGTTCTGTTCCACGGGCTGCTTATTTTGACACAACAATATTCTCATGTTTTGGAATAATTTACTTAAAGATAGACATAGCACCTCTTTAAAATACCAGTCCTTTTTGTTGAAGAAATTTCTAATTTAGTTAGGTTTTCTGTAGTACTACTAACTGAGAAAAAAGGGAAGGTATCATAATGTATACAGTAGATTTTATATAACTGATTGTCATAATATCCAGGTGAGTTATGCACGGAGTCTGATCTTTCTGAACAAAGACTTTGTGCTCTTGATTTTGTTTTTATGTTTTCCTGCTTCCTTGTAACCTTATTTTTCCTTCATCTCCTACCAGAAAACAAAAGTTCCCTAGTAAGTACTCAATGCCTAGGAAGCACTGAAATGGCAAAGTTTGCTTTCTCATTCACTGAAGTTACTAAAATTACCTATAGAAACCCAAGGCCTTATCTACTACTTATGCCTCAGTTGAAATCATTCTCTAGTTGTTCTGGAAGAAGCCAGCACTTTATAGCTCTGTGTTCTTCTGCGTATTTGTAGCTTGTTTGCTTTTGTTTTTGGAGAATGTTTTCTCTGTCCTGCAACTGGCTATGCAGACTGGGCTAGGCTGAACCTCACAGAGATATGGCTGCAGAGTATGCTACTGTGATTAGCTTCTTGACTTCTCTCAATTGCCCTCTCTTCTGTGACTTATCTCTGGGTTTTAAAGAGCAAAGCAAGCAAAGCTGATTCCCTGCATGTCTCTGGGGGAAAGAGTACCACTCTGATTCCCCATTTACTTTAAGGAAGCATCAGTTACATGATGCTTATTTAGGTTTATCTATTTCATTTATGAATGTTTTGTGTACACATATCTATGTGCACTACATGCTTCCTGGTAGTCACAGAGGTCAAAAAATGGCATTGAATCCACTGGAACTGGAATTGTGAGCCATCATCTGGGTAATAGGAATGAAATCTAAGTGCTTTGTATAACTGACTGATGTGGAAGTGTCTATCAATCTGTTGATTTCATTGGTTAAGCAATAAAGAAACTGCTTGGCCCTCAAAGGTTAAAACATAGGTGGGTGGAGTAAACAACAGAATGCTGGAAGGAAGAGGAAGTGAGCTCAGACTCGACAGCTCTGCTCTCTGGAGCAAAGACACCATGCTCCCTTCTCCTGGGCGGACACACGCAATGAAGCTCCGACCCAGATGGACGTAGGCTAGAATCTCCCTGGTAAGCCACCTCGTGAGCTACACAGATTACTAGAAATGGGCTAAATTAATATGTGAGAATTAGCCTAGAAGAGCCTAGATAGAAATGGGCCAAGCAGTGTTTAAAAGAATACAGTGTCCGTGTAATTATTTCGGGGCATAAGCTAGCAGGCAGCCAGGGTGCTGGGGATGCAGCCCCGCCACTCCTATTACAACAAGTGACAATTTCTCTTAACAGCTGATCCATCTCTGTTGCCTGCCTTTTGTACATAGACTTAGACTTATGAATCTGTACCCCTCGTGTGTGTGTGTGTGTGTGTGTGTGTGTGTGTGCATGTGTGTGCATATGTGTGCACAAGCCTGTATGCCTCCTATGTCCAAGATGATTGTGGAGACTAGAATAAGGTATCAGATCCTGTAATATGAGGGCCTGCTTGTTGGGGTTTCTGTCCTGCCCAGTTCCCACAGCCAGTAAGGTCCCAAAGAAAATAACACAGAGGTCTACATAAGTCATAAACTGACTGGCCCATAGGCTCAGGCTTCTTATTAACTCATAATTTATATTAGCCCATTATTCTAGTATATGTTAGCCACATGGCTCAGTATCTTTATCAGTGGGGCAGTCACATCTTCCTTCTACTGTGTCTGGACAGGAATGCGGAAAGAGTTTCCTTCTTCCCAGAATACTCCTGTTCTCATTGCCCTGCCTCTACTTCCTGTCTGGTTGTCCTGCCTATATTTTCTGCCTGACTACTGGCCAATCAGCATTTATTTAAAACATAATTGACAGACTGATGGAGGAGGGTCATCTTTCTATCTGTTGATATTGCATTGGTTAAGCAATAAAGAAACTGCTTGGCCCTCATAGGTTAAAACATAGGTGGGTGGAGTAAACAGAACAGAATGCTGGGAGAAAGAAGCTGAGTCAAGGAGTCGCCATGATTCTTCCACTCCAGGCAGACGCAGGTTAAGATCATTCCTGGTAAGCCAGCTCATGGGCTACACAGATTATAAGAAATGGGCTAGTCCAGGTGCGAGAGTTAGCCGAGAAAAGGCTAGATATAATAGGCCAAGTGGTGTTTAAAAGAATACAGTTTCTGTGTAATTATTTCGGGTAAAGCTAGCCATGCGGGCGGCTGGGTGGCAGGACACAGCCCTGCCGCTCCTATTACAACAGAGTGGCGCCCAGACGTGATAGACTAAATCCACATAAAAACCTGAGAAGGCTTAAAAATAAGGGAGAGATAGTTTAATACAGATTTTTGCTGTTTGTTGGTGGCATGCTGTAGAGAGATTTCCTGATTCGGCATCAGCAGCAGAAAAAACGCTGTGTCATTTTAAAGCAGGGCTTCCTGGGGCTGTGCTGCCAGCATGAACTCTGGCTTTAAAGCATTTCAATGGATTTTATGGGACTGGATGTTTGTGTTCCCGCTTGGGATAGGAAAGAGAGTGCTCTGAGACCAGGCCGAAGGCTCAGCGCTCCCTGCCTGCACCTGGGCAGATGGCAGAATCAGACTCAGGCAGGCGGCTCTGCATGTCAGATTTGGCTGTAACTTGGATGAAAAGAATTTCTGTGCTGCACGCTCAGTCTCAGAATTAAAGTGCTGAGTGCCGCTCCTACCTGGTAGCCCCAGAGCTAGCACAAAATTGTAAGTCCTCCATTTTGAAATTTTCCTGACTCAGCAGCAGGAAAAAACTGGCTGTTTTAAAATGCTGGCTTTCTGGGCTGTGCCGCCATTGCAATCTCTGTCTGGCTCCTGTGGGAGACAGAGCTTTTGAATGGAGCATTTGGATTAAAGTGCTACGATTTGTTTTATGGCAACTAGACTCGCTGTGTGCCTAAAAGGAAGTCATTGTATCCTGTGGCTCAGAGGCTCACCACACTACTGGTGAAATGTGCAAGGATCAGAGGCACAAGTGGCTCTGCCATGTTGGACTGGGCGGGGTCAGCAGGCAGTACCTGTTTTTGACCTAGGAATTGTCACAGCTTAGATTCTTAAGTGCTTAGTGATTTAAAGGCGCAAAACAAAGTGCTCCTGGATAGTAAAAAAAATTACAGATTCACAATAAAACAGATTCAGACACTGTTGGATGAATGTACGTAGGCTTGGGAGAGAGAAGAAAAAGAATATAAAAAATAAAGTTAATGTCTTAAAAAAAAGGGTAAAGTCTTTAAAGAGACAGAGTACAGATAAAGAGATTAAAAGAAATAAAGAAAAATAAGCCACGTAAAAATGGAAAATTCACAGAGAGTCTGGATTATGTACATTATGTTTTCTTTAAAATTTTTGACTGTGAATGAGCTAAGTACAGAGAGACATTTCATTACATGGGCTGCCAAGCTAAACCAGAATGGATATAAGGATATTACGGTTTCAAAATTTGGGTCTAAGGATATGATGCTTTGGAGAGGGTCTTCTTTTTTTTTCACAGAGGACCAGACCCTGTGGATTGCATCTGTCCCGATATGGTATGATAGACCACGACCTCCCGAAAAGTTCCTGTGAACACCCTCAAAAAATTACTTCACTCAACTGCCAACTGAGATAAACCTGGCACACAGGTTACACCCTAAATGATCTGATTAACAGCGCCCCCATTCAGCAGGAAGCAGTTTGGAGAGAAAAACCTGCGCCCATGTTCCCAAATATTGTTTATAAATGTTCTTTTACATTTAAAGGGGGATATGATATAGATATGAATAATTTGCATTGGTATGGATTTTAAGGTCAATTTTGTTATATGTATATGTATTTCTGATATTGATTAAGGTATAGTGATTGTGTAGTTAATTTTTAAAATGTAATGTATAATTAGGAAATATATGTTGTTGATGGATAATCATAAATAATAGTCAAGTTTATAGTCATGCTATTTAGATTTTCTAAATATATAGAGATATATTTTAGTTAGATAGGCATTCTTCATATCTTTCAAAGACTGCAGAATATGGCATTTAAATGTTGTAATAACTTAGGGCTTTTCATGACTATGAGACATGTCTGCTCTTGGCAGCACCAATCTACTTCAAGAGGAAGATGGGCATTGAAGAGGATCCTTATGGAGTTTGATAGCCATTTGGGCAAGAAAATGCTCTTGCCTGGACTAATGCATAAACTGGACACAGAGAACCCACAGAGAGAGGACTGCTGAACTTGCCTAAAGGTGAGATGGTGTTTCAGTGTTCCTGACTCATGAAAGAGTATGCAAGACATTCTGCAGGACACAGCAGATAGTGACTGAACTGTCTTTAAATTTTCCTGCTTCATGGAAATGTCTGCTGGATACTGTGGGCCTGAAGGCCTAAGATGGATGCCCCAATGGTACAGAGGAACTTTGGGTGACTGTCCAGACAGTGAGATGTCTCTGTCATTTCTAGAGTTTGGATTTCTTGTTTGCTTAGGTAATATTATATCCTTCTGGAGTCTTTGATGGAGTTGAAGAATAGATAGTTATAGTTTTCTATTGTTATGATAAAAGATAAAAAAGATATAAATATTGTAACTGTGATTCTTGCTTAATAACTGTTTTGTTATATGTAATTTTACTACGTTAAAGTTAAAGCCTTTCTTTTTGTTTAAACAGAAAAAGGGGAAATGATGGAGGAGGGTCATCTTTCTATCTGTTAATTTCATTGGTAAAGCAATAAAGAAACTGCTTGGCCCTCATAGGTTAAAACATAGGTGGGTGGAGTAAACAGAACAGAATGCTGGGAGAAAGAAGCTGAGTCAAGGAGTCGCCATGATTCTTCCACTCCAGGCAGACGCAGGTTAAGATCATTCCTGGTAAGCCAGCTCATGGGCTACACAGATTATAAGAAATGGGCTAGTCCAGGTGCGAGAGTTAGCCGAGAAAAGGCTAGATATAATAGGCCAAGTGGTGTTTAAAAGAATACAGTTTCTGTGTAATTATTTCGGGTAAAGCTAGCCATGCCGGCGGCTGGGTGGCAGGGCACAGCCCCGCCGCTCCTATTACAACAATAGACTATAGACAATGTCCCACACCAAGATCCCCTGGAACTGGAGTTACAGGTGCTTGTGAGCTGCCGAACATGGGTGTTGGAAACTGAATTTGGCTCTCCTTAAAGAGCAGAAAGTGCTCTTAAGTAATGATACATTTTTTTAATCCACAACACTACGGGTTTATAATTCAATTCTCCACATATTCTTAAAGTACAGACTATGTACTTATATTGACCAGAAACCTCAGAGTAACCTGTTCAATTTAATGATTAACTCAGTACATGGGAAGCACTCATTCTGAAATGTTTTTAAAGCAAGTTTTAAATAGCACATATATGGACATATTTTATTAGTAATAAAAAGCATCACACTATTTAGTGATATGATTGTTTTCATACTTTCAACTATTAAGATATTAAATTCCATTTTATTACCACTACTGATTACTGTCATAGTGCAATGAAATGATACAAATTAAAGATAATGAAACACAATAAATTCATTCATTAATTTAACAAATATTTATTGACCTTCTATGGGCCAGGACTTCTGTAAGATATAACGAATATAGCAATCTTCCCTTTCATTAAATTTTAAGCTACTGGCAGATACAGAAAGTGATATGCTTATGTAACATCAATGCAACAAAGAGTAATGGTGACCATGGAAAACACATGGGGCGCTTTCTGATACTCTTGTAAATGTAAATGTCAGAGATCATGACCCACAACAAACTAAGTTATACTAAATCTAAGATAGGCACAGTGATGCCTAGATAAGCTGAAATGAAGAGTCTAGACAGAAACAGTATTATACTGGAAGAATTCTGGAAGCATATTATGAAAGCATTTGTAGCTTGAAGCAGACCCTATTAGGAGTTAGTTATACTGCAGAAATCTGCAAATGATCCAAATCTGGGCCTTTGCCTTGTGGGAGGCCATCATGTGCCTTCTTAAAATATGAAGAATTCTTGAGCTGAAGGCAATTAAGAAGAAATGGATACAAAAGAGCTCTCTGTCCTTTTTCTATTTGCCTAAACATAGAAATTGATTTACAAAAGAAAAAACTATTCACCTTTCTCTCTTCTAGGGAGAACAAAGGTTACACATTGAAGACAACTTTATACCCTCATCAGCCTGGAGTTGACACCAGAGAAATTTATAGCAGCAAGCTTTGTTAGCTAAACTTTCTATACTATTTATTTGCCTTTTCCCAAGTTGCGGTTCACAGACTATCAATGTCCTGTCTTCTGTCATACTATGAGCATTCTCAAATTAAGCAAACATATTATTGGATGAGGATATTATGCTAGCTGGAATTCATAGCTATTTTGAAAACTATACATTCTTTCCATGTCTACTATATGCATATGAAATAAGTAGACTCATTTGTTCTTTTTTTCTATTAATCAGTTTTTCCTAACAGTCCGTTCTATATGTGAATTGGGGGGTATTATTCTCCCTTTTGTATGTACTTTCCTCTGTTGACATTCTCACCACTAGCTAATTTACCAATAGTCTACATAAGTGGATGAATGTGAAATTCATAGCAGGCTGCTTTGAGGGTTGTGGTAAAACAATGAGGCTGGAAAGGGACAGAGGAACCCAAAACATGGTCCTGCTGGATTTGGAAACCATCAGGAGGATGAAGGGTAAGCAAAGAAGAGCTTTTAAAGAAATCAATCTCCATTCTGTCTGCACATTTAAATACAAACTGCGACAATATTGAGGATAACCTGGACTAATGCCATATGTACTTTCTCAAAAACAAGTTGAAGGACATCAAGTAATTTGGAAAACTGGAAGAGATATTGGAGGCAGATTTACTCCCGTGACATATTGTGATACTGTATGCTCTAACAGATGGGCAAGGAAGGTAAAATAGATTACAGCAAATGTTTCATCTGCTGTCACCTGTAAGACAATAGCCATAAATGGAAGTCATGTGTTGCATTGACCACAATGTCAATTTGAGCATTAAGGCACAAAGAAAGCCAGCCAACAGATTATTCATTCACTTACTATGAATATAATTCATTATCTGCAATATAATTCATTAACATTTACTAATTAAATGGCAGAGACACCTATATAGCTAATTTGGCGGGCTTTTCATAGTGGTATTTGACAATGAAATTTGAAATAATGTTCACATTGCAAGCAATGTGATTTGTTTTGCAATGTGATTTTTATACTGTATATATTTATTATTGAGCAGATTATTTGGACAAAAAAGGGTAATATGAAAATCGTTACATGGCAAGTTTTGAGCACTGACACATTCAATACGCCTACGATACCCAATCTATTACAAGTAAGTCACTCCCCAGCCATGAATGTATGTTGCAATCAGATATTTACTAGTGAATCTATTTAAAATACTTGGACTTCAGCAAGGCTTTCATGTGCTCAAGCAAAGACTGACAGACAACAGAGTTGAATAAATTAATGATTCACTATTTAAAGATAAGAGTGCTTTATAAAGTGAACCTAAGAATCAGAAGCAATCTTAATAATATTACTAGGGAATTTAGGAAACTGGACATGGCAACTTAGTTAACATATGGAAGCGTGAAACATGTAAGAGCCAGTAAGATATTGGAAAGAGAATGAATGAGAGAAGAGTGGACCTATTAGATACATATAATATAGTTGTGCTGATTAAAGAATGACATACACATAAATCAAAAATCAGAGTATAGGAGTACAATGCAGAAGCCGGAATACACACACATCCAAACGGAAATTGACTATTTGTAGTACATATTATGTGAAATACAAAAAGGTGACACAGAAAATTGATAGAGCAAAGTGGCTTAACATTAGAAATGAAGCCATAAGAGAGTGTGACTCTATAGAAACACAAATATCAAGTGACAGGCAATAGTCAGCTATAAGATTTTATAAAAATACAACCAAAAAGAGTAAAACTATGTTCAATATTAAGTAGTTTTTTGCAATCTAATATCTATCAGTCTTTAGAAGGCTTGCACAGTCTCAGAGACATCTATACTTAGAGTTGTCAAAGACTGGCATCATGACATAGAAGCACTAAAGAGAAGACACCTCTTAAGCAAAATTTCATGTTTGTTTAGTAGAGCAAATCTACAGGGCTGACAACCAAAAGCACTTAGGAAATTCCTACATATTTAGGAAATAGGGCTGGTTACTGAAAACAGATCATCTATAAGTGTATCTCAATCTTATAATAGTAAAATACTTACTTTGTCAGAGTCAACAAATATATACCCAGGTATTAATTAACAAGATTGTCCAGAATGGAATATTTGAATGCTTTTTAAATTCCTAAGACAGTAAGAGATCAGCATTATATCAAACAATTAATAAAACCTTTTTCACAGAGGGTAGGGGAGTCTCTGAAGTCTTATCATTATCCATTTTAAGCAAGTGACAGTTGGTTTTAGGAGTCAGTAGCTGGAGGGACTAAAGAAAAAATGTTAACAACACAACAGACTAAAATGCAACATGAAGTGATTACATTATTTGTATTCATTGTTTGTTTAAAAGAACCAAGTAAGGTGCAACTACACGGGTGGGAGAATTTTCTTGTTAGTCCACAGTCAACCATCTCCATGAGCTATGTGCCTTTTTCATGCACAGTGCAGCCATGGATTTTCACACTGGGCATGGTAGAACTTGCCTGCAATTCCAGAACTTCAAAAGTTGAAAAACAAGGATGAGATTGAGGCCATCCTAGGCTTCATGGAATGATCCCTATCTCAAACCAATGAGATGATGTTGCTTGTCCTTGTGCTTCCTAAAAGAACTAAAAGCCAAACGATCGTGATAAAAATGGTTCTTATGTATGCTTATTTGGCACTAAATATATTCTAACCTTGATCTGTACTTGCTTTCTGCTTATTGCATTTATTTCAGTTATAGACGTACTCATTCTCAAGATTAAGGTGTTTTTGTAAATGTAGTAAATTGTAACCAGCCGGACAGAAATGAAAACATTCAAAGGACACACTCACATCAGTTAGTTTGATTATTAGTTGAAACAATGAACCACAAGAAATGAGAATTTCTCCCAGAATTTTCATGCTGGGAGAAGGAAAAGTCCTAGTCAGAGGGGGAGCTTCTCTCCCAGAAAGAGGTTTCACACAGTTCTAAAATCGTATCAGACTGCCTTACAGACACATACAAATGATGAGTCCTTAAAAGACAAGACCATGCCTTGTTTGGTTCTGCTTAAATGTGCATTTCATTTGCCCTATTTTTAATCTTTACTATCACCTCAGTATCCTAAAAATGGATTTGGGGATTTGCTGGATGTCTTTGTCCAATTTCTCAATGTTGATCATATTGAATATATTTCCCCTTTTTGTTTTCCACTTGAAAAACATGAATCCTTAAAATACTAGAGGAGAACATAGGAAGATGTCTTAATGTTTCAAATATGTTACCACATAAGTGGGAGGATCAGAGTTCAAATCCTCAGAACACATAAATGCCAAGTGAGCATGGCAGCTCATCTGCACTTTCTGCCTTGAATGGTGGAGACAGAGAGAATCCTCAGAGCAACCTGGCTAGGAAGACTGCCCATATTGACAAGCTGAGATTCTAACTGAAAGACCCTTCCTCACAGATTAAAGTGGGAAAATGATCATATAGGAGCTTCCACACACATGCCCACACATTCAGTCACACATAACACAACATATCCACATGTGTTGTAGTAGGAGCTGCAGGGCTGTGTCCCCGGCACCCGGCCGCCTCCATGGCTAGCTTATGTCCCCAAATAAATATATAGAAACTGTATTCTTTAAACACTGTCTGGCCCGTTAGTTTCAGTCTCTTATTGGCTTGCTCTTACATATTGATCTAACCCATTTCTAATAATCTGTGTAGCCCACAAGGTGGCTTACCAAGGAAGATCTTAACCTGCGTCTGTCTGGAGTGGGAGAACCATGGCGACTCACTGACTCGACTTCTTTTTCCCAGAATTTTGTTCTGTCTACTCTGCCTACCTTATTTTCTGTCCTATTAGGGCCAAGCAGTCTTCTTTATTAATTAACCAATGAAAGCAACAGATAGATAAAGACACTCCCACATCACACGTGCAAATAGAAAACAATACTAAAAGAATATATTGTGTAATTTCAAAAATAATAATAGTAGTAACTTAGACATAATATGACACAGTATATAAAAGGTGCAATAAATGAAATGCAAATTCTAATAGGTACAATGAAATGTTTCTGCATGATAAGCAACTATGAACAAAACAAAAACAAATGATATGCTTTTGATAAAATATCTGTGGTATAAGAAAAATAACATTTTGGCAATAATGAAGAATGAATAAATAGTAAAAAGAACAAAATTAGAATAGAAAGGGGGCAAGGAACAGGAGCATAGAATCAGACTTCACAGAAAAAGAAGCAAAAATGTCTTTAGATATGTGAAAATATCTTCTATCTCACTCATTACAAATAAATGAAAATTCAAACTTCAAAGAGATAGGAATTCTCACCTTTAGACTGGTATAGTAACAGTCTATGACACTGGTATATTGGATAGAGGGGTAAATTGGTATGATTTTCAAAAGGTAATTTGACAATTTAAATCCAAATTTCAAATGTAGATATCCTTTGACCCAGCAATTGGACTTTGAATAATTTATTCCTATTGCATACTTGTACAAATTTACAGTAAAATATCCACTGCATCATTATCTACAGTAACAAAGAATTTGAAATAAACTAAATGTTTGCTAGCAGAAAATAAACTAACAAATGAATATGCACACATATATGGGAAAGCATAACAAAAAACATGGGTAAAACAGAAAATATTCAGATCTGCCTAGATTACATAAAATTACTAAGACGAACAGAAATATATATACAGGCATACTATAAAACATCTTTTGAAGGCTATAAGAAAGCAGTGGAAATTTAACAGTTACTGGCGGATATAGCTCAATCTGAGAGTACTAGCATAGCCTGTAAATGGTCCTTGATTCTATCCCAAGAGTGAGGGGCAGGAAGTGGAAAAGAGAAAGAAGAAAAGCCCAAATAGACATAGAATAAAATCGTGATTACAAGGCTTAGATGTAGAGATACAGGAAAACTGAGCTGTCGCTCAAAAGGTATGAAGTAGCACACAAAGGACAGACGATCTACAAACATGTTCAATATAAAGAATAAAATGAATAAAGCCATATTGAATTAGGGCATTTTGCTAAGTGAGTGAATTTTAGTTATTCTGACTACATATTTTTGTAACTGTGTAAACCAATGAGGATATTAAGTAGCTTTGCTGTAGTAATTGCTTTAGTATCTAGATATATCGCTTAAAGTAATATTGGAAGAGGTGAAGAGATGGTTCAGCAGTTAAGAGCAAATGTTATATTGCAGACGACCCACATTTGGTTCCCACGACCCACATTTGGTTCCTACTACCTGTGACCCCAGCTCCACAGGATACCTTGTCCTCTTCTGGCCTCGGATGGCATCTGCACTTGTAAGCACATACCCACACACAACATGCACAAGGGGTGGGACAGAGGGAAAGAAAGAGAGAGAAGAAATTAATTTCTAAAGCCTTATGTTGTCTCTGTCATATAGGTGTAATAGCATTTGTGAAAGAGAAAACAAACAAATAGCAAATGTGCCCAAGTTTACCTAGCTTTTAAACCAAGACTAGGTAACCTCAGGACCTGCATTTATTAATTCCTTCTGCAAATGTCTGAAACAACAAATCTTTTTCCACTGTTTACTAGTGTGGATCACCAAAATAAAACAAAATAAGGAAAACAAAGTATTGAAACTGACATTCAAATGAGAATGGACATTTTACCCTGTAAAATATTTATTCATAAGAATCATGTGTAAGTTTTCTTTGTTTTTTTCCTTTTGTTTTCTTTTTGTCTTCTCTCATACATTGTATTCTGACCAGTATTCCCTCCCTCCACTCTTCCATGTTCTCTGCCTCATCTTCCTCTCCCCAGATCCACTCCTCCTCCATTTCCCTTATAAAAAGAGCTTACTAGACCTTGATGGAGGTGGGTGGTTCTTGGACTTCCCACAGGGCAGGGAACCCTGATTGCTCTTCAAGCTGATGAGGGAGGGGGACTTGATGGTGGAAGGGGGAGGGAAATGGGAGGCGGTGGTGGGGAGGAGGCAGAAATCTTTAATAAATAAATAAATAAAAGGAAAAAAGAAAAAGAAAAAGAGCAGCTGTCCCATAGCAGGTTACAATAAGGCTTGGCACAACCGTCATATCAAAAGTCAGTGAGACAACCCAGGAGGAGGAAAAGTGTCCCATGAACAGGCACAAAAAGTCAAAGATAATCCCACTCTTGGTCTTCGGAGTTCCACAGAAACACCCAGCTACACAACCACAATGTATATGCAGAAGACCTAGCTCAGACCCATATAACAGGGTCTGTGATTGCTGCTTTAGACTCTATGATCCTGTGAGCCCTGCTTAGTTGATTCTGTGAACTGTGCTCTTGTGGTGTCCTTCACTCCTCTGGCTCTTATATCCCCCAAATTTCTGTGTTGTTTCCCTGGCTCCACCAAGGTTTGGCTGTGAGTCTCTGAATCTGCTCCCATCAGTTGCTGGAGGTTGACTTTCTGATGATAATTGTTCTAGGCACCAATCTATTATCCAGTAGAAATTTTCATTAAGTTTTTTATATGATTCTTCTTTCAAATATAACATTTCTGAATGTGGTGTCACAGATTTTGTTCAGACATATCAATTCTGGAGATTCAATCTGGAAAAATTGAGCAATATTTTTCCAAATCCAAAGAGAAATAATACCTTTGTTTATCTAGAGAAAATTCAAATAGATTGTAAGCATATTTTCATGGTCCCCACTAAGTGGTCAGGGCTTTGAGGTGCCTTTCAGACTTGAATGACAACCTTTTGTCTTACTGTTTGCTTGTGAGGCCTTAAACAAGTATGCCATCTCCAGAGTTCTGAATGTCATTGAGCCCTGGTTGTTAAGCCTTATGATAGAGCAATTGATCACCTCTCACACAACAAGTGGCCTGATGTCTTGGGAGATCAAAGTGACTGTCTACAAAACTGTAGTACAGGACCATGACACAACAAATAGTACTAAATGTCCAGATTGATTACACTCCCAGAAGACAATGGGTCATTTCAGTTTCCATTAAAGAATGATCAGAAAGAGAGGTCATTAAAATAAAAGTGACTTTGTTGACAGCTTGCCTATGAAAAGAAGCTGTCGGTGCAAAAGAGTAACCACACATGATAGATAAACCATACCAAACCAACAATATTCTCAGACTGTTAATGTTCACAGTCTCCAGCACCTGCTCCTCCAGATCATATTTTCTGGAGAGAACAATCTGCCTATATTAACAACAGTAATTGCATAGGCACGTGCATTCTGAATGTACATTCATTGATAGTCCCTACTGTAGCATGAATAATAAAAGCCAAGAGATAGATATTGGGGTTCAAACTGAAGATCAGAATAGCTAAGCAGCCAGACACTGTCTCTTTCCTCAACCTCAGACCAAAATGGCAATTCCGCCTCCAGGAATCTTCAGTAAGAGATTTCAGCTGAGACCTGTCTCCTCCATTCTTATATTCATCTCTAGTGCTGGTGTTAAAGGTGTGCACCATTGCCACCACTTTTTATAGCAACTAGTGTGGCCACAGGGATTAAAGTTGAATGTCACCATTGCCTAGTCTGTATGGCTGACCAGTATGGTAGTTGTTTTACTCTCTGATCTTCAGGCAAGCTTTGATTATCAAACTACAAATGAAATGCCACTACATGGTACTCTACAGATCTGGTCTAACTCCTACTCACACGATTTTATTACTAACTGTAGCTTTCAGATTTTCCCAAGTCCCCTTCCAGAGCTTCTTTCTTTTAAAGAATCTCTTGTTCACCTTATGCATATTCATCATTGCTATGGAAGCTCTTATGTCTACCTCTTACCACAATTGTGCTCCTTGGCATCTCTGGCTAGCTATCTTCCAGGTTTTTGCTGATATATTACACAAAGAAGGCTTCCAAGCATTCTCCACTATTATGTATAGATATTGTATAGGGTAATGGTGTCTGCCATCTGAGGACATTTTGTACTCCTCTATTGACTACAGATCATACTATTCCATGGTGCTGTTCTTGATGTAAATTGGTGATTATATATTTTTGCCCACAATCCAAATTAACATGGTTAATGTGACTTTTATGGGAATGTGAGTTTGACCACATTCAATAATATCATTAGTATATTAATATTCAGTCAGATTTTCTGTTGCAAATAATGACTAATCCATCATTTTTCAGAAGTGTTTTAAGTATTACAGATCTATAATTGTTCAGTGCCTTGCATGAGAAATGTGCCCTCTTTTTGTTATAGAGACAGACATTGATAAGAATTACACTGTCTAGACCTGTCTCTTTGACTTCAGTCCTCAGAGCTAAACTTATTTTCAACATCATAAACAAAATAAATAATTGTATAAAGTTTATGTATTAGAATTCTGTCTGTTTCTATGCCTTTATTTCACTCTTGCCACTCATGAAAACAATGTGTCTACTACACACACACACACACACACACACACACACACACACACACACTTTTTTATTTTGAAAATCTAGCCCATTTTAGGATCTCCCTTATTTGTTTTTCTTTCATAGGTAAGTATTTGTAAATATATATGGTATTAAAATAATTCCTAATGGTTTATTGTTATACCCATAGATCCTTGAATTGCTCAACTTTTATCAGAAAAACCCCTTCTTACAGTAGATGGCAATTAACACAAAGACTCTACCAACTGGTCAACATGAAGAAAATAAGTGACTGTAGAGTGCTCTCAGCTACAAGTGGACCATACAAATCACACACACACATGCACACACACACACTAAGAGGTTGAAGGATCTTGTTGAAGAGTGGGTAGAATAACCTTAAGAAAGCAGTATTTTACAGACACATAGCAGTATAGCTGCATGTATAAAATCACAGTGATTGTGACAACATACACAAGACTGTATAAACTCTGCCCCCCCCCCAAAAAAAAATCCCAGCATGCATTGAAAAGGTAGGCATAAAGTCTTACCAATTACTCGGGAGCTGTTGTTGGCATTTGATGGCTGCTGGGAAATGGAGAGTCAGTCTTCTTTATTGTGAAACCCGGTGCCAAAGAAAGAAACAGTTAATAAGTGAAAAAGGAGCCCACGTGCAAGCAAGCGCGCGTGCGCGCGCACGCACACATAGCACAGACACATCCACCACAAAGAAGGGCTTAATTCAGTGAGGTTTTGTTTCTCTGTTTTAACATGTTAGAAAGGGGTAGAAAGTCTTAAATATACTAGGGATGTTTTCTCAGCCTGGAAAGTCAGAGAGAAGTTGACACTGTAGTAGTGAGGTATTTCTTCATTTTGAAGCCTCATTTTTCTTCTTAAGCACTTTAACTGAATGTACGAAGTCTATTCATATTCTCTCCTTTACTTAAAATCAATTGATTATAAATGTTAGCCACATCTCTAACATACTTGTACAACATTTAGAGTACTATTTGATTAAATAGATCAGTGCTATATCCAAGACAGAATGACACATACAACAAGTATCAACTGATTTGACTGATGACCTTAGGAAAAAGGATGGAGGAGAGGGATCCTTTTTCCATGCACACAGATGGAGGAAAATCCATGTGAGCACACTGTGAGAAAGTGACTGTCTATGAGCTGGAAAAACATCTTATCAGAATCCACATTGCTACCCTTAACTTTGACTTCCAGCCTGCAGAACTATGAAAATATAGTTCTGTTTTCTGAGCCATCTGGTCCACTGTGTTTTGCTACCAGAGTCTGCGCAGACTAAGACACATGCCTTTAGTCATTCCTGAGTTTTATCTTACTTGTGCCCCTAAAGATTTGAAAAGCCTAAAAGAAGGCTGTAATTAGTAAGTTCTGTTGAGTCATGGAAAAGAAAATTACTCTTGACTGAAGAAAATTTAGTCTTTGTAATAGGTGTGAGCTGACACCTTACCAGGACTGAATAATAAAGATACAACAAATCTGAACAAACCAATAACAAATAATGAGATTGAATCAGCAATGAAAAATCTCCAAACAAAGAATAGCCCAGGAGCAGATGGCTTCATGCTGAATTTTAACAAACATTTAAAGAATGAATACCAATTGTCCCCATGTTATTAAAAAAATAGAATAGGAAGAAATTCTTCCAAACACATTCTGTGAAACCAGCAATATTCCAATAATAAAACCAGATAGAGGTATAGCAAAAAAGGAAAATGTAAGTCAATATCCTCGATAAATTTAAATGGAAAAATAGTAAATGAGTACAACAGTGCATTAAAAATATTATTCGCCATAATCAATGTAATCCCAAGGCTGCAAGCTTATTTCGGCATTTGTAAATTCATAAACATGATGAAGGACAAATAAGATCATCTCAATAGATGCAAAGGCTGAACAAATTGGGAATATAAGAAATTTGCCTAAACATAGCAAAATCAATATGAAGGCTAGTCTTTGGCTGAGAATCTGAGCAATGTGAGCATACAGATGAAAGTTCAGCAGGTCACTAGGCTTACTTATGGCATTTCTTTTCACCATCGTTACTAAAAGCTCACAATGTATTTAACATAAGTTATTAGGTATAATAAAACTTCTGAGGCCTTATTAAATAGTTTCTTTAAAATTTTTATCCCATTTATTTTTTTACTACACACACACACACACACACACACACACAGAGGGGTGTTTTTTTTTCTAGCTCAGTCACCTTCTTACTGTGTGCTCACATGGGTGCACAGCACAAATGTCAAAGAAGACACCTTGTGGAAGTAGTTCTTTCTTTCCACCATGTATGTACTGAATATGGAGGTCAGGTCCTTTGTCTTGGCAGCCAGCTTCTTTAACCACTGAGCTATCTTACCAGTCCCTAAACAGTAGTTTAAGGCATGTCTGTTTTAGAAAGTGTAACATTAGGAGAAACTCTGCAAAAAACTATAGAAGTCCCCAATATTGCTTTAGCAACTATAGATGAATTTATTTCTAACACTTTTAATTGAAAATAAAGTCTTGAATTCATAAAATTGGATCCATATTAATATTTGAAGGCTATACCTTCAAATCATGATTCTACCAGTACTTCTGGTCTTTGAATTTTTGGAAACAATAACATGCTTATACTTTAAAGAAATGCGATTATTTAACAATATCAGTATAGGCACAGATGAACTGTATGTTCAGAGAAAATGCAAATCTTACCCTAAAGAACCATTAGGGTCCAGGTTATTGTACTTAGAGATCTTTGTCATTACTTTACATTCTCATTTTAGTTTGAGAACTAATGGATCATCTGTTGCCTAAATTACAAGACAAGAAAAAAAGACAGAAATGTAAAGTAGATAGCAGGAAAACAAAGGGGATAATATCAACTAATTCATTTGCTATTCCTTGACCTCTGTATTGGGGTTATGGCCACCTGCAGCAGGCTCACATAGGGCTACTTGCAACAAGGTCACCTGCACCTGTAAGGCTATTAGAAAATCACTCTATTATTGCAGACTTCTGTTTAATAAGAAACAGAATTAGAAATGTACGTTTTGAGATTAGAGAGAGGAAAAATATCATTTCTTATGCTTTCTGCTCAACAAAGACATAGCCAGAAACCCATCAATTTTAATATTATAGAAAAAAATCCAGTGCAATGTTAAGGCCATGAATAGAATTAAAACCAATGTTAGAGAAAATGGACAGAGAAATATTGGATTGGTTAGTTTTACCTTTATTCATAACTAAATATATTTGATTATTTATTTGGCAAACACTGAAGCTTTATTTAGTATGTTACATCGGAGTGGCACTAGAGATAAAAATCATACATGGTCTGAGTTAATTTTATGTTGTTGTGATAAAATACCATGACAAATGCAACTTATGGAAGAAAGAGGTTTTTTTTTTCTTCTGATTCCAGAAAGTTACAGACTAGAGTGACATGGAAAGCATGGAAGCAGGTGACAGGTATCATGGAAGAAGAAAGTTAAGAGCACATACCTTGAACTAAAAGTAGAAAGCAGAGAGAGGATAGTGGGTGAAGACAATGAATGCAGGAAATGATTTGAGGCTTTGAAACTTCAAAGCTGGCACCCAGTGACATTCTTTGTCCAGCAGAACCACACCTACCAGACCTTCCCAAATAGCACTACCAATAAGAGAATACATTTTCAAATGCACGAACTTACTTTTTCTTTCTCACTAGCCTAAAAGTTTATACATCTGATTCTCTGTATGAAATAGTGGTTTTTGATAAGAAGGGGAAGAGGTCACTTTTTCTAGTTTTATGGTCATGGTAGTGGGGAGTTTTTATAGAATAGTCAGTTATCAATGGAAGAGCAATATTTGAAAAAAATGTAGAAATGAGGAACTCTTGCTAGAGTAGAATGAAGAGTGACAGAATTTAGAATTTGGAGCTTAGTAACATTTAATGCAGGAGATGCCAGAGGAGGAGCGAGCAAGCATATCTTACACTGATGTGTTAGAATTACACTTACTAAATTTAGGCTTTATGAGCTAGGAAAAGTAGAGTCATTGAATGATTTGAAGCTGGGTGAAAACAAAATAAATTTGCATCTTAGAGAGATGAACATTCTAGGACCTCAGTGATAGACAGCACAAAGGAAGACTGGAGGCAAATCTATCTATGCGATTGAAAGGACAGCAAACAAATAAAAATAAGCACATAATCAGAGAGTTTTTAAGTGATAGCTTTAAAACTACTCCTTAAAATAGGACTTAAATGTCTTTTTTCTTTTTCTTTGTTGTGCATATTCAACAAATATTTCTTCACAGTTGCCCCCACGCCTCCTAACTACAATCATGCTATGGTTCTTTTTGTTTTGTACAATTTCTTGTGTTATTGTTTCCTGAGTCACCTTCTCATTTACTCAAGTACATCTGGCAGCTTCACTCGTGAGCTCTGAAGCTCAAGTCCACTTAAATTCTCTACTGCTCCATGACTAGCTTATCATCTCTATCCTAGTGTCTATAAAATCCCATGTACATCTATTATGCAACACAATAATGATGGTGATATAAATATTTATTTAGCTGAAGCATTGAAGATAAGCGAGGCAGAACCCATGCAAGTCTCAAGTGCCAATTTGATATGCTCCTTCTGTCTATCATGGGTCACTGTCATGCAGAAAAGGCTGAATGTACAATTAAAAAAACTGGCATAATAATCCTAATTAGCAAAAGGAAGTTGTGGAAGAAGGAATGAATGTTGTTAAATTTAAACAGACTTCCTTGGCCTCCCTCATATATTAAATTTTATGGGATTCTGGGAGACCATGTCAATGTGCCTAACTGGCTACGAGATTGACACATTTGTAAAGACTGCCTCCAGGTTTTTAATTTGTTGTTAGCATGTGAGCTCTAAACTCACATGGACAGGCCTAGAGAACCAAGCTGCTACAGGCTACAGTGAACTGGACTATTGCCCCACAATCCATGTAACAGAATCTTTAAAATCGTTCGTTCTTCCATCAACACTGTGCAGTTTGCAAATCCTACATTTAGCTAGCTTCTATTAGGGAACCATCTAAATGGAGAGGGCTCATTTAACTGACACAAAAGAGCTCTGAGAGTCTCCTTTCCCCAACCTCATTCTGCCTAAATTACCATATGATGAACATGCATTTATTTTTGTAATAATAATTAGCATTATTGCGGTTCATATTTTCGAAGAGCAGTAATATTTCATTTCAAAATCTCTAAGGCTCTGTGAGTTAGGTCAGTATTTTCCTCTCTAACAAATTCAGAAACTGAGGCATCATGGGGTTAAAATGGAAATGACTTACTCATAGTCACAGTGCTGGGATTAAAGCCCTGGAGAAGAGACCCAATTCTGGGTTCAGACCAATGAGCAATATTCCATCTTCACATGAGTTTTGGGACTTGTATTAATTTTAGCTTATAATAGTGTGACTGCATCCTAAGAGCAATTTTCTATAGATCAGAGAAAGTTTCAAATCCATCATGTTAAGCACCATTCTAAAATTATTTCTATCTTTTTAGCTTTGTAATTTATCTTTAAATGCCCACGGACACCAAAGGCACATAAATCTAGGAACTGCTAATATGTACAACAATGTTTTTGTTATACTTTTTGGACAAAAGAAGCTAAAATAAAGTGGGATCAAATTAGAAATATTGAAAAAGAATCTGTGGTGGTGTGAATAAGAACAGCCTCCATAGGCTCATATACTTGAATGCTTAGGCATCAGAAAAAACACACTCCCTACAATTTAATCCAGTAAATGCTGATATTACATCTCTAAATACTTTAAAATGTTTTGTAAATACTTCCCTCTCATTATCTAATGCTTTCAGAAGGATTGAAAATGTTAACTTTTATTAATGTATTTGAACCATTTCATTTTAATCAGAGGAATGTTGTACTTTTATTTAATCACTTTTATATTATCCCCTTCTTCTCCAAATGGTTCTGGTACTCTTGGGAGGATTGTGCAAAGGAAAGAGTGCTGTTTAACTTTCTATTTGTATATTTTTTAATTTACAAAAGGTTATAGGTAATTTCTTTGGTTGACATGATGTCTTGATACATGTGCACATTTGCAATGCTGTTTAACGTTTGAGTCACCTCTTGTGCTTATTGTTTTTTGTGGCAAGAATACTTTCTGGGTCTATATTATTTTACTTGGCATAACTACAGGTTCAAAATTAAAAATTTCCTTTTTAAATAAAGGATGAATAGTATTCTGTAGTGAAAACACTCATTCTTTACCCATAGCTCTTGCAGCAGGGCCTCCTATATGCACATTTTACTTTCTCCCAGTCAGGCAGACATGTGTTGGGAAAAAGTTCCATGAAGGTTATTTATGCTCCTATTCACCTGATAGCCTGTTCTCTGCTCTTTAAGTAAATGTTGGCTTGTTGCTAATATATAGTTTATGGATGAAGGATCCTATTCATATTGATTTTTCTTCATTTCTTATTATTCATGAAGTATGTTGTATTATATTTTATTAGTGTTGGGAAGTAGTTCCGGCATGGCAGTTTTGTTACAGTGTTCTAAAAATTAACAAATATTCAATAATCCACACTTATTTTACAATATGAATATAATAATACATAAAATGAATATTATTTCTATTTTCAACTTTTCATATTTGAGGTCTAAATATGTATTTGTAGTCTACACTTGGCTCATATCAACCACATGAGTACAATTTGTCTCTGTTTTCAATTCACCAAAGTCATAAAAATGGGATGAATCCAAGCCTTTGGTTAGTAGAAACCTGCAATCTCATCCAATTCAAAACAATTAGATGGAAACACAAATATAATACAAACTCCAAGTTCCAACACATTCTATTTGCCATTAATAGATCCAGGTCTTTATTAAAAACTGGTAAAGCAACAATAAGAATGTGTCTTGTCCTCAGAACATGTATCCTCTAGTGGAGAAAACTAAAGAGTGAAGAAATAAAAGATAGAAAAATTGGTAAGTGCTGTGTGTAAAAATAAACAGAAAAGAGGGATATTTAGGGACTGGGGGTGTTAAATTTATCCATTGCTCATAGCATTTGAGACTAGTCAATTCAGAGGTTTACAGGTAATCTGAGTCAACAGAGCTGAATTATATTATCAATCTAACTCAAATCAGATTGGCAAAGTTCTGGTTACTGGGAAGGTCAGGGAGTCTCTACAAGTACTAGAAGAGACTCCCTCTCTTAATCCTTGCAGAGTAAAGAAATGTTCAAGCTAGAAGAGATGTGTCTACCTAGACAGTAGGAAACTCTGACACTCTGTTCTCTTCACCTTGGGTGAAAGTCTAGGGAGGGACAAACTGCATGGCCTAGTCCTGTGAATTGACAAAACCAACATACAACTAAGTACAATATGTGGCAGAATTTTGTGAGATCTGTGATAAAAATCCAAAGACATTACATGGACATAGAAAAAGATTCATTTGTACTGGAAGGATTCATACAATAGTTGTCAAACTTTTTACCTAAAATCTTCTTTATTTTTAAAGCAGTGACTTTCTCCTTAAGTCTTCCCATGTGATCTTGTCCAGCTGTGTAGTAAGCAAACAGCTCTCTGGCTGATTCCTAAATTATGTGTCAGCCACAACTCCAAGAATCTACTTTAGGTATGGCGAACCCTTGTAGACAGAATCCTGCTGCAAATGACTATTTATAGAAATGTGCTCTACAGTTCCAAATTTAATGTGTTGTCTACATGGTCAAAAATCTACATCTAGCTTTGGCCAGTAATATCTTTAATTATTGTTAATTGTCTAGATTTTTGTCTCATTTTTAGAAGATAATTGTGTGTCAGAAATAAAATTAAAATTTATGTTCACTGGAAGCTAAGTAATTGTCAATAGAAACTAGATTAAGACTAGTCATAACAGCATCCATTTATTGAATGCCCACACATTATTACTAAACCTCAACCCCTTTGCAAAGGCAGTATTTTTGCCTCCATTTATAAGTGAGCTTCTCTTAAAAAGCCATTAAATGACTCACCCAAGATCACATAGTTATTATTTGTCAGCACTTGCATTTGACCCTCAATTGTGCATATTTTCTATTATGTGCTGCCTAAAAGGGAATCTTGGACATTCAACATTGAATAAGTTGGTATAAAAGTTTACACATTTTCTATATGAGCAACATAAATGAGGTTTATAGTGTTAAGTCTCTTCTCAAGAAATGTTTGGCATGTTTACTTATATGGTTTATTTGTCTGACTACCACCACAAGAATGGTAAACGATCTCACAAATTATTTTTGGGAACTATAGAGATGACTTAGTGGTTATGGTGGCTAAGAGTGTGTAAAGTGATTACAGATGATCCAAATTAAATTCCCAACACCTACATCAGGGTTACAAATCACTTTTGACTCCATCCAGCGTGGTCTTCACAGGTACCTACACACACACACACACACACACACACACACATATACACACACAAACACACCCACACCCACACACACACTTAAAGAATTATTTGTTGTTAAAAATAATTGTTGAAGAAGTTCCTCAGCCCCCTATCTTTCTTGGGCTTTCTGCAAGGCCTCTACTCCCTGCATACTGCCTCTTTCTTCCTATTCCACCCAGCTTGCATCCAGAACCCTCCCCACTTTGGCCCCCCAGCCCTCTTTGGGCACATAACATCACCCAGCTCAGCCTGTCTTTGCGCTGGGTCCGAATCCTCAGGGCAACCAAGCGGGCAGGAGTTCCTTTGTTTCAATAGCCTGCCTGCACCAAGCAAGGTAGGCGCTTTGTTTACGAGCTACCCAATCAGCACAGAGACCTGATCTTGGTGCCAGGAGAGCCAGCATTGGGGAGAGCCATCATTGGGCATGGAGATCTGATCTAAGCACCAGGAGAGCCATCACTGGGGAGAGCCATCACTGGGAAGGTACATCAGTAGGCAAGGAGACCTGATCCTGTAAAAGAAGATCCATAGGGGAGCATTTGGAGGAAGAGATGGGCAGGCGCCAATGCAAGAATTCACCCAACAATCTGAAAGGCAACATGTAGCCACCAGAAACCAGCGACCTCAAAACAGGAGGACAGGAACACCTTAATCAAGAAGAAGTAGAAAAGATTGACTTCATGAAAGTGATTGACGCCCTTAAACAGCATGTAAAGAACGCCCTTATAGAAATGGATCAGAAATATAACAGAAAGTTTGAAGAATTGAATAAATCAGTGAATGATACCCTAGAAAACCAAGGAAAAACAATCAAACAGATAATGGAAACAGTTCAAGACTTGAAAACTGAAATGGAGGCAAAGAAGAAAACACAAACAGAGGGCCAGCTGGACATGGAAAATTTAAGTAAACAAACAGAGTCTACAGAAACAAGCATAACCAACAGAATACAAGAGATAGAAGAAAGAATCTCAGATTCTGAAGATACCATAGAGAAAATAAACACTCTGATCAAAGAAAACAGCAAGTCCAACAAACTCTCATCACAAAAGAAAGAAAGTGGGAAGTACCCTACAACAGATGGGCACAGGAGATCGCTTCCTATGTATTACCCCAGCAGCACACACATTAAGGGCAACACTGAATAAATGGGACCTCCTGAAACTGAGAAGCTTATGTAAAGCAAAGGACACTATCACTAAGGAAAAAATTCAACCTACTCGCTGGGAGAAGATCTTCACCAACCCCGCAACAGACAAAGGTCTGATCTCCAAAATATATAGGGAACTCAGGAAACTAGACTTTAAAATGCTAATTATCCCAATTAAAAAATGGGGCACTGAACTGAACAGAGAATTCTCAACAGAAGAAGTTCAAATGGCCAAAAGACACTTAAGGTCATGCTCAACCTCCTTAGCAATCAGGGAAATGCAAATCAAGACAACTTTAAGATAACCTGTCAGAATGGCTAAAATAAAAAAAATAAAAAAAAACACCAATGATAGGCTTTGCTGGAGAGGCTGTGGAGGAAGGGGTACCCTCATCCACTGCTGGTGGGAATGCAATCTTATGCAACCACTTTGGAAATCAGTGTTTTGGTTTCTCAGGAAAATCGGGATCAACCTACCCCTTGACCCAGCAATACCACTCTTGGGAATATACCCAAGAGATGCCCTATCATATGACAAGAGCATTTGTTCAACTATGTTCATAGCAGTATTATTTGTAATAGCCAGAACCTGGAAACAACCTAGATGCCCTTCAATGGAAGAATGGATGAAGAAAGTGTGGAATATATACACATTAGAGTACTACGCTGTGGTAAAAAACAATGACTTCTCGAATTTTGCATGCAAATGGATGGAAGTAGAAAACACTATCCTGAGTGAGGTAACCCAGACCCAAAGAGATGAACATGGGATGTACTCACTCATAATTGGTTTCTAGCCATAAATAAGGGTCACAGTGTCTACAACTGGTGAACCTAAAGAAGCTAAGTAAAAAGGTGAACCCAAGGAAAAACATATAGTTATCCTCTTGGTTATGGGAAGTAGACAAAATTGCCGGGGAGAAAATTGGGATCTTGGGGGTGGGGTGGGATGGGCGTAATGGGAGATGGGGAGAGAAAAGGGAAAAGGGGAGGATGGGGGGAACTTGGGGAAAAAGGATGATTGGGATAAAGGATGATTGGATAGGGGAGCACAGAAGCACAATTCTTAGTTAAGGGAGCCACCTTAGGGTTGGCAAGAGACTTGAACCTAGAGTGGCTCCCAGGAGCCCAAGGCGATGTCCCCAGTTAGTTCCTTGGGCAGCTGAGGATAGGGAACCTGAAATGCCCCTATCCTATAATAATACTGACGAATATCTTGCATATCACCATAGAACCTTCATCTGGTGATGGATGGAGATAGAGACTGAGACCTACACCGGAGACAGAGTCCACACACTGGACTGAACTCCCAAGGTCCCAATGAGGAGCAGAAGGAGGGAGAACATGAGCAAGGAAGTCAGGGCCACGAGGGGTGCACCCACCCACTGAGACAGTGGGGCTGACCTTTTGGGAGCTCACCAAGGCCAGCTGGACTGTGACTGAAAAAGCATGGGATAAAACCGGACTCTCTGAACATGGCGGACAACGAGGACTGATGAGAAGCCAAGGACAATGGCATGGGGTTTTGATCCTACTTAATGTGCTGGCTTTGTGGGAGCCTAGCCAGTGTAGATGTTCACCTTCCTAGACATGGACAGTGGGGGGAGGACCTTGGACTTTCCACAGGGCAGGGAATCCTGACTGCTCTTTGGACTGGAGAGGGAGGGGGAGAGGAGTGGGAGGAGGGAGAGAAGGGTGGGAGGAGGGGGAGGGAAATGGGAGGCTGGAAACTTTTTTTTCCTTTTCTCAATAAAAAAAATTTAAAAAAATTGTTGAAAATTAATTATTGTAAGAAAATCCAAGGATCTAGCACTCAAATGGACATTTCCATAGAACTTAATTAGTTTCCTTTAGACCATTAATCCTCAAAAAGAAGTCGTTATTTATCATTGGCTAGCTCTGAAAGTGATTATTATGTCATCATTTATGTATTTTGATAACTTTAGAGGATGTGTGGCTTCATTTTTCTATGCAACTGTTCTGAAAAGGAATCATAATAATGCAGATAAGTTTACTTTCTCACTTTGCCCAGCCATACAAAGACAAAGATAAAAACAACACCTATTTACATAGCCCTCTCATTTGCTTTTCATGAAGATACTCACCACAAAGAAAATAGTGCAATCTAAGATGAGAGCTAAATTTCTGTTCAAAGAATCTGACTAAGTTAGACAGCTGATGAATGACTGAGTCGAGAGTAGGATCCAGAACATTTCTTATGTATCTCAGCAATCCTTTAGTATACGGTTTCAGGTGCTGTTTGAATCTTGTCTCACCCTCTTTCAATAGAACATCATCAACTGTCCAATTCAACATTGCACAATAATCAGAGTATCTGTGACTACAGTGGTCTCCCAAGTGTATTTGCTTATTGTTTTATACCTCAGGCTCAGTAAGTTACTATAGAAACGGGCAGTATAGAAATACGTAAGATAAATAATGGATTATGAATCTTCACAGGTGTCCAGCGTGGGTACCTTTAATGAAAAGGCACTTCAAAACTGAAAGATTGTTTCTCACGTCAGTGTTATGACTCACATGTTGAGATCACTCATTTATAAATAGTACCACTTATCACCAAAAGGCTAGGTGAGTTGTACCCAACCTACAAAAACACTTTAGTTTGTACTCAGCAGAACAATTAAACTGCTTTTTCTTTCTTCCTTTTAAAGTTCTCAAGACTAAAAGCTTCACAAATACTAAATAGACTCGCTGTTTGGCCATATTACTTTTAGCTAAAATCAAATATGGCTTTGCTTGTGCACTATCACAAACACTTAACATGTCTTGATCCACATTTAATGGAAAAATTTGAAAGGCACTTGAAAACTGGTAGTAGGTATACATGAGAATATCCGGGAGTGTGAGTAGGTCTGGAATTCATTTGTGTAGAGAATTGTGGAAGGAACATAGTATGCTTTGTTGTTAAAGAAAGATAACAGAGGCCACTAAAGCTGCCCCAAAGGTTTGAAGATGCATCAGTAGAAGAGGCTACTGTTTCTGAAGTTTTCTGGAATGTAAAAACAAGAAAAGCAAAGGAACCACAAGAGACAGGTTCCATTTCCATGTAGAAAGTGACTACATAACACTGGGAGTTTGTTGGTATAGAAAAGACAGTCTTGTGATGCAGGGATTCTTTGAGAGATTCCTGGAGGGTAAGGTGCTTAGAAAAGAAAGCTGCCAGGATCCCTTAAAACCCAGAGTTACACAATTCTTCGAGAAGAATTGGGAACATTTGTTGTGCTGACATATGTTTTACCTATTTTAGCTGGTTTTATCCTCAAAAGAACCCCGGGAAGTGCATACTATAATTACATAAATAAGGGAAAAAGGGGGCAATTGAATGATATAATTTGGCCAAGAACACTTGATACAAACAGTGGATTTGGAATTTAAATCCAAATAATTTCATGCAGTAGCCAAACCTGTCAACTACTGTGCTACAGAGCTAGGATGACATCAAGTTGTTCATTGGTTCTATTTGACCATAAACATCTTCAAAAACACTTTCAGAATTTCTTATGCCTCTGAATAGTATGTGTTTGTGCTTGTCTCTTTGTGTGTGTGTGCATTCATGTGTGTGTGTGTGTGTGTGTGTGTGTGTGTGTGTGTGTGTCTGTGTGTATGTTTATATGTGTTGGCATGTGATTCAAGTTAGTCATTGAGTTTGCACTTCATGTCTTAAACTTCTGTTCACTTCTCTTTTAATAGTTTCTTCTTGGGCAATTCACAGAGTCTCAGAATTTGCAGTGTCCTCTACATTCTATGATCAAATTTTTTATCCCAGTCCTGACTCTCCAACTCTGATCTCCAGACATACCTGTATCTCTTCCTGTTTAACTTCAAGTATCCAAAGCACAGTTCTTTCCTATATATTAGGAGTGTAGGCTTTTGCCTGGAGTATATTTTTTTCTGTATGTTATTACCTTTTATTTTTTTCTTTTGCACATTATTCTGATCCATAATGAGATTGATTTTACAAGTTATTTTTTTTTCATTTCCTAGGGTACACCATTATCTAAAATCTGTGTTAAGCGTCAGGTGTTTCAAATACTCTTTTCACCTTTGAAACCAAAGATATTTCAAAAACCTCTACAAAAAGCAATTTTCGGGATAAGGCCAAAATATAGGACAGTACCAAGGGCTATCATTCCAAAACACCTCTGTCCTTATAGTGTAACAAATCAATTATTATTTGAGAAAATAATATATAATGAGAAACAGTAGTATGGCAATTTAGTTTGAATGGGATAAACTTTAGACTCAGGTACACTTGATTTCAATGTGCCGGTTACTAGCTATGCAACTCTAGACATGTTGCTTAACCTCTGACACTCTTTTCTTGTTTTGGCATGATGTTATAGGACTTCATTAGAAATGAATAAAATATTGTGAGATTAGCACCTGTCACATCAGAAACTTGAAATATTTTCTTCTCATAAACCCTACCTAAAATGATATTCTTTTGTCACAGGGTAAGTGTAAGGGACATCATATGAAAATGGAGAGTGGGGGCTGGAGAGATGGTTTAGGTGTTAGGAGAATTTGCTACACTTTCATAAGACTTGGTTTCAGCTCCTAGCATCCACATGACTCATCATAACTGCCTGAAAATGTTATTTGAGAGTGCCAAACTCACACTATGTCCTCTGCAGGCCCCAGGCACACCCATGACACACAGACATGCATTAAGACAACCACTTATACAGGTAAAATATAATAATAATAAATAAATAAATAAGTGGTTTAGAATAAATATTTAAAAAGGAAGTAGTGGGTGAAAGTGAACTCTATTACATTCTAGCTTAGAGTGTTTTGTGATCTCAGATTCTTAAACTTTTATTCATTTTGTAGCTTTAATTTTATTGTATAAAGAAAATAATAACTCAGCTACTTTGTATTCAATTCTTATTTTAACTATATTAGCCTAGCAAATAATTTTTCTTTCTAGAATGAAATTTTAAAGTACTTGCAGCATTCTTTCCATGAGTTTATCAGAGTCTGAACACAACAACTTATTTTGAAGAAGAAATTTATATTGAATATTTATATTGAAGACAGTAAGAAAATAATAGGATATGCAATTGACACTTTTTCACTGGTAGACTTGAGTGTTAAAGATACCATAATTTTGATTTCTATTTACATTGTGTCCAGATGTTCAGAATGTGATGAGTAGTTGTCAGGGACTCTGGATTCTCTCTGACTCTTGGGTGCTAATCAACATGGTAACCTTAAGAAAAATTCAGACTAAGAAAGCAAAAGAAAAACATTTCTAACCCCTATTGTATGGATTTGGAATGAAGCAAAAGAAATGTGAGTGTTTGGCTTTTGCTCAAGTTCCATTTAGCATGTTGGGATGAGAACAAATGTGACAATTAAAAACAACCAAATGGTTACCTAGTTTAGAGAGCAGAGAGGGGAAAAATAGAAAGTAACACCTTCTGTGGAAGAAAAAGAACAAATGGCAATGCTAGATATGGAATCACATCAACAGACTTCTTTTTTCTTTCCAATACAAATGCCCTGGAAACCTAAGGCAAGCACTGCAAACTGCACAGAATGCATACTCTAATTGTCTTTCTGTTACTTTAAAAAAGTCAAGTGGACACTGTCTGCACTTGAGCTTTGCCTTCCCTGTCTCTCAGCTAGTCCATTTGCTGTTGACATTTTGTGCTCTTCACTTCAACCCCACCTACTACTTCCTTTCCCTTTCCCACTACTACATTTTCCTTTTATCTTTTAAGAGATACAGATTTTAAGCATTAGGTCATATTTTTCTCTGTTTGTACCATAAAATTGCTACACTTAGCCTAGCCTTTCTTTTTCTCTAGTGTTTCACAAATTGGAGCCTAAGAAATACTTGCATCAGAATCACCTAAAGTACTTAGTAAATCTCTAGTTTGATCATAAACCCACCAAATAAGAATCTTTGTGGCTGGTGTCCAACAGTCTTTAAATCACACACAGCTTTCTTTGTGGCTAGACACAGATTGGAGAGCTGTATCATCCAGAAATCATTTATTTAAAGTTAGTATGAATCAAGTTTCTGAAGTTTCTCTCTTCTAAAGAATAAATTGAGATGAAGAGAGTGGAAAATTGTGGGGTGTATGCTACAATACAAGAAAGCACCTCATTTTAGTACTTCCTGAGCTATCATCTAGTGTGGGAATCTAAGACATGACTATTCCACCTCCCTAGGTCAACTAGCACTTAGAGGGCTAGTGAGAAACCAGGATGAAGTGAAAGTGCTTTTAAAATATTTAATTGTTTGTGTGTGTGTGTATGTGTGTGATTGTGTGTTTGTGTACACAGGTGTCCATAGAGGCCGGGAGGTGATGAGCTGGAGTAACACAGGTGGTTGTGAACTGCCAGCCATGGGTGCTGGGGAATGAACTCAGATCTTTTGGAAGAGCAGCAAGTACTCTTAGCCATTGAGCTCCAGATCTGGGAAAGTGGTTTGATGAGTCTAGATTTTTATTCAACTCTGAATTTTCCCATCTGCTGTTTATTATTCCTAAAACCTCTTTCTGCAGACAGTGTCAAGAATATTAGAGACTTTTTGTTGATCTTATTGAGCTATACATTTTTTTTTCTTGGCTCTCCTTCCTTCCTCTCCTCTCCCTTCAACCCTCTCTCATGGTCTCCACGTTCCCAATTTACTCAGGAGATCTTGTCTTTTTCTACTTCCCATGTAGATTAGCTCCATGTTTGTCTCTCTTAGAGTCTTCATTGTTGTCTAGGTTCTGTGGGATTGTGATTTATAAGCTGGTTTTCTTTGCATTATGTTTTAAAACCACTTATGAATGAGTACGTATAATTATCTTTCTGTGTCTGGGTTACCTCACTCAATATGATGTTTTCTATCTTCATCCATTTGCCTGCAAATTTCAAGATGTCATTATCTCATTATTTTTTTTCCTTATCCATTATTCAGTCGAAGGACATCCATGTTGTTTCCAGGTTCTGGCTATGACAAACAATGCTGCTATGACGTAGTTGAGCACATGTCTTTGTGTACGATAGAGCATCCTTTGGGTATATACCCAAAAGTGGTATTGCTGAGTTTTGAGGAAGGTTGTTTCCTAATTTTCTGAGAAATCGCCATACTGAAATCCAAAGGGGCTGTAACCCCTTGCACTTTTACCAGCAGTGGAGGAGTGTTCCCTTTACCCCACAACCTCTCCAGCATAAGCTATCATCAGTGTTTTTGATCTTGGCCATTCTTACAGGTTTAAGATGGAATCTTAGAGTTGTTTTGATTTTGCATTTCTCATCATCTTATCCTCCTAAAGTCTAGTTCTAAATCCTATTAATGAACCAAGTTTCGTTTCTACCGTACAGTGAGGATTGAGTGTAGTAAGAGTTTTAGATGAAACTAAAATCATGATGAACCTGTAGCATCTCATCACTGATTCAGTCACAGTATGCATTCCTGTTTCCATGCTGGCTTCTACAGATCCAATGAAATCAGAGATGTGATCCTTTCTCTGGATTACAACTGTCCATGTCAAAGTGGTCATGAGACTCATTATGAAATGAATAAACATAGCACACACACACACACACACACACGCACGCGCACGCACACACACACACACACACACACACACACACACACACACACACACACATACACATGGGATTGGGGCTGTGACAGAAGCAAATAACAGCAAAGCCAGAAATAGTTTTCCACATGAACAGTGCTTTTCTCATTCATGAATGTTTTTAATGTGGAGATAGCACTTGTGTTGCTCAGAAAGAATGTATGGAAATTCACTGGCCTTTAAGTACAAACCTTTGTCTAATCTACATGGTAAGTACAAAGAAAGCAAGGTCTTCTGAGTAAATTAGAGCATGGGGACCATGGGAGAGGGTAGAAGGGGAGGCAGGACGAAGGGGGGGAAGGAGAAAAATATATAGCTCAATAAAAACAATTTTTTTTTAGAAAAGGAAGCCTTTGGGAAGAGGAAATGGCATAGGGAAAGTCTCTTGACTAAAAGTTCAGAGTGGCTTTAGGAACATAAAGACTAATCCAATAGACAGTACATGAAGAATTTGTGCTTTTAGGAGATTCATAACTTTACTGTCTGTTGATTAACTGTGTGACATCCCTAGTTTTCTCTTGTCCTAACTGAAAACTGCAAGAATAACTTGCAGATGTGTCATAAGTACAGTAAACACAAAACAAGAGCTGATATGCAGTAATTACAAAGAACAATGGCATGAATTTAATATTCTAATTAACAGTGATTGAGTTTCTATCCCAATACTCCTCATATGAAAAAAAAAAGAATCATGGATTCTATCCTCGATCACATAGGTTGGAAACAAAGAACACATGTTAAGGACTACTGACATCTTATAGACTCCAGAGCAAGGACAAATCTAATTCCTGAAGACAAGAGCATGTGAAATCAAAGCATTAGGAACAGGGAACTCTAGCCCAAGTGCTCAACATTATCAAATTGTCAACCTGATTATTGACAATAGCAGGTAGTCTGGTTTGATGTCTACATGCCCAAGGATAACAGTTCCTGAATGCTTTTCCACGTTAATTTTATTCAACACATCTATTGAACAACATGAGGACTGAAGCACTTAGACCCTCATAGTTGATCAAAGAAAACTGTACTTGCCATCACAGTGTTTTCAATAAATTCATGCACATAATCCTTGCTCCTCCATTTCATAACATGTTTGTTATAAGATGTAGCATATAATAATGTTTCAGAGGACTGACTTTGTCAACTGAGACGAGTTTGAATTCTACAGCCATCACCTTTCAGTTGTGTCATCCTGGGCTACCACATTTTCTATTCTAAGACAGAATTTCTGCATTTAAAAACTGAATACTCACATTGTGGATTTTGTGAGGATTAAATGAAGGAATTATTGTGACGTACTTAGCACAATATCAGCATGCACACACGCACGCACACACATATATGTATACACACACACACACACACACACACACATATATATATATATATATATGTTGCATTCCATAAGTATTAGCTATTGATTTTGGACACAAATCTTTTTCTCAAGACTTCTTTTGTTACAGCAACCAATCTCTTTAGGTTCTAAGTAGAAAACTTTCATGAAAGGCCCAGGCCCCTTTCACTGCAAGCAAAGAGAGAACCAATCTCAACCACCGCTACTTCCTACAGTTCATCACTGCTTGGGTTGACTCATACATTAATAATCTCCACTCCTCTATCTAGGGTCTCTGTGACTCTTATCATTAGTGTAGCTCTTGTATATCCAAAGAATAGGCTATATGACATCTAAGCCTGCATCCTTGTGGTGTATGACCACCACATCATTATTTCCCCCAAAAAGACCTTAAAATGAAGATACCTTGGAGAGTCAAGTGAAATTGCTGCCAATGCTGAAGACCTGAGTTAAATCTCTATGACCCACGCGACAGAAGTGACTCCCATAAGTTGTCCTATAACTGCTACATGTGTACAAGGGTGCACGTGTACCCACATACACGAGTACCACCACCACAGTCCATCAAAAATCATCACTAAATAAATAAATAAACTTATTTTTTAGAAAGAAGACACCATGCTCTCTGGCCCCAAATTCTCTGCTTCCAAATCTTCACTGTGGTTGCCATCATTACATCTTAACATGCCCAAGTTTTCCCTCCTTAACACTATAACAACCCATGGTGGACTTTGGACCTTCCCCAAAGCAATGTGCCTAACCCTCTCTGAGGAATGAATGGGGGATGGGGTGGGGGCTAAGTGGAGGGAATGGGAGGAGGGGAGGGGGGGAACTTGGATTAGTATGGATAATAAAAAAGATGGTTTATTTTTAAAAAATAAAATTAATAAAAAAGAACAGATGACAGATATAAAGAAACCAAAAAAACAGAAACCTGTTTATAAAGAAATTAATTAATTAAATCAATAAATAAAATTTATATAAAAAACTATAACAGCCCCAGCTAGACATAGCACTGGGCAGTACAACAATAAAGAGAAACTGATTAATACCTCCATGGTAAAACAAATGAAATGTTGGTCAATACATGCTTAGTTATTTTTGACAACTCTGTAAAAAAGAAACAAGGAAGAAATCATTAATAACCAAAAGTGGAGGTTAAAGGTAAGATCTAAGAAAACAGGCATAACTGCCAAAGCTAGCATTTAAGGAGAGGAGAGATGGCTCAGTGGTTTTGACCATGCCCCTTACTTGAATAAGACCCAAGTTTGGATCTCAGCACTCACATCAGGGACTAAAACCTGCCTGGAATTCCAGCTCCATGACCTGCCATCCTCTTCTAGACTTCATGGGGACCTACATTCATGCACATCATATGCTTGCATGCACAAAGATAATCTGAAAATAATAATAATAATCTTTTTTTAAAAAAAGCTATTACTTTCCTAGAAACATCTTTAAGTCCTAGTTACCTTGAACATCACTGTTTTTTTTATTAACTTTTTTTTTATTGAGAAAAGAGAAAAAAAAACATATTTCCTCCTCCTCCCAGCCTCCCATTTCCCTCCCCCTCCTCCCACCCTTCTCCCCCTCCCCCCACTCCTCTCCCCCTCCCTCTCCAGCCCAAAGAGCAGTCAGATTTCCCTGCCCTGTGGTAAGTCCTAGGTCCTCCCCCCTCCGTGCATTTCTAGGAAGGTGAACATCCAAACTGGCTTGGCTACCACAAAGCCAGCACATTAAGTAGGTTCAAAACCCCGTGCCATTGTCCTTGGGTTCTCATCAGCCCTCATTGTTCGCCATGCTCAGAGAGTCCAGTTTTATCCCATGCTTTTTCAGTCACAGTCCAGCTGGCCTTGGTGAGCTCCCAATAGATCAGCTCCAATGTCTCAGTGGGTGGGTGCTCCCCTCGTGGTCCCGACTTCTTTGCTCATGTTCTCCCTCCTTCTGCTCCTCATCGGGACCTTGGGAGCTCAGTCCAGTGCTCCAGTGTGGGTCTCTGTCTCTGTCTCCATCCATCACCAGATGAAGGTTCTATGATGATATGCAAGATATTCGTCAGTATTGCTCTAGGATAGGGTCATTTCAGGTTTCCCATCCTCAGCTGCCCAAGGAACTAACTGGGGACCTCGGCTTAGGTATCTGGGAGCCACTCTAGGTTCAAGTCGCTTGCCAACCCTAAGGTGGCTCCCTTAACTAAGAACCGTGCTTCCGTGCTCCCCCATCCAACCTTCCTTCATCCCAATCCTCCCCCTTTCCCAAGCTCCCCCCATTCTCCCCCTCTCCCCCCTCTCTCCCCATCTCCCCTTACCCCCATCCCACCCCACCCCCAAGATGTCAATTTTCTCCCCGGCAATTTTGTCTACTTCCCATAGCCAAGAGGACAACTATATGCTTTTCCTTTGGTTCACCTTCTTACTTAGCTTCTTTGGGATCACCAAGTGTAGACTCCGTGACCCTTGTTTATGGCTAGAAACCAATTATAAGTGAGTACATCCCATGTTCAGTTTTTGGCTCTGGGATACCTCACTCAGGATAGTGTTTTCTATTTCCATCCATTTGCATGCAAAATTTGAGAAGTCATTGTTTTTTAACGCAGCATAGTACTCTAATGTGTAGATATTCCACACTTTCTTCATCCATTCTTCCATTGAAGGGCATCTAGGTTATTTCCAGGTTCTGGCTATTCCAAATAATACTGCTATGAACATAGTTGAACAAATGCTCTTGTCATGTGATAGGGCATCTCTTGGGTATATTCCCAGGAGTGGTATTGCTGGGTCCAGGGGTAAGTTGATCCCGAATTTCCTGAGACCGAAACACCGATTCCCAAAGTGGTTGCAACAGATTGCATTCCCACCAGCAATGGATGAGTGTTCCCCTTCCTCCACAGCCTCTCCAGCAAAGGCTATCATTGGAGTTTTTTATTTTAGCCATTCTGACAGGTGTAAGATGATATCTCAAAGTTGTTTTGATTTGCATTTCCCTGATTGCTAAGGAGGTTGAGCATGACCTTAAGTGTCTTTTGGCCATTTGAACTTCCTCTGCTGAGAATTCTCTGTTCAGTTCAGTGCCCCATTTTTTAATTGGGTTAATTAGCATTTTAAAGTCTAGTTTCCTGAGTTCTCTATATATTTTGGAGATCAGACCTTTGTCTGTTGCGGGGTTGGTGAAGATCTTCTCCCAGTCAGTAGGTTGCCTATTTGTCTTGGTGACAGTGTCCTTTGCTTTCCTGAAGCTTCTCAGTTTTAGTAGGTCCCATTTATTCAATGTTGCCCTTAAAGTCTGTGCTGTTGGGGTTACACATAGGAAGCGATCTCCTGTGCCCATCTGTTGTAGGGTATTTCCCACTTTCTCTTCTATCAGGTTCAGTGTGTTCGGGCTGATATTGAGGTCTTTAATCCATTTGGACTTGAGTTTTGTGCACGGTGAGAGATATGGGTCTATTTTCATTCTTCTACAGGTTGACATCCAGTTATGCCAGCACCATTTGTTAAAAATGCGTTCTTTCTTCCATTGTATACTTTTGGCTCCTTTATAAAAAATGAGGTGTTCATAGGTTTGTGGGTTAAAATTCGGGTCTTCTATACGATTCCATTGGTCGACTTCTCTGTTTTTATGCCAGTACCACACTGTTTTCATCACTGTAGCTCTGTAATAGAGTTTGAAGTCAGGGATGGTAATGCCTCCAGACAATCCTTTATTGTATAGGATTGTTTTGGCTATCCTGGGTTTTTTGTTTTTCCCTATAAAGTTGATTATTGTCCTCTCAAGATCTGTGAAGAATTTTGATGGGACCCTGATGGGGATTGCATTGAATTTATAAATTGCCTTTGGTAGAATTGCCATTTTTACTATGTTGATCCTCCCAATCCAAGAGCAAGGGAGGTCCTTCCATTTTCTGGTATACTCCTCAATTTCTTTCTTCAATGCCTTAAAGTTCTTGTCAAATAGATCTTTCACTTCCTTGGTTAGAGTTACCCCAAGATATTTTATGCTGTTTGTGGCTATTGTGAAAGGTGAAGCTTCTCTGATTTCCCTCTCTGCTTCCATATCCTTTGTGTATAAGAGGGCGACTGATTTTTTGGAGTTTATCTTGTATCCTGCCACATTACTAAAGGTGTTTATCAGCTGTAAAAGTTCTTTGGTGGAGTTTTTGGGGTCGCTTATGTATACTATCATATCATCTGCAAATAACGAAAGCTTAACTTCTTCCTTTCCAATTCGAATCCCTTTGATCCCCTTATGTTGTCTTATTGCTATTGCTAGAACTTCAAGTACTATATTGAAGAGGTATGGCGAGAGTGGACAGCCTTGTCGTGTTCCTGAGTTTAGTGGGATGGCTTTAAGTTTCTCTCCATTTAATTTAATGTTAGCTGTCGGCTTGCTGTATATAGCTTTTATTATATTTAGGTATGACCCTTGTATCCCTAATCTCTCCAATACTTTTATCATAAAGGGGTGTTGAATTTTGTCAAATGCTTTTTCAGCATCTAATGAATTGATCATATGGTTTTTTTCTTTCAGTTTATTTATATGCTGGATTACATTGATAGATTTTCGTATGTTGAACCAGCCCTGCAACTCTGGGATGAAGCCTACTTGATCATAATGGATAATTTTCCTAATGTGTTCTTGGATTCGGTTTGCCAGTATTTTGTTGAGGATTTTTGCATCGATGTTCATGAGTGAGATTGGTCTATAATTTTCTTTCTTGGTTGAGTCTTTGTGCGGTTTTGGTATCAGAGTAACTGTAGCTTCATAAAAGGAATTTGGCAATGCCTCTTCTGTTTCTATATTGTGTAATACATTAAGGAGTATAGGTATTAGGTCTTCTTGGAAGTTCTGGTAGAATTCCGCATTGAAACCATCTGGTCCTGGGCTTTTTTTGGTAGGGAGGTTTTTGATAACCTCTTCTAATTCTTCGCGACTAACAGGTCTATTTAGATTGTTCACCTGGTCCTGGTTTAACTTTGGTATATGGTATTTATCTAAAAAAGTGTCCATTTCCTTTACATTTTCCAGTTTTGTGGCATATAGGCTTTTGTAGTAAGATCTAATGATTCTCTGAATTTCCTCTATGTCTGTGGTTATGTCCCCCTTTTCATTTCTGATCTTATTAATTTGCAAATCCTCTCTCTGCCGTTTGATTAGTTTGGATAGGGGTTTGTCAATCTTGTTGATTTTCTCCAGAAACCAGCTTTTTGTTTCATTGATTCTTTGGATTGTTTTCTGTGTTTCTATTTTGTTGATTTCAGCCCTCAGTTTGATTATTTCCAGTCTTCTACTCCTCCTAGGTGAGTCTGCTTCTTTTTTTTCTAGAGCTTTCAGTTGGGCTGTTAAGTCTCCAATGTGAGCTTTCTCTGTTTTCTTTATGTGGGCTCTTAGTGCTATGAACTTTCCTCTTAGGACTGCTTTCATAGTGTCCCATAAGTTTAAGTATGTTGTTTCTTTATTTTCATTGAATTCCAGGAAGACTTTAATTTCTTTCTTAATTTCTTCCTTAATCCAAGTATGGTTCAGTAGTTGACTGTTCAGTTTCCATGAGTTTGTAGGCTTTTTGGGGGTAGCATTGTTGTTGAATTCTAACTTTAATCCATGGTGATCTGATAAGACACAGGTGGTTACTAATACTTTTTTGTAACTGTGGATGTTTACTTTGTTACTGACTATGTGGTCGATTTTTGAGAAGGTTCCATGAGCTGCAGAGAAGAAGGTATATTCTTTCCTATTTGGGTGGAATGTTCGATAGATGTCTGTTAAGCCCATTTGATTCATTACCTCCATTAATTCTCTTATTTCTCTGTTAGGTTTCTGTCTGTTTGACCTGTCCATTGGTGAGAGAGGAGTGTTGAAGTCTCCTACTATTAGTGTGTGCGGTTTGATGGCTGCCTTGAGTTTTAGCAATGTTTCTTTTATGTACGTGGGTGCTTTTAAATTAGGGGCATAGATGTTCAGAATTGAGACTTCATCCTGCTGAACTGTTCCTGTTATGAGTATAAAATGCCCCTCTCCGTCTCTTCTGATTGATTCAAGTTTGAAGTCAACTTTGTTAGAAATTAGTATGGCCACACCTGCTTGTTTCTTAGGTCCATTTGCTTGATAAGCCTTTTCCCAGCCCTTTACTCTGAGTAGGTGCCTGTCTTTGTGGTTGAGGTGTGTTTCTTGTAAACAGCAGAATGTTGGATCCTGTTTTCGTATCCAATCTCTTAGCCTGTGCCTTTTAATAGGTGAGTTGAGTCCATTGACATTAAGTGATATTAATGACCAGTGGATGTTAACTCCGGTCATTTTTTTAGTCGTAGAGTTTGTGTGTTTCCCTTCTTTGATTTGCGTTGGTGAAGGATCTCTAGATGTCTGAGTTATTGTGGTCATTGTTGGACTCCTTGGTTAGTGATTTTCTTTCTATTACTTTCTGTAAGGCTGGATTTGTGGCTGCATATTGTTTAAATTTGTTTTTATCCTGGAAAATTTTATTTTCTCCATTTATAGTGAACGAAAGCTTGGCTGGGTATAGTAATCTGGGATTGCATCCATGGTCTCTTAGTTTCTGAATTACATCTATCCAGGACCTTCTGGCTTTCATGGTTTCCATGGAGAAGTCAGGTGTAAGTCTGATAGGTTTACCTTTATAAGTAATTTGGCCTTTTTCCTTTGCAGCTCTTAATATTCTTTCCTTATTCTGTATGCTTTGTGTTTTGATAATTATATGGCGAGGGGATGTTCTTTTTTGATCCAGCCTATTCGGTGTTCTGTATGCTTCTTGAACCTTCATAGGTATATCTTTCTTTAGGTTGGGAAAGTTTTCTTCTATAATTTTATTAAATATATTTTCTGGACCGTTGAGCTGCACTTCTTCTCCTTCTTCTACTCCTATTATTCTTAGGTTTGGTCTTTTTATTGTGTCCCATATTTCCTGAATATTTTGTGATGAGAGTTTGTTGGACTTGCTGTTTTCTTTGATCAGAGTGTTTATTTTCTCTATGGTATCTTCAGAATCTGAGATTCTTTCTTCTATCTCTTGTATTCTGTTGGTTATGCTTGTTTCTGTAGACTCTGTTTGTTTACTTAAATTTTCCATGTCCAGCCGGCCCTCTGTTTGTGTTTTCTTCTTTGCCTCCATTTCAGTTTTCACGTCTTGCACCGTTTCCATTATCTGTTTTATTGTTTTTCCTTGGTTTTCTAGGGTATCATTCACTGATTTATTCAGTTCTTCAAACTTTCTGTTATATTTCTCATCCATTTCTATAAGGGCATTTTTTACATGCTGTTTAAGGGCGTCAATCACTTTCATGAAGTCAACCTTTTCTACTTCTTCTTGATTAAGGTGTTCATGTCCTCCCGTTGTGAGGTCGCTGGTTTCTGGTGGCTTCATGTTGCTTTTCAGCTTGTTGGGTGAATTCTTGTCTTGGCGTCTACCCATCTCTTCTTCCAAATGCTCCCTTATGGATCTTCTTTACCGGATCAGGTCTCCTTGCCTACCCAATGCTGGATCTCCCCAACGTTGTCTCTCCCCAATGCTGGGTCTCCCCAAGGCTGGGTCTCCTGGCGCCTAGAGATCAGGCCTCCGTGCTGATGGGCAGGTGGCAAACAAAGCGCCTACCCTGCTTGATGCAGGCAGGCCAAAGAAACAAAGGAACTCCCGCCTGCTTGGGTGCCCCGAGGATTCGGACCCAGTGCCCAGACAGGCTGGGCTGGGTGATGTTATGTGCAGAAAGAGGGCGGTCGGGCAAATTGGGGAAGGTTCTGGATGGAAGCTGGGTGGGCTAGGAAGAAAGAAGAGGTATGCAGGGAGTGGGGGCCCTGCCGAGAGCTCAAGACGGATAGGGGGCCAAGGAAGCTCTGAACTCCCCTTCCCGGGCTGGCGCCTCAGGGTCAGAAACTCACCCCAACGCTGGGTCTCCTGGCGCCTAGAGATCAGGCCTCCGTGCTGGTGGGCAGGTCGCAAACAAAGCGCCTACCCTGCTTGGTGCAGGCAGGCCAAAGAAACAAAGGAACTCCTGCCTGCTTGGGTGCCCCGATGATTCGGACCCAGTGCCCAGACAGGCTGGGCTGGGTGATGTTATGTGCAGAAAGAGGGCGGTGGGGCAAATTGGGGAGGGTTCTGGATGGAAGCTGGGTGGGCTAGGAAGAAAGAGGAGGTATGCAGGGAGTGGGGGCCCTGCCGAGAGCTCAAGAAGGATAGGGGGCCAAGGAAGCTCTGAACTCCCCTTCCCGGGCTGGCGCCGCAGGGTCAGAAACTCACTCCAACGCTGGGTCTCCTGGTGCCTAGAGATCAGGCCTCCGTGCTGGTGGGCAGGTCGCAAACAAAGCGCCTACCCTGCTTGGTGCAGGCAGGCCATAGAAACAAAGAGACTCCCGCCCGCTTGGGTGCCCCGATGATTCGGACCCAGTGCCCAGACTGGCTGGGCTGGGTGATGTTATGTGCAGAAAGAGGACGGTGGGGCAAATTGGGGAGGGTTCTGGATGGAAGCTGGGTGGGCTAGGAAGAAAGAGGAGGTATGCAGGGAGTGGGGGCCCTGCCAAGAGCTCAAGAAGGATAGGGGGCCAAGGAGGCTCTGAACTCCCCTTCCCGGGCTGGCGCCGCAGGGTCAGAAACTCACCCCAACGCTGGGTCTCCTGGCGCCTAGAGATCAGGCCTCCGTGCTGGTGGGCAGGTCGCAAAGCCTTGAACATCACTGTTAAAGAACATTTGGTCCATGGGTCCTAAAACAAAAATCTGTTAGAATGCCCTGGCAAAAAAACTTGGACATATATAGTATTTACAAACATCATTATAAAAGGGCACATTGCCAAGAAAAACAAACAAACAAATACACTCACGAGATAAAGAGACAACAAATGAATCTTAGTTCAAACCTAAGGTTACATTGGAAAGGTGTCTTCTATTATTGTTAAGCTACAGGTAGGACCTTGGTGCAGGTTTGGAATCTCAATTACATTTCCTAGGTAGTCCTCAGAAATCTCCTGCTGAGAATTGATTTTATAACAGCTCCAGATTGGACATAATTCAGGCACTCAGCAAAATCAAACTCTAATTCCCTCTGGGGGAATGCTTCAACCTAAGTCTCAAAGATTTTCCACAGTTGAAGTCTTAAAGGCCTTGTACTCAAACTCACAAAATATACAAGGATCTGTTGAACAGAATTGCATCCCCAATTTTGGAATCATAATCATTGTAGTTATAGTCTGGATGAGATCATACAGGAGGAGATTGATTTCTAATCCAGCATGACTCTCTTCTCATAGAAACAAAGGACTGTGTGAAGAAAAAGAAAAAGGGAAGATGATAACAAAAGGATAGATGATATAAAGACAGGAAAGAACAGTTTTGGTAAGTAATGACAATGGCCAGCAAACCACCAGGAACTGGGATAGAAACATGGGACAGTTTATCCTCCAATGTACACAGAAAAAGCCAACTCTGCTAACACCTTAGCTGGAAACCCTTAGCTTCCAACACTGGGAGCAATGAATTTTTGTTGACTAAGTGACTCGGTCTATAGTATTTCTTTTTGGTGGCCTTAACAAACAAATAATAGCTTAGAAATCACACCTAATGGCTACATATCTTTTCTACTCTCGATATTTATTCCCAACAAAGAGATCTTTGACATTGTGAAACTTTTAATATCTTTCTACCCTTATACATTTTCTCAACCAAGTTGTAGACATGATAGAGTCATGTTTTCCTATGGTAATATTTAAGGACATTACCTTCATAAGATAGGGCAGGCATCATTAGTTCAGTCTACCACAACAATGTGTCTTGATGCAGACTCTAAATATTGAAATTAACAATCATGAGAAGTGAGCACTTAAATTAATGATTGAGGGATGCATATAAAATGGAGAGCATTGTGTAGAAATTAGAGTTTCAAAAGGGGCATGATCAGCTAGCAAAATGTAAGCTACTCTGCCAACACATCCCAGTGAAGGGGATTCTAAAGTATGTACTTCAGACTCATAGCAAATCATTCCCAAAGGAAATGTTGCGAGGTCTGTAGAAAAGTTAAATCTTAAAACCAGTAAATTTGTCCTAATACATAAACAAATGATGACTACATAAGCACTTAGTAAAAACTCAGACAAAAGCTAAAATCTCAAACTATCTTTAGTGGAAGGTGGTAATAAATGCCCTGCAGTATTTGGAGGAGCTGTAAAGAAGTTGATTAACTTTAGACTTTGTTAAATATGCATGATAACATTTAGGAAAATATGAAATGAGTCCTCCAATGTCCCAATCAATCTAAAATAAGGCATTAAAGAAGGAAAATAAAACATCAGTATAAAAAGTAGGAAAAATAGAAACTAAAGCTTAAGATGGTAGAAATAAATCTTAACTATACCTATGTTTACTACAAGTTTAAACAAATGAAACAATCCTACTAAAGGAATAATCTTTGAACTACATAAAAATAATATGTAGTTGATTTTTACTTACAAAGTCATATGGGAAACAATTCCACTGGAAGTTCAGGATTAATAAATGAGAAAAATGCTTTATGCAAAGGGCAATCAAGTGAAAGCTAGTATATCTAGGTTGGCAAAATATCAATATCAACATAAATATTTAAAAGCATAATTAAAAATATTGTTGTAACCTTGCTGCCTATTGACAAATATACATCATTTTAACTATGCAGATAAAGTAACAAAAGTGGACCATACACTAAGGCAAAAAGAAGTTAAAATTTTCATATAAGATGTATGTATATCTCATTTTTCATCAGAATTAAATTAAGTTAAAAGTTGAAAACTATTGAAATCCACCAAATGAGTATGAATGGATAACCTTAATAGGTCAATTCTTCCCAATTAAAATTTTTGATTAGTTGCTATTTAACCCCACATTCCAAATATATAAGTGAGAAAGAATAAGATTTGAATATTTGTTTCTAAGGTTCATATAGAAAGATGAAAAGAACAGCTATAACCAAATACCAATGGAAAAGAACAAGTGGTATCTCACCAGCAGATGAAAAACATCATAATAAGTTATTGATCAATAAAATAATGTAGCTTGTACAGAAATCTAGGAAGTCCTATGAAACAACAAATGTTAACAGCAAAAAGACATGAATCATCGATAGTGTATGAAAGGGTAGATCATGGAGGTCAATCAATATTGAATATTTAACAAAGTATGCTTAAACAAGAATACATGAAAATATTAACTATCATGGAGCAAGTCAATTTCACATTTATTAATGTCAAATTTGAGAGACAAGATACTTTTGTTTAAAAAAAAAGCTGAAAGGATGCATTTTAGGTATCCATATATGAGAACAAGGCAGGATAGAAAGATAAGGAAAGCTTTGGGGACATAAGAAGGAAAAAAAAATAGACCGTCATTCTGGAATCTAGGAGAAGCCTTTTGCCTAATAAAAAACAAAAGTTGCAGTACAATTAACAACTGCTTAAGTCCTTTCTCCTGTCAGAGCTATAAACCTACAATTTTCTAGGACTGTCACCAGAAGCCCAGTTACAAGGGAAATACATGTAACTTGTGTAGCCTAGTGGCTCCTATTCTTACTTTACCAAATTATCACTCCACATAAGGTATCTTCAGAAACACCCTAAGATACCACTTGTCAAAAGAAAAGTGGGAAGGCTTTTGTGGCAACCTGTGGAAATCTAGCTTGAGAGCTACCAAAACAGTATGTATGGCTAATGCTAAGAACATTAACTGTGACTTGCCCACATCTATACTTGGATATGTTTTTATTAATATATTGTCCTAACACTGTGCTTAAAGTCTATATCAAAATACTTATAACAAAATCCCAAATCTGCTTCATGGTGGTCAGTCTTGAATTTCTTTTCTGTGTCAAAATCACAAATCCAGTTTGGCTTGAGTTGAGGTCCATAAAAGATTCAGGGAACACTTAGGATGTTAAAGAGAACACTATGTACCTGTATCTTTATCTTCTTATCACTAACACTTTCACAAATAAGATAGCAACCATGCAAAAAAAGGAAAAGCATATACATTTGCTGTTGTTACTAAAATTAGTAGAAAACAGCTACTATCAAAATTAGAACACTGTGAACTGAGATATGATTTTACATCTCAGTGGAATGTGTGCCCAGAATGAGCAGGGGGTGGCTTCAAATTCCCAGTATCACACACCAAAAAAGAATATTCATAACTAAAGTGAAACAAAAAGTCACAAACTGGTGCAAGCAAGCAGTGACAAGAAAAAGTTAAGCAATCTGATAAAAACAAAAAAGCAATTATTTCATAGAAAGACACAAAAGACAAATAAGTACATTTAAGAAACAAATTAAAGATTTATCGTAGGATCACAAATTCTCCTTAAAGAAATCCCTTGTATTCATCCTTAAGAAGATAAGTGGAGCAATGTATGTAGCCATACTATAAGAAAGAAAAAGAATCAGGAAGAAATCAAATATTTAAGAACAGTAAAAATGAACAGTTTATGCTGTATATTTCATGTTGCATATTAAACGTAGAGCAGAACCAGCATGGGATTGGCATAGCAGTTAATTTGGGTGAAATAGTAGACTAAGAAAGAATGAAGTTGAGAAGGATCACAGCAACACAAGTTAACACTCGGGCAATGTTAATGGTCATGAGTAAACAAATTGTCTTGTGTCATTTATTTGTTATCAATGCTTTTTTTCTAAAATTTATAGAGAAGTTTTGAATAATAAAAATTGGTGGAAAGTACAGAGGGTTTTCTACACTTATGTCTTCTCAACTGTACAAATTCCCACACACTCTATGCGTCCCATCTTAGTAGCACAATAAGTTCATCATTATTACATAAGGACCATGGTCTACATTTATTATGTAGCAATTTCTTCCAAAATAAAAAAAACTCTCTATTGGCAAGCTTATTAGACTTTGCATATTCTAAAGGGAAGTGAAACATTTCATCATTCAGGGAGACACTTTAATGCTCATGTTATAAACAACACAAGGGCTTTAGAATGTCCTTGAAACTAACCAGATGTACTAAATCCTTCCTTTCAGAACATTATACAAGCAGTAAGGGTTTCTGAGACACACTCTCAGAGAAGTCATCCTACTCTGAAGAGGCAAAAACCAGCTTAGCTATCTGGAAAAGGCTCAGATTAATTTAGTTACCTGGACTCTTCCACCTATTAAGCTGCCTAAAAGTTATGCATTGTGTTCTAGGTTTCCAACTTTCTTAACCATTCATGCATGCTGGGCTGAATTTTGGTGATACATCTATCCATGAATCATTTCTGCTCTTATTAAGTAACCCCAATAAACTCATTTTTTTTTCATCAAGCTGGACTTTAGTGGTATTTCTGCTTTATATCTGTCATTAAGCAAGGGAAGAGACACTAAAGTGTGCGCCAGGATCGACTTTTATTGTGTAGTGTCAGCACACATACAATCTGTAGATGTCTGCCAAAAGCTGAGCCCTGGTCTCATACAAAATTAATTTTTATATGCTACTTGTTCTTCTGTTCCCATATAAGATCATATATAGTGTTAGAGATTAATTTCTAACTTGTTTGGTTCTTCTAAACATATTTGTTGAGTTGATCAATGAGCAGAAAAATTTTCCCAAGTAGCAGTATTTACCACAAGCCGTTTGCAGTACAGAGGGGAGATGGGAAAATGGAGAAGGAAGGAGATAACATGGAGAGGAGGGAAATTTGTTGTAGATGAGACACAGTGAGATACCATGAGGAAGTTCATCGTTCTGTTGTAGCTGTTTCTTGTTAGCTTCTCACGGCCACTTGCTCCAGCTGGTTTCTTATCTGCAGCAAGTAGACACTTGTTAACATCTACCCAGGAATAGTGCCTTTTGACTCTAGAGATTGTTATTGCTGCTGTTCATTCTTTTAGGTTAGACAAACGTATAGATGTGTCTATCGTTTTAAAAGACATAAATGGTGTAGGAGTTCTTCTGTTTATGTGTTGCTTTCATTGGTTAATGAATAAAGAAACTGCCTTGGCCTTTTGATAGAGCAGAATTTACGTAGGTAGGAAAAACAGAACTGAATGCTGGGAGAAAGAAAGGAGAGAGAAAGAGAGAGAGAGAGAGAGGTCATGAAGCTGCCAGAGACAAACATGCTGAATCTTTCCTGGTAGGCCACAAACTCGTGGTGATATAGAGATTAATAGAAATGGGTTAAATCAAGATGTGAGAGATAGCCAATGAGATGCTGGAGATAATGGGCCAAGCAGTGTTTTAATTAATACAATTTCTTTGTGGTTATTTTGGGGCTTAGCTAGCCGAATGGCTGAGACAAACAAGCAGGCCCTCTTCCTTGCAACACATAAAGCTCTAAAATGTTTGTGTTCCACTTATCCAACATCCCCTAACCCCTGGAAACTATTAATGTTTACAGTGTCTCCTAAATTTCATTTTCCCAGAGTGCATGGATGAAGAATCATCCAATATGTAACTTTTTCAGGTTGGCTTCTTTCACTTAGGGGTATGCATTTATATTTTCTCCATGGCTTCTTCATGGAGGTGTTACTGGCTCAATTCTGATTCGGTGTGACTAATTTTGCATTGAACAAATGCATCAGTTTTTATTATGACCACCCACTACTGAAGAAAGGGTGCATCAATTTTTCTTCTGAGGTTAGGCAATTATAAAAAAAAAGTCACTATGCCATTTGCAGGTTTTAAGTGACTATACCTTTTCAGTTCATAGGAGTAAAAACCAAAGAACATGACTTACAATTTGTAGAGCAAAAACATGCAATTTAAAAAGAAATCATCCAACTGTCTTCCAAAATGTCTGTACCAACATTTATCTCCAACATCAGAGGATGTACTTCCCTATCCTTTTGCATCTCTTCAGCACTAACTGACATTCATGTCCTAATAGGTTTGTGGCGGCTGTTTTAGTCTGTCCCTCCTTTATGACAATAATGGCCACCAAATTGTGTCTGCTTCCCTGCCAATCATCTCTTTCTACAGTGAAATGTCTGTTGACAATTTGCATCATTTTAATAGAATTTTGAATTTCCTTGTTGTTGAGTTATGATAGTTCTTTGTATATTTTAGGTCATCACCCTTTATGATATATGTGTGTGTGTGTGTGTGTGTGTGTGTGTGTGTGTGTGTGTTGAAAATATTTTCTTCCAAGCCTTGGCATGCTTTCTCGTTTTATTTAACAGGCTGGAAGTTTCGTACATGCGTTGTTTTAGAAAAAAAAAATGTTTTCAATTTCTAGTTTAAAACATCTTTAAAAAGCACTCACCTCTTGGGAGTGCATTTTAGAATTTAAACTCCTCTGTGAACATCATTTTTCAACCTGTTGGAGGTGTATAAATTGATAACGTGAGTGTATGAATTTTTTACATTTTGCATGCTCATCCATTATCACAATGAATGTGCTCCAGTTTTTTTCAATTTTATATATGAAGGAAACCTCCATAGTTTCCTGTTATGTTATCTTGGTGTCTTGGCATATAATAATGCTTCCTACTAGGGACAAGGTGATGCCACGGAAGGTATCTCGATGGCTGAATATAGCCTGGCAGTACAATACATTAGCAGTCTAAATTGCCTTAGTCTACAGTGAATTATATAAACATTCAGCCTAGGAAAGAAATGCTGCTTTGTAATTGCTGAAGTATCTCACCAGGATTTTTATTAAAACCCACTATTTTTTTTTTTTTTGCTCTATCCCTAGATAGAACAGAATAGAATGTCTGAACAACTTACATGGAATATCAAAGCAAAGTGGCTGGCAAAGTCAAGAAATTCTTTCTTCTTCTTCCTTCTGAAAAATGTTAAGAAATCATTCCAAGACGTGCTCTACTGTCCAGACATTCAGGCTTTTGTGGTTGGAGACTTCCTTTACAAATCAGCCACCTTGCTGTCAGCTACAATGTCAGTCCTTTAGGACTCTCTGTTTCCATAATAAACTCTGACCTGACATGATCACTTACTTCGTGGTTCAGGAGTCACTGAAGAACTAGTAAAATACAGAGCAGAGTCTCTCCCAAATGCAGCCAATGACTTGGCCCAATTGGGGATAATTACATGCAGACAAGTGTCCTCTTGGGTCTCAGCAGAAGCAAAGAGAGATGGATTTCTACTATGGTATTAGAGCATAAAGGACAGTTCCTTATTTTGTAAGGCACAGAGCTGTAGGATTGGACAACATATCTTTAGTTAACCTTTGGACAGTCAACTATTCAAAATCTATATCCTACCTAGTGTCACATAGCCAAAGAGAGCTTTTTTTCCCTTTAAGCTTCTGAACCTGGCTAGCTTTGGGTACCTTTGTATAATATCTGGGTCGTTGCAACTGGCAGTATTTGTACTCTTTGTAAATTATTGTTAACTGAAGAAGAGCAGGAATTGAATGAGTGCGCCTTCCTCACTATTATTCATGGGAGTGTCATGGTCAAACTGATCGGAAACATTTAACCCTCTGAGCTTTTAAACATTATACTGGATTTTTCTGGGCACAAATACAGGTAGTTTTTTTTTTTCTCAAAGGATTATATGGAAGTCTCTGTGATTAGTTTCTATTATTAATTCTGAAGTAGAAGTAGGTATCAGATTTTGATAAACCACTTAGTTTGGGAAGCTCAAAATTCTGGCTTTTTCTGACTCCAGGAAATGACTTAAAAATCATAAGGCAAGTACATTTGTAGTGTCACAGAGCTCATTTTGTAAATCATAACAATATCCTGTTTGGCTTCTTGCTGAGCCAGCCCCAACATGCCACCTGCCCCTCTGTTAGGCCTTAGGGCCCCACCACTGTGGAGAACTCTGCAAATTTCTAACATTGAGTACCACCTGCAGCACTGCGAGGCAGATTGGCTCCATTTTGTTGCTGTAGTTGATGATGAACCATAGTTAAACTGCACAATACTGCAATGATTAGAGGACATTTCCTGGACAGTTTTTTGGAAAGTTAGACTCTTTTATACAGAAGAAAAGGACAGTGAATTTGATGTCCTCATTATTGCGGGGTTTTTTTAAACAAAATTTTATTTCATTTTTTAAGGAAGCCAGGCAAGCAAACAGTATCTATCTATCTATCTGCACATATATATGTAATAATGATATTATAACGTATTTCGTTGCTAATATAATGTTAAATATTTAGATAGGTAATAGATTTGATAAATTTTCAACAAATATCCATTCTCATTTCCTTAAATTTATAAAAGGAGAATATTTGCAATCTGTTAATGACAAGCATTCTACTAAAGCTACTTACACTTTGTAACAAAATGTCACTGGAAGTGACAGTTACTGAGCTTGTGATGAGCCTTAAAACACACTGTTTCTTTTGGCCTCCTAGGAATTTTGAACTTTTTCAGGGAGAAATTCATATTCCTGATAGCATCAAGTTGTTCATCCCTGAAATGTGGCACATGCATGAACTTGACTTAAACTTTAAACAAAGTTGTCCCAGAACACTTTCTACAAAGTACCAAACAATACATGCTATTAGGAACGATAGACTTTGAAGTGAATGGCATTATGTGGCAATAGCTGATGTATTAAAGATGTAATTTTAAGATCTTTATTAAGATGTGATTCACACATCATGTAGTATACCTCTTTAAAGAATACAACTCAATGTTTCAGTACATTCACAGAGTTACGTGAACATTGCCACAATTTAACTTTAGAATATTTTCATAAACCACAAAAGAAACCTTGGAATCCTGACCCCATGAACATTTTTCTCATCTCTATCATCACTCAACTCTAAACAGCTATTATTCTAATTTTAACAAACATTCGCTTCATGCTATACTGTATCAAGTTAATAACTAAATACAAATAATGGACACAAGTTATAAAAGAGGCTATTTATCTATTTGTTTTTCTAGTTCTAATTCAGCCATGGATGCTTTGACTTTGGTGGTAGATAAGTGCACAAAATACATTCAATACCCAAAGTCTAAAATTTACAGCTTCTGTTTCTGTGCCAATCTTAACTGTATAAAAATTTATTATGTTGTATATATTTGGGGTCTGGTTACTTTATATGTGTGATATTTTTCTTTATTTGTAAAATTATTTTATAATAAACTTTATCAAATGTAATTTCCTGTCATGGTCTTTTAGTATAAGTAGATATATACAGTGTGTGGCATTTTGTGACTGGCTTCATTCATTCAGCATAATGCTTCCAAAGCTTATCCATGCTGTGGTATAAATACTCTATTCCTCTCCACAATTAAATAATATTCCATCATGTGGGTATGACACATTTTATTTAATCATATTTTAAATTCTGTTTTTGGATGATACATACTAATATAAAAACACAACAAAATATTTGCCATATGCTATGCTAGTAAACATTTTCAGTTAAATGTCATTGTGAGAGAGGCTTAGATTCTGTTCAACTCAGAATTTTGATATTGTATGATGTTACAAGGAAAGGCTAAGAGAGACAGGAGACTGCAGAAAAAGAAACAGAGTCATTGATATTGTCCTTAGAAGTTAGCTAGGTATATTGAATATTTCAACTTTTTCTTAGATAACTTAATGTTTCATCAGCTAGAATAACTTATTGTTTAATCAGTAAGTTACTTAGTTAGCCATTCCATAATGGAGTTTTTGTGTTATTTTGTGACATGATTTTAATTCATTTAATCATTGACATGATTTACACAGTTGAACAATCCTGCAAAAGTCATCACAAAAGGAACAAATGGTTTTTATTACCTCCATGAATATTACAACAAATATTTATCATGATATTAATACTATGGCCCTGCAAGAAGAAAGGCATGTAAGCAAAAGTAAAGGATGCCGTTCTGATTCCAGCTCTTTCTAGAGGTTTGAAGAAGGAATATGTGTTTCTCCAACTGCCAAAAGAATAGCTGCACTTCTTTGGCATTCATTACCTACCAGTAAACAAGGTTCCTGGCATTTAAGATATATTTTCCCATTACTTTCTCACAGTAGCTTTATGAGCCATGTATCATCATGGCTCCCAGTACCAAGATGAAGAAGCCAGACTGAGCAAAATGCACTAATTGTCTACATTAAGACCTGTGAGTTTTCCTCAGAAACTTCTGACTTCAAAGACAAACTACAACTGACAACCGTCTCTAGTCACTAATTACTTATCTCCAAAACTGGCACTATGCCTTTGAGCTCTCCTTAGAGGGATGTGTCAGTATATATGAAGCCTGGAGGGGAATTGGGATAATAAGGAATAGACACAGACTAACATTAATAAAGGCCTTTTCTAGCTATGACCTTGGGAAGGAAACAAGGTCTCTCTGATTTCTTTGGTTGCAGCTTTCTAGCTTGAGATATACTATAGTTCTCACAGAAAACTGACAAAAGATTCCACCATATGGTCTCCCTTCCATTGTAGTACAGTGGTTTAAAGCCATCTATCTATCTTGGAGCATTCCTCTTGGACAGAGATTTGTGAGAGACCATTTTTATGGAAAAGAACAGTGCAGGAGTCCAATCCTCAGGTCTGAGCTTTGGAACTTTTATGCAGAAAAAACAGCTTCAGGCTAGCTGTCACAGAATGGGGTAAGTGAGGCCTGTGGGCTCCTATCAAGGCAAAGCTCATCCAGGAAAAAGTGCAAAGCACCAAAGGAAATCAAAGCTTATAGTGGAAATCAAAGCTTATAGTGTCATCTACTTAGACTTCCTACATAACTATAACATTGAGAATGGATAACCATAAAGTAGTAGCGCATACTGGCTAGGAAAAAAATGAGAAAAATACATCATTTTTGAAGTGGGTTTAACAGTGTGAATATTTCCAAGAGTTTGGATTTTCTTTTTTTAAAAAATTTAACCAGTATTATTCTTGGCTAGAGTGACAATGTTCCATAGTGAGACGGTGCATAACTTTAAGGTTGAATAGTTCTTTTTACATCCTTACATATGTATTTCCTCTTTATTTATATATTGGTCTAAAGTAGGGCTTTCAACAGAGACAGATGGATGAAAAGTAGTCAGCCATGGAACAAAAGCAGATCAATGAATGGTAGCAGGTAAACAAGAGTATAAAAATGAAGGGTGAATAGGAACTTGGCACGAAAGCAAAGAAAGAAGATTCCAGATAAATGAGAAATTTGGTGATTTGAGACATGGCTAGTGATGGCAAGACTTCCCCCAGGAGAGGATTTGTTATCCAGGGACAGGAAAAGCTATAGATGTCAGTTTCTTATATAAAATGTAGTAGCATTTAAACAACTGTTTATACACTTTAAACATGGCTAATATATGAGAAACAATAGGTAAACAGTTATTATCCTAGATCATGTAGGAAGAGAAACATCAATAAAGAGTATACATGTTCAGCCTTATGTGTTTTTATTCATTTTTCAGTTGCAGCTGAGCCTTTTGTGAAGGTAATTTTAACTGGGAGTTTGCAGGAATCGCCACAGCTTCTTAAGACTTGACTTAGATTGCAGTTGTTCTTCCTCAGGGCCAGCAATGCATCCTTGTGAAAGACAGGACTGCCATACTCATCTCCTTGCTGGAAGCTTAGGGGTAGCCCCTCACTGTCTTCCCAGAGGCATATGAACTAATTTTGCCTGAAGCTTTTTCATCATCTCAACCAGACCACATCTGCTTCACATCCTCATATCAGCTTCTCCAAATCTACGCAACCCCCATCTGCCTGTAACTGCAGTACTTCCTTTTGGCACTTCCAAAGTCTGAAGCTGCTGTTCCATACCAGTAAATGCATCTTTGCCCATTTACTCAGGGATTCAGACATCCTCAGATGGCCTTCAAAATTTCCTTTTTCTTCTTTTCAAATATTTGTTGATTATGGACTGGACAGGCTATATGCAATAACCCGAATAGAGAAAGATGAATGGATCTCTGGCTCTTCTGGACTAGCCAAATCTATTCTATTTTGAAGATTGAATCTAAGTACAAAACTGTATTGGGTCTTTGGTTCCTTAAATCCTGAACTTTAGGTTTGAAATCCTGAGAATTATGAGAATTATATGACCATATTTATAAAATACTTTTACATTGACTTGAAGTATTTTATTTTAACCTCTTAATTCTGCTGACTACACCATAAGACACACATTCATGAGAGAAATTGCCCCAGATGGTAAAATGCAATAATAAACACATTCATGAAGATGCACTGGCAAGAATTAGTAGGTTCATGCACACTACAGATGTCACATGTGCTTAGATATTGTTGTTAATGGAAATTGCCATATTACTAGGAAAATTAAGGTCTCATGTTGCAGTTCCTAGAAGAATTTAAGAGAAGAAAGTCTGAGTATAATTTTATTAGAATTTAAAAGACAAGCCTCAGAGCAGGCAAATTATAATTCTTGGCAGCTGCCTAGAGGGGAGGGATAAAAAAGAGATAAAACCATGCTGTCTGAGTTCAGAAGGTGTAAAGGTCAGCCACAGGGTGGAAACATAGCCACATGGAAGGGAGAAGCAGCTTTAGAGGAAGAGTGGAGCCCAAAGTATTAGGGAAAGCATGCTTAGATAAGTGATAGCAAGAAGAAAAAGAAGTTCTATTTTTCTGAGTAACTCATAAAAGGGGCAGAGTTACGAAGTTGAATGACTGGCGCTGTGACAGCACTGAGGGGAGAGACCCTGAGCCAGATGGATACATATCTCAGTACAGGGATCACTAGTCCTTCTATCTTTTTCACAGAACTTGAGCTTGATCCAGCTTCCTGAGAAGTGGTCCGTTGATCAGGTTATTGACTGAGTAAACTGGAGTAATTCTTAAGGGAGGTCATGATATGTCTCTACCTAGATATAAATGTCTATCCTTTCATACTGTATTTGTAGGCACTGTGGGCCAATTCCAAATAGATGAAAATATGTTCTGGAATGTGCAGTTTAAAATGTGATTATATTAATCAGTTAACAATGAATAGTCACATTTGATAAGGAACTAATATGAAGCCTTCTGCTATTTCTTCATTACAAATGGAATTTCTTTCCATTCTCTGTAGTTTGATAAGAGTTATGTTCCACAAAATGACCATTTTTTCCTTTTTTTAAGATGACCATTTTTAAGGCAACTGAAAATTTCTTTACAGTCATCTCTGCTTTCTCACTGCTTGATAAAATGCATATATATAATTGACACCTAATTCACTGAATGCATAAATGGACTAATGAATTTCTACATATTGATGGATAAATGATAAGAATAAGTCTTTTATTTGATAATCGTCTTTCTTTTATGAGAAGGATCTCTAAGGTAAAATTTCAAAACAATTATTTCAGAAGCTGGGGGAGAAACTAAACAAAAGTCATTCGAAGTCATATAGTCCTTCTGACAACTTATAGTAATGATTTCCCCAACAGGTGTGCTAGGTGCTTGAGGCCATAGCCCATCAGGTCTTCAGTGACTAGAAGTAGCTATAATAAACCTACCCTGTGTTTTCAATAATCAGTAACTAAATGGGAAAGTTATTTTTATTTCACGATGCATGTATGGATTATTTCAAAGCACAGGTATTCATTGGAATTTCAAAACACAATTCCAAAGTCCTGCTGCCATTGCAGGTTTCCATAGTGGGACAAGTAAATTTCATTCTTCACCAGGATTCTAATTAGCCAACCATTTCAGAAAATGGCCCACTTATTCATTATGTTTGAAGTTCAAACAGATAGCTCTGCAGTAAAAAGCAACTCTTCTAGGCATGCCTGATTTTTATGTACTGGGTGGAGTGTTAGGAGCAGAGATTTAAAAAAAAAAAAGCATAAATGAGTTCTGGAATTCACATTGTTTTTGCCTATTTTCTTCACTTTACCTTTACGTTTGCATATCTAGGTGTCCAGGAGATTTTAAATAGCCAATTATGCCAAACAACTGCAGCAAAGAATAGAGCAGAAATCATGTGCATGTTGAGCTTTCAACATTTTTGTTGCATCCTTCCATATGCAGCCCTTCCTGACATTTTTATGCCTAGGGTGTGCTTATATTTTATCTTCTTTTACTTTTTTTCTTCTTCTTTTAACTGCCAATTGATAGTTTTTCTACACTCCCAAAGATTTCCCTATTACAAATAAAAGAGCTTAATTATTTCTATAATGGAGGGATTAGAGTTCCCATGAGCTATTTTCTTCTTTTTAAAAATCATTGTAGATATAATAAAATGCAAGCAATTCATGACCAATACAGCTACTTATGAAAAGATCGGAGTAAAAACTGAAAAATGGGAAATATATTAAAAGGCATATTTTAAAAATTGCTATTATTGGCTGCTAACGTCCAGGTCAGGGCCAGGAGAATAAATTAGTGGGATAAAACTGTAATACAATATGCAGCCTTTTTCGTTGTTGTTGTTTGTGCAGTTTCTGCTACACCAGTTCAAGACAAATCTAGGTAAGTTATGTAACATTCACCCAGAGAATTTCATTTTGTTGTAGTTACAGCACTTTAAATATGCTTTGTATGCATGCCATTTTATTTGCTTGTTGCACAGAGTTAAGCTCGTCTTTTCAGGTTTGGGTATCACTAAATTGTACTATTCCTTTTTTTAATAAAATTTCTGTAGTTTTATATTCTGAAATGACTCAGACCCTATTTCTACTCTCTACTGATTGTCTAATGTGCTTATTTTGCAGCAAAAGGAGAACAGAGCTAACAAAGTGGGTTTTGTTGGAGGGTGGTTAGGTTTGATGTCAAGGGACAACAGAACTAATTTTGTGTGTCTCCAGGACACCAGCTGATTATTGTCCAAGCATAGTTTGGTTACCACACCCTGGAAGAAACTTGACAATGTTAATTGTACTGCTTTTATTTTGGATTTGTGACACTAAATTTTTACAGAATCCCTGCCTTTATTCAACAAAATTATTTCCCTTCCACACACCTTTTCCTTCTTTCTTCTGTTTGGAAGTTGATCAAAGCAGACGCCCTGGCTCCTTGAAGAAGGGAAAGCTAAACCAAAGTATTTGTAGAAGTGGGTCATTTCTATTTCTTCAGGTCTGGAGAAGGAGTCAATATGTTTGATGGTTTTATTCTTCTTTCAAATAGTCATATTTATATTAATATTTTATAAATTATTTAAGTATTTTATACATTAATTTTGATTATATTCACCAATTTCCTGAACTCCTCCTAGATCCACCCCTTTCATACATTCCCAACGTTATATGCTCTTTATTTATTAATTAATTTATTATTTATTTATTTATTTATTTATTTATTTATTTATTTATTTATTTAATTTATTTGTGACAGGGTTTCTCTGTAGCTTTGGAGCCTGTCCTAGAACTAGCTCTTATAGACCAGGCTGGCCTCAAACTCACAGAGATCTACCTGTCTCTGCCACCCAAGTGCTGGTATTAAAAGCGTGCACCACCTCTGCCTCATTTTTTAAATACCCATCAAATCCAATTTATGCTACCCATATACTCTTGAGTGTATCGCCAGCCACTGCAGTGTGGTTTGCGTAACAGAGTCCTCACCCTTAAATAAAACTAACACCCCCTTCTCCAGCACCTATCAGTTACCAAGTTCCTCACCTAGGGGTGGGGCTTTATGTTCATCCACCACAGCCCCACAATCTGGTTTGAGTTTATGCCAGTATTGGGTATGCTGTCACAATTGATGGAGGTTCATATCTGAAACTGTTCTGTTATGGCTTGAAAACAGTGTCTCATTGTAATCATCCACGAATTCTGATTCTTACAATCTTTCTGCTTCCTTATCTGAGATGATCCCATAGCCTTGAAAAGAAGGGTGTGATGTAATATCCAATTTAGGTCTGAACACTCTACAATGTTTTATTCTCTACACCTTGACCAGTTGTGGATCTCTGTATTAATCATCATCTACTGCAAAAAGGACCTTCCTGGCGAGGTTTAACAGATAAATTAATCTATGGAAATAACAATAATTTATTAGGAGTGTATTTATTACTATGTTCATTTAATAGAGTAATAGTGGTAGGTTCTCCCCTAAGTACTATGACTTATCTAGCCATAGGATTTGGTACTTGATACTTGTGTTTCAAGTAGGGGTTTTATCTTGAAGAATGGTTCTTATTATATCCAACCATAAAGTAGTTAGTAACTGCCATGACATTCTTTGCCCTATTTAACCAATGAGCATCTCTTGCCAGACTAGCCATTATTTAGCTTGCCAGGCTCACACATGGGTATGTTTGAGGATTATTTTTCCTCTATTGTAGTATTCATAGAACCCTCCAGCACAATGAAAGCTAGCCAGTAGGAATGAATATATGACCTGAAGATCAGTACCAACTTGATATCTCCATATTCTATGACTGATGTATATGTTGTCCAGCAATAGGGTTTTATTATTAAGTTCTGAAGGGTAACCACAGGCATTGGAAATAGTGTATAATGTCTGTGAGGTCTATGGATCTTGGTGTCTAACCACTCCAAAACTGGTAATCCATACCAGACACTGGGATTTGTTACCCTGTAATAGGGTACTAATTTAAACTCTTTGTATATGTATATGATGCATATATTTAAGCAATTGAAGCATGATTAATAAAAACTCAGAGAGAAAAATTGGGGTTAAACCTGAAAGTCAAAAAAGCAAAGCAGCCAGCCACTGGTTCTTACCTCAACCTCAGTCCAAAATGGTGAACCTGTCTCTAAAAATCTCATAATGAGACTGAGACTGAGAGCTGTCTACTCCCTTTTTATAATCCTCTCTAGGGCTAAGTTAAAAGGCATATACTGCCCAGTTTCTATGGCAATTAGTGTGGCAACTGGGAACTAAATGCATGTGTTAGCACTGCCTGGTCTGTAAGGCTGACCAATTGGGTTGTTTTAATCTCTGATATTCAGGCAAGCTTTATTTATTAAAATACAAGTGTAATGCCACTACTTTCCCCCCTTTTGTCTAAAATAAAAAATAAGACTATAACTAATATAAGAAAAACTATATATAATAAGTATAATAGCTGTATGCAATGCATGCAGGAAATAAATACATCAACAATGTCTAGTTCATTTGCATTTGACAAATTCATAGAAAATGCTCCATATCCATTCTATCTTTATGAGTCCAACGTCATGTACCTAATTTACTTTCTATCATAATTTTCTTTCTGTGTCAGGTAAACAGGGAAAACTATAACTATAAATATCTAGTCAAATATCTAGTCTTCAACTCCTCAGAGACACAGAAGAAAATAACATTGACCAAGTAATCAAGAAGTGCAAGCCAGCGATTTTCAAAAAAAAAAAAAATTTTGAGTAATGACAGAAACAGCTGACTGCATGGAGAGTCATCTAAAGTTCCTCTGCAATGTTAGGGCATCCATCTTTGGCCTATAGACCTAACATATTCAACAGACTTTTCTGTTAAGCAGGATAATATGAAGGGCTGCCCTTTCTTGTCTTGACATTGTTTGGCAGTCCTGCTTGTCTAATTAGGACAGCATACTGTCAGCAGTTGAGACAGGAACATTTTCTTGCCCAATGGCTTGCTTTTGCCACAAAGGAAGGAAACTACATATGGTCATGTTCATTATCTTTTCTGAATTAGATTGGTGCTGCCAGGAGCAGACATGTCTCATTGTCATACAAAGAAGAAACTAGGGGGCTTGAGAGATAGCTCAGAGGTTAAGAGCATTCCCTGCTCTTCCAAAGGTCCTGAGTTCAATTCCCAGCAACCACATGGTGGCTCACAACCATTTGTAATGAGGTCTGGTGCCCTCGTCTGGCCTTCAGGCACACACACAGACTGAATAAAAGAAGAAACTAGGTTATTAAAACACATTTCATGCCATATTCTGTAGCTCTTTGAAGTGTTTGAAGATGATCTGTCTATCTAAAATATACTTTGTTTGACCTTGAAAACATACCTAATGTGACTAAAAGTTTGATTATACTGAGTGATTAACTACTAACCTGCATTTCCTTATTATCCTAAACAGTTGGTAATAATAACTTTTAAAGACTAGAAATTTGCATTACATTGTTAAAATGAGCTGTATGGGTACAATACCTTGAACATGATTAGAAATGCATGTACTGTATGTTTTAACAAAATTAATCTCAAATTCGTTTCAATACACAAAATTTGTATAGAATATGTAAAAGTCCAATCCAATGTGAAACATTTAAAGCTAGTAGTTGCTTTTTTAAAAGTAGATTCAGTAATCTGCCTTTTTATCTTATATCTGTATCCTCCCTTTTTCTTTACAGATTCAATAATCTACCCTTTTATCCTATCATATCTTTATCACTCCTTGTTTTTCTTTTCAAAGCAAGAACCTTGAATCTAATTTCCTTTCTTTAGCTTTTTTTACTGACAATTATCCATAACAACCAACACCCTAAACAAAGACAAACATCCATAAACCATTTAATGACCACAAAACTACCTATCCCCCTCTTGAAAATGTGGGCATCACGTTCTAGGCTACTTCCTGTTTACTGACGGTGCTGATAATCTCATGAGAACCTCCCAAAAATTTAGGATTATGGTCAATTCCTGACTAGAGTATTCTGTGAGGATGAATCATCTCTGCCAGCAGTTTTTTTTTTCTTTTAAATTTTTCAAAACAGTGTTTCTCTTTTCACAGTCCTGATGTCCTGGAACTTTCTTTGTAGACCAGGCTGGCCTCAAACACACAGAGATCCACCTGCATCTGCCTCTGCTTCTTCTTCTGCCTCCTGTGTGCTGGGATTAAAATTTGAGCCACCACAACTTGCCAGCCAGCAGTCTTGAAACTGTTCTGGATGTAGAACTCAGAAGAAACTGCAACAGAGGTGTTCTAAAATGTTTGACCATCTGGGCCATCCACTCCTATCAGAGATTTTTCAGGGGATCTTGCTTGATCAAACCTTTTTTTTCTTAACCTATAATGAATTTGTAGCCTCTCACTTCCTGTGGAAACAAAAGCAAAAGCTCTTCTCCAAAGTAACATATCTTTTTAATTAAATTTTGAAGTCAAGGCATATTCAAAATATATAGTTTGGATTAAACTAGCAGCATTTATAATCAAATGTCTTTTAGCAGCTGTTTTTCCTTCCTCAGGAATCAAACAATTTAACTACAACACAATAACATACAATATACAGATTTTCTGTGTATTTTCTATCTTTATATGGAAGCTAAGCTGGGGTGGATGAGAACTGGGGGCACTAGTTTTTCTTCCAAACCCAAGTAGCTAGGTTTGAGTTCCAATTCCTAGGTCTGGAATTCCAATTGAAGCTCTGGCCTGAGCTGGTAGCTAAAAAGCCTCAGGCCAAGTGGCTTTTTCTTAAATTCATGCCCTAAAAGTTGGGCACCAAATGTAGCAGGATTAATAAAAACTCAGAGAATTTGGGGTTCAACCTGAAGATGAGAAAAACAAAACTGTCAGCCACTGGCTTTTACTTCTTCTCCAATAGTAGGTTTTCATTTGAATTTTTCAAAGTGTATTTAGTGTTAGTTTTATTTTCATGTATTCCTTTCTCTACCCTGTAATTTCACTCCTCACAAACCATTCAATCCTTCCTACTTCATTATTTCACTTTCTCCTTTTATTTTATTACATTCTAGCTCCTGTTCCTTAAATCAAGCCTGGACACCATGGCCTCTTGTAAGTTTCCTATCATTTGTGGGTATTCCAAATAAAAAACATGCAGACCTAAAGTTTCAAAGCTAACATGAAGACATGACAGAAAATATGTGGTGTTTATCTTTCCCGGTCTAGGTTATTGCCCTCATAGTGATAGTTTCCAGCTTCATTCATTCACAATAAATTTCATAATTTTGTTTTTCTTAACATCTGAATAAAATTCCATTGTGTAAATGAGGATAATGTTTTTAAATCTTTTGTATGTTTTTGTCCTCTTTTGTTAATTTACAAGAGCAAGTCAACTTCAATGATTTTTGACTCTGGCCAAATGACAAGTTGGGGTAGTCTCCATTTTTACATATCCTTACAATTTTGCATGGCCTCGGAGCCTGATATTTTTCTGTGAGTGGTAACATAATAATGAAGAAAACAAGTCTGTGTTGCACATATATAATAAAGTCCAGCTTCTATGTGTTTATGAAAATCTTAGCATATTGTCATATCCAAAGAACAAATCTGAATGAAAAACACATGCAAATTTTTCAAGTTGGGTCATCCAATAACTCCTAAATGAGTTTTCTCTCTCCCTGACAATTATACAAATCTCCCTTAAGTGGCTGTGTTCATGCTTTGACTTCAGACTCCATCTGAATTCACTCATCTTTCTGCCTTCATCTTATCCTATTACTTTTATTGTTCTTCCCTGCACTACTAGAGCTAATACCTATCCTGAGAAGCAGTTTGTTATTTTTTTCATAAAATACTCTCTTTTTGTTGTTATTGTTGTTGTTGGTTGTTGAGACAGGGTTTCTCTGTAGATTTGGAGTCTGTCCTGAAATTAGAGCTTGTAGATCAGGTTGGCCTCAAACTCACAGAAATCTTCCTGCCTCTGCCTTCTGAGTGCTTTTGGATTAACGGCATGTGCCACCACCACCTGGTTAAAAAATCTTTCTTAATTATCTCTACCTTCTGAGTCGTTTTGGTAGGTTTATTTTAAGTAGCAGATATATGTTTATGCATACATATACATATGTATTTTTAACAGGAAAAAGAGTCCCTTTAAATTTCCATATGCACTGGAGCACAGTTTTCAAGATTTTCCCTATGATTTTTTTATTCCTTTGTTTCAGATAAGTTTTGCAGTTCTTACCAAATAATGCAGAAGGAAGAACACAGAGTTGGGGTACTCCGTCTTTGCTATGGAGCTCACCAGAAGGTGACTTGTGTTGAACGTTGTAAGTTGGGAATTTGTTTCTAATAAAACTTCTACAGGAGCAGAAACATTCAATTTGCAGTAACCACACATGAATTTGGCTCACTGGGAGTATTCATAGTAGGTTTATAAAGATTTAATTATTTAAACAAGCAAGACCCTATATTTAGGTTTTATTTCTAATAATTAAATAATTACACCGGAATATCCGAGTGACTGATTTCTTCCCAGCATGCATACATTAATGTAGAAAATACATTGATTTTTCTTTCACTGATAACAGTAAAAAAGGTCACAATTTCAAAAAGTCTTATTCCAAAAAATTTATGCTTGGAATATCGCATTCTCAATTCCACAAGAAGAAAATATGTGGGTAGTGAACAAGTGTATCAATCTGGCTTTTATTTTCCAGTGGAAATAATATCAAGTAATATAAAAATTGAAAATGTATTTTTAAAAAGTTTCTATTAAATCTTAAAAAGTGCACATGATCTTTTATTATAGTCTAGGATATGTGAAACAACATTTATTGTTCAAAAATGACTTCAGGTTTGTATTGTAACACAAATGTCTACAGACCCTACAAATGTGAGCTCTCCCAGGAAATAAGAATAATTAATTTGAGTTTAATAATCTGTGCAATGCTTTAAGGTGTTCCATCTGGGGCCCAGATGCTATGAGAAGACATTTTACCGGTGACTAATATAGAAAAAAGGAAATAAGGTGTCAGGAAAATGCTACTATGTTAAGGTGTATTTTTAAAACTTATTTTAGATTTATTTAATTTATTTCATGTATGCTGGAATTTTGTCTACACCTATGCTTGCTAACTATGTGTGTATGTGCCTGGTCCCCATTGAGGCCAGAAAAAAAAATCAGATCCCCTGGACTTGAAGTTACTGATAGTCATGATCTAACATGTGAATACTGGGAATAGAACTCAGACCCTTTGCAAAAGAAGCCAGTACTCTTTACTACTTCACCATCATTTTACCACCTTGAACATTTATCAGAAATTGGTAATAGACATTATTCCAGGTTCTGTACTGATAATATTTTATCTAATCTTCCCAGAAACCTTTTAAGATGAGAAATTATATTATCCTTGATTTGACCATTGATGAAGTTGAGGTTCACAGAACAGAAATGTTTTTCCCAAAGTGCTAGTGCCATGCCTTGGCTCTATCTTTGTTTTTTTCTAAACCCTCTATTTCCTACCCTATACATTACTTACTCTTGCGATGGGGGAATTTTTTTTTTAAAGGACCCAAGATGATTTGATTAAATTTAGGGTGAATATCTGTTATGCAAAATTAGCATTTGTGACCCAGAGACACTTTTTTGTCACATGTTAACTTGTAGAAAAATCCATCTAAACTCTAGGGTGGACTTGCTGCCTCTTTTTCCTGAATCTCCTTTTATTTCCCTAAAGTGTTTAACTCACAGTTGTATTGTTCTTTGAAACAGAGTCTCATCTGCTTCTCAGTATATAGATACATTGGCCCAGCCATTCTTCTATGCAGTTTACTTTTTGTCCTTTGTTCCAGGTTCTTGCAAATATCTAACTCATCTTCATCTTGAATGATGACTACACTGAAACCCACAGAGATATGTGGGTTATGAAAGCAGAGGGAAAAGATCAAACAGCAAGGGATGTTGAAGAAGAAAAAGAACAGGATGACTGATTCTCAGTGTTGAACATGCTAGGACACTGTTTATTCTCCTCACTACAAAGGGTAACCTTATCTTCTGTGGGATACATTATGTAACTACCACCGTGCAGAGGAAGGATGCAGAAAACAGAAAGATTTCTGTATGATAATGATGGAAATGATATGTAGGAGCGTATTAATAATTATGAGAATAGTAACAACAGCAGCAGTTGCCTCATTCTGAGTACCTGCTCTGTTTCAGCTGCTCATTAGAGCTATTGATGGTTATTTTCTCAATTAATCCTTCTCCAGTCCTATAAAGTACATACTGTATTGGCCCAGTTTTCTAGATGTGGAAACTGAGGTGACGAATGATAAACCAATGTCCTAAATTCATGCAGGAAATAGCTGAAGTAGACTCCCAGCCCCAGAAGTCTGATTCCAGAACATGTTCTGTGATGTGGGAGTGTCATATATCAATCTGTTGATTTCATTGATTAAGCAATAAAGAAACTGCTAGGCCCATTTGATAGGCCCACCCTTAGGCGGGTGGAGTAAACAGAACAGAAGGCTGGGAGAAAGAAGCTGAGTCAGTGAGTCGCCATGATTCTCCCACTCCAGACAGACACAGGTTAAGATCATTCCTGGTAAGCCAGCTCGTGGGCTACAGCAGATTATTAGAAATGGGCTAGTCCAGGTGTGAGAGCTAGCCTAGAAGAGGCTAGATAGAAATGGGCCAAGCGGTGTTTAAAAGAATACAATTTCCGTGTAATTATTTCGGGTAAAGTTAGCCGTGCGGGCGGCAGGGTGCCGGGAATGTAGCCCCGCCGCTCCTAATTCAACAGTTCTGTTGTTATTTCTGATATCCATTATGTTGACACTGTGTGGCTTTGAGCATAGTATGTGCTTCTTTGAAGCTTGTCTTGATCCTTTTTGAAAATTTAAAGGTTGGCGTGAAGCATTGAAAAACAATGAAGCACCTGGGCTGCAGTGAATGGTCAATAAATATTTACTCCTCATTTTTTTTTCCTCGTGGCCACTTGTGATCAGGTTTTCTTAAACTGTGATTAAGCGAACACCTTGGTCAGAATTACCTAAGGTATTTATTAAAAATGCAGTACCGGCATTTCCTATGCTCAAGGATATTCAATTCAAAATGAGAAGAAGGTTTGATATAGTTAAATAAGCAATGTAAAATTTTAATGCCATTTTCTAGCAAGTAGCAATAAAAAGAAATTGCTAGGTAACCTTTGAATTCTGAACAGATGTAGTTTTCTGGTCACCTGAATCAACTTCAAAAAGATATGAACTAAATATATAAATCTCACTGAATGTTACATCATCATTCAAGCCAGCTTTGCAAATATTTTACTTTGTAGATTTATAATGTACTTACCATTTCTAGTTTCACAAAACATCTACGATGTGCAAAAATAATAATATTGGGGTCACCTCTATTCTTTGTGTTTCTAGAGTAGAACCACACATGTTAATAAATGTATGTTCAGAAAGAAAATGCATGTGTGTGCATGCATGCAAATATGTCTTACAGAAACGCAAAGAAGGACCAGAGAGATGGCTCAGAGGTTAAGAGCACTGGCTGCTTTTCCAGAGGTCCTGAGTTCAATTTCCAGTCACGACATGGTAGCTCACACCCATCTATAATGAGATCTGGTGACCCCTTTTTGTGTACAGGCATTTATGCAAGCAGAACACTATATGCATGATAACTAAGAAATTAAAAAAAAAGAAATGCAAAGAAAAAGGGTTAGATTAGTCAAAGAACACACTTTACTGAAATTGCATGAGGGAGGGGTCACAACTTTGGCCCAAAGCAATGAGCAGCTAATAATCTCAATATGCAAATTAAAGGAACCATATTAAAAGTGAAAAGCAGAAAAGGGACATATATTCAAATAGGGCTACATTAGGAAGATGGCAGTGGATCCAGAGAGCCACCCAAATTTGTCTTCGAGGTACTGAAGTGAGACAGATGAAAGTTTAATACAGAGTCAAAGATATACACATTCAAGCAGTCTTTGTCAAGGTGTGATCCCACTTACCGCTGATCATTTCTTGATTGGTCTTCAGTCTCATTCTATAAGGTGGTTTGGCAAGTTAGTAGAACCATGTGAAATCTTGTTTGGGAAACAATTTCCCAGTATTGTGAACACCTGTTCCTTCTTTTTGCATGGATTCTGGACTGTATAAATTAATAACATGACGACTTCATGGTATAGATAAGAAAAATGGTCTTATAGACTTGACTCCTACATGTCTATAAAGTGTATGAGGGAGAGAACAGTCAAAGGCATCTGGAAGGATCCAAGTAGCGAGAGAAAGAAATTGATTGAGCATGGCCAGCAAGCTGGACCTAGCCTTGAGAGAAACAAAAGGAGAAGAACATGGGAGGGGGGAGGAGAGGAGATAGAGAAAGTATAGTTGAAATAGTAGGGCTATAAGGATAACTGGTAACTGACAGGGAAGGAAGACACTGAACTGGATGTATATGGTAGAGATGAAGATGAGAAGAGTTATGGTGCTTGCTCTGAAATGTACAAAAGGTACTTAGGGTACTGAGAAAGCCTGGAGGCCAGTATGCACTTCAGTATGCTAATAAACACCATATATAGCGATTTGTCCCCTCTGCTTTTTAAAATGTAGAGAAATGGAGTTTTCGTTAGAACTGACATGGGAAATTCGCATTTCTATTGGGGTCCTTTGTATCGATAGTCTGATAGCCTGATGGAAATATACAATTAGCTTCTTTTTCATATTTTCATTTCTGCCAAGTCTATTACATAAACATGACACCCTGATAAATACCCACTCTTTAGAAAGGCCCAGCTCACAGAATTGCTTTGCATAGAATATATAAACTTTACATTTGAGGAGTTGTGACAGGAACCAAGAGGCAAAGCTCTCCTTTTTTTGTTAACCTTTGGAAAGTCACCTGACTCCTACATATCTACAAAGACTATGACAAAATCTCAGGGAAAAAAAAGAGCATCATTTGAGACACGGTCTCTCCAGTATTTGATACCTAAAATAGATGTTGCACTGATTTAGCAACATTTATTGATCACCTATGAGGCAACAAAGCAAGGCTTGAGAGGCACTCACTCAACAGTAGTTTTGAAAAAGAAATTAAGGAATGATCAAGTTATAAAGCAGATTTGAAGTTGCTATGTCCCAGTGCTTCTCAAACTTTAATGTGTAGCTGAATGACTGGGGGAATCTTGTTAAAATGCAGACTTTGATACAGTAAGTCTGGGGTAGACAGTGGAGATTTTGCATTTCAAACAAGCATCTAGGTAGTGTTACTGGCCTGAGGACCTAACCTTAAGTAACAAAGTTATAGTCCATGTTGAGAATTCCTTATCTTATCTTCTACTTGTAGAGCAGACTTTGATCATTCCCATTCATCTCTGGCTCTTTTCATCAAAGTCAGTGAAGAGAAATCTGAATTGTCCGAAGGTGCTAATTAAATATGCAAATACCCCCAAGTGAATGCACACTTAAGTTTGAAAACCAATGCTTGAAGAAAAACACTGAATAGAGATCATTCCCATGTGGGAAGCAAGCCTCAACTCCCCAATTTACTACAGGTCAGTAGTTCTTAACCCAGCAACACATTAGAATCAGCTAGGGAGACATAAGAAAAGGCCAGTGTTCTGCTTCTTTCCCTGAGCAATTAAACTGGGTTCTCTGGGGTGGGGCTCTGATCTGTGTTTTGAGAAAATCTCCTCCAATTATTCTAGTATACAGAAAAAAAAACTAAGAATCATTTCTAGAAATAAATAGCTATTGTTATTTAATCTTGGGAATAAGATTAATATTGTCAAAAATTCTGTTTTTGCTAGAATTTTCCTGTGGGTTTTTTTTTTGTTGTTGTTGTTGCTTTGTCTTAATCTCTCCTTTTAAGCCTTTTTCCTAAGTACCCTTTGTTCTCAGAGCACTCACTGCCTTTGTGTTCCCTCTACCTAAAATTTCCTGTTACATTGAATTACTGATCCCATATGTCCCTGGCTTTGTTCCTTCATCAGAAGCTAGCCTGTGTCCCATCTTCTAACATCCATTTTCTTTCCCCTTCTGGTGATAAAAATAGGTTACTCAGAAAAACCTATCCTAGACTTTTATTACTTCCATTTTATGGCTGTAATGAAACACTATGACCAAGGTAAGTTATAGAACAAAGTGTTTATTTGGGCTTAGGGTTCCAGAGGGTTAGAGTTCATGGTCGTGGTATGGAAGTAGCAGAGAGCAAGAACTGGATGCTAAGAGCAGTAGCTGAGGGCTCACAAATCCATTTGCAAGCAGGAAGCCTAAAGAGCCAAGGTTGCCTCTTATGACTTCCTCCAACAAGGTCATGATCCCTAATCCTATCAAACACTCCACCTGCTGTGGACCAAGTTTTCAAAGGCATAAGCCTACAGGAGATAGCTCATTCAGTCCTCTTCAGTAGCACATTCCTTTTCTAAGGGACCTGGCAGAAATAAAGATATCATAAAGAGATACTTGTATTTCTCAATTTGAGAGGATGACCCAGACAATGATGGGTCAGTGGTGGGTAAGATCACAAGACTGGATAGATGCGCATATGCTTGGTCCTCTATTTACATTTTTACCTTACTTCAGGATCTTGAAGATGGAGTTGCTGGGTGGAGAGTGAAGAAGGGTGAGTCACTAGCTTTCTTTGTCCCTTTTCCCTATGTGGCCATACTGAAAAAATAAATCTCCCATTTTTTTATACTATTAAGTTAACTCTTTTAATTGTATTATTGAGGGTTGGTAGCTGAATTGACTTGGGGCAAAAGAATGTGATTCCATGTTGTTCCAAGTTTGATATGATAACACCTTATCCAGATTAAATAGATTTTAATGTTCTCCTGAAGTTGGGAATTTTAAGTGTTACTGATTAGAATAAATACACTTAGACCTAAAATGAGCAGTCACAGATTCCAGTTACCATTTGCCTGACTTTGCTTAAGAAAGTACCCCTGTTAGTTGTCTAATTTTATTATAAATAATATTATGTTATCACTAACACTATACAAAAATGTATAGGGTGATCTGTGTTCTCATTATTTTTTATTACTTTTAAGAAATAAAATTCTATGCTGTGGTATAATGGTCTATACTCTGCCACTTGTATTTTAAATAAACTGATTGGCCAGTAGCCAAGCAGGAAGTATAGGCAGGGCAACCAGGCAGGAAGTCGAGGCAGGGCAATGAGAATTCTGAGAAGAGTGAAGTTTCAGTCTACAGTCATCATTCACACACAGAGGAAGCCAGACACAGCAAGCAAGATGTGACTGCCTTGTCAAAAAAGGCAGTCACATGGGTAACACTGACAAGAATTATGAGCTAATATAAGTTATAAAAGTTAATAAAAACCATCAGGCTAATAGGAAATCAGTTTATAATTAATGTAGACCTCTGTGTGATTTCTTTGGGTTTTAACAACTGCGGGAACTGGACAGAACAGAAACCTGTCCACAATATTAGGTAGGAAAAAATAATAATTTTGACATACGTTACTTTATTATAGAAAAGGAATTTAACATTTTTTAAAATATGTGATATTTGTAAGCACAAGACATGGAAAATTCTTTAATCATGGCCTTGTAATCAGAGAAGCATAGAAGAAAACAAAGGATACAAAAATCTGAGAAATTGTCTACTTCCAGGAGGAAAGTGTTACATCAACATCAATTAATATTTACTGAGAACCTACTGGGTACATAGCACCTGCTAGCAACTTAGAAAAATGGCATGGATTACATTCTTATAAAACATAATTACCAAGGACTATTTTTGGCCATTTGTTTAAATTCATTATATCAAGGACAAGCACACTGGGATGGTAATTTGGTCTCATTAATAAAACCGATTCCTAGGGAGGCTATCTTGCTTGGAAGGACAGAAAATAAACCATATTGAAATACTGTTTTCTATTATTCCAATCATTACAACATGTAATACACAGGTGGGGCCAATTGCTGTAATTTCAAGCATGTGAACTCCAAATCAGTGATCAACCCACTTCCAGAAATGTAATATTCACTACCTGCCACAAGATTTTCTTCCCTCATCATTTGTGGAATTAATAAATGTTATAGATTTTTGACCTCTGGGATGAGGTTAATTGTGGAATTGTGAGTGTTTATAACCAAAATGAATAGAAAATAAAACGATAATCGTTCTCATACCTTAATTTTCATAGATAAAAAAGTACACAAATATACCTCTTCGGTCCTGAAAATAAGGGCAAGCCTTGACCTGTTTGACAGAATCTCTTAAAAATTCAGCCCATTCCTTCCTATTCCACATCAGTGACCTGGGCTGAAAAATTTGGCTTCTGACCATGTGAAATGTGCCAGAATAATGTAACTGGAAGATTTGAGCTTGGGAAAGACTAAGATAACCTGAAAGTGTCATGAACATTAACTTCTCCTATGATATGGAAATTGGCTATGTTATTTAAAATTCAGACAAAATTGATATCTGATACACACTCCCACACTAATCAATTCTATTGACTACATTTTGGTACTCATCGTTCTCTTCTAACTTGGAGTAGAATCAATTTTACAAATATTTTACTTTATGGATTTATAATGTGTACATTCTCTACTTCCAGAAACTATCCTAGGTGCCTACTCTGTCAGCTAAGAAAAACAGATTAAGAAACACTTGCTGAATATTCCCATCACTGTAGGATGCCTGGAGCCTTCTCTCTGCCCATGCCTTGAAAATGATGCCTTTGAACAGCCTGGAGAGGCTCAGTCCCAATACTATGGGTCATATTTCCAATTTTTATTAAAATTATGATTTGCCCTGTGCCTGTGAGGGTATGCTTATCTGCCCAGCTTGCTTATATTCTCTCTGAAGGTGGTCCAAGGTGAGAAACTTTCCATACTTGGAATGTTTTTCAAGGAAATTTGAGAACAGTATCTGCTGTTATTCTCAAGGTTTACTGTATTTCTTAAAGGAAATAGTGTGATCACAGTACAGAATGGAAACAGTTTGACTTTTCCTAGGAACTCCTAGGTACTGACAAAAGATGTCTGGAGAAACATGGAAGAAGAAAGCATGAAAAGAGCAAATAAATAACTAAGGCATGTTTTGTGGAACCTAATTCTGGAGCTTTTAAAGTTGCCTGTCGTGTTCAATTTTACTTTTACTGTCTCTCAGTTTTTTAATACATGTTCTGGTCAAACATTCCATTGATCCAAGTTGAAACTTTTTTTTTTTTGCCCAATTCATGTTCACATTTACCCACATTATCTCAAAAGAAGAACTGAGAGAGAGCAACTCTAGAAAAATATAAGGAGACATTTACATTGCAAGAAAAGTCTCTGATTGCCTTTGGGCTAGACTCTTTAAGAATATGTATATAGGAAACAACAGTGTTAAATAGACAGTGTGTCCTGGTGCAATAAAGGACAGGTTTCTTTTTGTATGTATAATGAAAATAATATCCCCTTCTAGGAAGACATGCTTTACACATTTATTGCTGACTATGAAGTATTTAGTTTCCCTAAGTCCCAAGTTCCTCTTCCAGAATTCAGCCTAACCCTTTGCTTATGTCCACGTTTGTACGTCTTTATATGAACCTTGGAAAGGGAGAATTAGAGAGCTTAAAGGAATGTTGATACCACAGCTAATACTGTTTCTATAGATATTAAGTTGTCCTATGCTCTTAAAACAGGAGTCTTTTGCCTTCTGCTAAGATAACTTATCAGCTGACAAACAAGCTAAAATCTCAGGTTTGTTACTGTTACAAACAATAGAATATCTGAGCTCAAAGATCTCTAAGGGACATTGGAGATATGTCGTCCAACTTATCAACAGACTGGATACTCTAGGACAGCTATTTAGCATCGATTAACCTAGGTGTTTTTATTTTTTCCAAAACATGCTTGGGAATGAGTTTTCTTTCACCTAATACCCTTTGGCATTTTATTTTGAATTGGTGCCTTGGGCTGAAACTCCAACTGTCTAAAATGTCCTATGAAGCTGTTCCACTCTTGTTTATCTCTATTTTACAAATGAGGAAATGAGATTCAAAATTTAATTTTTCTCCCCAAGGTCAAAGCAGTGATTAACAATAGAACCAAGACCAAAGGTAATTAAATTATACCCCAAAGGCAAACAGCTTAACTTTGAGTTTGTTCATAATCCCATTTTGTGCTCTACAGTGCTCCTTGCCGATTTCCATTGATTTCTCCCCTAACCACGTGCTCTTTGCATGAGGACTTCTATTTCTAAAAATCACGGCCCTCAAGCTCAAGAGTCAAAAAGTCCATCTTTACCTCACAAACAGATGATTCTAAAATATAAAATTCTAGAACTCCTTAGTGGAATTCAGCTGAAACCTGGACTTTGGTCCAAGATTGTGCCGTTGCTAAGCTTCTTAACCTGGAACTACATTCCTTGTTCTTTTACTAGACACACTTTCTTAATAAATTGTTACATACAGATTTCTCAAGTCTAGGCTGGCTCCAGTACTGTCTTCTTCAAGAGGGTCAACTAATTACTCACGTTCACTGAGCAAGTTTCAGTGCTTTGATAAAGTGATATATTGATAGATCTTTCCTGTTTACCTGGAAAAGCTGATGGGAAGAACTGGACCTTTGTCAAGAACAACTGCTTTTAAATCTCAACAGTAGTGCCTCTGAGTTTGGCATATTTTAAAAATAAAAAAAAAATGGTGCAATCAATTGCAGCTCGATACCAGCACTAGAGGAAGAATCAGACAAGGCATTATTGACTGCTTAAAGGAGGCAGGACAGCATAGGTTCAGTTCATAGTTACAGCTGTCATTTAAAATGATGATATGCTTACGCTCTCCAAGGCATTGTAGGATACATGGAAATAAATGACACCACCCTTCCTTCAAGGCAAAACAGACTTTTCAAAAATGACAGGAGAGAGATGTTTTAAAATATGAAGATTGTTCTTAAAGTTGGAGATGTATAAAATCTGAAGCAATATAAACATTTTGAAATGGCCACTATACACCAGGAACAGGTGTTTTGCCAGGCGCCATGTCTTCTCACTCCAAATGAACATGCTTCACTATGTTTGGTCACATCTATGATGGAAATGTTCCCACCATGGGTGACTTTAAGCTACCAAGGGGATACCAACCGGCTCACAGAGATCCCAGACATGTAACAGTTGACTCTAATGAAGTACTTTGAATATAGCTACTACACACCCCCCTCATTCCCCATCCCATCACCTGAGGATTTAACAGAGAACCTGGCAAACAGGTACCCAAAAATAAACTGCACTGAGAAAATAGGTAGACAGAGAAAAATACCCCTGTAGGGAACCATCACTAAAAGTTAAAAGTGTGGAAGCAAAATGCCAAAGAAATGGTTTTTCCTTGGAGCTCAGAAGCTTACAAAGTTTAGCAGGCTAAAAAGTTTTCTGAAAATGAGAGAGTATGCATCTTTCATAGAAATGAAAAATGCAGGAGCAAGAGGGACAGCAGCAAGAGGTGAGGACAGAAAGGCAGTGTGGCACAGAATGTGACTAGCCTCTGCAGACTGAGCTTTGAACTTCAGCCCAAGCTACCATTTGCTTTGGTTAGTTCACAAAATGCCAGGAGGCGTTATGTAAACTTACGCCCAAACAAACATCCTTTTTACAAACTAGGCTAATCAATATGAAATGACTATCTTCACTCCAGGAGTATTCAGTGTATTGATATGCAGTGTTGTTCCTCCAGTTTGAGACATAATATATGCTATTTTCTTGATTTAATTGATGGCTGATTGTGTTTATCTTAGCTTGTCTTCTATTGCTACGATAAACAGTGAGATCAAAGGCAATTTAGGGAGGAAGGGAGAGGACATGGCTCACATATCCTAAGCACAGTGTATAACTGAAGGAGATCAAGGCAGAAATTTAAACAGGGAAGGGACCTGGAGACAGAAACTGAATCAAATACAATAGAAAAATAAATGCTGCTTACTTACATACTCTTTATGGTTTAATTTGTCAGGTTTCTTTTTCTATATAACCCAAGGCCACCTGCTCCAGGGGTAGCACAACCCCACAGTTGGAAAGACTGCCCCATATTAACTATTAATCAAGAAAATGGCTCAACAGACTTGCTCACCAAACAGTCCAATGGAGACATTTTTTTTTTCAACTGAGGTTTCCTCTTCCTAGATGATCTTAACTTCTTTCAAGTTGACAAAACGTAAGCTGTACAGGTTTGTTTTAAATTGTAAACTGACTTGGGGTTAGAAATGCCCAAGAAATAGTGAAACACTAATTTGGTGAATTTGGTGACAGTTCCAGACTCAAGTACACCAAGACTGCTCTTCCCTTATCAATAGATAAATCTTCTTCAAAGAATTTGTTATCTGATAGCTCTTGGAAGGTGGTTAAAGAAAAGGTAGGATGAGGGACTGTAGGAGGAGGCTGCTTATTTGTCCTGTCTGCTCAGAACCAAAATAACCACACAGAAACCATATTCTTTAAAACACTGCTTGGCCCCTTAGCTCTAGCTTCTTATTGGCTAACACTTACATCTTAATTTAACCCAGTTTTATTAATCTGTGTATTGTCAAATGGCAATGGCTTACCAGCAAAGTTCCAGCATCTGTCTCCAGCAGGCCTACATATCCTCTCTCTGACTCCGCCCTTCTTTTACCCAGCATTCAGTTGCATCTTCCCTTCCTACATAAGTTCTGCCCTGCTATAGGTACAAAATAGTTTCTTTATTCATTAATGGTAATCATAGCATACAGAGGGAAATCCCACATCAGAGGGACTGTAGCAGGAGGTGTGCTGTTGTGATATATGTAGAGTTGTGTTTTCCAGTGTCCCTCTTTTAATAGGCCCCCTATTTCTTTCTCATTACTTCCTATCCATTAAGGGGTAAAAAGCTTTCTTTGCTGTGTACTCTAGCTGTCTTAATGTTTTGCCCAAGTATGTGGGGCCAAGAGAGCATTTTATGAAACCTTTGAAATCTGGAACTGAAATAGACCCTTCTTTAAAGTGTTTCTGTTAGGTCCCTTTGCCACAGTCAGACAAATGCTAAACAATACAATAGATCATCTCCCAGACACTTTTACATTTATATTTCTGTAGTAGTGTGGTAGGGAACTAATGTCCAAGGAACAGATTATGAAAGTGCTCCTCTAAGAACCATAGGAAGGCAGTGGAAGTTTCTAAGCAATATTCAACACAATCAGGAAATGCAACATCATAATGTATCTGGTTCATTTGTAATTTGAGTGACGTCTTATTGTCCTCTATCCCACAACAATGGACACTGGCAGGAAGTATAGGTGGGTCAACCAGACAGGAAGTAGAGGTGGGGAGATGAGAACAGGAGAATTCTGGGAAGGAGGAAGCCCATTCCTCGTAGTTCTGCCCAGATCACCAAAGAAGCAATATGTGAGCTACCCAGCTGAGAAAGGTACCGAGCCATGTGGCTGACATAGATAAGAATAATGGGTTAATATAAGCTACAAAAGCTAATAAGAAGACTGAGTAATGGGCCAATCAGTTTTATAACTTATGGAGATCTCTGTGTGATTTTCTCTGAGACTTGCTGGCTGTGGGGAACTGGGCAGGACAAAAACCCCAAGAAGCAGGCCCTCTCTTGTTACAGACACCCACTCCCAAATTTTTAAATGTTATAAGAAATAGACAAATGCATCTTAATAGAGAACATTGAAATGATTTGACAGAGGCACTACACTGGCATTATGTTGTTAAAGTTCATTGTTGTGGTTCTTGGTTTTAATATTTCTTTAAAAATAAGCATTATTAGAGAGGGTGACCTAGGGTCCTTCAAAATTTTGGGCCTTATTTTTTCAATGCAAATTATGACAAGCTATAATCTATTCTACTTTAGAAGATTATAGACTCCCACAGTTGAAGTAGAAATTGCAGCTCATATGATCAGACATTGTATATCTACTTTACGGCAACATCATTCTCCATTTGAAAGAAAGGGGACAGGGGTTTTAGTGAAGAAAAGAAAAGAAGAAAAGAGGGGAGGGGAAAAAGACCATTTAGCGACCTATCAGAGCTTGATGAAGCCTGATATAATTAACAAACTTGTGATATCTGTAGCAATTGTAATTCCAATTATTTGCTAGCTAAAGGCAAGTTTCACTGCTCTAAGTTAGGAAATCATGTAAATAGCCTAATTAATATAATTTGCCTTATGCTCTACTAAGAAAACAAAAACAAATATGTCATTTTTAGGATAAATAGCATGGTATAGACTAAATATTATAAATATTCAGTCAGTTTGCCGAGCAAATATTGCATATTATGGATCCTTTTCAGCAATTCTGTGAAGTTCACCGTGATTTAATGAAATTATGATGGCTGTTTGAGTTTTACAACTACATTACAATAAAAAGAAAGCACTTCTTTTGTGCAGATAAGAGGCCGATCCTTGACGAAATAGCATGGTGGAGTCTATAATGCTGTGGCCTGCGGAGACAAAGACGATTTCATTCCTTTTCTTGCCAGTTCTCTCATCTCAAGAGATTCCCAAAGCTAAAATAAATCTTTTAAAAATTCCATATGCCAGTGTTGGAGAGACATAATAAATAATTCTTTGCCACTTCATCATGTAGAATTGAGAGATAAAGCTGTTTGTGAAACCCTAAAAGACTTACAAATCATTTCAACAGGTTGTCATATGTTAATGTCAGCCAGAATTTAATCACCACATGTGAGAAATGCACAATACAGGGGTGTGTCTGCATTTCTTTGTCTGAGGACTCTACGTGATTCCTTCATGCTTCACTACCTGATCTCTGAGCCCCTGTCAATTTTACCTCACAGAAACGGCCTCAGTCCATCACACCTAGGAAAGGAGAGAGAAGGAAACACAAGGAGTCTAAAGCAAGCAAGTATCTCTCGAGGGTTTATGTTTTCAGCACTGTGATTGGCACTGTAAAGTAAACAGAAAACAAACAAACAAACAACAACAAAACAGAAAACAAATAACAGAAGATAGATTTGCTTGTTACCCTGTAGGATGCTATTACAGACATGGAAAATTAAGACTACCATTTATAGCCTAATTACAGATCAATTAAAACACTAAATATATATTTACTGGAAGAGAAGTAGCCCAGAAATGAGACTGTTATTAAACAGGAGTGTTCAAATAAAGCTAGAGGCTGAACAGGATCTTCAAGGATATTTGAATATGTAGTGGTAAATACATGAAGTGACCATGCCAGCCAAGGTAAAATTTAACTAGAGGAAATGCACAGAGATATGGCTGGGGCTGAGGGGAGGAAAGGAATAAAACAGATAAACTATCACCAGAAGTTATCATGGAGACAGGAGCAGAAATTGCATGAGCTTATTAAAGTTTTAGTAGGCCCAGAAAGGGTCTGTAATATAATGAAGTGGAAAACATAGTTTCGTCTGACAGAAGATGCTAAAAAATAGTGGTTTGGGACCTGGTGAAATGGCTCTGTAGTTACGAATACCTGCTTTTCTTGCAGAGGCCCTGACTTCAGATCCCAGCACCTTCATGGTAGCCCATAGCCATGCAGAATAGCTCTAGTTCTAGAGCATCATATGTTGTCTTCTGCCTTAGCAGGCACTACATCCATGGGGTGCACACACATACACACCAGCAAAACACTCATACACACAGTAATAATTCAAAAATATTAAAACAGTTGAAAAACACATTAGGAAAAACAATAGAGGAAACTGTCAAAATTAGGACAGGCTATAGCACTGAAAAGAACAGGGGTACAAACTGAGATTGGCATGTAAGTACACGGTAAGTAAAGAGATGAGCAACTGAACAAAGACAATTGTGGTGAAATATGGACAAAGAAGGGCAGTTCAAAGGGAGGTAGGAAATACAGAGAAATATCCAGATGTCTTTTATGATGATTTAGATATAGGGGACAAAATACAGGAAGAGGGAAAAAGGACTAAAAGGTGTTTAGCTACCACTAGAAATTATGGTACCACAGGGATAGCATTATGTGGTATGTTAATTCATGTATGGGATTAGACCACAGAATGGAAAATATTTGACAGGTATTTGGGGAGTCATTAATTACTAGATTCAAGCAAGGACACTGTCATCATTATTATTTTAATTTCTATATAAAAAAAAGCTTTATTGAAATTGGAAAGCAATGAAAGCTAATGCACTAAAGACTAGGTAGGTTCACCTTTTCTTCCACAGTAAAGTATACCCAGGTGTAACTCATACTGTAATCTGAATAATAACCAACAAGATGTGCACAGTCTTGGACTAGGGAGATGGTTCACTGAATAAAAGTGCTTTCCTGCCATGACTGCCAACTTAGGTTTAATCCTTGGGCTTCATAGTGTAAGGAAAGAAGTGATACTCAGAGTTTGTACTCTGATCTTCACACCTATTTCGGCATGCATGCACAAACACAATTATTACAACTAATATATGATGTGGGACTCCCCTCTGTATGCTGGAAATATCATTGGTTAATAAAGGAACTGCTTTGAGCCCATAGCAGAACTATAGGGAAACAGAGCTAGGCAGAGAAACCTAAACGGAATGCTGGGAGAAAGGAGGGGGAGTTAGAGAGAGCCACCGGAGACAGACGTGCTGAAATTTTGCTGGTAGGCCACGACTGCCTTGTGGTGCACAGATTAATGGAGATGGATTGAATTAATATGTAAGAGTTAGCCAATAAGAAGCTAGAGCCAATGGGACAAGCAGTCATTATAAATACAGTTTCTGTGTAATTATTTTGTGGCTACATGGCCGGGAACAACCAAACGGCCTCCTCCAACATATATATTTTTAAAATCTGCCCACACATTAACATCTTGAATTGGCATTGGTTGCATGACAAGTTAGAAGATGTTGTTGTTGTGATGTTGAATAATCTGAAGAAACAAAGACAAAATGAATAGGTGAGGCATCATTTGAGGTCATGAGTTAAATGTTTGTATTTGACATATGCCCTCTGGATAAGAAACCACTCAAGACTAAACAGTACTAGTGTTCTTTGTTACATATATTAAACTACATCGCAGAGTTTTCATGATTTAGGAGAAAGAACTGCAAATATCTACTGTTTCCTGAAAGTAGTGATTCAAAGTGTGGCACCATTCCTCAATGGACAGTATTACTGCATCACAATCATCATCTATGGTAGTTTGAATGTATTTGGTCCCCATAAGTTCATAGAGATTGGCATTAGGAGCTGTGGCATTGTTTGAGGGAGTATGGTCTTGTTGGAGGAAGCTGGATGACACATGCCTTTAATCTAGACCTTGAAGCTTGAGGGTACACCTTTTATCTGGGCCTTACCTTCTGTTGGAAGTGTGTCACTCTGGGGCAGTCTTTGAGGTTTTTTCTCAAGCTTCACTCAGTGTGACAGTCTGTGGAGTTCCTATTGCCTCTGAGTCGAGATGTAAGTGCTCTCAGCTCTAGCACAGCTGCCAGCGTGCTGACATGTTCCCTGCCATGATGATTATTGACTGAGCCTCTGAAACTGCAAGCAAACCTCCTCAATTAAATGTTTTTTTTATAAGAGTTGCCATGGTCATGGTGTCTCCTCACAACAAAAGAAACCCCAAAATAAGACATGTGTACTTCTGCTCATATCAGATGTGGAGAGGAAACTGAAAAACATTAAGATTTTTTAATGAATGCCAGCCATTGGTTCACATGCCATTCTCACTGAAGCAGAGCTAAGCATGTCTCTGGGAGTTGGAAGCTCGCCTAGCCTAGGCTACATAGTGATTTTTCAGACCATCTAAGGCTACACAGTAAGGCCCTGTTTCAAAAAACAAATAAAACCCCCCAAATAAAACAATTTTCTATGGACTGAATGTGTCCCCTCAAAATTCATATTTTAGATTCCTAATCTCTATTGTGACAGCAGTAGGGGGCAGAGAGCTTCAGAGGTAAGTTAGGCCATAAAATTGAAGTATTCATTAATGACATAATTTCTCTGAGATCCTTTAAGTAGGCATGAGAGAAATGATACGTTTCTCTTGCCTGTGCAGAAACAGCAGGAAGATGGTCACAAATTGCAAAAAGGGTTTACCACATGTTAAACCAGTCAGTATTTTGATGTTGTACTTTCTACTCTCAAGAAATTTGAGAAATACACAAGTAGTTAAGTTTTCCAGTCTATAATATTAGTTGCAGAAACAGAATAGCTGGGAATGGTTGTTTTTTTAAGTTTTCTTCCATACTGAAATTTCATGAGTCACCCACAAACGTATATAAAGCTAGATAGACACAAATAACTACATGTGCATATGCACAGATGAATACAGACAAGATTTTTGTCAATTTATAAGACTAAAAGCTGAATGATAAAGAATGTTTTGTATTTATTAAATATATTAAAGTAAAACATACTAACAATGTATAAAATGGGAAAACTATCATCAAAGCTTTAAATTTTTCCATTTAGTAGTTTCAAAAAGAACCATGACTCAATCCAAAAAAAAAAAAGCACATGGTAGAATTAGGTATGTGGTTTCTTGAGAGACTGGAATGAGTAGATGGTTGAGCAGTTTGAAGATAATTTGGGCAAATCAAAATATTTAGAGATTGCAGGTATTTACAGGGTAATAAGCATTATTACTCCTCTTCTTATATTCACATTCTTCTTCTTTATGTGAAAATTAATAGTGAGCAAATCCCGAGTCAAAACATGAAAAACTGAAAACAAATATGTGTTAAGATATGATAGATCTACCATTTAATTAACATTAATCACATGTCTCTTGGCCCACAGTTCTAATTCTAGATAGAGAGAAACAGAGTGGAGAGTTATTTCTTTAATATGTGTATGTGTTTGTGTGTGTGTGTGTGTGTGTGTATGTGTGTGTGTGTGTGTGTGTGTGTGTGTGTGTGTGGTGTGTATTTTACTAATAAAAGGTAATCTTGGTCTTGGACTGGAGCTCAGTCAATGAAGCTGTTTTTAACCCTCAGCATCCACATCAAAAGCCAAATATGGTGGCATATACCTATAATTCTAGTGCTAGAGGGACAGAGACAAAGATTCCTAGGACTTTTATAGGCATCTAGTCTAGCCAACTCAGTCAGCTCCAAATCCATTGAGAGACATTATCTCAGACATAAAAGAGGGAGTGATAGAGAAAGATGAATGATATTAAACTTTGATCTCAAAAGGCATGTGTATATACCTGCATGAATATTCCTGCATGCATACCAACACACACACACACATACACACACACACACACACACACACACACACACACACACACACACACACACACACAACCACCCTTACATAAGAAAGTATATAAATTCTCATAGAAGAATTAGGGTAGAACAATTGTTACTTATTCATATTCTGTGAACAATATGGAATCACTGAATGGTTTTGAACTTTGAAATAAAAGTATGCAAATAAGTATTTAGAAATACAAAATGGTTAGCAAGTATCTTAGTTAGGGTTTCTACTGTGAAGAGACTGCATAGCCATGACAACTCTTATAAAGGAAAACATTTAAATGGGTTTTGCTTATAGTTGCAGTCTTAGTTCATCATCATCATGGTGAGAATCATAGCAACATTCATGCAGATGTATACTGGATAAGAAGCAGAGAATTATGTATTTTGACATACAGGAAACAGAAGAAGACTGTGTACCACACTGGGTGTAGATTGAGCATATAAAACCTTCAATCCCATTCCCACAGTGACACACTTTATCTAATAAGGCCACAACCATTCCAAAAAGGTCATACCTCTTAATAGTGCCATTTTCTATGGGCTAAACATTCAAATACATGAGTCTATGGGGGCCATACCTATTCAAATCACAACAGTCCACTCCCTTGTCCCCATGGACATGTAGCTATAACAAATGCAAAATGCATATAGTCCAACTATAGACGTTCCCATAGTCTATCACAATCTCAACGTTGTTCAAAAGTCTAAATTTCAAAATTTCTTCTAAGATTCATATAATTTCTTAACTGTAATCCCCTATAAGATCAAAATAGAAAAAGATCACATACTTCCAACATACATTGGCACAGGATATGCATTATCATTCCAAAATTGAAGAAAAGGAATACAGTAAGAAAACATGGGAACAAAACAAGACTGAAATCCTGGTCAAATTCCAAACTCTACATTTCTATGTCTGACGTGCTGTGGGATAATCCTCTCGTACACTGTAAAGATTTGTCACTCAAATTGGTTTAATAAGACACTGATTGGCTAGGAGCAAGGCAGGAAGTATAGGTGGGGGGAATCAAACTAAGGATGATGGGAAGAAGAAGGGTGGAGTCAAGAGTTGCCAGTCAGACACAGAGGGAAATCAATGTGCCATGTTAATAAAGGTACTACTACGTGGCAGAGCATAAATAAGGAATATGGGTTAACTTAAAATGTAAAGGATATCTGGTAATAATGGTAAACTATTGACAGAACATTTATAATTCATATTCAGCCTTTTAGCTGGTTATTTGGGACTGGGCGGAGGGGACAGAAAACTTCTGTTTACAGTGAAGTCAAAACACTCTTCAGATCTCCAACTCTATTCTCTTTTGTTGATTGCAATACACTCCACTCTCTTGGGTTATTTCTACTCCCTGTTAGTAGCTTTCCTCAATCTGAAAGCTCTGCCATCACTAACATGTTGGGGTCTCCAAGGCAATTCAGGCCTCTTTTTAGCTTCACACAGTGGCCTCTCTGGGTCTCCATGCGGGATACCTCTGTCACATGTATCTTTTCTTTAGAAACAGTGAGATTCCATAACCCCTTCTTCTATCCTTAACTCTAAAGCTGGAACCACGTGGTTGAAGCTGCCAAGTTCTGCTTGCTCAGCCTGGAAGCTGGCCCCCTTGTTTAATTACACCTTTACCAGTTTTCTGTTTTTAATGACTTCCCTCGATGGTGAATACGAGCTTTGCTATATAGTAGTGTGGGCTTGCATCCATGGTCTCTTAGTGTTTACAGCACATCTATCCAAGACCTTCTAGCTTTTATGGTTTCCATTAAGAAATCAGGTATAATTCTGATAGGTTTCCCTTTATATGTTACTTGACCTTTTTCCCTTGCAGCTCTTAATATTCGTTCTTTCTTCTGTATGTTTTGTGTTTTGATTATTATATGGTGAGGGGATGCTTTTCTTTTATCCAGTCTATTTGGTGTTCTGTTTGCTTTTTGTACCTTCATAGGTTTTTCCCAACTTTAGGTTGGGAAAGTTTTCTTCTATAATTTTGTTGAATATATTTTCTGGGCCTTTGAGCTGTAATTCTTCCCCTTCTTCTATCCCTATTATTCTTAGGTTTGGTCTTTTCACGGTGTCCCAGATTTCCTGGATGTTTTGTGTTAAGAATTTGTTGGGTTTGTTATTTTCTTTAATAAATGAGTTTATTTCCTCTATAGTATCTTCAGTGTCTGAAATTCTTTCTCCTATCTCTTGTATTCTGTTGGTTATGCTTGTCTCTGTAGTTCTTGATTGATTACCCAGATTTTCCGTATCCAGCCTTCCCTCGTTTTGTGTTTTCTTCATTACCTCCATTTCATTTTTCAAGTCTTGAACTGTTTCCATTACCTGTTTGATTGCTTTATCGTGGTTTTCTTGGGTATCTTTGAGAGATTTATTAATTTCTTCTACCTTTTTGTTTGTCTTCTCCACTTCTTTACAGCAGTTTTTCACATCCTGTTTAAGGTTCTCTATTATTTTCATGTTACACTTAAAGTCAATTTCTTCTACTTCTTCTGGAATGGGGTGTTCAAGTCTTTTGTTTTGTGATCCCTGGAATCTGGTGTTGTCATGTTGCCTTTCAGGTTTTGGAGGAATTCTTGCATTGATGCCTGCCCATCTCTTCCTTCAAATGCAGCCAAGAGAGTCTTGATGGCTTGGTCTAATCTATGCTGTGACTGACTCTGGGTGGATCTCCTCACTGCAGGAGCAGGAACTGTTCCCCTCTGGGTGGATAGCCTCAGTGCAGGAGTAGGCACTGTTCCTGGGCCAAGAACCTCACAGCTAATAGGGCAGGCTTGGCGGGTGGACAGGGATGTGTGGAACAAAGAAACCCCTGCAGCAGGAGTTGAAGGGGCCCAATGCTCCTTTCCCAGATGTTCCGTCCCACTTTGGGATGGCACCCACTCCTTGGTCTGAAATATTGTCCTCAGCACAGGGACAGGACTCTTGGAGGTCGAAGGACCCCACAGACAAAAGGGTGAACTTGGGGTGAGGGGAGGGTTGTGTGGAACCAAGAAGCCCCTGCAGCAGGAGCTGGAGGTGACGTGCACTCCCCTCCAGCCCGGCGGGTGCACACTCACCCCTCTGGGTGGGTAGCCTCAGTGCAGGAGCAGGAACTGTTCCTAGGCCAAGGACCTCACAGACAATAGGGCAGTGCTCCTTTCCCAGACGTTCCACCCCACCCCGGGATGGTACCCACTCACCGGTCTGAAAGGTTGTGACTTCCCTCACTGCCTAAGCTTGGCTATCTTAGAACTTGCTCTGTATACCAGGCTGGCCTCAAACTCAGAGATGTCCCAGCCTGTGCCTTCTCAGTACTCAATTAAAGTCATGCACCAGCATGCCTGGACCTAAACTGTTATTTAATTCCTTTTCACAAGTTGAAAGCCTAGCTGGGTGAAACCATGCCCTGAGGTCACCATTCCCTTTATTTCATTCTTTAATCTGTTTATCTCTTTGAACGTGGGATTTAGCTCCATTCTACTTCCTGTTGCCTTTTTTCGCAATCTGTACATTTTGTATTCTTCCTTGCTCAGCTTGCTCCTTTTCATTATAGATCTGTATAAGACTGAAAACTAATAACCACCCAACGGAGACAATACTGGTATTTTGAAATTTCCTCTGCCAATGGAGTTAATCCAAATCTCTTCACTTTAACCTCAGGCAGACTTTTTAGCCAAAGAAAAAAGCAGCCACATTCTTCACCAAAATAGTCTAAGAATGATCTCTAGGCAACAAACTAAACTCCTTCTCTTCTGAACCCTCTTGAGCCAGGCCCCCACAGTTAAATTACCCTCAATACCACTGTCTTCCATGCTTCTACTAGTAGAGCCCATTAGGTCCTACTTACAGTGTTCAACTGCATTTCTAACCTGAACTCCAAAAGTTCATATTCCTTCTAACAAAAGCATAGTCAGCTAATAGAAGCAATACTCAAGTCTCTGGTACCAACTTCTGTTTTTAGTTAGGGTTTCCATTGCTGTGAAGAGACCGTTTTTTTTTTCTTATAAAGAAAAATATTTAATTTTTCTGGCTTACAGTATCAAAAGTTTAGTTCATTATCATTTTGGCAAGAAGTATAGTGACATGCAGGCAGACATGGGGTTGGAAAAGGAACTGAGAGTTCTTTGTCTTGATTCACAGGAGGTAGAAGGAAACTGTGTGATATATTGTGTAGCTTAAGCATAGAAGACCTTCAAGCCCATCTGCACAGTGATACACTTTCTCCAACAAGGCTGTACCTACTCCAATAAGGCCATACTTCCTAATAGTGCTACTTCCTGTGAGACAATCATGTGAGTCTATGGAAGTCATACCTATTCAAATCACCACAGCAATATATGAAAGCAAAAGATAAGGAGGCAAGTAAAGGAACTATTTCACAAATTTAAAATTTAGTGGGTTTATAAGATAAAATGAATCAATATACAGTAGATCAAAAACATACAAAACCAATTACCTGAGTAGTGGCATATACTGAATTATTATTTTTAAATGTTAAAATGAATTAAAGTAACTTTTTTGAAATTGCTATAACCACCTAAAGTAAACTAATATTTATCAATAATAAGTTTAGGATATCATAATGTATTAGCATATGTCATCTATATGTAATGCTTGTTGATGTTTAGATCATCAAAAATATGTTTTGTCTCATATTCTACTGAAATTTCACATTTTAAATTATATGTTGCATATATTTTGAATAACCAAGAGATAAGGGCAAAAACAAATTAGAGCTTCTTATGTTATTCATTTTTAGAAAGCACATCCACAGGGGCAATATTATAAACATTTTAGGGTACCATTTGTGCTGGTAACCAGTGTGAATCCTTCATAGTAGATGCCTGATAAGGATTTTTATCGAGGTTTATGTTGGGATTAAGGCCCTCTAAACCTCTCAGGATTCAGAAGGATCTGTAAAACAAACAAAAACTGGCTAAAGATAGCTGAGGCTAAATAAAATAAATTAGCTCACAAAAGTCTTTTTATTATGTCTCATTTATTCTTCTTATACACTCTCAAATGCTCTCCTGAATTTTTTTTCTTTCAATGTTCCTTGCTGTTTCACTTTCGATGTCCCTTGCTGTTATACCTATTCTACACGATTTCCAGTTTATGTACATACACACACATAAACATAGTTAATAAGCATGTATTTTTTAGGGCTAACTGTATGTATAAATGATTGACAAAGTCTCAGAAGGCATTTGCCTATAAAGCCCCATATACCAGGAGAATTAGGATGGAGCTTGCCCTCTGGGCTAAGCATCCTGGTGCTGTATCTGCTGATATTCAGGTGATAAGGAATTTCTTCCTCTGATGCTGATTTAGCAACCCAAAGTTTTTTCCTGTATATTTTAGGGGTAAACATAGAAACAGCTAATTTTCTAGATTAAGGCCTTGTGTCAAATGAAAAATGAAGGTAAATGCAGAATATTAATAGCTTGTTAGGGTAGAGTAAAGAGCACTAGATTACACCTTCCTGAGTCTGCTGCTAGAGAATTCAGGACATCCCAGACCTGTTTATCAGTAAGAGCCGACATATTGTCTCTGTTCAGTACCTCCTGCTTAGGGCTCCATTCTTGTCAATAAGTCCTGTCAATAAGGATGACTGAGGACTAGCTTTATGTAGATTTGTTTATGAGAACAAAGGTTTGGCTGAGTGAATACTTTCCACTAATGAATAATATGTATTTATTATATATTATATATATATTGTATACATTTCCAGCAGACTATCTCACTTTTCTAAATACCCATAGTGTGGGAAAAGGTATATATTTCACAGTACAGGAAAGTGAGGATTAAAGAATGATTTATACACTGCTGGGATATTTAAGGATGAATCCCCTTATGGGAGGGAGAAACACCATGATTTTATAAGATTTCTACTGAATTGACAGTGACTATCCAAAAGATAAGTGTTCCTCAAGCTTTACAAATCAGTTTTTCCACCAGATCATACTCTTGTGCATCTGTTCATGGATCTGTCAGCTGTACTTTTACTGTATGATACTTGTAGCTCACATCAGTATTTATTGATTGAATGATATTATATGAAATAACAGCTAAAGTTTCTAGCAGATCTGAGATTGTGGTAGGGAAGTTTATAGACTATGACTAATATTGAAAAAAATCATCTAAGTTGTAGTTTGCCTTGTATACATTTTCAGCAGACTTTTCACTTTTCCAATAAAATATCCAAGTGAAGTGGCTAGAAAGGTAATGTGTAAAAACCCATAAAATAGCTTCCGCAAGTCCTTAATGTTGTGTTTATTAATTAATAAACAGGATAGAGATTGAGATGAAAGTTAATGAGATGAATGTGTATAGAACCTTTATAAGAAATTGCGGATTTCATTTTGAGAGCAAGTTTCCTCTAAGACTATCTACCAGTAACATTTAAACTATCAACACACCATAATGGTAACAGATATGCTAATCTTGAAGATGAATGGAAGTAAGTACACAACAAATTCTTGAAAGTGACATTATTGTAACAAGAGGTTGGGTGGTATTTGTTCATGTCTTTAATCCCAGCACTTGGGAGGCAGAAGCTGGCAGATCTCTGAGTTCAGGGTCAGCCTGGTCTACAGAGTAAGTTCCAGGACAGCTAAGGTTACACAGAGGAACCCTGTCTTGAACATCCCAAAAAATAAGTAAACAAATAAAATAAAATGACATAAAATATGAAAAAACATAAGAATCAGAAACAGTGACAGACTTTTAAATATGATATATTATTCATTAGTGTTTTTATCTATATGTTTACGACTTGTTTGCATTTTCACTGTTACATTTCATTCTCCCTGCCTATGATTATAACCAAGATTTTCATCATTGCATCTATATTTAAGAAAGATGAGGATCTCTTTTTTAATATTTTAAAACTGATAAAATTATCATCTGTTTATAAAGCTTAGGTGGAGTATACTTAAAGTATAAATATTTCATTATAAACATTCTTTGGTTATTATTTGTGTACCTAAAATAGAGCTACAAAATAAGAATCACAGCTGGGAATATGGATTCGGTGAGTGAAGTACTTGGTGTGGAACCATGAAAACTGAAGTTCAGATTCTAAAGACCTATGTAAATACAAAGTGACCATGATGCGTATTTGTAGTCCCAGAATTTTAGATACTGTGACAAGGGGATCCATAGAGCAAGCTGACTAGCTAGCCTTGGCCAATATGTACATTCTGATTTCAAGTGAGAGATCCTACCATAATATATAAGATGAATAGTGAACAAGGAATATACCTTACATCAGCATTTTGTCACCATAAACAAGAACACACATGTACAAATACTACACCCACACCTAAATATACAAATGTTCTTGCACACACACACACACACACACACACACACACACACATATATATATATAAACACATTCATGAAAAAATTAATGTCTCTTTTTCCAATTCAAATAGTTGAGAAAATAGTAAAAGAAAATAAAGCACATGTGTGAAGGTGATGACCAAACAGGCATACTCAAAACAACACTCAATAGAGAAAATTATCACAAACCAAAGTTATCTTTGAAAAAATGAATAAAAGATGAAAAATGGAATACCAAAAGAAATAAAATTAATTATGCACTAAATTATTTTAAATGTTACAAATGGGTCAATTAAAAACGTGAAATCTCAATAAACAGTTATAGTTGTAAAAAAAAACATGACATGTCACATTGGCTATAAGAAGAAAATAAACCTTTAACAGATATCAAAAGCATGATATGTAAGTATATCAGGAATTTGGACTTCAGGGTATCCAGCAGCCTCTTCTGGTCTCCAAAGGCATCTGCACACACATCACACACACACACACACACACACACACACACACACACACACACACACACACACACCCTGAAATACACACATGTATAAATTAATAAAATAATTTGGACTTCATCAATTTTTTTTACTATAAGATTCTTGTTAAAGGGTTGAAAAGATATGTCCAGATCAGACAGAGTATTTGTCAATCAAATATATATTTAAAAGACTGTTATCTGTAGTACATGCTTAATTCACAAGGAAAGCAACCCAATTAGAGCATGGGTAGAAGATAGACAGTATTCATCACTCTTTTGGTTGTTCAGCTGCTGTAACAGAATCACAAACTTTGTGCAGCTTTAATGTCAAACATTTACTTCTCAGAAACATGGAACGTAGGATGTCCAAGACCCAGGTACAGGCAGTTTTAATGTCAAATTAGAGAGTTTTTTTTCTTTACTTGAATGTGGCTATTTTCTAGTCAAATCTACATTTTGCCAAGAGGGTGATAATTTATCTTGTGTCTCCTCTTATAAGGGCATCAATTTAACTCATGATAGTTTCAGTACGGCAACTTACATTTTAAATATATTCTCCCAGACCCATTTTTTTTTTATTTTAGGGAGGAGTTGGAGCATTCTGTGTAGCAATCGCTGGGAAGATAGTTATCATTCAATATGAATACAGGATAGAGCGAATCATGGAGTAACCAGTAGCAGTGATTAATACTTCTGTAGCAACATGGAGCACTTTAAAATAGTGTTTAGTAAAAGAAATTAAGAAATAGCGATAAATAGCACATTATCAAATGAGGAAAAGACACATTTATGTAGTAGAAAAGTATGCACATAGTCAATACAACAGAATAATTGTTACTATAGGGATGGAATACATGTTGAAAGTACAACATGCTATGCTTCATATATGGGTAATGGCCTTGAAAAGTCCTTATGTTAAAGGCATGGTTTCCAGGACAACGGTTTTGGGGAGTGATAGAAACTTTAGGAGATTGGTCCCAGTGTTTGGTTATTAGGTCACTGGAAAAGTGTCCTTAAACAGGATCATTGAAACTCAGCCTTTTAGGATCTTCCTGATTACTGCATTATGTGTTAAGGTGGCTAGCCATCCAATGGACTCCCTCTCAGTGCAGGCCTTCACCACATACGCACAGAAAAGGTGCTACCAGGTATTGACTGCAACCTTTAAAGCTCTGAGCTGAATAGTGTTTTTCAAACTATTTATTAGTTACTTGCCTCAAGCATTTTGTGAATCTAACTAATTTAAAGAGAGGTATATTTATTTATTAATGAAATAAAAAGTATTAGAAAAAAGAATAACATATTATTGCTATTATATGAATATAATTTGTTCTCTTGAACTCAGTTGAAATTTCATCCCCATTGTAAGCTATTTCAAGAATGGATTTACTAAAACTACAATATTAAGAGATGGAACCTATAAGAAGAGTTTATATTCGATTAGATCAACAAGTTGGAACCCTAGTGACTTGAGGAAAGAAAAGCCAGCAAGAACAGGGTCACCAGGTGCAACCTCTTATCCTTGAATTAGAATAATGCACCAAAATAAATTTTTTCAAGAAAATTTCCAATCTATTGTATTCTGTTATGGGCAATAGAAAACTCAGATGAATATTACATAAAGAAATTAAGAAAATTAAAAATAAAACAAAACTGAATATGAGGTTGAACAAAAAGGGTAGGGACAACATATTAGAAACCATTAACTAGGGCCCAAAAGTCTTAACTCTATCATTAAGAAGAGTCTTTTACGTAGTCAGAGTCACTCAGCTCTCTCTTCGTTGATTTCTTCATCTAATAAAGATGCTGGCTGGAATTCACCAGGTATTTCAAAACCACAACTCAACTATGCCATTTTATTCCCTAAAACAAACAAATAAAAGCACTTTGTCATTTGTGTCTGTGCACTATAGATACTTGCTTTCTCCACTTTGCCCACTTGTGAGTTTTGGCATCAACTGCTGTTCCTGAACAAAGAAACTTCTCTGATGACATCTGAGAGCGGCACACAATCTATTGGTATAGTGATAGGAATTTAGAACATAGTTTGATAAGACATTCCTTTAGCATAATAATAGCAGGTTCACCCGTCGACTCACAAAAAAAGTCTTCACCTATGGGTTGTTGACAAGATTTATAGTACCAGGTGAGGGTTTTTCCCTCTGGAGTGGGCTTTGTATTTAATCTGAAATTCATTGGTTATCCTCATAACATTTTCACCAACACACCACTTTTGCACCCACAAATATATCTTGCTGTGTTAGTCATTATTGTAGTCTACAGATTCACAGCTGGATAAACTGTGGATGCCCTGGGTAGGGTGTGTGTGGTTCAAGGATGAGTTGGCAGTGGAAATGAATATAATCAACATAATTATCTTCATATATAAAATACTTTTTTGATTAAACAGAACTGTGAGCTCTCACTGTAAACCAGGCTGGCTTCAAATTCATAGAAATATTCCTTTCCTCTGCCTCCCAGGATTAAAGATATGTGTGTGTCCAACAACAACAGCAACAACAAAACATTCAAATTTTGATGAATGACAATTTGTTTACATTTTCATTGCCAGTGTCTTTGTCACAGTGTCACTGTGAAATCCAAGGTTGTGAAGAATTTGCTCTTGTTTTAATGATTATTATAGGTTTGCCCCTTACACTTAACTCTCTAGGCCAATTTGATTTAATATTTATGTTTTGGGAAAGGCTTCGCCTTTCTTAGTTTTTGCTTGTGGATATCCAGTTCGGTTCTCACCATCAGCTGGAAATTCTATTATTGAGTATTGAATGTTTTGGACATCCTTGTTGCAAATCACTCATAGACATGATAGTTCAATTCTGGGCTTTCAATTCTGTGAGTTTCAAATACTTATTGTATTATATAATGTATTTCCTTCTGTTCCTATTTGATTGCTTTTTACCATAAAAAGTTTTCATTTTTGTAAAATGCTTTATCTGCATCAATGACGAGTCTCATATATTTTCTCATTCATTCTGATAATGCCCTTAATTATACTTATGTGTCTCTATATGTTCACATATGCTTGCATTCAAATCAAAGTACTCTCGCCTGGTCATGATGTATAATCATTATAATATTCTGTTCAATTTTATTTGACACTCTTTTGTTAAGTATTTTGGCTGAGAAGGATATTGGTCTGTGGCTTTTTTCTCTCTGACTTTGGTTTTTGTATTAGTGCAATACAGGCTATGTAGGATGTGATGGCTATGTTGCATTTTCTTCTAATCTTTTATACAGCCTGGAGAGGAGTAACTGCTAGTTCATTTAAATGTTTGGCCTGATTTACCATGGAAACTGTCAGAATGGAATATTTCTTTGAAGAGTTTTAAAAAAAACTAATTCAATATCTTTGCAATTACAAGGACATTTAGACAGTTTTGTTTCTGACTTGATCTTTGTGGCTGTTATTTTTCTACAAATTCATCCATTTCATCTGCTGATAGGTGGCATTTCATAGTACTCTCTTTAATGCTTTTTTATTTTTGTCGAAATGGTGGCAGTATCCTTACCCTCCTTTCTGATTTAATTTGACTATTTTCTCCTTTTTCTTAGTTCACCTATAGATTTGGCAGTTTGTTGATGTTTTGAAGGATCACATCTGGTTTCACTGATTTTTCTCTATAACTTCTTTATTATTCTCTGTTTTGCTTAACTCTGCCTTCATCATAATTAATGTCTTCTTTCTACTATAGGTATAGTTTGGTTTTCTTGCTTCTTTGGTATTCTATTCTTTGGTATTCTATTCTAGTATGTATAGTTTGGTATTCTACTAGGTATAGTTTGGAAAAAGTTTCTTATGTTTCAGGGGTAAGTTTTGGATGTTCTATTTTTGTTTGTTTGTTTGATTTGTTGGTTTAGTTTGTTTTTTGAGGAACTTCTCCCTTAGACCTGCTTTGCTGTGCCCAGAAAATTTTGAAACATTGTGTTTTCACTTTCGTTTGACTCCAGGTATTTGCTAATTTCCCTTGTGATCCATGAGCCACTGGTTGTGTCACTTGCTTTTTAATATCTACAAACTTAGAAATTCTCTGATTTTCCTTCTATAATTTATTTTCAGAATCATCCTATTGTAGTCAGAGAAGATATATTAAAATATATTTATGGTAACTTAATGGGTAGATTAGCATACTGTATGTTTTGGAGACTGTTTCATATGTACTTGAGAAAAATATTCTGTTGTTACTAAATGTTTTCTCCTTATAGTGTTTAAACTAGTTGGTTTATTACATTGTTTAATTACTCAATTGGTTTTCTGAACTTCTTTATGGGGGTTTTATGTGTTACAGAGGAAAAAAAAAATACTGCACTTACCACGTATTATCCTGAAACTCCTGAATCAATTTTTAAATTTACTTGTCAATTCTTGCCTTTTGATTAGATAGTTAATCCATTTATATTTAAACATGTTACTGAAGGGGAAAGGCTTACTGAATCTATATTGTTGTTCATATTCTTTGTGCATTGTATCTCTTTTCCATTTTCTGCATTGGTGTCATTCTTTGTGTTTGGATGACTTTTGTAGTGAAGTGCATAAATTATTTTCTCGTTTACTTTTGTTTAAATTGTACAACTACTTTCTGTGTGATTGCAATGGCAATTGCATTGAACATTTTTAAGTTTAAATTATACTTATATTAACTCAATACAATGTAAAATGCTGTACCTATAAAATGTCTTGTTCAACCTCTTTTTGTTATTAATGGAATGCTGTTTTCGCATTTCTATTGCTGTGATAAGACATGTTAGAAGGTTTGTTCTTTGGGATACCAGCTCACATAAGACAACATGGAGACTTATTTTTAATTATGAAAACTCAAGCTGTACTTTAGGCTTGTCCCACTATTTCTTATAACTTGAATTAACTCATTTCTATTCATCTACATGTTGCCACAGAACTTGTGGTTTTTACCTCTCCTCCTGCATGTCTTGCTCCAGGTACATCTGGCTGGTGATTCTGCCTTTCCTGCTAGAGCTTTCTCTCTATAGAAATCCATGCTATACCTCCTGCCTAGCTATTGACTGTTTAGTTTTTTTTTTATTCAAACAATCACAGTGACACATCTTCACGCAGTATAAAGGAATATTCCACAACAAGACATCATGACTAAAAATGATTCAGAGAGCAAAAAATTTATTCACAGCTATTCATTGACAGCAGTCAGGACAGGAAGTCAAGGAGCGTAGGAAACTGTAGGCAGGAGCTAGTACAAAGGTCAAGGAAGAGTGCTGCTAACAGGTTTGCTCCTCATGGCTTGTTCAGCCTGCTTTCTTTTTTTAAAATTTAATTTATGTTTTAAAAACAATTTTTTTCAATATTACATACCAATCTCAATTCCCTCTCCCTCCCTCTTCCAGTTCCTTCCACATTTCTCCCACCCTACCTTCATCCACTCCTCAGAGAGGATAAGGCTTCCCATGGAAAGTCTGGCTCAGCTGTTTTTGTGGGTATCCCCATCATGGTCTTGACTCCTTTGCACCTCATATTATTACTCCTCACATCTTTTTGACTGGACTCTGGGAGCTCAGTCCAGTATTTAGCCATGGATCTCTGCATCTGCTTCCATCAGTTGCTGAAGGTTTGTGTTTGTCTTTCTTCAGGGGTGACATCACCCTCAATGGACTCAGCCTTCCCATAACACTTGTTAATATAAATGCCAACAGCCTGATATTATGGAACCATTTTCTTATTTGAGGTTGCGTTCCCTCAGATGACTCCTGCTTGTGTCAAGTTGACATAAAACTAGCCAATACATATATTACCTTTTGATACAGAAGTGCCTAAAAATAATCAAATGATTTTTGTAAATATGTGTCATCTTAAATTATGTAAAAGATAAAATGTGGCTTTACAAGCAAATGCCACAGTAAAACTAAGCATTAAATGAATATTTGTTTTATTTTAAGTTTATTAACCTATTAAATTGTGGAAAAACTTTAAAATTCAGTTATAAATGGATTTTGCCATAATGCTTGCTTTCATAATTGATGATGTTTTCACTGTTTGTGCGATCATTATTTCTTCATATGGTTTTGCTACTGTTGAAGAGTACTTTCATTACAACCTTGGTTAAAATTATCATAAAACTTGTTTGACTGGTGTCATCTTGATTTATTCCAAATTATAGAACACCAGTTTTTATGGATGATATTCTCAGATGACAGTTAGTTTTCATTCTGTATTGTTTTCTAGTATTTTCAGGTCCTGATGTGAAATCTGTTTATCATCTTACTGGGAATTCTTATGTGTTCTGAGTCGCTTTTCTCTTACAGCTTTCAAGATTCTCTCTGGTTTTCACAAGTTTGATTCTCACATGTCAATGGAGTTCTCTTTGAGTTCTTATTCAATATAAGTTTATCTTAATTAATATTCATTGAGCTCCTTGGGTAATTATATTCATGTTTTGCATCACATTTGAGAAGTTTCGCTCATTTTTTTCAAACATTATTTCTACCCTATTCTCTCTTTTTGGCATCATTACATGGCATGATTAATGGTATCACAGGATCCCTTGAACTTAGTACATTATATTCTGTTCTACAAAATTAGTAATTTTATGACTGAGTCTTTCCTTTACCTGCATTTAAATATGCATTTAAATCCCTGTAGTGAATTTTCATAACAGGCGTTTGACTTTTAAGTTGTAAAACTTCTTTGGAGGATTGTATATTTCTTTGTTGATAATTACATTTTGTTCATGCATCATTTTCTTCACTTTCTCCAAAAATTCTTTAGATATAGCAATTTTAATTAATGCCTTTGTTTAGTAGACATCTGGTCTTTGGAAAAATGTGTTTTGTTTGTTTGTTTGCATAGGAAATTCTTCCTTGTTTCTCTGTATAGCTTATGATTTTATTGTTGAAACTATATATTTTGATCTAGCAATGTGGCAACTCTGAGAACCATATTCCTTCCCCTCATTCTCAGAATTTGCACTGGTTTTTTTTTTTTTACTGATTAGTATATATATATATATATATATATATATATATATATATATATATATTGAGTGCAAGTCTGTCATATAAGTTTAAGTCTTATCAGATTTGGGAGGGCCTGAATCTTTCATTGAGTGTATGTTGACACTTTCCAGTTTCACCTTTATATACAACTATTCTTTTTTAAAGTTCTAGTCTTCATAGTCTTGTTTCCAGGAAATAAAAGTGAAAGGGAAAAGGAAGAGTTTGTTTTTAAAATCCATTCCTTTTCATTGCGGATGCAGAGGAAGGGCTTGGGACACTTTAGGAAGGAGTTGCAACACAGTTGGAGTGGGGTAGCTATAATTGCCTTCCTATATGTGTGTACACCTGTAATAAGAGGATACCACAGATAACTAAGGTTCAGAAGGCAGAGTCCTTGTTGTCCATCTCAGCTTCCATAAGTGTTTTATAATCTGCTCCAGAAACTTGTGCATCACTACATTCCATGAGGCTGTCTGGAGTGAAGGAGGTAGCTAGCTAGCCATGGCTGAATTCATACCCCAAATTAACCTGAATCTGTTGTCTAAGCTAGCAGTTCTCAACCTTATGGGTCATAACCCCTCTGGTGTCAAACAATCCTTTCATAGGTGTCACTTAAGATAATAGGAAATTATATATTTACATTATAATTCATAACATTAGCAAAGTTACAGTTATGAAGTAGCAAAGAAAATAATTTTTTGGTTCTGGTCATCACAACATAAGAAACTGTATTAAGGGTCACAGCATTAGGAAGGTAGAGAACCACTGATCTAAACCTTTTCAAAGAAAATTGCCAGCCTTCCGTGAACTCCAGAGACTCAGATATTTAGGTCTTGCTGATTCTGTAGGTGCATTTATGATACAGAAAGAATGCTGTCTGAATTATCTATACCATATCACCTAAAACTTTTGAATCCATTAGTTTTATCTTTTTCTCTTACTAAATTTCTATAAATTTCTTTTTTCCTTTCAAATGTTTCATCTCTGAGTGATTCTCTACTCATTGGTCTTTTCTATATTACTTCATTTATAATTTTCAAAGTGTTAAAAAGATATAATGAATATAACATGTCAATGCTTCTGAGATATTGCATTCAATAAAGAAACACTTAAAGTAGATAGCCATTCAAAGAGGGAAAATTATAGCTAGGAATATCTTGCTTCACATATCCCTAGATTCTCAGATAAATTTTGATTAGGGAATTTTTATAACAGAACAATACAGAAGCAGAGGGAAATAGGTTCATTCTCACACAAGAGGTAGAATTTATGATCTTGGCTGTGAAGAAAACAAACAGCTTAAATTCTGAAGTGCAGGTGGCATACTTTACTGTCTTTGTCTAACATGTACACACAGACAGTAAAACTACATTAATCCAAACTACATTAATTTGGAATCTGCAAAAATTTCAGTCTTTCCAACTTAAATGTATGTTTATTACAGGGACACACACAAAGACACACATACACTCGTGTGTGTGTGTGTGTGTGTGTGTGTATTCAGCTATATAAACCAGACTAAGTGTAAAGATGAAAGGGATCCCAACTTTTGCTGAAGCTTTTGTATAGAAGGAACATGATGATCACAAGTGATTATGCATTCACGAGAGTCATTGTGGAATTCTGTTAGGACTAGAGTCCAAATTCTCACTACTTCTCCCCTGAGGTAATTAAACTGCTTTTATTTCAGCATTTTATTTAGCTCAGCTTGGGTTTTCCCTCCAAAGAACTGATGAATTAGTCTATCTGGACCAATTTGAATGGATTTGACTATTTGGACATGTGTGAATACACTATCCCATATGGTCAAATGATAAACTCATTTGTCAGGGTTTAGCCAGAAAAAAAAAAAACAAAAAACAACAACAACAACAACAAAAAAAAACACTACGGCCGCAACCACTAACAAAAACCATTGATTTCTCCTTTACTGTAGTATTTCAAATGATAAACATGTTTTTATAGGGCTGCCTTCACAATGGAGGTCTGTTTCTATACATGAGATTTTAAATGCATCTTATTTATTACAGGCGATGAATGCACTCCATTCCTAATGAGAAGTTGGCTACCCGACAGTTAGGGACTGAAGGACCAGGGCAACACAGTCTGTTGGTCTGTAATAGAAAATCAAACATTTCATTTCACAGTCATCAAGCACATGCAGGGCTGCCTTACTGGTTTACAAGCCTTTGTCGTTTAGGACGGAAAATTATTTCTTGCTTTATAAAAAACATTCTTCACATATACCTACTTTACATATAGAGGTGGTAGTTAGTAAAAATATATGACCCAAACTTGGAATAGATTTTCCAAAACTATAAACTACCTTTTTGGAAGGCATTTCCTTTCTCTTTCCCTCTCTTGAAAAGCTTCACTGCTTTTAGGACAGGAGATATTATTTCAGAATTCAAGATTTAAAGCATTTTCTTGGTCCCACAATGAAAGTAATAAAGCTTTTACTGTTTAAAAGAGGTGGTGTTAATATATTTAGTGAGAATTTCAACAACTTCGAAGTAGTTCAGTTTCTGTGGTGGAAGTGTGAGTGTCATGGTACATGGGTGCTATCAGGAATCTCTGTTATTTTCTCTGTTGATTCCTGTACCAGCAGCCATGCAGAGTTGCAGTTATTGCAAAGAAGGATTCACTGAAAAGAATAATGTACTGGTTTCTTTCTTAAAACAAATCTACTAGGACAAAAGTAAGAGGGAGAAACTGTAAAATAACATCAACACTCCCCGCTCAGGTTTGTCAAAAGGGAAGAGGATATAGAGATTTTTAGCTGCCAACAGGACTGGAGCTTCAAATCAGGGCTCCAGATGAGAAATGGGGTAGAAAATCAGATGTGCTAAAGCCTTTAGGACAATGCAGTGTTCATGCAGATGAGCTGTAGGGGAAGACTGCAAGATCTGCAGCAGTTTTCCTGCATCAGGTGAAAAGGAGTTCTCAAGAGTAGGGGATAAATAACAGGCAATGAATTCTGTGGAAGAACTTGGGTATCTACTGCAAAGATTCGGCCCTAGAAATTTCTCTTTCTGAAAATGAAGTTACTAGGCAAAAGTACAGTGTTTTGAATCTATTCATTTTGTTGCAATTTCCAAACAGAAATGCTTTTGGATCTAGGAAATAGGCAAGATGAAGTAGACACAAACAAGCTTTGACGGGGAAGTTTTCTATAGATTGAGTCACTTTGGTTAATGAAGAATTTAAATAATATTTTATCATTTTAACTTCAGCTTTTGTTTGGATTGGTTTATTTACTTTTGAAGTACTTCCAAGAAGCTAGAAAACATTATAAGGTATTTCTGGAGTAGGAATAATGAAGGAAATACTAATTCCAAAGGAGCTAGTTTAGAATTCCAAATGATCTGAGAATCTGAGAAGGTTTATTTGAATAACTTGCTTTCCGTTGGTAACAGAAGGTTACAGAGGTTGAGTAAGTGTTCCAATATTAAAAACTAGAAAATGTAGAGCCACGTTTAGCTGAGCACAAAATTTATCAGAGTTTGATTTCTATGTATTTTTAAAATAACACTGCAGGCATTATTATGCCTGAACATTTATATTCTGCTGCTAATTGAGTCTTCTTGATTCTTAAGAAACTCTTTCAGATCTCTGCCTCCCTTCTGCTCTGAAAGGCATCATTCACAAACTATAATGATTTAATACTACCAGAAACCTTGGCTTTTATGAACATCCTTAGTCTCCCTGTCTTTCAGAATTAAAATCTATAACTCTGATGGAGATGAAACCGTTGTTTTCAGATGACTTTTATCACCACAACTCCTTTCTTGTGGTTTTTATTGTCATATAATCACAGTTATTATTTAATCCAGTTTAATCAAAGTAGTCTGGATATGTTATCCTGGAATAATTTTTTATTTTATTATTAATATAGTAAGATTTAGGGTCATGCAGGAGACTAGGTGGATAAGCCTTTGCTGTATAAGACTCCCAACCTTATTTTGGCTCCATAAACTTATTTAAAGATGAGATGGGCAGCTGAGGATAGGGAACCTGAAATGACCCTATAACAATACTGACCAATATCTTGTATATCACCATAGAACCTTCATCCGGTGATGGATGGAGATAGAGACAGAGACCCACACTGGAGCACTGGACTGAGCTCCCAAGGTCCCAATGAGGAGCAGAAGGAGGGAGAACATGAGCAAAGAAGTCAGGACCACGAGGGGTGCACCCACCCATTGAGACAGTGGGGCTGATCTATTGGGAGCTCACCAAGGCCAGCTGGACTATGACTGAAAAAGCATGGGATAAAACCCGACTCTCTGAACATGGCGAACAATGAGGGCTGATGAGAAGCCAAGGACAATGGCACGGGGTTTTGATCCTACTTCATGTTCTGGCTTTGTGGGAGCCTAGCCAGTTTGGATGCTCACCTTCCTAGATATGGACGGAGGGGGGAGGACCTAGGACTTCCCACAGGGCAGGGAACCCCTGACTGCTTGTGGGACTGGAGAGGGAGGGAGAGAGGAGTGGGGGGAGGGAGAGAAGGGTGGGAGGAGGGGGAGGGGATTGGGAGGCTGGGAGGAGGCAGAAACTTTTTTTCCCTTTTTTTCAATAAAATAAAAAAAAAAGATAAGATGAGTGAGCCAGCTGCACAGAGTTACCTTCTGATTTTCACACTGCACACTCCATATATGCACGCATATACACATACAATAACAAAAATCAGGTCTTGTGTTTGGAGACATGGCTCAGAGACTAAGAGGTGTTCTTTGGAAGAACACAGGTTTTATTACCCAGCACTTACCTTGTGGGTCACAATCACCTGTAACTCCAGTTCTAGGGACTCTGTTGCCTTCTTCCGACTTCCTTGGGCACCAGACACTCAAAATACTGCAAGGCATAAACAACAAAGAAACAGTCATGCACATAATTTTTTAATTCAGGTTTTGACAAGAATTTACATGGAATTTATATATAAAACTTATTACTTTCAGATGCATTACTTGCCACAATTATCTTGCCTCATGTATCTTCTATGTAAAATCCAATATCGCATTTCTATTCCACCTTTATGTTGTTTCTGTTTCAATTTTAATCACCCTTTACATAGAATTTGTTCAAGCAGTAAATATTTTGTGAGTGCCTGCCATGTTGTCAACATTGTTCTAAGTGCTAAAGTTGGAGCAGGAATAGGACAGATAACATTTCTGATTTCAGAGCATTCCAATATTTATGCCTTGTTGCAGTTGGAAATGTAGTAAGAACTGTATTGATGCATTGCCTCACTGATTTATTCTCTTTGTTCATTAGATTATCTCTGGCTTCTCAGTATTTTGAACAATAAATGAGAGTAATTGAAAATGTAGTCCTTTCCTTTTCCAGGTCTCTAATAGGCGGGGAAGATATAGCCATGGTAGTGACTTGAAATTGTTGCCCAGTGTTCCAGTGAAATGGTCTCTGTGGACATCTTCAGGTTGCTTACCAATGTTACAGACCTCTATCCTTAGGGGTACATCATAAAAACAAAATTCCCTTTCTTTAGTTCATAACAATCAGCATATATATATATAGACATCATGCTTTGAAAATATGTTTAAGCAACAATTATGTCGAATTATTTTACCCAGATACACATTTCTCATACTTTAAGAATAGAAGTTTATTTAAAAGTCTAGTTGTTCTTCAACTTGCAATGGGATTATCTATGGATGAAATCATTGTAAGATGATAGCAGCCTATGTTGCAAATGTCTTCACCACACTAGAAGTGGGAGACGTAGGTGGACATTGTGAAGACATGATAAGATACATAATCATAAAAGTGAAATACCCCAAATCTGTTGCAACACAACAGACTAAAATGTCCGTTGCTCACTCTCATGATTTCACAGTGTATGGGGAGTCACAGCTTGTTATCACCGTATAGCATTAAGAGACAGTATTGTGTTGTGTATTGCTAGTCTGGAAAAGGATCATAATTTGAAGTAGGGGTTCTATTAGTTATGATATTTTAATTGATAAAATCATTTATTTAATCTATGTGTATGCATGCATGATATATGTGTATATGCCTCTCTGTGTGTATTTGTGTCTGTGTGTGAATATGGCATTCAGAAGTCAATGTTAGGTGTCTATATCTTGCCACCTTTTTTCTGAGACAAGTTCTCTTCCTGTATGTGGAGCTCATCCATCTGTATAGTCTGGCTGTCAAACAAGCCTCTGGATGCCACCTGTCTCCAACAGAAAAAAAAAAAACAAAAAAACAAAAAAAAGAGAGAAGAAAGACAGACTCTCAGGCATTAAAGATACAATAAGAATATAGATTCATTGGTCAAAGAAAATGTTAAATGCAACAAATTTTTAACCTAGAACATCCAAGAAATCTGAAACACCATGTAAAGACCAAACCTAAGAATAATAGGAACAGAAGAAGGAGAAGAATTCTGACTCAAAGGTACAGAAAATATGTTCATCAAAAATCATAGAAGAAAACTTTCCAACCTAAAGAAGTATATATGATTATGAAGGTAGAAGAAGTTTACAGAATATCAAATAGACTATACCAAAAAAGTCCCCTCACCATATAGTAATCAAAACACTAAACATACAGAATAAAGAAGGACTATTAAGAACTACAAAGGAAAAAGGCCAAGTAATATATAAATGCAGACCTATCAGAATTACACCCAACTTCTCAATGGAAACCATGAATGCAAACGGTCCTGTACAGATGTGCTGCAGACAGTAAGAGACCCTGGATGCAAGCCCAAAATACTTTACCCAGGAAAATTTTTAATCACTATCACTGGAGAAAGCAAGATATTCACGAAAAAAAAAAAAAAACAGATTTAAACAATACCTATCCAGAAATCCAGCTCTACAGAAAGTACTAGAAGGAAAAGTTCAATCTTAGGAAGCCAGGTGTATCAATAAAAACACAGGTAACAGATAATCTCACACCAGCAAACACAAAAGAAGAGAAGCACACAAACAATACCACAGAAAAATAACAGGAATTAACGATCACTGGTCATTAATATCTCCAAATATCAATGGACTAATTTCGCCTATAAAAAGATACAGGCTAACAAAGTGGATATGAAAATAGAAACCATCCTTCTGCTGTATACAGAAATTACTTCAGAGGAAAGAGTTAGAAAAAGATTTTCCAAAATCAAATGGATGTAAGAAACAAGCAGGTGTAGCTATTCTAATATCTAACAAAATAGATTTCAAACTAAAATCACTTAAACAAGATGGAGAAAGACACTTCATACTTATCAGAGAAAAAAAAATATCACGATGAAGTCTCAATCCTGAACAACTATGCCCAAACAAAAGAGCACCCAAATATGTGAAAGAAATATTACTAAAGCTTAAAACTCAAATCAAACCCTACACACTAATAGTAGAAGACTTTAACACCCAACTATGACCAATGGACAGGTCAGCCAGATGGAAACTTAACAGAAAAATGAGAACTAACAGATGTCATGACTCAAGAGGACTTAACAGACATCTATAGACTAGAAAAGAATATACCTTCTTCTCAGCACCTCACAGAACCTTTTCTTAAACTGACCACATACTCGGTAACAAGCCAAACCTCAACAGACAGAAAAAATTGTAATAAACCCCTGTATCTTATCGGATCACCATGGCTTAAAATTAGAAGACATTAATTGCAGAAAACCTACAAACTCGTGGAAATTTAACAGTACTCAGTTGGATCACAGCTGGGTCAAGAAAAAAATTAAAAAAAGAAATTAAAGACTTCCTAGAATTAAACAAAAATGAATGCACAACATACTCAAACCTATGGGGCACTATGAAAGCAGTGCTCAGAAAAAAATTCATAGCATTAAGTGCCTACATAAAGAAAGTGGAGAAATCTCAAACTAGTGACTTAATCACACAATTGTACGCTTTAGAATAAAAAGAAGCAAACTAACCCAAGAGGAATAAATACCAGGAAATAATCAAATTAAGGGCTGAAATCACTAAAATAGAAACAAAGAAAGCAATACAAAGAATCAGTGAGACAAAGAGCTGGTTCTTTGAGAAAATCAACAAGATAGACAAACATTTTTCTAAACTAATCAAAACACAGAGAGAGAACATTCAAATTAACAAAATCAGAATTAAAAGCGGGGACATAACAACACACACCAAGGAAATCCAGAGAATCCTAGGTAGTACTTCAGAAACTTATACTCCCAAAATGGAAATGGCATGAAATGGACAATTTTCTAGATAGCTACCACATACTGAAATTAAATCAAGACCAGATGAGTCATTTAAATAGACCTATAACCCATAAGTAAATATAAGTAGTCATCAAAAGTATCCCAACCAGAAAAAGCCAAGGGCAAGATGGCTCCAGCACAGAATTCTACCAGAATTTCAAAGAACTAATACTCTTCAAATGATACCACACAATAGAAAGAGAAAGAACAATGTCAAACTCTTTTTATGAGGATACAGTTAACCTCATACCCAAACCACACAAAGACTCAATAAAGAAAGAAAATTACAGACCAATCTTCCTCATAAATATTAATGTAAAATATATAATAAAATAAAACACAGTCCAAGAACACGTTTAAAAAAATCATCTACCATGATAAATTGGTTTCATCCAGAGATACAGGGATGGTTCAACATATGAAATACTATCAATGTAATTTATCATATAAATAACCTAAAAGAAAAAATTATATGATCATCTTAATAGATGCTGAAAAAGCATTCAACAAAATGCAACACCCATTCATGGTAAATGTATTGGAGAGATCCAAAAGACTCTAAGATATCATTTTACACCTGTCAAAATGGCTAAGATCTAAAACACTAAATGACAGCTTAACCTGGAAAGGGTGTGGAGTGGGAGTGCAACTTTGTGCATCCACCTTGGAAATCAGTATGGTGGTTTCTCAGAAAATTGGAAATCAAGCTACCTCGAGACCCAGCCATACCATTCTTGGGCATATACCCAAAGGATGCTCAATCAGACTACAAGCATGTTTGCTCACCTATATTCATAGCAACATTATTTGTAATAGCCAAAACCTAGAAACAACTTAGATGCCCCTCAAACAAAGGATGGATAAAGAAAATATGGTTACATTTATACAATGGAGTACTACTCAGCAGTTAAAAAAACAATGACATATTGAAGTTTGCATGCAAATGGATGGAACAAGAAGAAAACATCCTGAGTGAGGTAACCTAGACCCAGAAAGAATAGCATAATATTACTCAATCATAAATGGGTATTAAATATAAAGCAAAGGATAACAAGCCTATATTCCAGGAGCCCAGAGAAATTAGGTAACAATGAGAACCCTAGAAGAAACATACATGGATCCCCCTGGGAAGACAAGATCTCCTGAGAAAATTGGGAGTATGAGGTGGGAGAAGAAAGGAGGGTGGAAGGGGAAGAAGATGGAAAATAGAAGGGGGCAGAAGAACTTGAGGAAACAGGATAGTCAAGATGGGGGAAGGACAGAGAAGAAGAGCAAGGAAAGAGACAACTTGATTGTGGGAGTCATCAGGGGCTAGCGAGAAACCTGGCAGTAGGGAAATTCCCAGTAATCCACAATGATGACCCCAGCTAAGACCCTAAGCAATAGTGGAGAGGGTGCCTGAACTAGCCTTTCCTTGCAATCAGATTGATCACTACCTTAATTGTCATCATAGAACCTCCATCCAGCAACTGATGGAAGGAGATACAAAAATTCACAAGAAAGCACTGGGCTGAGATCCAAAAGTCAAGTCAAAGAGAGGGAATAGTGATAATATGAGCAAAGGGGTCAAGAACAGGATGGAGATACCCACTGAAACAGCTTAACTGAGCTAATGGAAGGTCACTGACCAGTGGGACTAGGGTTTATCACTAGTGCATGAACTGACATTTTGGACCCCATTCCCTTTGGAGGAATACCTTGACTAGCCTAGATATAGTGGGGGAGGGCCTTGGTCCTGCCTCAAAGTGATATGCTAGACTTTGTTGATTTCCCCATGGGAAGCCTTACCCCCTGAGAGGAGTGGATGGTGAGAGGGGTAGGGGGAATGTGGAGGGAGAAGAAGCAGGGGAGGGAGTGAGACTGGGATTGATATGTAAAATAAGAAAAAAAATCTTTTTTTAAAAAAAACAACTTAATTAAAGGAAAAAATGAAATACTGAACTCAATTACAAAATAAATAAATAAAAATACTTTTAGAGACCTATGTTTTTATGTCTTTTAAAGAAGTACCTAGGATACAAATTTAAATAAATAATTAGAGTGGTTTAATATTAGGTATTTATTTTGTTTTTTAATTCAGGTTTTAAAATAAGGTTGGAATGGTTCAGGGTTAGAAATTGGCTTATTAATCAGTCCACTTCCAAAGCTTTCAAATTTCCTTTGTTTCAAGGGACTTGGTATGACTGAAGCTGATACTTTTGGGTATTGTTTTCTCAGACCCCACATAAGACAGCCATTGTTATGTTTCAGCCCTCTCCTAAAGTCTCTATGTCACTTTCTATTCCTGCCAACAATGAGTAAGAGTTCCTGCTGCCTTTTACCTCTGCCAACATTTGATATTGTCTGTTATTTTGATTATTAGTCCTCTAGCTATCTTGCTCAAGTTTAAGTGTTTCAGAACTCTATCAATTTTAGTGGTTGTCATTAGCCATTTGAGGTAATAAATCTTTTTTGCTTTCTATATATTAATTTCTATTCTCAATATGATCCTCAAACTACCTAAAAGGAAGATCTGTGACTCACCTGATTTTTATTTGACTTTGGATGAGGCTTATAGTAATTGCTTGATGCTTAATTAACCATTTGAAAATATACTGGATACAAAATAAGAATGTGTGTGTGTGTGTGTGTGTGTGTGTGAGAGAGAGAGAGAGAGAGAGAGAGAGAGAGAGAGAGAGAGAGAGAGAGAGAGAGAGAGAGAGGGAGAGAGAGAATGAGAGAGAGTTCAACTATATTGTTGCAGGTTGAAGTTTGAAAATTTCAATTTGTCTTTCCTTCAGTTTTGGCATTTCTCTATATATTAAAAAGGGAAATAGAATGCCAGTAATCACTAAAAACTGAACTGGCAAGTCTCTAAGGGACTGCTAATTCAGATACAGGCTTTATTGTGTCTGTCGGTTAAATTCCTCCATGAACGTAGATTCAAAGTGACTAACCAACAGAAGAAAAAAGATGAAAGACACTGAGAAAAAGCCAGCATGTTTGCAGTTTCTCCCTACAAAATAATCAAATTCTATATGTGTAGGAATTGACTTTTATAAATTTAGTTGACATAATTGTTGCAAGTTAGAGTGTAGCTTGTTGGAGGAAAGCTGCTTGTTGGTTTATCACACCGAAACTGTATTAATTAAATCACTTCTTGGCCCATTAACTCTATTTTCTTATTGGCTAACTCTTACATCTTAATTTAACCCATTTCTCTTAGTCTGTGTGTCGCCATGTGGCAGTGGCTTACCAGGAAAGATTCGGCATGTCTGACTCTAGCGGTGCTCCATGGCTTCTCTCTGACTCCACCATTCTTTCTCCCAACATTCAGTTTAGTTTTCCCCTCCAAGCTGAGTTTTGCCCTGCTATAGGTCCAAAGCAGTTTCTTTATTCATTAATGGTAATCACAGAATACAGAGGGGAAATCCCAAATCAATAACTCATTAATTTACACTATTTATGAAAAGCTTATTACTATTATTACTATATATTAAGAAAATAAAAATTTAAGCAAATATCCCTATCCTCTATATCACAAACCACATGCTTCTGTAGATGTTCATCGTGTTTTGCAAACTCATATATTGAACTTTTAACTCCCAATGTAATAGTATTAAGACATGGAATTTTTCAAGAGACAAATCTAAAAGCAGTCTTGAGGTTAGGACCGTGCTGGTGACATTATAAAGAAAACAAAATTTCTCTCTACCCTGCTTCTGTTTTCTCTTGCCCAAACCCCATATAAGAAGGCCTCTATAAAACTGAGAAACAATCATGGAACTTGCATCATTATGCAATGGCTCCTCTGCATATAGTTATTTAGCTTGAGGTTTTATTGGACTCCTAACACTGGAAGTGGGGGTATCTCTCATTATTTTGCCTGTTCTTGGTACCCTAGTTCTCCTACTAGACTGCATCATCCAGCATTGATATGAAGGGTTGTGCCTAGTCTTATTTCTTCTTATTATGCCATCTTCCTTTGATATCCCTAGAAGGTCTGCTCTCTTCTAAAGGGAAGCAGAGGGGCAGTGAATCTGAGGGAAAGGGGAGGTGGGATGGATTTAGAGGAGAGGGGGGAAGATGTGGTCTGGATGTAATGTATGAGAGAAGAATAAAGAAATAAAAAGCTTCTGCCAATATATCAAGAAGAATGCTCACACAGAAATCAACTACACTGGCACCTTAATTTTGGATTTCTGGCAAAACAAGTTTGATGTTAAATTTCCTTAGCCTCCTATATTTGTTATGGCACTGAGAGCTGACTCTCACCATTTTTGAACTGACTCTGACCATTTTACCCATATTCTACTCTCCATAAAAATAGCATTTTTATCAATGAAGATTAGATTAAATATTTGCACAGAGAACTTCAGGTCAGGGACTACGTTTATAGTTTAGTGAGGAAAGTGCTTGTCCAGTACACTGGAAGTCCTGGGTAAAATTCTTAGCACCTCATGGAGCCAAACATGGTGGAACATGCCTGTGATTCTGAAAACAGAGACAGTGGATGCAAGAATTGCAAAATTTCAAGGTCATCCTCAGCCACACAGCAAGTTGGAGGCCAGCCTAGATTATGTGAGACTCTGTCTCCCCCAGTTTACTCCTAAGGTCCTGATAATTACATAGGAACTACATGATGGACTGAATTGAGCTCAGTTTACACTTGTGGTATTAACCTGCATCAGAGCTAGTTTGATGTATTAGTAAAGCCAAGGGGCTTATGTATGTTATGGTTTGAAGTACCCCTGTTTACAAACAACCATTCATCGAATACATGGGACAGTGACTCAAATGACAAAGAAACAAATGGTAAACCTCTCTCTATAAGGATTACTGAACAAGTGTCCCTGCAGGATGAGAAAAACAAAACACTAAACAGGAAGAAAGATTTGTATTTATCGGGATGAAGAGATACAGAGATAGAACACTGTAAATCAGAAGTAGCTAACACTTACATAAATGAAGAATTCCCAGGCCAAGCTAGATTTCTAGTCTCTGTTGAAAACTCAGATGGAGAAGCACTGGTACAGCTTTCCTAACATTGTCACTATCAAATTTGAAAGGGAATTTACTCTTTTTTGACACAATCCCAATGGTTTGCCATATCTCTCATACTCAGTGTGACTGTATTATGATATCTACCATACTCCCAACTCCCAGGAAACTTTCCTGTTTGTTAACCTTTGTCTAAGAGCTAAGAGGGTACAGTTAAGTACCTCTTCAACAGTGTGAAGACAGAAAACTCCTTCACAGTGAAATGTCAGAGACACATTTAGTCTGTAGTCATACCTCCCAGAATGCACTGGCTCATCTGATCTCAGAAGCTAAGAAGTGATCAGGCCTGGTTAGTATTTGGATATGAGAGGCAAATTGAATAAAGAATGAAGTAGTGACAGGAATAAAGAGCATGCAGGAAGGTGACCTTGTTTGCCTATGTGAAGTTAACATGGGTGAGATGCATCAAATTTTAGATGGCAAGGCTTTATTTTATGAAACCTTTCCAACTTGTTTTCCAAAATCCTCTATACGATTAATAAGATAACCTTATGATGCTGTTATTGCTATTACTTGCTTCCAATTCAGTACTTCATTTTCCAATTTATTCTAACAATTTCAAAATAATCTGCAATTGCCATTCTGAATAGTCACATTGTTCAGGATGATGTAGGTTAATAAAATTGTTTGTTGTCAGTCTCCTGCATTTATAATATCTTCTTGAATAATCCATTTTATCAGAGATACCAAATTTCAAATGTATTTTTACTTCTGAATTATACAAAACTGAGAAATACAAAGGGATGTAAGATTACAAAGACATAATATCATCAAAATATGATGACACACCCACCCAAATTTGTTTTAAGAAGTATCTTATTTTTGTTGTTTTGAAAAGAGAAAGAAATGGTTGCCGTGGTTCTTTTCTTCTTTAAGCCTGACAATCTCCTTGTGATGAACAAAGATTATTATTATTAGCTGACATAAGCACTTAATATAGTATCTGAACAAAGAAAATCCTCAGTAAATGTTGCCTTTCTTCTCCGACTTATTTGCTTCCTTCCTACAGCTTTGTTCCTATTATTTTATGTTGGGAAATAGAATTGCATGTGTATGAATAAAGACACTTCATTTACTCCCCTGATTTGTGTTATTTTCCAAAATTTACCTTAAGACTTGGGATTAATCAATCCACAAGAACTATGTCATTTTCATTGATGTTTGTAGTCTTTTTTATTTTCAGCTTATACTCATTTGTTAAGCTAGCATAGACTCAAATTTATGAGACTCTAGGTTGCCGTTTTTTTTTTTTTTGTTTTTTTTTTTAAGTCTAGACATCCTAGTACTTCTTCTTTCATCACGTAGTGGTGACCTCCCATTGATTTAGACGTTTAACATTTTAAAAAACAATGCATAAAAGACTGGGGAGATGGCTCAGAGGGTAAAATGACTACTGATCAAACATCAGAATCTGAGTTTAGATTTCCAGCACCCCAAATAAAAGTTGAACAACATAAAAGTGTACATCTGAAACCCAAAGAAAAACATATAGCTATCCTCCTGGTTATGGGAAGTAGATAAGATTGCCGGGCAAAAAATTGGGATCTTGGGGGTGGGGTGGGAAGGGGGTAAGGGGAGATGGGGAGAGAAAAGTGAGAAGGGGAGGATGGGGGGAACTTGGGGAAACAGGATGATTGGGATAAAGGAAGGTTGGATAGGGGAGCAGGGAAGCACATATCTTAATTAAGGGAGCCATCTTAGGGTTGGCAAGAGACATGGACCTAGACGGGCTCCCAGGTGCCCAGGGCGATATCCCCAGTTAGTTCCTGGGGCAGCTGAGGATAGGGAACCTGAAATGACCTTATCCTATAGCCATACTGATGATTATCTTGCATACACCATAGAACCTTCATCTGGCGATGGATGGATATAGAGACAGAGACCCACACTGAAGCACCGGACTGAGCTCCCAATGTCCCAATGAGGAGCAGAAGAAGGGAGAACATGAGCAAAGAAGTCAGAACCACAAGGGGTGCACCCACCCAAGGAGACAGTGGGGCTGATCTATTGGGAACTCACCAAGGCCAGCTGGACTGTGACTGAAAAAGCATGGGATAAAACCGGACTCTCTGAATATGGCAGACAATGAGGGCTGATGGGAAGCCAAGGACAATGGCACTAGGTTTTGATCCTACATCATGTTCTGGCTTTGTGGGAGCCTAGCCAGTTTGGATGTTCACCTTCCTAGACCAGGATGGAGGTGGAGGACTTTGGACTTTCCACAGGGCAGGGAACCCTGACTACTCTTCAGACTGGAGAGGGAGGGGGAGAGGAGTGGGGTGTGGGTCTGTCTCTATCTCCATCCATCGCCAAATGAAGGTTCTATGGTGATATGCAAGATATTCTTTAGTATGGCTATAGGATCAGGGCCATTTCAGGCTCTCTCTCCTCAGCTGCCCAAGAACATAGTTGGGGACATTTCTCTGGACCCCTGGGAACTCCTCTAGAGTCAAGGCTCTTGCCAACCCTAAAATGGCTCCCTTAATTATGATATATACTTCCCTGCTCCCATATCTATCCTTCCATTATCCCAACCATCCCATTCCACCAAGCTCTCCCCATCCTCCCCTGCTCACTTGTCTCTCCCCATCTCCCCTTTCCCCCATCCCACCCCACCCCCCAGTTCCCAATTTTTGCCCAGCAATCTTGTCTACTTCCAATATCCAGGAGGATAACTATATGTTTTTCTGTGGGTTCACCTTCTTATTTAGCTTCTCTAGGATCATGAATTATAGGCTCCTTCTCTTATATTCTTTTTATTATGCTTGCATCTGTAGTTCCTACTCATTTACCCCAATTTTCCATTTCCAGAATTCCCTCAGTTTTTTTTTTTTGCCTCTATTTCAGTTTTCACGTCATGAACTGTTTGCTTCACCTGTTTGATAGTTTCTTTTCGTGGTTTTCTTTAAGAGATTTATTGATTTCTTCCAAATTTTTGTTTGTTTTTTCCTCTATTTCTTTAAGGTAATTTTTCATTTCCTCTTTAAGGGTCTCTATCATCTTCATAAAGTTATATTTAAGGTAATTTTTTTTCCTGTTAATTCTGGGTTAGGATGTTCCTGTCTTCCTGTTGTATGACCATTGGGTTCTGGTGTTATGATGTTGATTTTTAAGTTATTAAATACATTTTTGCATTAATGTCTGCTCATCTCTTTTTACAATTTGTACAGTCAGTGGTTTTGCCACTTGGCCCAACCCTTGCAGTCAGTGTCTGTGTCTCAAAGTTCCTCTCTTGGACCAATTTTTGCAGTTGCTGTCTGTGTCTTAGGGAGCCATTCTTGGTCTGCCCTGTGCAGTGACCGTTTGTGTCTCAGGGGGCCACTGAGGTCTCTGGGAATGGGTGGGTGTGGGTGTAAAATGGGACTTGTAGCTTATAGGGTCTGATTGATGGGGCACATGGATCAGCCTATGGGTAGGAGATTTGCCTACTGGCTGGCTAGTGAAGAAGAGGCAGGTGGCAGAGGGGCCCAGTGTTTTGCCCTGGGACCTAGGTCTTAGAGACTGGGCTGCCCAGCTGTGGGGCTGGTCCCTCATCTTGTAGTCTGCTCTGTAGAGTCAGTCTGTACATCAGAGATCCTCTGAGGTCACAGGGGATAGATCGGTTTGAGTACAGAGTGGGACTTGTAGCTTACAGTTTGATTGATGAAGGCTTGGAGCAGCCCACTTGCAAGAGCCTTGCCTCCTGGGTGACTGGTGAAGCTAAAGCAGCTGGCGGTGGGGGCCTGGAGTTTTGCCCCAAGACCTAGTGCCTAGAGACTGGACTGTCCAGCTGGGGTACTGGTCACTCACCTCTTGGTCCACTCTGTGCCTTCAAAAGTAATATTATAAGCAACACCCTTTATTTATCCTTTGCACAGCTCAAGATAGTCATTGGCAGGAAAATGTGTAAACAAACAATATTATATGCACACAGTACAATATTACATATAATGAATTGTTGTAATACGAGCGGCAGGGCTACGTCCGGCCACCCGGCTAGCTTTACCCAAAATAATTACATGGAACCTGTATTCTTTTAAATACTGCCTGGCCCATTAGTTCCAGCCTCTTATTGGCTAACTCTCATATCTCGATTAACCCATTTTTAATAATCTGTGTAGCACCATGAGCTGATGGCTTACCAGGGAGATTCTTAACCTGCTTCCGTCTCAGACAGGAGAGGCATGGAGTCTGCCTGACTCAGCTTTCTTTCTCCCAGCATTCTGTTCTGTCTACTCCGCCTACCTAATTTTCTGTCCTATTAAAGGGCCAAGGCAGTCTCTTTATTTAACCAATGAAATCAACACAAAACAGAAGACTCTCCTGTATTACAATGAAAAAATAAAATTTGGACAAAGGTGTGCCAAATATTTGATTCAGTATGAAACTAGACAACACTAAACTATTTTATGAGAAAAATAATCAGAAGATTCTTTGTTTTGGTGGAACTTAGGATTAACTGGGAAGGGATATAATTGACTGTTTTAAGTGATAATAAAGTTAAATTTTTTCAAGTGATTTTGGAGTACATAGGACATTCAATAGCTACCATTTTTATATGCTATGGTAAATATAGTTTACTTAACAGAAAGAACAGAAAAATAAAAATGAGTTCCTGAAGTTTTCTAAGTGAAATATCCTGCGCATTGAAATTCACTTTGAAATGCATCAAAAAAGAAGTTGGATGGATGGATGGATGGATGGATGGATGGGTGGATGGATGGATGGATGGATGGTTAAATGGATGGAAAGACAGGTGGCTGGACAGACACGTGATAATGACACAATATTCATTAGCTGTCTCATCTAGGTGATGATCCATGGTTATTTACTTTCAGATCTTCTTTCTGTTAGAAAATAGTGTTCCCAATTTGAAAAAGATGCAGCAAATATCGGTGCTTATAGTCACAGCCTGGCTGAGTTCAGTGCCTGAAACCCACATGAGACTGAATAGAGACAGCCCACTCCACCACGTCATCTTCGGTCTTCTGCAATGCATCATGGCAAGCATGCAGCTGCCTGTCCCCATTGTGCACACACAAACATAAATTAATGAAAAAGCAGATGAATAAATAAAAATAGTGTTTATGGAAATTATGGGAACTTAAGTGGGCCTTGCAGCATAGAAAACATTTTTACTGGTCTAAGAAGAAAAAGGAAATCAAAGGTTACCATGGTAATCAGAAACTCACTGTATGGAAAGAAAAGGAATGGAAGGGTCATGGCAGAGTGGAGAGTTGGTATGCTTGAAGCAGAGGCAGTGTGTAAGTTTGCTTTAAAAATGAAACAAAGGGCTATAAATAGATTGATGTCATTGAATGGTCTTCGTCGAATAAACATTTGTTGTAAAGGAGGTCTTAGGAAAGATCACTCATCCTATAGTTATTTTCCTACAGGCTGTATCAGTGAGTGCCTGCAATTTATCTGCTTAGTCACATAGCTATTGCCACAATACAGGCACAAAGTGATAAAGACACACTAAAGGTAAAATTAATGGGAGTGCTTGTTTGTTAAGCTGTGAGTTCATGGTCACCACAATCAGTGCTGCATATCCCTTAATGAATTGTTTTGAGACTTTTCAGGACTGCTATGATGATTTCAGTTTAGAGCGAATTTCCATGCACCAATTACTACAATGTTTCTTTGGTTAATATGAGGCAAAGTAACTTGTATATAAGTGCTTGACTACAAAAAGTAAGAAAGAAGATCTAGAAGCTTAGTACTCTAATTCTTCTCACAAGACCCTGTTCTAAACCATATGAAGCAAAAAAGCATTGGAACTTTAGTCTCGAGAGATTGATTATTGCAATAATAGAGGATCAAGAAGAGCCTAGTAACTGTGCAGAGCTGTTAGGACTTAAAGTTAGATCTGTGAGCATGTGTTTCAGTAAACTAGCTATCTCAACACTCTGGTATAGGCCACGAGACAAAAGGAGCAAGTGAACTGTGAAATGACTGGAGCACATTTAAAAGGCTTATAAAGAGGCCAGGGTGGAAGTAGTACAAAGAGATTTAACTATCTAGGAAGAGACTAATAGCATTAAGTAGAAGGGAGAAGACTGGTAGATTTTTACAGTTTTAAAATATGATTACATTTTGACCTACTAAGATGAGCATACTAAATAACATATGTCTGCATAACGACAAATACCCTGAAGAGGCTGAGCATGGCAGTACAAGCCTGTAAATCCCCACACTAAGGTAACAGAGGAAGGAAGATTGCTGTGAGTTTGAAGACAGCCTGGTTTACATGGGAGGATTCTCAAAAACATGTACTGTAAAAACTGTTATGTTTTCCTTGCAGCCAGAAGGATGATCAAATAAGGCAAGAAAAGGATAAAGGGTCTGCGGGATGTATTAGTTGGTCAAACTGCTTGCTGTGAAAGTCTTATAACCTGAATTTAATTTCTGGAACCCATGTTTTAAAAAAAGCAAAAAACTGAATAAAAAGATGCACTGGTGCACATATTTCATTCAGGTACTCCTAAACCAAGATGAAATACATAGAAAGCATTGCACTGAAGTTCAAGTAGTCATAGAAACAAGAGAGACCCCGCCTCAGCCATTTGCAAAGATAGAACCAGCTCTCAAAAGTTGTTCTTTGACACCTACACATACATTATAGCATGTGTACATTCCATGCCCACTAAATGAACAAACAAGTAATTTGAAAATGATATTTAGTTTAAAAAGTAGCTGTTAAAAAGATCAGATGTAGGACAAGAGGCCATATTTGGATGCATCTAACATTAAAATAATAGAAGTGTTGATAATAAAAAATTAGAGAAAGAACCATATTAAAAACATTAAAAATTAACAAGAAAATATTCTGTAGCAAGGGTCACTAAAAAGGAAAATAAGATTAAAATAAGCATTCAAGTCCTTGAAAGAAAAAAATTAGAGTATTCTGCGTATGATGCTTGCTGGCTTCTAAATTGCCTTGCTGATTCTTTGGTTTCTTATTGGAAAGAGCTGGGAGTGTGTATTGGCATCAGCAAAGGAATATCCGACTTAATGAAGATGAAAAGAAAAATTAGCACATCTGGAGTGAATGGAGAGACAAAGGGCCAACTTCTGGGGCTCACTGGCTGGAGTTATGAAACTGTGTCAGTGTGGATGGATGATGCTCCCAGGCTCCTGGTGCTTAGGCCTAATGAAAAGATCAATTCATCAAGCCGCAGACAAAACCAAACATGCATAGGAGAGGACCCCTGTGCAGGGCCAGGACGAAGACAGACTCTGTCCAAGACACTTTAGAGATTCATGCTTTTGGAAAACAGTAACATTTTTTTTTTCCTGGCAACTTGGAAATTCTGCACGTATGTTGGAAAGGCTCAGAATGTATTTGATTTGCTCTGAAGCAGGTGTAATGCATTCACAACAACGAGGCCGTCTATTGAAAGCCAAGAGAAGTGAGAGAAAAAATTCTTGAAGCAAATGAATACTACTTTTGGCAAGCAACCCTTCCTGGTTTCATCTGTAGTTCCAGCTGAGCAGCAATTTGGGCATGCATGTGATTTGACCTGCCATAGAAACTAACTCAGAAAGCTTTAAGTGTCACAGTTTGCCTTACAACTTGTATGTTAATTTCAGTCACTGTTTGGAGGATATTCAATTTGGAAACTGAAAAGGAAATTAAAAAGGATTTAAAATTTAAAAGTTCAAGGGTTTTTAAAGGTTTTTAAGTATACATTAACTATATAGAATAACAAGTTTTATTATGATGTATTCACACCCTGCTATCCTTTCTTGTCCCTCTCTTAGTCCTATTCAGCTTTCAGTGAATTTGTGTATGTTCCAACTATGCTTATTTGACTCTGGTCAGAATAAAAGTACATAAATCTCATATAGAATATTTAATTGTTTTCTTTCTAAAAATAAAATACAATGCAAATAGAAAAGGACAGAATATGCAAATAAAAGATTTAAAGATTCAAGGATTTTGGAAGTCCAAAATAAAAACTATCAAATCTAACAAGTACATCTAGAAACAGCACAGTCATGAAATCAATATAAATAAATAAATATTATCTGTGATATTTATCAAAGCATTAAGTTGGAAAAACATGTTAATTCTGAACAGTGACTTGTTTTCAGCATGTATGTTCCAACTATGCATGTTTGCCTCTGGTCAGAATTTAAAGTACATGAACCTCATTTAGAATATTTAAATGTTATTTAGATTAAATATTATATTAATCTAAATAGCTAAAGTATGCATAACTTCTATCATTTTACAATATAGTATATTTAGCAAATATAACATCTGATGTTTTATACTGATGACATGGTAAAGGAAAAAGTTCCTTTGCATTCATACACAGTACTTGCATATTACAGTGATTTCCAGCGGAGGAGCTTCAAGCCATCTGGGGTATATTCCTGGGAAGACTGTTTCTTTCTGTGTTTCATTATGATATATTCATACATGTACATCTAAATTAGTAAGAGACCTACTCTTTTTTTTTTATTGAGAAAAGGAAAAAAAACGTTTCCCCCTCCTCCCAGCCTCCCATTTCCCTCCCCCTCCTCCCACCCTTCTCCCCCTCCCTCTCCAGTCTGAAGAGTAGTCAGGGTTCCCTGCCCTGTGGAAAGTCCAAAGTCCTCCACCTCCATCCTGGTCTAGGAAGGTGAACATCCAAACTGGCTAGGCTCCCACAAAGCCAGAACATGAAGTAGGATCAAAACCCCATGCCATTGTCCTTGGCTTCTCATCAGCCCTCATTGTTCGCCATGTTCAGAGAGTCTGGTTTTATCCCATGCTTTTTCAGTCATAGTCCAGATGGCCTCGGTGATCTCCCAATAGATCAGCCCCACTGTCTCAGTGGGCGGGTGCACCCCTCGTGGTCCTGACTTCCTTGCTCATCTTCTCCCTCCTTCCGCTCCTCATTGGGACCTTGGGAGCTCAAAATTGCCGGGGAGAAAAGTGGGATCTTGGGGGTGGGGTGGGTTGGGGGTAAGGGGAGATGGGGAGAGAAAAGTGAGAAGGGGAGGATGGGGGGATCTTGGGGAAACAGGATGATTGGGATAAAGGAAGGTTGGATAGGAGAGCACGGAAGCACAATTCTTAGTTAAGGGACCCACCTTAGGGCTGGCAAGAGACTTGAACCTAGAGTGGCTCCCAGGAGCCCAAGGCGATGTCCCCAGTTAGTTCCTTGGGCAGATGAGGATAGGGAACCTGAAACGACCCTATCCTATAGCAATACTGTCGAATATCTTGCATATCACCATAGAACCTTCATCTGGTGATGGATGGAGATAGAGACAGAGACTCACACTGGAGCACTGGACTGAGCTCCTGAGCCGTACTCTTAATAGGAACGAAAATCCTTTGTCTTGACTTCCAGTACACTGATGCATTTAAAAAAAATAGTCTAAGAATTTATTAGAGAGAAACAGTAGGGAGCTTAAATGATCCTTATGACCACAGTAGAGCTCATTTAATCAAGAAAAAATACGTATAATTAGCCTTAGCTATAAAGTTAACCTGGAATTGAAAACAGAAAAGAGTTGGCACTGAGAGTTGAAACACATAATTAAGAAACTGAAAGCTGTTCCCAAACACAGACGAACCTTTCTCAAAACACTCTTTTTATGTATTAATATTAGAAAAGAAAAAAAATTGTTAAGCACCAAGAACTGTATAAGAATGCAGGTTTAAAGAACCTGGAGGAAATGCATAAAGAGCTGCTAATATGCAATAGCATGTTAAACAAGTTGTAAGAAAAATGGAATGCAATGTGGAGCAGGGCTTCAGAGAATGATTGGCTCCTTATGCTTGGTTTGAAGTTAATATTGGACTGATCAGTTTCATTTTGAAAGCTATTTTGTGGAACCCTGAGCATAAAAAAGGTTTGGCCAATGTGTCGATGTTCCACGTTTTCTTCATCCATTCTTCAGTTGAGGGGCATCTAGGTTGTTTCCAGGTTCTGGCTATTACAAATAATACTGCTATGAACATAGTTGAACAAATGCTTTTGTCATATGATAGGGCATCTCTTGGGTATATTCCCAAGAGTGGAATTGCTGGATCCTGAAGTAGGTTGATTCTCAGTTTTCTGAGAAACCGCCACACTGATTTCCAAAGTGGTTGCACAAGTTTGCATTCCCACCAGCAATGGATGAGTGTTCTCCTTGCTCCACAACCTCTCCAGCATAAGTTATAATTAGTGTTTTTGATCTTAACCATTCTGATAGATGTAAGATGGTATCTCAAAGTTGTTTTGATTTTCATTTTCCTGATAGCTAAGGATGAAGAATATTTCCTTATTATCTTTTGGCCATTTGCAATTACTCTGATGAGAATTGTCTGTTTAGTTTAATACACCACTTTTTGATTGGGTTATTTAGAATTTTAATGTCTAATTTCTTGAGTTCTTTATATATTTTAGAGATTCGTCCTTTTTGTGATGTGGGGTTGGTGAAGATTTTTTTTTTTCATTCAGTAGGCTGCCTTTTATACATTAGAGTACTACTCAGTAGTAAAAAATAATGACAACTTGAATTTTGCATGCAAATGGATGGAATTAGAAAACATTATTCTGAGTGAGGAATCCCAGATCCCCCCCACAAAAAAAAAACAAAAATGGTATGTACTCACTCATAAGTGGATACTAGTCATAAACAAAGGTCTCTGGTTCAGAATCCTAAAGAAATTAAATAATAAGATGAACCCAAAGAAAAACATATATAGACCCACCTGGAAATTGGAATCATAAAAAGTTTGGGAGCAGAGGGAATGGGAGTAGAAAAGGGGAGAAGGGAGGTTGAGGAGAACTTGAGCGAATGGGATGGTTGAGATGGAAGAAGGACGGATATGAGAGCAAGGAAAGAGATACCTTGATTGAGGGAGGCATTATAGAGTTAGCAAGAAACCTGGCTCTAGAAAAATGCCCAAGAACCCACAGGGATGAACCCAGCTGAGACCCTAAGCAATAGAGGAGAGGGTCTCTGAACTGACCTTACCCTATAGTCAGACTGATGATTATCCTAAATATCACCATAGAACCTTCGTCCAACAACAGATGGGAACAAAGGCAATGACCCACATTGGAGCACTGGACAGAGTTTCCAAGATTCAGTTGAAGAGTGGAGGGAGTGAAAGTATCAGAAAGGAATTCAAGGTCATCCACTGAGACAGTTTGCTTGAGCTCATGGTAGCTCACCAACTCTAACTGGACTGGGAGTGAACAGGCATGGGAACAACCAAGCCCCTCTGAAGGGGGTTGACAGCTGGGGAAGACTGAGGGGCCACCGATAGTGACACTGGGATGTGTCTCTATTGCATATACTGGCTTCATAGGATCCTATTCTCTTTGGATGAAAACCTTGCTCAACCTAGACGTAGTAGGGAGGGCCTTGGACTTTCCACAGGGCAGGGTTCATGGCACTCCCTTAGGGTTGGAGGGGTGGGGGAGAGGGTCTGTGGAGGGAGAGAGAGGGGACTGGGGGGAGGGGGTAGAGTGGGAATTTGGATTGGTATTTTTTAAGTATTAAAAAAGGAAAAAGAAATTAAGTTTGTGATTCATGAAGAAAAAGAAAGGTTTGACCAACCAAATGTCTAGAGACATATGTATGAGAACAATGCTTTATGTTTTCTACAATAGGAGCATTTGTTTATTAATAATGGCTCTCTTTCTCTTTCACTTTTATAGACGTGAAACCAAGGGAGAATTATAGCTTTAGACATGGATATATGGAACATGAGATAATTTGAAAAATCCTGACTCTCATGCCAATCAGTTTGTGACCTGAGGCATAAGTTTGGTTATCCTTATCTTAATAAACATAATAATAAGTGTTATTATTGGTCCCAAAATGTAGTGATGTTTAAAACTGCTTAGTTATGAAAAGAATTATTGCTTCAGTGTTCAGGAAAGTAGGTAACACCTGCAACATTTTTATCTATATTTCTCCAGGGAAGTACAGAAACAGAAAATGTGATATTATACTGATAAATAAGTAAAGTTTATGCCCTTGAACATATAATTAGAACATGTTTGTGCTGAGAACAAATTTGGGGCCAAAAGCCTGCCAAGTTTGATATATCCCAGATGTTGAAACAGAAGAAATCACTCAGAGATTTATAACAGTTTTCTAAAGCAAGTTGGACGAGCACTAACAATATTGTTTTCTGGTTATGTTAGTTGTTGTCCTCCTCCTCTTCCTAAATAATGGAATGCCATATTTGATTGGTGAAATGTGTAGAAATATCTGCTTTCTCATTCTGCTGCTGGTTAAATAGTTGGTTCAATTCTTGGAGCTGATGCAAGAACACCCATTTCTGATTATAAGTTAGTTGTAGGCAGTCATATTTATTAGTATTACAAGATAGATTTTGAATCCTATCTCACTTCTCATGCACATTTCTCAACTGCTTCATATAGTCTATAAAAATATGATCAGGATTGTAGTTTTTGAGATTCAATTAGTTAATTGTCTGTTCCTGTGATAAAATATGACCAAGAAAACTTTAGACAAAGAGTTAAGCATAAGGTTCCAGAGGGTTAAGATTTATTTAGAGGAACGTGGTAATAAGTGGTAGACACGGCAGCAGGTACAGGGAGTTGAGAGCTCACATCTTTAACAACAAACACAAAACAGACAGAGCAAACTGGAAATATTCCTACACTTTTATTTCTCAAAGGTGGTCCCAGTTACATGTTTTTTCCAGCAAGGATGCATCACCTAAACCTCCCTGCACCACCAACTGAAGCCCAGGGTTTCAAATACATGAGCCTATGGGGGACTCTGCAAGATTTTCTTACTGAGATAGATGCCAGGGATCTCCAATAAAGTTTCCAGTCCTTGATTCTTACTAGAAGTTTCCTAGTCATTCACATAATTACACTAGTCATACAAGACGATACAAGCTCATGCTAACAGCCAAGGTTTAAAGTCTCACTGATTTACCCGGGGCAAGCCAATTACCCCCTACCTTAGGGTTTTTATTACTTTGAAGAATAACCATGCCATGGCTACTCTTATAACGAAAAAATTTAATTTAGGGGACTTGCCTATAGTTTCAGAGTTTCAGTGCCTTATCTTCATGATGGGGATATACTGTGGGTATACAGGCAGACATAGTGCTGGAGCTGAGAATGCTACATATTGCAGGCAACAGTAAATCAATTGAAAGTCACACTGAGGGACGCTTGAGCAAAAGAGACCTAAAAGCCCACTCCCACAGTGATATACTTCCTCCAACCAGGCCATACTTCCTAATAGTGCAACTCCCTTTGGAGGCCACTATCATTCAAACCATCACACCTACCATAGACTTCAACTTCCCTCATAGTAAAATAAAGAATACAAATAGCTGCACCAAGTAATCATCTCCACAAGCTTTTTTATAGCCTTTTGTGTGTGTGTGTGTGTGTGTGTGTGTGTGTGTGTGTGTGTGTGTGTCTTTATGTTTTTGTGCCTAAAAGTTTGGAGTTTCTTTGGAGATTATAACATTTCTCAGCATTTCTTCCTCCTTCCTCCCTCTAAAACCCCAACTCAACTTTCTCTACTCTCCTTCAAAATTCATGGTCTCTTTTTTCATTAATTGTTATTACATGCATATATATGTGCATATGTGTATATTCCTAAATATACTGTTCAGTCTGTATGTTTCTTGTATATGTGTCTTCAGGGTTGACTGTTTGGCACTAGACAATCTGTTGTTGTGCTCTTCTCTTCCCTGAGGAGGACCACCTTCTCCCACTGTCAGCTTTCCTATACTTCTTTGTGCACAGTTGAAGCCTCATGGGCTTTTCCCCATCTACTTTGCAATATCCATTAGCATCATCCTTGTTCATCTCATGTTCAGAAAGTCTTGTTTGTGTGACTTTATATGTGTGGCTTCTGACATTACTAGGAGATACAATCTCACCTTTAATAACTTGGATATTAAAATTTATTTTCTATGTTTGAGAAATAGCTAAAATATTTTTAAATGACTGCTTCATTCCTTTCAATAGATATGAAAGTACTGTTATTAAAGATGTGAAATTACATAATTCACATTTGACAAGCTTGCTACAAGTTAGTATCATTCATCTCATCCTCTTGTGGGTATAATTAGTTTTCTATTGCTGCTGCCACAAATTACAACAATCTTAGAATGTTCTGTAAATCAGACACATAAAATAAGTTTCATGGATCTAAAATCAGAAGGCACAGTTACATCTTTTTTCCAAAAGAGCTGAAGGAGAATCTATTTTTCCTTCACTTTTTCCAGCTTGTACACACTGTCTATATTTCTTTGCTCACATTCCCTCCCTCCATTGCTTCTTTCAACTTCTATTTCTTTAAAGACAGAGTCTCACTACATAGTTCCGGACGGCCTCAAACTCTCAGAAATCTGCTTGCCTCTCTTTCCCAATTGCTTGAATCAAAGTTGTGCACCACCATGCCTAGTTTTGCTTCTTTATCTTTTAAAAACACTTGCAGAAGCTAGACCTAAGGTCCTGGGTTTGTTCCTTGAGCTCATTACATGTGAAGCATGGTAGTGCAAGACTGTAATCTCAGCCCTTGGAAGCTGGAGGCAGGAAGATCAGAAATTCAAAGTCATCCCTCCCTACAATGTAAGTTCAAGGCCAGCCTTGCCTATATGAGAGCCTATTTCAAAAATATATCAAACATATAGGTTACCTATGCTCTAGTGGATGCCCCACACCTATAAACCTATTGGCAGAACTAAGTGGACTCAGTGGCTTAAAAAATATCACATTAAAATTGGAATTGGAAGAGCAAAATGGTAATACAGGTATAACAGAAGTTGGAGGAGAGGAAGTGAGGAGTAGATTTGAGCTAAATACATTGTATAATGTAGGAAATTCTTAAACAAGAAAGAAAAGAATTTAAAAACTTATCAACCAACAAATAAAACCTTTACATTTGCCTTAGAGCTACATTCATCTCAAATAATTTCCTTTCAAATTTATCTCTTTAACCACATTTCCAAAGCCACCATTGCCACAGAGGCTAATGCAAGTGCAGGTTCAGATACTAAACATGTAAGATGCCCACATATTTGCAGATCATCTGGACTCAAGATCACTAGTCATAACTTTTTTTTATTCTTCATGACAGTGCTTCTCTATGTATCCCTGACTGTATTTGAACTCACTCTGTAGACCAGGTGGGTGCCTCTGCCACCCAAGGGTTGGGAGTAAAGGTGTGCATCACCACGCCCAACTACTAGTCAGAATCTTATTGTTTGCAACAGTATCGCATATTTGAGATAGAAATTCCCACATTACTTTCGAAGTCTTCAGTCTAATGAAAAATAATCTTACAGCTGACTCTTTAGTTAAGTTGAGGGCTGTAGTCAACACGGGCTTATTCTATTGTATACTATTTTGACCCTTTTTTAGGGTTAATGAAAATAACTTAAAAGATGTTAGGAATGGTGTATGTTTTAGCTGCCAGAAGGATTAGCTAGATCCATTCTACTTATTCAAGTACAAAAGGTCATAGGCTAGGGAAGAAGTGGTTATAACATAAAACTCTAAGCTTTTACAGGGTCGTTAGAATATGCAAATCCAGTAATTGAAGAAATGGGGTTATCAAACTTAGAAGGTTAAGAGAATAGACTCAAATGAGCTATAATGTCAACAAAACCATAACTCCTGCATTTAGAAGAGTACCACTTGTCCTTTGAAACACTTATTTTTCTGAGAAATTGAACTATTTCTGTTTTGATGTAATTGCAAGATGTTTCTGTGAATTCAAATAAACTACAAATCATGGTCCTATTCTTGCAGAGATTGCAGCATGGCCATTAACACCAAAACAAAAACAAATGAATCAGTAGAGGGAAAGTAAATAAAATTCCTGCGTGGTCAAATCAACATGAGTAATTGCTTCAGAGAAGAGATAGAAGATCTTGCAGTGGACTGTCTGGAAAAGGTAGTATGGTGGAAGGACGCAATCTGAATTTGGAGTCAGTCATGCAAGCTTCAAAAACATTGACAGCCTTAGATTCAGTAAATCAACAAATAAGAATCTAGCCAAAGCAATTTTAAAAGCAGGAAGCTGTATCATAAGGCACCTTAATATAATGACAAACAAACACTGACTGTTTCCCAAATAGGTTACACGAATTATGATAGGATAGTGGACGTTGTTGCCATCAATGACTCTTTCATTGACCTCAACTACATGGTCTATATGTTCCAGTATGACTCCACCCACAGCAACTTCAAAGGCACAGTTAAGGCTGAGAATGGGAAGCTTGTCATCAACAGGAAGGCCATCACTATCTTCCAGGAGCGAGATCCCGCCAACATCAAATTGGGTGATGCCGGCACCGAGTATGTTGTGCAGTTGACTGGTGTCTTCACCACCATGGAGAAGGCTGGGGCCCACTTGGAGGCTGGGGCCAAACGGGTCATCATCTCAGCCCCTTCTGCGGATGCCCCCATGTTTATGATGGGTGTGAAACATGACAAGTATGACAATTCCCTCAAGATTGTCAGCAATGCTTCCTGAACCACCAACTGCTTAGCCCCCTTGGCCAAGGTCATCCATGACAACTTTGGCTTCGTGGAAGGACTCATGACTGTGGATGGCCCCTCTGGGAAGCTGTGGCAAGACAGCCGTGGCGCTGCCCAGAGCATCATCCCTGAATCCACTGGCGCTCCCAAGGCTGTGGGCAAAGTCATTCCAGAGCTGAACGGGAAGCTCACGGGCATGGCCTTCCATGTTCCTACTCCCGGTGTGTCTGTCATGGATCTGACATGCCGCCTGGAGAAAGCTGCCAAGTATGACGACATCAAGAAGGTGGTAAAGCAGGCATCCGAGGGCCCACTAAAGGCCATCCTGGGCTACACTGAGGACCAGGTTGTTTCTTGTGACTTTTAACAGAGACTCCCACTTTTCCACCTTCGATGCTAGGGCTGGCATTGTTCTCAATGACAACTTTGTAAAACTCATTTCCTGGTATGACAATGAATTCGGCTACAGCAACAGAGTGGTGGACCTCATGGCCTACATGGCTTCCAAGGAGTAAGAAGCCCACCCTGGACCACCCATCCCAGCAAGGGCACAGCAAGAGAGAGGCCCTCTGGCTGCTGAGCAATCCCTGTCCTACCTCAACCTTGACACTGAGCATCTCCCTCACAGTTTCCATCCCAGACCCCCGGATAGCAGGAGGGGGCTTAGGGATCCCTACTCTCTTTAATACCATCAATAAAGTTCATTGCACCCCTCTAAAAAAAGAATGAAGAAGTATTGGAGAGGCAGGAAAGATGGAAGATCAAAGTGGGTTTTGTTGTTATTTGTTTTGCTTTGTTTCTTCTTATTTTTAATAAAGAAAACAAACTATTTTTTTCTTATACATACCAATCCAAGTTTCCACTCCCTCCCCTCCTCCCATTCAATCTACATACCCTCCTACCTACCCCTATCCAATCCTCATAGAGGGTAAGGTGCATTGCTTTGTAGAAGGTCTGAGGCCCTCCCTACTATATCTAGGCTGAGTTAAGGAAGGAATCTATCTAAAGAGAATAGGTTCTCAAAAAGCCAGTATATGCAGTAGGGATAACTCCTGGTGCCACTGCCTGTGGCTCTTTAGTCTGCCTCAACGATGCAACTGTCAACCACATTCAGAGGGATTCGTTTGGTCCTATGTTTGTTTCTTCCCAGTCCAGCTGGTGTTGGTGAGCTCCCATTAGCTTAGGTAGATTGTTTCAGTGAGGGTCCTATCATTGTCTTGACCTCTTTGCTCATATTCTCCCTCCTCCCACTCTTCAACTGAACTTTGAGCGCTCAGTCCAGTGCTCTGATGTGGGTCTCTGCCTCTGTTTCCGTCAGTTACTAGATGAAAGTTCTATAGTAATATATAAGATATTCATCAGTCTGACTACAGGGCAAGTCAAGATCAGGCTTCCCTCTCCTCTATTGCTTAGGCTTTTAGCTGGGGTCATCCTTGTGAATTCCTGGGACTTTCTGTAGAGCTAGGTTTCTGATAACCCAATAATGGCTCCCTCAATCAAGATATCTCTTTTCTTACTCTCATCTCTGTCCTTCCTCCTTCTGAACTATTCCATTCCCTCATGTTCTCCTTACCTCTCCCCTTCATCCCTCCTCTTCCCCTTCTACCCTCCCTTCTGCCCACACCCCTATGCTACCAATGTTGTCAGGTGATCTTGTCTGTTTTCACTTTCCAGGTAGATCTATATGATTTTTTCTTGGGGTTCACCTTATGACTTAGCTTCTCTAGGATCATGTACTATAGGCTCAATGTCCTTTGTTTTATAGCTAGTATCCACTTATGAGTGACTACATACTGTACTTCTTTTTTGGGTCTGGGGTACCTCACTCAGGATAGTGTTTTCTAATTCCATCCATTTGCATGCAAAATTCAAGATGTCGTTGTTTTTTTACCACTGAGTAGTACTCTAATGTGTAAATGTGCTGCATTTTCTTTATCCGTTCTCTTGGTTGAGGGGCATTTAGGTTGTTTCCAGGTTCTGGCTATTACAAATAATGCTGCTATGAACATGGCTGAACAAATGCCCTTATACTATGATTGAGATTCTTTTGGATATATGCCAAAGAGTGGTATTGCTGCATCCAATTTTCTGAGAAACCACCATACTGATTTCCAAAATGGTTGTTTTGAATTTTTAAGAACTTTTCTGGGGGTGGTGCTGCAAGGGTGAAGGCAGATTTGGAGGGAATGGGAAATGAGAAGAATTGAGGCACATAATTGATGTGAAATTCCCAAAGAATTAATAAAGAAATTATGTTAATAAAAGAATTTCACACAAGATATTTTGATCTTTCCCTCACTTAATCTCTCCTATATCCTCCCTGAACTCCCTACCTATCCCTCTTCAGGACCTTTCTCTTTTAAAAGAAAAACAAATACACAACAAGGCCATCTACTCCAGAGCAAGAGACTTGCCCTGGAGTATGATTGATCAACTCCTTTAAAGAAAACTCATCTTTTGTCTCCCAGCAGGTATCAATTGTAAATAGCTTCTGGGCTAGGGGTGGGTCTTTGTGCCCACTTGCTCTCCTCCACACTGGAAATTTGTCTGGCTTCAGTTTATGAAGGCCTGGTGCATGTTGTCATAGTCTCTGAGTTTGTCTGTGCATCAGCACTGCTGTGTCTGGAAAATGCTCTTTGCTTGATAATATCCACTGCTACTATTCGTACAATTGTTTTCCACCTTTTCTTCTGCATGTACCTCTGAGCTACAGAAGAGAAGTTGTGTGAGATAGATAGTTCGTTAAAAGTAGAGTATGCTGAAGCCTCTTCTCTGCACATTGACTGGCTATAGATGGGGTTTCTGTGTTAATTAGCATTTATCGTAAAAACTTTTTGGTAAGAACAATATGTCATTATGAGTCTCTCTCTCTCTCTCTCTCTCTCTTTTTTTTTTTTTTTTTTTTTGCTATGTTCATCTAGCTGGGTAATAGCAATAGATTTTCCTTTAGTACTACTGACCTACCTAACTTCCAGTTTTTAGCCTTATTGATAATATCGGAAGAGGTTCTCTCTCACGAAGTGGGTTTTAAATCCAACCAAAGGGTGGTTGTGAGTCACTCATTTGCAGTAAGTCAATTAATGGAGCCAAATTAATAGTGAAAACAAGACAAGGGAGATTTATTCAACATAGGCACATTGAGAAGAGGACAAACTAGTTTGTCTTCCTGGTACTGCCTCAAGGGTAAGGTTTAAATAGAAAACAAGAGATATGCATAACTAAGCAATCTGACTAAAATGTGATCCCAACCCCCAAGCCATCCTACTTGTGCATCATTGTCTCAGATCCATTCTCTTGCTCAATATATATATCTTTCTTCAGAAGTCAGGTTCAGGTTCTTCTTCTGGCTGCTCTCACCCTTGTCCTTTTCCCAGAATGATGCTTCTGGGGAAATTTCAATTTCTGGGATCTGTTGTTTCAAAAATCTAGTGGCCAAAGGAATGGCCACAGTACCTTTGAGAATATCTGCCAGGATGGTTTTATTGCTTGGAATGAGGAAGGTTTTCAAGAGGAAACAGACAGGTGAAAGGGGACTAGAACCTTGATCTGAACAAAAGAAAGTAGGGTAGCCCTGAATGTTACAACTTTCCTAGGCACAAATATACTTTAACATAGGAATTAGGTGAGAGATGTTCATAGTCACACAGTCTGTGGCTTCTTGATTTATGTTTTGTGGATTTAACGAAATGAAATTTAGGGCTGGAAAACTGGCTGTAACTGGAGCAGTTACAAAGAACCAGTGTTTAATTCCCTTGGATGTGGTAGCTCACAACCATCTACCACTCCATTTCCAGGGAACCTGATCCCCAATTCTGACCTCTGAAGGCACTAGAAGCACAAATGGTATACAGACATACATGCAGGCCAAACTGTAGAAGGCTCTTTTTGCAACACCTGCCCACAAATCATAACACTGAGACTTATTATTAATTATGTGGTCCATTTACACAATGGAGTACTACCCAGCAGAAAAAAATAATGACATCTTGAATTTTGCAGAAAAATGGATGGAGCTGGAAAACATTATTTTGAGTGAGGTAACCCAGACCCAGAAAGACAAATATGATATGTACTCACTTATAGGTGGTTTTTAAATATAAAGCAAAGAAAACCAACTTACAAACCACAATCCCAGAAAACTTAGACAACAATGAGGACACTAAGAGAGACTTACATAGATCTAATAATCTACATGAGAAGTAGAAAGTATAATAAGACAAGATCTCCTTAGTAACTTGGGAGCATGGGGACCTTGGGGGAGGGTTGAAGAGGGAAGGGGATAGGCAGGGAGGAGAGCAGAGAAAAAATGTAGAGCTCACAAAAAGTCAAAAAAAAAAAAAAAAAGAAGAAAGCTCAGCCTTAGCTTAGGCTTATTCCTAACTAGTTCTTAAAGCTTAAATTAACCCATTTTTTTTTTTAATTTACACTCTTTTACATAGCTTGGTTAATTTTACTCTGATCTTGCTTCTTCTGTGTCTGGCTGGTGACTCTTCCTTTCTTCTTCCCACAGTTTTCTATGGCCAAAAATCCTACCTGTACCTTCTGCCTAGCTATCGGGCATTTAGTTTTTATTAAACCAATTACAGTGATGCATTTCAATACAGTGTAAAGGAATATTCCATAACACAAAACACTCATATACATAAACCAATAAAATAAAAAAGCTAAGTAAGAATGGAATTCATATACAATGGGAGATCAAGTTTAAAAAGGTATTTTATTTTAGTGTCATAGGTAGGAGCTTAGAAGAGAAAAGGAAGAGCTGTTGTAATGAAGGTGTGGGTTCCAAGAAATGTGATACTAGCTGGGAGGTGGTGGCATGTGCCAGGTGGGCAGATCTCTGTAAGTTCAAGGCCAGCCTGGTCTACAAGAGCTAGTTCCAGGACAGGCTCCAAAGCTACAGAGAAACCCTATCTCGAAAAACAAACAAACAAACAAAGAAACAAACAAAAACAAGCAAAACGAAAAAAAAAAAAAAAAAAAAAGAAATGAGAGACTGTTGTGAGTCTCCATCCTGGAATTAATAAGGTTTTCTGGTTGAAGGCTTGGAAAGGGAGTAATAAACTGCTCAGTGGATTTTGTCCCTTCACAAAGTGTTATCTCAAGGCACCTACCTCTCTTCCATGGCAATCCTCAGTACGGTATTCAGAAAAGATGTTCATTTAATGAAAGAAAAATAGTGAGAAACCAGACTGCCCCCGTGGCATCCCTGGTTTCTGTCCAAGAAACAACCCAAAACATTTTGGCTTAAACTCTTGGCTATCAAAAACTTTATGCACCAATAGCCATAGTGACAGTATTTATACTAACAAGAAAGTAGAAAAAAATGGTCATGAAATTTCAAATGGATAAACACAGTGCTATATATTCATAAAATGGAATATTATTCAGCAATAAAAAGAAATGATGGCATATGTTATTTTATATGAATAAATCTTTAAAATATGATAAATGAAAGAAGGCAGGAGCAAAAGGCTTCATGGAATTCCATCCATAAGAAATGTATATAAATTCACTGATCTCTCAAGGCAGAGAAAGCTTGCTTAAGGCTAGGGTTGCAGCAGTGTTGAAAAACTGGTATAAAGTATAGGGAATAACTGTTTATAAGCATATAGACACTTGAGGTGATGAAATATATGACTATGAGACAGGGAGTATTTATATAACTCTCCTTTTATAGAAATTATTGAATTATATGCTTAAAATTAGTGAATACTTGATACATAAATTATACCTTCCAGCCGGGCGGTGGTGGCGCATGCCTTTAATCCCAGCACTTGGGAGGCAGAGACAGGCGGATCTCTGTGAGTTCGAGACCAGCCTGGTCTACAAGAGCTAGTTCCAGGACAGGCTCCAAAACCACAGAGAAACCCTGTCTCGAAAAACCAAAAAAAAAAAAAATATATATATATATATATACCTTCACAACATATAAAAAGGAAGAACTTTAATTTGAGTCTGCATGATAAACCATGACTGTATGCCTTCCTAGTTGTTAACAGCCACACAGAAATTCAGTCCTGATACTTGTTTTTTATGTCAAGTTGAATATACAAGCCTCCATAATTCCAGAGTCTTAGAGCAAAAGGGTTACCTTGATCTGTACAACCCAATCTATTTCAGTTACTTTTCTAATTGCAATGGTGAAGTACATGTCAGAAGCAAGAGAGAGTGGAAGAGAGAGAGAGAGAGAGAGAGAGAGAGAGAGAGAGAGAGCTAGTTTTTGGCTCACAGCTTCAAAGTTTGTTACTTTTTTCTTTTTTCAGAAATAGAAAACACAGAAAGGTATGATAAGACAGTTCCACAGTGGGAAAAATATATTGTGAAAGTTTCTCATATCTTGGTGGGCCAAGAAGCAAAGAAATTAGTCTCTTACCACTAGATGTGGATATAACTTACGAAGAACTACCCTTACTCATTTATTTTCACTATCTGTTCCCTGTCTCCTAAAGGTTCTACAGCCTTAAAAAAATTTGTACCACCAGCTGGGAAACAGGTTTTCAAAACACAAGCCTTTGGGATATGTTTCATATTCTAACTGTAACGCCAGCTAATTTATATATGCGATGAAATAGAAGTGGGTTATGTTTTATGAGTGATGTAGATCAACTCTGGTCTGCTTCTGACATCACATAGTTAAGTCATAATACTTATAGAAGGTGACCTCATCCCAACTCAAATGTCATAGGGAAAGGCTGGAGCCATACAGGTCAGTGATAGGTGTCCTAGTTTGCTTTCCTGTTGTGATAAGCAACTTGAACAAAAACAGTTTGGGGGAGGAAAGGGTTTATTTTAGCTTAATCTCTCATGAAGGTAAATCAGAACTCAAGGCAGGAACTGAAATAGGGGTCATGGGGGAACACTAACTGTTTTTCTCCCTATGGCTTGCTCAGCTTATTTTCTTATAAAAATCCAGGTGTGGTACTACTCCCAGTGGGCTGGGACTTCCCATATCAATTATTAGTGAAGAAAGTGGTCCATAGACTTTCTTATCGTCTAGTATGGTGGAGGAAATTCATATATATATATAAATTGTATATTAAAATTTCAATATACATATGCATATATATTTAGATAGATTGTATTTTTGTGATAGGGGTTTTCTGTGTAGTCATGGCTGCCTTGGAACTCACTCTATAGGCAGAACTAGCCTTAAATTCAGATTCACCTACCTCTGCCTCCTGAGTGCTGTGACTAAAGGTATGACCATCATGCCTGGCTTAAATTTTATATTTTTTTATTGTTGTTTCATACAATTCATTCCAATCCTGGTTTCCTCTCCCCCAACTCCTCCCTGTTCTTTCTCTCCTACTACTCTACCAAACTTCATCTTGTTTTTCTCTTTAGAAAACAAACAGGCATACAGAAATGAAACAAAAAGTCTTTAAAAACGCCATTGGGTTTGCTTTGATTGGCCACTTACTGCTGGGAATGGAGCCTGTACTTGAGTATGGTTAATATACTCAGCAAGACTCCACTGGAGAAAACTAATTTTTCCTTTGTAAGTGGATGTCAGTTGGAGATAGCTTCTCTGTTAGGGATGGTAGATAATGGCCACTTCCCCACTCAATACTGGGTCCTCAACTGGCATCTTCTTAATTGAAATTTCCTCTTCCCAGATAACCCTAGCTTGTGTCAAGTTAACAAAGAAACTACCACCATGATAGGGTATTTATTTATCATGTGCAAGGCGTTTGATTCAATTTCTGGTATAGATAATTAAAAAGAAATCAGTAACATGAGGAAGGAAGATGTGGTGACTTCGTGCTTTGAAACTCCAAGTAATTTTCTTATTTGTAAAGATCATCCCAAGAAAGTTACTATTAGTATGCTTCCTTCGGAAGCTAGCTCTGGCTAAGTTTTATGTACTTCCTTACATTTTAGGAGTGGTGTCACGAAGAAATGAGAAGCTAAGGCTGGTTCCTTCTATTTTCCAATAATACATTGAGCCCAATTCTTCTCATGTTATCGGAAGCTAAAAACTCAGACACAGGTTATAACAAATTCGAAATCTTTATTCTAGGGGGCTAGGAATACACTCAGGAATAGGGGACCCAAGTATAGTGCTGAGGGTTTATGTTAGAGGTTTTGGAATGCAGAAACTATGCCTTTGCATCTCACCTGGCAGCTGCAGGGGGTGGGGCAGGGGAGGACTTCACACAGACAAGCAGTTTAACAGAAGGTAAAATAAGCTGTTAGCTGGAGGGGGAGCACTGCTCTAAGTGGCAATTTAACAGAAACTGGGGTAAGTGGTTAGGAAGGCTTGGGGAGATCTGCACAAGCAGGCAGTTTAACTGAAGCTAAGATAAGCTAGGTGAAGCACCTTGGCCTTAGGTTCCTAGAATAGAGCTCGGTAATTTTTCATGGGGCTTCCCATCAAGTACAGAATTCTGGTCAAACCTAAAATGACCTCAACAAGAATACAGGATAGAGGAACCTCTCCACTGTCTTGCCTTGTCACACCCTCTGTGAAGTGACATCCCAAGGGGAATTTAAAATTAACTACAGTAAGAGTATTTACACCATGGAAATTGGTAAGTGCAAGACTTTTGTTCTTAGACAAGCACTTGTTACTGCAGAGCTAAAGAGAGCCATGCATGATCCATGTATGTTCATGTTTTAATGCTCTTCCATTTTATACTGGATTTGAGGGTGATGATGTCTCTGCTTTTTTAACTGTTCATTTATCCGTGAAATATATTGAAAACATAGGCAAAAGAAGGCCATTCACCCATACCATCTTCAAAGTTCTCATTCTGAAGTTAAAGACCATGACATTAGCTAGCAGCTTGGACAAAGTATAACACAAGGAAGCTAATCCTGCATTTATCTGCGGTTCACAAGTCAGACCCAGTGACAGAATGTTGCTTCAGTGCTCTTCCTTCCCTGAATGGCTTTGATAAGACACTCTACAGCAGTTTGATGATGAGGCGCATTGGAATTTCATTAATCAGGGGCTATAGATAAAACAAGGAGTGTTGTTTGTTAGAATGGGGCATGGAATGCAGAAATAATGATGTCAGTTAAATGAAGAGGATATGGTATTTGTAGTAGCTGAGTTTCTGAAACGAAGGGCAAAGTAAGGGGAAAATCTTTACCAACTAGCTGTTGACAAAACAGGAATTGATAACCGTGAGCAATAGTTGGAAAATGTCCCCAAATTTCATTAACAACTTACAGTGTTGAAAGACATAGTTTCCAGTGATTTAGCTCAATTATATAACTGAATTTTGTTTGAAGTTTATAAATTGAAAAGTATCACTTTTGAAACCACACATGCTAGTTACAGCAAAACAGCTAGCTTTGATTCAGTAACTTGAACAAGAAGAAGGAAACAAAACTGAAATAAACAGATTTGCAAACAGGCTATGTCCACTATTTTCCTTGTTAAGAGTTTAAGTGGGAGCCTTTCCTTATTAGTATATATGACTGGTTTGACATTTGGAAAATAGTCTTTCTTTTCTCAGGAAGTCATGTTTGGTGATGTGGAAGTTCAGCAGGAGCTGACTCCATTTCAGTTTGGTCTGTTGAGGCCTGGTGCAGGAATTCAGTACATGTCAATGACTTACCATAAATTTCTCCCCTCAGTTCTCTCTCTCTCTCTCTCTCTCTCTCTCTCTCTCTCTCTCTCTCTCTCTCTCTCTCTCTCTGTGTGTGTGTGTGTGTGTGTGTTTGTACAATTAGTTTTGTTTGTTTGTTTGCCAGTTACTGGAGATGGAGTCTATGGCTTCCTGTGTGCTCTACAAGCAGTCTTTCTATCACTGAGCTACAAAGCGCAGCCCCTCCTATGCATTTTAATATTGAGGGACTTTCTTCTAGTTATAGTAGTGTTATGTGGCGCACCACGCCCATCTGCGCTCTATGTACCACCATACAGTTTGTGAACCTGGCAAAGGCCTTGAGATTGAAACACACAAAGACACACTGACAGAGAACACAAGAGATCTTTAACTGATAGCCACAACCCATGCAAACCCACCAGAAACCACTCTCCTGCCATCAGAAACTCCTGAGGGTCTTATGCTCAGAGCAGCTGTAGGCACTTAGATCAGGGGTGAACAAGTTGTTTAGTTTACAAGAAATTCAGGAGCTGGGCTTTCACAGCTCCCAACAGTGTTATTAATTGTTTTAGACTGCTTTCTACTGCTATGATGATCAACAAAACCAATAGCAACTTGAAGGAAAGGAAATCTTATTTTGCTTAGACTTCTACTTCACAGTCCATCATAAAGGAACATCAGAGAGAGTATTCAAGGTAGGAATCTGGAGGCAGAAACTAATGCACAAGCGGTGAAGAAACATCAGTTACAACATTTCCTCCATGGCTTGGTCACAATGTCTTTCTGTTGCTTTAAAGAGACAATGATAATGGCAACTCTTATAAGGAAACATTTAATTGGAACTGGCTTATAGTTCAGAGGTTTCAACCATTATTGGCATGTTGAGAAGCATGGAAGCATACAGGCAAAAATGGTGCTGAAGAGGTAGGTAAGATTTTACATTCAGATTGCCAGACAGCAGGAAGAGAGTGAGTCTCTGGGCCTGGCTTTGTCATCTGAGAGCTCAAAGCCCACTCCCAGTGATACACTTCCTCTAACAACGCCACACCTCCTACTAATGTTATTCCCTATGAACCTATGGGGGCTGTGGTAGTTTGAAGTAAGTTGCCCCCATGAACTCATAGAGAATGGCACTATTGGGGGATGTGGCTTTATTGAAGTAGGTGTACCCTTGCTGGAGGAAGTGTGTGACTGCAGGGTGGGCTTTGAGGCCTCTTTTGTTCAAGCTTCCCCAGTATGACTTTCAGACCGTTTCCTGTTGCCTGAAAGATATAGGACTCTCAGCTCCTTCTTCAGCACCATGTATGGCTGCACATCATCATGAACCCTGCCATGATGATAGTGGACTGAACCTCTGAACTGTAATTGAACCACCCCAATTAAATGGTTTCCTTTATGAGAATTGTGGTCATAGTGCCTCTTGACAGCATTAAAAACTCTAAGACAGGGGCCATTTTCGTTCCAACCATTACACTCATTCTACTTTTCCATCCAACTCAGGACCATCTGGCTCAAGGGTGGCACCACTCCTTTTGCTCCATGTGATGGGCTTGCCCATATCCATCATTAATCAAGAAAATGCCTTATCAGCAATCTGATGCAGATATTTTTCCACTTGAGGTTCCTTCTACCCAGATGACAGCAGTGACTCAAGTTGAGAAGAAAACTAACCAGTATACTGATGATTTTCATTCTATTTTTTGTATTCATTTGTATTTGAAACAATTCCTAAATGAAACAATTCAAATTACTGAATTCATAATCAAATTAAGTTAATCAAAAATGAGATTTTAAAAATAAAAAACATTCGAAAAACCAAAAAAAAAAAAAAATAAGCCGGGCGGTGGTGGCGCACGCCTTTAATCCCAGCACTTGGGAGGCAGAGGCAGGCGGATCTCTGTGAGTTCGAGACCAGCCTGGTCTACAAGAGCTAGTTCCAGGACAGGCTCCAAAACCACAGAGAAACCCTGTCTCGAAAAACCAAAAAAAAAAAATAAATAAATAAATAAAAAACATTTTATTTATTTATTTAAGTCTGTGCATCAGTGTGGGTGTATAATGAATGTGTGTGTGTGTGTGTGTATGTGTACAGTTGTTTGCATCTGTTTGTGGCACCTTAGAGGCCTGAAGCTGGTGTCAGGATCCTCCTCTATCATTATTTGTCTACTACTCTGAGGCTCAATCTCTCACTTGGAGCTGATGTTTTCTCTCCTAGTCTGGATGCTAGTCAGTTGCTAGAATCCACCTCTCCTCTCTCTTCAGGGTTATAAGCAGGTGTAGAGTACCCAGATTCTTGCGTGCATGCCAGACTTTGAACCGCTGATCCTGCTGGTGGCTTAGCAAGTGCTCTTAACTGCTGAGCCATTTCTCCAATCCTTAAAATGACATATTTTGTTTAAATTGGAAAACAAGGAGAAAGACCTGATAAAGCAAGTGAAGGCAGAAGGTAAGTGAGGTTCAGATGAAACATATTTGGATTTATGGCAGTAACTGGTTAATATGTATTAGGCTATTATATTCCTCAGCAGTGAGGAAAAAATGTTGTGCTTCAGTGGATTTCTATGCATTGTTTAGAGATCGCAGTTCCAAGTTATCTATTGCTAATCTTTTGATGCCTTTGAGCCATTTTACATCTTTGCATATTATAAGAAACTGACAGCATAATGCAAATGATTATTATCTATGGACATGGAAATAAATCCTATGTAGAGGAGGATGGACTCCAGCCCAAAATGAAGGCAGTTTGTTTCCATTTGCGAGTTCATTTCAATTCTCTGGGTGTCACCTGAAAGAAGCTTCACCAATGTGTGCTGCAGGATGACAGGAAGGAAGGCATGCTGAACACTTAAAGAGAAGACAGAAAAATAAAATAAAATGATGTAAGTGATTCCAGGGGGTGGAGTAATCTAAATTCAGTGAAGAACAATAGCAAGCTGCTTTCATTTGCTATGTAGCTGCTGTGACCTTTCTGTTACTTTGTTACTTTAGTGAATGTTGTTTTCCTCTATTTTTTTTTTCTAAATTGCTTAACTAAGATAGAAGCAAATCTGTTAGACATGAATTAATCTTCCTTTTTTGCTCAGGACATTTTGTGTTTGAATATGATAGTTTCCAAATATTAATGGTCTCTCAATTATCTATGCTGATCTAGGTGAGAATCAGTGCAAGGAAGTATTGCTAAGAAGCCCAGGGCTTTCTTTCCTAGGGCCACATTATGGATATGGATTTAGCATCCTCAACCAGGGTTGTCCCAAATGTCTGTTCATGGACCATAAAGTCTGCCTGATCAGATACTCAGGGCACCACTCTACAAATTCTGACTTTAGTGTCAAAGAAAATTCCTAGAAAGAAGCTGTGCATTGTAGGACTGATGGACAGATAAATACTTCAAAGAATGTGGAGAGTTTAGAGTGCTGCAAGTCTGAGAGCACAGTTGCAGTTTCTTCTGCTATCTTTAGCCACTTGCATCTTCTCAAAAGCCCTTCTTAGCCCAACTCCAACCTCCTTAGAAACAGATTCAAAATTTTTGAAGGTGTCTTGGGGTTTCTGTTGCTAGCCACAATGACCATGGCAACTTTCATAAGTGAAGAAAACATTTAATGAGAGTGGCTTACATTTTCAGAGATTTGTCCATTATCATCAGGTGGGACATGGCAGTGCAAAAGTAGATATGGTGCTGGAGAAGGAGCTGAGAATACTTTAACTTGATCCAAATGCAACAGGAAGTGAACTAAGGCACTGGGTATGGCTTGAACATATATGAGATCTCAAAGTGACACACTTCCTCCAACAAGGCCTTCCCTACTCCAACAAAGCCACATCTCCTAATAGTGCCACTCCCTATGAGCTTATGGGAACAATTACATTCACACTACTACAGAAACGTATTATCGTAGTAAAACCTTATTCTCCACCAAAGGTATGCTATCAGCTAGCATCATATCTGCCTGACTCTAATCTGATTTGCAAACATGAAACCTGTTTGCTCTATATTCCTGGCCCTTGGTCATTCAGATTTGTGTCCCAAATAAACTATATCTTATTCTCTTTGAGAGCTGGTGTGTGTGTGTGTGTGTGTGTGTGTGTGTGTGTGTGTGTGTGTGTGTGTGTGTCTATGTGTATATGCACCTTAGAGTCTCCACCCTATTATTTACAAGCTACCACGTAAGTCTCATGCCAATCCTAGATTGGAAATAGTGTAGGTAGTGGTCCTTTCAAAGAGATCTTTCCTTGATAGCTATCTCTTAGGGACATTTTAAATATGCTTTATATTATTTTAACCAAGGAACAGATCTTTCTAGAAAGACAAATGCCTACTTGTTGATACAGAATGAAGGACAGCAAGAATTTCTAACCAGGCTATTACTAGTAATGGTTAGTCTAGGAGTTAGAGAAAGGTATAGGGAGGAAAAAACAATCTTTGTGTCTTCTTTCTCACACCTCCCCAGTATACTTTCTTCCTCAGTAATTGCTTGGGGCAAAGGCAGCATTAAACAGAGAAAGCAATGAGCTGTAGTCTTTGTGTAGTAACAGAAATAAAAGCATACAAAGCAGTAGATAGCCCTTACAGCCAGTAAAGGGGATGGAAAGAGAACCATCAGATCAGCTAGATGATGATTGGGAGGTGGCTTCCAGACACCATGCAAAATCAAAATCTTTAGTTATGACTCCATAGGAGATGAGAAATATTGAAAACAAAGCAATCTTTTATATATTTCATAAAACAGTTTCTTGGCTAGTCAGAGCATGTTTTTTTGGGTTACCTGATCTTTAAAAGTTGTTGGATATAAGGATTAGATTTCTCTTTTTCTTTTTTAAACAAACTAAACCACAATCCCCTCCTATAGTATGACTCTTTTTCTTTGGTTGTTGTGATCTATTTTACTGGAAGCCTGGAGAACTGTGAGCCAGACTGGGCTCAAAGCATTTGACTCTTCACAGAGACTTACCTGTCAAAATGGTAACAAGACATGATACTTCTCTCCAGTCAGATATGAGGCTGGATAAATTTATATACTATAGAGTGAAAAATACACATCCTGTCAGAATCAGTGACCTCACCGATGAAGGATGACCACAGCATGCAAGTGCAAGGCCAAATACTAGCTGGAGGCTTGGAAAACAACTCAAAGAACAACCATACTGAAAATGTAATCCTTGTCAGAAGCACTAAAGTGCCTGGCAAACACTTGAACCAAGAAAGTGACGTTTTGTCTATAGTCCTACCCATTAGGGGTCATCAACAGACTGCATTAAGAAAAGAAAAGGATAAGAGTTTTGTCATTTTGTATCTAGATATTTACTTTAAATAGCATCACTTTTAGAGTATTTTCTCCCCAAAACAAGTGAATAGAAATTTAAATGCTGTTTTGAACACTAGTAAATTTCTTCAGGGTCTCAACACTTACTCTGTTCCTAGGTCTCCAAGCATCTCAGGCTGTCTGACTTAGGATGATTGCTCTAGAGATCAAAACTCACAGGGCAAAAATGGATTTCCCAAACAGGTCTTTTTTTCCAGAGACAGCTGGGATCATTCTAACTGAGTCTACTAGCATTGTGGGCATAGTAGGGTGCAATTTGAAGACACACAATGCAGATCAAAGACCTAAAGTGTTAGCAAGAGCATTCTGTTCTCAAGTATGTGAATCGCTATGATGTCACTCACAAGACTAACAACAGTAATGGCTGAAATGTAAGGGATCCTTGCTGGATATATCAGGTAGTACTGTGCTGGTTGTTTCTATGCACTATCTTAATAAACCACAAAATATGCAAATAAAGTGGCAACTATAATTGTCCTCATCTTATAGATAGAGAAACAGAGGCAGTTGGCACTTAGCTGGGAGGCTTTTTCGTTTGATTTGCTTAGTTGTATCAGAAAGGCTGGAAGATCCCAGGTCTGTATTTGTGTCCTGAGGTTTCCTTAGCTCTAAATGTTGAGCATTTTCTGAGATTTTATAATATTTTAATACAACCTATGAATCCAATAAAACATTTCCTGCCTTCTACTAAATTTACCCTAGGAAAATATCACCAGCTGGAATTTATTACTTGACTTGGAATTTATCAATTCTATTCACACCCTCCACAGAAAATATATAGTTTCTTATGCAGCTTTCAAAATGTGTCTCTAAAGTAATGAAACTGATTTTCATTTGTGATCCATGAAACTCCCTCTTTTAACAGTCATACCTATAAGGATGAAAAATGAAATGATTTTGCATATGATAATAATTTCAGCTCAATTGCTTCTAATGGTGAGTGTATGAACAAATAAATTAACATCAAACAATTATTCTTTTTCTGGGGTCTAAAAGCCTTCCAGCTTCAGGGCACTCTCTGGCAAGAGTCATTGATAATTAGATTGATGTTTCCAAATATTACCTGATATTAGAATCTCCACTGGGATTTTGAATAGAGCATGACAGGATGGCAGAAGCATTTTATGACCTGTGTATATGGTGTGGTACTCACTAGCCACACATAGCTGTGGAACACTTGAAATGTGATTAGTGCTACAGAGAACAGAATACATTGACATTGAGACAAGTATAGGGAGCATAAATGACCACTGTATGGAACAGAACAGGATAACCAGAATAAGCATGCTGGGTGGTTGGGCAGCAGTTTACCTAAGGTCAATGGAGTCAGAATCATTAATACACTGTCATTTGAATCTGTATTCTTAACGTTATATTAGTCAAAACTGACTGAACAACAAGTTTATTTAGACTAAAATTATTTTTATTTTTCAGGATCATAAATCTAGGCAACTTGTGTTTCCAAACACAACGCTGCATATAGGATATATTCAATTATTTTAACACAGCATTCTCTTTAATTATAGAAAATGAGTTGTATTGTTACCAAGAGCCACAAGTATGTTGTGCATCTTACACAGGCCTCAAATTGTACATAGCTTAAGAAAGTGCACACAAGAAAATTTGCATTTTCAAAAAAATGATAAATTAGGGAGCAATTATTCATTTTACAAAAGAATTCACCAAAGGGCTACTTTAAATAGCTAGCTCTCCAAAAATGAATTCTAAATAAGATTCAATTAACAAAAATTCAATTTGCACACAGCTCTTCAAGAACACATCTGTTTCCTCAAACCAGCTACACCTGTGGATCATTTGCAAAACCTCTGGAGGCTGACAGAGATTCTTCATAAAAGCTATGATACTAGAATTGAAATCACTCCAATCTACACAGTGTATGTGTACAGGTATACATACACATCTGTGTATGGGGGTCGTTGGTTGTCTTCTGATACTCTCCACATGTTCTGTTTTTTTGAGACAGGGTTTCTTTTGAACCCACACCTTATTAGTTAAGCAAGACTAGCTGGACAGCAGACCCCAGAATTTTCCTGTCTCTGTCTCCCATACACTGGGATTACAACCATACACTACCATGTCCCCTGTTTTATGCGGTTGCTGGAAATCTGAACTCTGGTTCTTAGGCTTGTGCCTCAAGCACTCTAATGATACAGTTATTTTCACAGCTCTTCTATTCTACAGTTTTGGAACTAGCATGGTGTGTGTGTGTGTGTGTGTGTGTGTGTGTGTGTGTGTGTGTGTGTGTGTGTGTGTGTGTGTGAAAAGAATTTATGCCTTCTAAAAACTCCCTTTCTAGATCCGCTATTAAAAGCCTACGATATTTAGCTGAATTAAGAATATGGAAGAATGCATTCAACCAAAGAGTCTCTTCAAAAGTGCTTTGAAATGGAAACAAATAACACCCAGTGTTATAATTAAAAAAAAATGGCAGGTGAGAGAGATACCATACAAAAGGGCTCACAAGAGAGGTTTATTAGAAGAGGAGAGAGAAGGGGCAGAAAAGGGGAAAGAAAAGGGGTCATAGAAGGGGCCTGAAACTGGTTCCTGAGGATAAGAGTGGTGGAAGAGAAAGAGAGAGAGAAAGAGACAAGAGGTGGGCAAGTCCCACCTTTTAACAGGGAACATAGTGAATGTGCACAGGAGGTGCTTTTAGTGGCTGCAGCTGAGGATGTATCTTGTCCAGACCTGAAGGGAAGGTCAGTGCAGATGCCTGAATACTAACATTCTTTCCTTTTGCTTATTTTAAAACGGTGAGGAATTAGAAAGGTGTAGCGGGAGAGGTGGCGATGAGGATGCCATGTTCTTGAGACTACTTTTTGCTGACCTTAGGGGGCATTGATCGTCTTTGAGGACCTGAGAAAGCTGGGGTGCTGGCCATGTCCTCGGGTATCTGACTGTTTTACTGTACAGGTTCTGGGGAACCTGCAGGCACCACTTGGAACTAGCAAAATTCTGTTTGAGGTGGATCCAAGTTGACGTCCTGGGGCTCGCAAGAACTTAAAGCACCTATTGCTTTCCCATCACCACAGCATCACCTTGATATTCTCTTTCTATCCGATTTACCAGGAAACACACAGGTGGTTGATTACTGATGGCAGTCAATAGTAAAAGTTAAGCAGAACAAATTTGTACCAAACTGGTAAGGCTGTCTCCTGAGAAGGCAAGGAAAAGAAGTGACAGGGGAATGATCTCTAGGGCTAAATGGAAACAGGAGTTGAGTAAATAAAAAAAGGAAGAATCAGTGTGTGGTGGGCAAGAGGAAGCTGGCTTCTCCATCTGACCCACACACTGCAGCAAGCAACCAGGACATTTAGAGAGGGAAAACAGACAGAAAATAATAAAGTAAAGAATTATTTATCAGTTCCCCAATAATCTGGTTTAAGGAATACTGAGACCAGATTTGATTTAAAAGGGGTGGTTAGGAGGTCTCTAAAAGAGTTCCCAATGGGAGGAGGAAGGTGTATGATACAGTTACCTAGGATGAAGCAGAGGAAGATTGAGTGGGCACAATGAGTGAGGTAGAGAAGGAAGATCCAAAGGCCTGAATATGCTGGCATCCCAGGTGTCCAGGGAGGGTCAGATTTAGTGGGAACAAGCTGTTCAGTATATCATCACACAAGAAAAGGGGTCAAAGACTCTGAGACTTAGAGAGACACACTTGGCTAGTTCTAGAACTTTGAGAAAAGCCAGAAGGTAAGGAGAGGACTATGCTCAAGAAAGGAAGCCTCACACCCAGGGGAATCGTCAGAGGTGGATAAACCCACCAGAGACCTTGTTGTTGGTATTGAATGGAAGGCGAAGCCATCAGCAAATGAGAAATCAGATTTGTTGCAGGTGGAAGAAAGTGGATCTGTTGAGGGTAGAGCAGGTGGAAGAAAGTGGATCTGTTGAGGGTAGAGCAGGTGGATAGGGTCCCAGCACGAAGAAATTACCTTTCAGTGGGCCCTGGCACTAAGCAAACATGGCAAACACAAGAGAGTTCATGTAAGAGGTTTATTGGGGGGAGAAAGCAAAGGAGTGAAGGAGATAAAGGTGAAAGAGTAAAAGGCCTGCTGTGGGAGAATGCTTTTGTACAATGTAAAGATTTGCCACTCATATTAGTTTGATAAAACACTGATTGGCCAGTAGCCAGGCAAGAAGTATAAGTGGGGCAACCAGACATAGAATTCTGGGAAAAGGAAAGGCAGAGAGTCAGTCACAAGCCAGATGCAGAGAAAGCAAAGTGAGAATGCCTTACTGAGAAAAGATAACAAGCCATGTGATTAAGCATAGATAAGATATGGGTTAATTTAAGATGCAAGAACTAGTTAGTAATAAGCCCGAGCAATAGGCCACACAATGTTTAACATGGTCAGAAAGCTAGCTGGAAAATCCAGACAAACTTAAAACGGCCAACTTGTAAAGAGCATAGAATGTTCCTAAGAAAAATGTAAAAATTATGTCCCTAGAAACTGGAGAAATGGCTTAGTGATGACGTTCACTGACTATTCTTGCAGAGGACCCAGGTTTACTTCCTCGTACCTACATAATGACTCACAACTATCTGTAATTTCAGTTCCACGGGATCTGATTCCCTCTTCAGGCTTTCATGTGTACCAATCATGCAAATGCTACACAGACATAAATGCAGACAAATTGCCCATGGACATAAAAAAACATAAAAACGTATCACTTCAACATCTACCTTAGGAAATTAAAAAAAATCTTGCTGTACAAAGGACAATATTAAGAGTGTGAAGAGATAAGCCCAACACCAGAAGGAAATATTTGAGTAAAGAATACTTATCTGATAAGGAAATACCTTAAAAATGAAGAGTAAAGCTAGGAGATGGTAGCACATGTCTTTATTTTCGTTACTTGGGAGGCAGAAGCAAGTAGATCTCTGAATTCAAGATCATTCTGGTCTATAAAGTGAGTTCCATGACAGCCAGGGCTATGTAGAGAGAACTTATCTTAAAAAAAAAAATAAAACTGAGCAAGCAACAAACAACTAACAAATCAAACAAACAAAATTACCTTTAAACATGGACATACCTATTAGAATGCCCATCATTTAGGCACTGATAATCTAAATGCTGATGAATGTGGGCCAACAGAAATTCTCACTGTTGGCGTAAATGCAAGTAAGTACAGTTACTCTGGAACACACTTTGGCAGTTTATTACAAAACTTAAAATATTCTTAGAATATAATCCTACCATCCTGCTCCTTGTTATTTACCCGAATGCATCAAAATCTTCTATCTAAATAAAAATATACATGTGGCTATTTATAGATGCTACACTGATACCAAGTTTGAGACAACTATGATGTTGTTCTCCAGTAGGTTTAAAGTATGCATATGGCATGACACATCTAGATAATAACCAATTACTCAGTTCTAAAAAGAAATTGTTCTATCAAACTATGACATTATGTGGCAGAAAAATACATGCATATTTCCAAGAGAAAGGAGTCAATCTAAAAGGTAACATTGTCTTACTATATGACATTTGAAAAAAGACAAAACTACATATTATAAACAGCTAGCTGCTGGCGGTCAGGAGGAATGTAAAAGATGAATAAAAGAAGCAGAAATAATTTTTAGAGCAGTGAAATTACTCTGTATGGTAGATATATATCACTATACTTCTGTTGAAAGTCGTAGAGTGTACAGTAAGAATAAATTCTAATAAAAACTATGCACTTTGAGTCAACAGAGTAGCAGTCTGGTTGTATATGTTCACAGTTGGGGCAGTGGTATGTGGAAGGAGAGAAATAATATACAGGAATTCATTCTTGCTATTAATTCATTACTTCCTCCTTTCTGTCCATATGCTAAGGAAGCACGCTACAACTGTGCTTTATCCCCTCCACTAAATTTCTCTATGAACCTTACATCATTCTAAAAAACAACAATAAAGCTTATTTTTAAAAGTATTATGTAAGTTTGAATTAACATTACATATATATACACACACACATATATATGTATATATATATATATATATATATATATATATATGAAACAAGTTGTTTATTCAGTTGTCTTGGTATATTTCTAAATAGCACCGTGCTTCTCTCAATGTGTCTTATCTTGAATAAAATAATGTAAGTCCATCCCCACATTATGCTACAGTCTTTCCTTGACACATCTCATTAATGCTGTAACAGTGTTTTTCAAACACCTAGTTAAACATTTATAAATTTAGATACTTCTCTTGGCTATTCACATTCAATAGGTCTGAGGTAAAGTCCAGAAATCTGTACATTTAACAAGCATCCCAACGGATTAACAAGAGAAGAGGGCATGAAACCCAACTTCTGATTTAGGCAACCTTGAATTTCATGAAAAACTGGAAAGTATTATTTATGTATTTGGATTAAGATTGGGTGTTATGGATTTGCAGCTTCCTGGGGCAGTGGGTCCCTAGAGCAGAAGGGACAGTGGGTCCTAAGAGCAGCCAGTCCTGGGCAGGGCCCAGGCACACCACGCAGCATGTCTCCAAAGGTGACTGGTCCCCTGGGCGTCCCTGGCGGCTAGCCATGTGGGCAGCAGTTGGGCAAGGGGCAGACAAATAGGCACACCATGCAGATGGGTTTGCTGCAAGCTGCAGAGGTCCAGACAGCAGCCAGTCCCAAGTAGGGACTGTGCACAAGACCACGTGGCAGGTGACTGTGGCCAGCAGGCCAGAGAGACAGATAAACATACCATACAGAGTAAAGTTAAACATTTATTCGGTGGATTATGGAGGGGAAGGAAAAAGGGGAGAAGAGAGAGAGAGAGAGAGAGAGAGAGAGAGAGAGAGAGAGAGAGAGAGAAAAGAAGCTGCCTCTCTGAGAGAGGGGACAGGAAGAGGAAGAATGGGACTCTGAGGCTGCAAGCAGGAATGAAGTGGGCGTGGCTTGTCTCTTAAAGAGACAGAACAATTATTACATTGGTTGTGGTCACTGAAAGCTTCTTATTGTAGTCTATCAGAAATCCTAAGTCATTCTGATAAATTCTCATTTTTATCTTATTAATAATTTTGTTTGGCGATGGTTCACATAAAATTAAATGTGTTCAGATCTGAGAGTGTTTCATTACATTAGTGAAGATAACACAATAAATTCTAAGAACAGTACAAATATCTACAGTGTTTCTTTTTTTCTGCAAATATCTATGCGGCATTTTCTGAGGTATGTTAAACCAGCCTCTCAGAATGTTGATGAGATTTATATAGAATGTTTGTAGGAGAGAGGGGAGTTATAAATGAAGGCAGGCAACTGCAGATCAAAATATTACTTCCTGTTTAAAAATAGTTTTACAAGTTATGCTTTTGTTTGGGAAATAACAAAGTACATGTCTTAGCAAAACAATTTCTTCAATTCCCTCAAGCCTCTGACAGGACCTATGTACCCTAGTTTCTTACCCCAGAACACAAACACAAAGCAAAAACCTTTGGAGTATAAAGCCTTTCATGATTTTATTTACAAAGTCTTTGTCTATAGGTGTACTTGTTAAGTAGTACACACAGTATAAAGACATCTCTTATTCATGTCTACTTCTCTGGGTGGCCAAGCTGAAACAAAGATCACATTTCAAGCATGCAGTGCTGGCTGTGACATGCTGAGAGCTATGCACGTTTTCATCATTTCTATCCTTTTAACTTAGTACAAGCATGGAAAGAATATAGATCAAACATTTTTCATTCTGTTTCAAATGATATCTTTCTTTCACAAATTATTATTTTGACATATTTAGTAGTATTTTCTGTCCAATAGAAAAATACAAAACATTTTCCCCAAGTACCACATAATTGTGTTCTGTTGTGTAATTGGAATTCAAAGAATAGATAAACCTGGTTAGTAACAGATGCTGCTGCAGTGATTGGAATTTGGCCAATGCAAAGCAACCTTGAACATGTTCACATGACCAAGTGTGAGCTCTATAAAAATTCTGTGCACCTTTTATATCTAATTACTTTATTATGTTTCAAGTAATCACAATGCTGTGGATTTTATTTTGAGTGGGAGAGAAAATTGAATCTTCCTTGTTAGAGTAAATAAAGAAAGGAAACTAACATCAGCCACCCTTCTAGAAAAAAAAAACTGTTGAAGTGTGAAGAAACTTCTGTCAGTACGTGTTCAAAGACAATTATTCATATTTTCCCTATTTTCCCATAAATAAGCAAGTTTTTGTATTCTCTATAAATTAACACAATATAATTTTATTCTCCAGTTGGATTTGAAAGTATATATATTCCTGCAAGTGAAGATAATTGTATTACTGTGAAAAATCCCAATTATTAAACAGAGTAAGTTGTTACTGTGTGCATGTGTTTTTGTTTGCAAGGAGGAGGGATAAAGGGAAATGCCTGCCACTAATTAATTTTTGAAATATTATACTATATTTCATTATATAAAAAATTTAGAATGTTTAATCAAGTTGCTATTTAGCACAGGGAAATTTGGGGCTTATGTGTTACCTAAGTACTTTTTTTCCTATTTAAAAAGGCATATTGGAAAATTGTATGATGAGAGCAGCAGCTTTTAAGATAGGAAATGGTTTGAAACTATCAAATGGAAAGCAAAACTAAAATGAAGAGCCAATACCAGTAGCAGATTTATTCCAGTCCTTTGTTTTACACCTTAGAACAAATCTAAATTTTATATCTTTCAAGAACTAAGAGTAGGCAATATATGAACAAAAAATGTGTCAACATTGATTGTGAACCCATCTAAAATGTAATTTAGTATTAATGCTAACAGATAACAACTGACAATATCAGATAAACATCATCTGTAACACATGTATGCTCTATAGTGTTAAACTTCTTTTAAACTACTGATGAACTAATCAAAAGGCTGGTATTCAAAGTATATAAAGAACTCAAGAAACTGGACATCAAAATAACTAATAATTCAATAAAAAATGGGGTTCAGATATAAACCGAATACTCAACAGAAGAATCTCAAATGGCCAAGATACACTTAAAGAATTGTTCAACATCCTTAGCTAAAAGGGATATGCAAATCAACACAACTCTGAAATAATGTCTTACATCTGCCAGAATGGCTAAGATAAAAAATTGCTAATGACAGTTTATATTGGCGAGGATGCAGAGTAAGGGGAACACTTCTACACTGCTGGTGGGAGTGCAAACTTATACAGCCATTTTGGAAGTCAGTATGGTGTTTTCTCAGAAAATTGGGAATCAATCTCCTTAAGACCCAGCGACACTAATCTTGGGCACATACCCAAAGGATGCTTAATGATACGACAAGGACACTTACTCAATTATATTTACTGAAGCATTATTTTTAACAGTCAGTACCTGAAAACCTAGATGCCCCTCAGTTGAAGATTGGACAAAGAAAATATGGTACATCTACACAATGGAGTATTACTCAACAGGAAAAATCAAAAGATATCATGAAATTTGCAGGCAAATAAATGGATGGAACTAGAAAAAATTATTCTGAGTGAGGCAACCTAGTGCTAAAAACTGAGGAGTCTTGCAATAATTAGACAGACCACTCTCATTTTATAAGTGATTCATCAAAGTCAGAGGTTTTTGGTGAAAGTTTTAAAGCAAAATCAGGGCATTTTGGCATTATAGCTTTTTGAATAAAGTGACTAATTTTGCTGTAGATCTTTTAACTTATTCGGTTCAGAATTGTTTGATCATTTACTGAGTATGATCTTTTCTATGTTTTTGGGGATTACTGATTGCATTCCCTTAACTATGTGTGAAAACAGTTTCCCAATGTCAGTCCTTTGTTCCTCTTCCTATGTATATGCAGAGATCTGTCTTCCTGCAACTATCTTTATTGACAGGCACTTGATCAGTGTTTTGGATCAGGTAAAAGCATTCCATTTAAGATATTCCTAGATATCCAAAGGCATAGAATTACTACTTGTTGAAAAGCTGTTGATTCATAGCTGCTCAGATAGATAGAAAAAATAAGCATACCCTGGTTTTGCCTCACTTATATAGATAAGGGAAGCAATGACCCAAAAGTAACTTTGCATTACAAGATTCCTAATTCCTTATGCTCATCTTCACCTCAATTTACTGATGATTTTAGTTCAGGAAATTTACCGCTTGTGTTCTACTCTCAGGGACAGCAGAAAAAATAATTAACTATTTGCCCAGAGAAAGACATCCTTCCTGCTGGTGCCACAAACACACAATGCCTACAATTAGAGAGTCGGATAAGCAGCATACCCCAGATCTGATAATTTAGAGGTCTGGGTCTCCTCTTTCTATCTGCCACTTAGAGCAAAGGTGTAAACTTCAGAACTAAAGGCCAATAGAAGTAGCAGTATTTAATGAATCTACTCTCAGAACAAGGGCCATAGCTCCCCCCTATTTACATAGGTTGCCTGGTTACCTGATACTCTTTATGCATGCTGGGGGGGGGGGCAGCACGCTGAGTAAAAAGGCAATCCTTGCCTTATTGGTAACTTTACTGAAAAGAAATTTTTTTAGCTCTTTACCTAACCAGCTAAAAATGTTGTGTACCACACTAGTGTGCCCCTCTAGAATCCCCTGATGTAATTCCTTTATTAACTAACTTTCTCCATTCAGGAGTTCATGGGACATTGAATAAGCCACGCCCACCCTTTGAGCTGACAGCCACAGATTTTTTTTTTTTTTTGTGTGTGTGTGTGTGTGTGTGTGTGTGTGTGTGTGTATAAACTCTTATCTATATTTTATCACACTAAAGAATTCCAGTCCTGGAGGAGCCCACTAATGCTGGGGAATTGCTTGTTAAGAGTATATAAACTGGGAACATTTGTAACAAGATATATAACAATAAAGAGACATGGTGTAAAAGAGTGTGTTTTGAGTAGATTTCTTGACCCTGAGATTTTAGTTCCTTTTGCTTAGTGTGGAGTCTTTTTTTGAATGCTGAGATGGATCTTTAGGAACTGGACTTTTAAGTTTCCTATTAATGTAGAGCCAGAAAGGCAAACACAGTATGTACTTACTCATGAGTATATATTAAATATAAATCAAAGGATAGCCAGGCTAAATTCCTTAGCCCTGGAGAAGCTAAGTAATAAGGAGGACCCTAAGAGGGACACATGGATCTCCCTGGGAAAAGGAAATGATTGAGATGTCTTGAGTAAGCTGGGGGCTCACAGTGGGTAAAGGGGAGGGGATGGGGGATGGGAACATGAGGGATCAGGATGGTCAACTTGGGGGAGGGAGAAAGGGGAGAGTAATAAAAGAGATATCTTGATAGATGGGACCATTATGTGTAGTAATATGGGGCGGCAGGGCTGCGTCCCCCACACCCGGCCGTCCACATGGCTAGCTTATGCCCCCAAATAATTACACAGACACTGTATTCTTTTAAACACTGCTTGGCCCAATCTCTTCTAGGCTAATTCTCACATATTAATTTAGCCCACTTCTAATCATCTGTGTGTAGCACCCCAAGGTGCGCTTACCAGGGAGATTCTAGCCTAGTCCATCCTGGGTCGGAGCTTCATCCCGGGAGCGGGGCATGGCGTCTCTCTCAGGCGTCTGCTCCTGAGAGAAGAGCGGTCGAGACTCTGACCTCACTTCCTCTTCCTCCCAGCGTTCTGTCCTGTTTTCTCCTCCCACCTATCCTCTAACCAATAAAATGGGCCAGGGCAGTTCCTTTATTAGCCAATGACCTTCCTCCATCATTTCCCCTTTTTCGGTTTAAACAAAAAAAAAAAAAGCTTTAACATAGCAAAATTACATATAACAAAACAGTTATCAAGTAAAAGTTACAATAATCTTTATCATAACTAAGGAAAACTATAACTATAACTAACTATTCTTAACTCCATCAAAGACTCCAGAAAGATACACTACTACCTAAGCAAACAAGAAAAAAGCAACTTTTAAAACTCTAGAAATGACAGAGACATCTCGCTGCCTGGACAGTCACCCAAAGTTCCTCTGTATCGTTGGGGCATCCATCTTCAGCCTTCAGGCCCATGGTATCCAGCAGACATTTCCATAAAGCAGGAAAATTCAAAGTCAGTTCAGTCACTATCTGTTGTGTCCTGCAGAATGTCTCGCAGACTCTTTCAAAATGAATCAGGAACCCCGAAAGATCATCTCACCTTAGGCAAGTTCAGTAGTCCTCTCTCTGTGGGTTCTCTGTGTCCAGTTTATGCAATAGTCCAGGCAAGAGCAGTTTCTTGCCCAAATGGCTATCAAACTCCATAATGATCCTCTTCGATGCCCATCTTCCTCTCGAAGTAGATTGGTGCCGCCAGGAGCAGACATGTCTCATTGTCATAAAAGTCCTCAGTTATTAAAACATTTAAAATGCCATATTCTATAATCTTTGAAAAATATGAAGAATGCCTATCTAAAATATATCTATGCACATCTAGAAAATATTAACTAACATGATTACAAACTTGATTATTATTTATTATTATCCATCAACAACCTATATTTCCTAATTATACATTACATTTTAATAATGAACTACACAATCACAACACCTTAATCAATATCAGAAATACATATACATATAACAAAATTGACCGTAAATCTCTATCAATAAAGCAAAATCTATACTAATGCAAATTATTCATACCTATATCATATATCCCCCTTTAAAAGTAAAAGAACGTTTATAAACCATATTTGGGAACATGGGCGCAGTTTTTTCTCTCCAAACTGCTTCCTGCTGAATGGGGGCGTCGTTAATTAGGTCTTTCATGGTATAACCTGTGTTCTAGTTTCATCTCAGTTGGCAGTTGAGCAAAGCAATTTTCTGAAGATGTTCACTGCAACGCTTCAGGAGGGCGTGGTCCATCATACCAAATCGGAATAGAAGAAATGAACAGCGTCTCATCCTCTGTGAAAACAAAATAAGAAACTCCTTTCCAAAGTATCATATCCTTAGATACAAATTCAAAATATCTATGTTGGATTAGTTCAGCAGCATTTATAAACAAATATCTTTTAGTAGCTTTTGCTCTTTCCTCAGCATTCAAACAATTCAAAGAGAGCATAGTAGCATACAGTATCAAAATTTTCTGTGTATTTTCCATCTTTGTGCAGCTGTGTTTTAACCTCTATTTTGTTTATTTTTACTTTTAACTCTTTGCTTTTTGAGACAGGTTCTCTGTATCTTTGATCTGAACTAACTCTGTAGACCACGCTGTCTTTGAACTCTCAGAGATCTGCCTGTCTCTGCCTCCCAGGCATTCAGGATTAAAGGTGTACACTGCTACACCTAGAACTCACAGAGATCTGTTTGTCTCTGCCTTCTAGGCACTGGGATTAAAGGCGTGTGTTACCACACACAACAACTCTCTTCCTTTTTTTGTTTTTTACTTTAAGAACTTCAACTTTTAGTCTGCATATATTTTTAACACACTTTAAACCATTTAAAAATTTTCTTTGTCTCTGAATCTCTCTTTACTGTATATCTCTCTTTTTCTGACCACATGAGTCTTTAATTTACCAAGCAATATCAGTAGGACTAAAGGCGTGGCTTTGCCAGCTAGATCCAGTCCATTCCTTAGCTTTCCAGCCTCATGGCGGATATACAGGCTGTAGCCATGTTTACTGCAACAACTGTATGGCATTTCAAGGTCCCTGCCAGCAAGTGAGCTACAACAGACAACACTCAAGTCCTCTCTCTCGGTAGCCGGCCCTCCTGCCTCAAACAGTCAGAGTTTGCCCTGGCAGGATGGCCCAGAAAGCCGGCATTTTTAAACGGTGCAGCTTTTTTCCTGCTACGGCTGAAAACCGAAAAGCATGCGTTCAGCTTTTCATCAACACCGTTTAAGTGTTTCGTGGCAGGACCTCTTAATGAGCTGCAGACTTTGCAGCTAAAGCTGAGTCGGGAAGCCTCTCTTAGATGAGGAGCTTGCTTGCCTCTGGCAAGCAGAGTAGACCCGAGAACACAGCGAGTCTAGTTGCCATCAAACAAATCGTAGCACTTTACTCCAAATGCTCTATTCAAAAGCTCTGTCTCCCACAGGAGCCAGACAGAGATCACAATGGCGGCACAGCCCCAGGAAGTCGCGCTTTAAAATGACACAGCCTTTTTTTCTGCTACTGTTGCTGAATCAGGAAATCTCTCTACAGCACGCCACCAACAAACAGCAAAAATCTGTGTTAAACTCTCTTTCCCTTATTTTTAAGCCTTCTCAGGTTTTTTAAGTGGGTTTAGTTGTTCACACGTCTGGGCGCCAAATGTAGTAATATGGGGCGGCAGGGCTGCGTCCCCCACACCCGGCCGCCCACATGGCTAGCTTATGCCCCCAAATAATTACACAGACACTGTATTCTTTTAAACACTGCTTGGCCCAATCTCTTCTAGGCTAATTCTCACATATTAATTTAGCCCACTTCTAATCATCTGTGTGTAGCACCCCAAGGTGCGCTTACCAGGGAGATTCTAGCCTAGTCCATCCTGGGTCGGAGCTTCATCCCGGGAGCGGGGCATGGCGTCTCTCTCAGGCGTCTGCTCCTGAGAGAAGAGCGGTCGAGACTCTGACCTCACTTCCTCTTCCTCCCAGCGTTCTGTCCTGTTTTCTCCTCCCACCTATCCTCTAACCAATAAAATGGGCCAGGGCAGTTCCTTTATTAGCCAATGACCTTCCTCCATCAATTATGGAGTTAGGGAGAAACCTGGTGCCAGGGAAACTCCCAAGAACGCACAAGGATGACCTGAGGTAAGACTCCCAGCAATAGTGGAGAGGGTGCCTAAACTAGCCTTCCCCTGTATTCAGATAGGTGACTACCCTAATTGTCATCATAGAGTCTTCATCCAGTAACTGATGGAAGCAGATACAGATATCCACAGTCAAGCACTGGACCAAGCTCTGGAAATCCAGTTAAAGAGAGGGAGGGGAGATTATAAGAGCAAGGGGGTTAAGATCATGACAGGGAACTCACAGAGACAGCTGATGTGACTTTGTGGGTACTCACAGACTCTGAACTCAGAAAGATAGGAAGTCAGCATGGGACCATCCTAGGCTCTCTGGAACTGGATGACAATTGTGCAGGTTAGTTTTTTCTTGGGTCTTAGCAGTGGGACCTGGACCTGTCCTTGATATATTAGCTGGCTCTTTGGAACCTATTTTCTATAGTGGGATGCCATGCCCAGTCTTGATGCAAGGGGGAGGAGCTGGTCCTGCTTCAACTTGATATGGCATGCTTTGAGAACTCCCATGGGTGGCCTTACTATTTCTGAATGGAGGCAGAAGAGGAGTGAATGGGGGTAAAAGAGGGTGGGAGAAGGAAATGAATGCAAGGAGAGGTGGTATAGGAAGATAAGACCTACAAGGCCAAGAAACGAACCAACCTGGAGTCTGCCTGAGGGCCTAGCAATAGGCACTGTCAGAGGTCTTGATCATGCTCAACCAATGAGAAGTGCCATACAATGTCAACTGATCATAACACAGCCTGTCACTGGAAGAATGGTATATTAAGGCTCTCCCCATTGCTGAATAAACGAGTCTCCTTTTTTTTTTTTTTACCTGACTCCCAGTGTCGATGCTATTGACACTCTGCCTTCTCATTCCCTTCCCCAAAGAAGACATTTAGAGCACAGCAAGAAGGAGGGAGGGGAACTGTCATTGTTATGTAAAATCCATCCATCCATCAATCAATTAATTAATTAAAAAAGATTAAAGATGTTAATCACACTGGGTGAGAATAAGACCACTAGCACATTTTTTTGAGCCAAATTTAAAGCAGGCTTTATTAAATACTAGCTAGGTTTGTACCTGGGATTTCTGGAGTATGGTGCCAAATTACATTAGTCAGAATCTTATACAGACAAAACCCACAAAGCTATGTATTTTCTACCTTCATCTAATAAAGAACATATATATATATATATATATATATATATATATATATATGTACATACATACACTGATATGTTTCCTGCCTACCTACCTCATGTCTACATGTGATCAAGGAGACAAAATTGTAGCTGGGGAAACAAGCTTATTTACAGAAACAAAAATATGTGGTTTGTTATCTTACATGAATTACAGCCCCCAGCATTCCAGGAAGTTATCTGTCTTTGGGTACGTGGGGCTTATAGGTTGGAGGTACAGTAATATAAACTTGATATATAAAGTTAAACCATCATAATCCCCCCTTCAGTTGTAACCTGAGTCAAGTCCTTGACTCCATGGTAGGTTCTTGTTTATATTGGGATCTAATAACTATCATGGTAATGGCACCCAGTTAAGAATTAATATATCTAGTTAAGCCATTAATCATGCAAGGGCCAATAGTAACAAGCAAAAAGAGAATGGCCAAAGGCATTTTGGTGGTTGACTTTAGAGTTACTATCCAGAAGAAGCCCCAAAATGAGAATGGAACTATCCAGTTATTTCATCTAGTGTTCTTTTTTCTGCGAGTTTTTTCTGTGTTTTGTTTTGGTTATTTTCCCCCTGAAGTACAGTTAAATTATCACTAATGATTCCTGTTGTTTGCATAGAAACAACAATTTTCTCTTAAAGCCACACAATATCCTCCTTGTTGTGCACAGAACAGATCAACTGCCCTATTGTAGCAGTGTTTTAGCTAATGAATCTACCTCTTGATAGATCTGGGTGTATTTGGTTTTAACTGGTACATTTTCTGTTATGCAATAGACACTATAGGTAGTAATTTCTTTCTCTTTGCCAGTGATTCTCTTTTGGACCTAACATTCTAACCTTTTGTTGAGGATAAGGGTTGATGTACCTTCTACTGTAAATACTTCTTATAAAATTTGGGCATTACTATAAGGGTCCAGGAAGACCGGAATACTAGTCAAAAGCCTGGAGGGGAATCAGCCAATGGGGTATTCATCAGAAGAATCTGGTTTGCTGGCTCAGCTGAACAGACAGGGAGCAATCAGATTGGTTGGCCTTGTTCACATCAGCTTTCAGCAAGTCTAGGGCTTTCTGGTTTTTTAGGACTCGGAATAGTGTAGTGTAGATCATTTTTTTGGAGCAAATTGTTGTCCATAGCTGATTCCTGGATGGTGTCTGTTAGCCAGGTGGACAGATATAGACTAGGAGTAGAGGCTAAAGTTTAAGAGTGCAAAAGAAATTTTACATATGAAACTTCCAGGCCCATAGTCCTGGTAGTTGGGGGAGGGGAATAGTCCAAAGAACACAGGAGAGTGAGAGAGATTCTACCCTCAGGAATAGGCAACTAGGGAAACTTTGTCTGTTGATTGACTTGACAGGAATCCTTATCTGGAGTCCATTTGGCCTGTGCGGCTCCCTGAGGCTTATAGGAATTTTTAAGTTTAGAAAAGATAATCGTAGCACAAATAATAAAAACCCAAGACAGATATTGCGGTACAAGCTAAAAGATCAGAGAAGCAAAGCAGCCAACCACTAGAGAGCTGTTACTTCTATGAAATCTTCAGACTGAAAGAAGAGTGGGTTGCTGTCTCATCCCAGGTCATATTTCTTTCTAGTGGTGGGATTAAAAGTGTTCACTACCAGTACCTGACCTCTATGGCTAACTAGTTTGGCTACTGTGATCAAAGGTGTTTGTCACTACTGCATGGCCTGTATGGCTGACTGGTATGACTAGCTTTGCACTCTTCAGAGCAGCTATTTTGTTAATATCACCACATTTCCCCTGATAAAACACCAACTACTATTATCAGTCGCAAGCTCAAGATTTTAAATTTCATTTGATTGTCTTCTAAATATAGATTTAAAGATGCTTCTCACCATGCTAAAAACACTTCTGTCCGATCTGTATATCCAGCCTTCTGGATAGAGGAAAGGGTTTTCCTGCTTTTTTTTTTAAATTTAAAACCATACATTTTGCTATGACTAGAAGATGTAAGTCTACTTCAGCTGTTTTACAGACACCTATTAGGCACTTTTGCTACAATGTGGATTTTAGTACAGGTTACAAACAGCAGTAATTCTAATGTATCTAAAACATATAAAGTGACTGATAATAGTAGCCGGTGTTTTATCAGACTATCAGAACGCCATTGATCAATGTTAAAATTCTTAACTTTTGAAATCTTTATAATAGCATATAAGGGGAAGAAGTTTGAACTATTTATCAATCTAGATCATTTTCTTATACTTTTATAACATATATTCATGACTTTAAATTTTCACATCATTAGATTTTACAACTTGCATTTATATACCTTAAATCATTTTTAAATCCTTACAATTTTCATAAATCTTAAGATGTTTTTAAATCTAATTATTTACCAATAGTCAACAAGTGGATAATTACTGAGAGCAGTCATAAAACAAGTTCTTCTAAATAAAACAATAATAAAAAGTTATGCCTGAAACCTGTTTATCCTTGAATATAATGCCTGTTAGTAGGCTCACCAGGAGACATAATAGCTCTAGAAAAATCAAGGCCAATTTTTACATATGAAGTGAACTAACAAGGTAACTGTAGCCTTAGGGAAGGAACTGGATACCTTCTGCTGCCCAACTGACAAAGCTATATTTAGTCATCAGTACCGTCAGATACATGAAAAGGACAAAATAACAGCAGGAAGTATAAAGCAAATGGCCTCTTTATTAATTACAATTATAGATTTTCCAGATACCTGGATGATAACCCTAGTAGGCTCCCTTGGTCTTGATTCCTTTGTTGGAGGGCAGAAGTTGTAGGTCTTTGACTATCACATAATATCGCATTATATCTTCAGTTTTTCCACACTACAGTGTAGGCCTTTGACTGCCAAAACTAGAAGGTCTGAAAATTTTTCCTGTGGGTAAGAAACTTTAGAGAATTGGCCTGTCTTGACTTAGGCAGAGTAGGACAGTCTATCCAATATTTTATACAGTTTGTGTAGGGCCCTGGCTGCAGGAGAGGCATGGGGCAGTTTTTCCAAGTGGTTAACATCATCACTATCCAGGTCTGAGCCCCTTGTGTCTTCTTTGTAACTACACAGATAATTAGAAATGGGCTAAATTAATATGTGAGAATTAGCCTAGAAGAGGCTAGATAGAAATGGGCCAAGCAGTGTTTAAAAGAATACAGTTTCCGTGTAATTATTTTGGGTAAAACTAGCCGTGCGGGTGGCCGGGTGCCGGGAAAGTAGCCTGCCGCTCCTATTACAACAAGGATTTGCATTTTTATTCCTGCTAAGTTTAGCTATAAGAAATAACATTTTTTAATTGAAGCAATTTTAGTGTCAAAATAAAATTTTAAATCATAAATACAGTCCACAGGGCAACTGTTGACTTTGTTTTCCTAGTTCTTTTATTGTACATCATTATAAAATAGCACAGTATGACTTGGCTTATCAAAATAGCTAAAACTTAATAAAGTTAGCAAAGACAAGGAGACTAGACATAGATTCTTAAGTCAGTCCATGTTAGCATGAGGAGCGACAATCCTTGCTGGATTGCTTACATCATTGTCTTGCTGGATCATGAGACAGGAATATCCTAGTTTTTTATGTTTGGAGTTTGGTGGCCCTTACTCTTTAGCCTTTTCTTTATTTTTTAAAATTACACATAAATAAAGGCATCATACTATAAAACATTTTATAAATTTAAATATTTTAAAAGCTGTTTCTTTAAATAAATCAAGTATTTTTATTTAAATTTTTTGCAAAACTCCAAAATTTTCTTTTTTTAAAAAAAGAATATGAAAAAATAAGTTAAACCCTTTTTTTTACTTCAAGAGAGAAGAAACAGGGCACAGCCATAATCTGGACAAGGCAAAACAAAATTCCTAACAGTGCAAGAAACTCAGTGTTCAGTATCTGGGATTCATTCTGGGCTTCTCCAAGGGGCTTGGGTCATCTCCACAGATACACCCTCGGCAGCAAATACAGCATGTCTTTTAGGATCCAGCTAGCTCCATTTCATTGCAGCTGTTATCCCTGGTGACCATAACACGGCACTAGCATCTTCAAAACTGCTTGTGTTTCCCACTGTGACTGGGCTGCATTTTTACCAATAGTCTCACCTGAGCTTTCTTTAGGAACTCCAGCCCTGCCACGTAGTGCTTTTCATGACCCCTTTATGCCTATAAAATCAATAGCATCTAAGTAATTCTTACATTACAAGGTTTAGCTGCCAGCATAAGGTATGTTCTTCTTATGTATGAACATGTGGAGGTGCAGCTTTAACAATGTATTAAACAAGAATTGCTTTGAAATGCTATCTTTCAGAAAACTTGTTTTTGTGACTTTGTTTTCATGATAAGAATTATCACACTAAATCTATCCTCATCCAAAATAACTTGGAGACCAGTTGCTGCCTCCTTAGTAGGTTTATATGTGGTAACATTTAGTCAAGATGGTAGTTAAGTCACATGGCACTTACCCTTTTTAACCTTAATAAAAGTTGCTGCCAGTCAAGTATTTAATTCCATCCTATGGGCTCATCAGCTAAGATAGTGACAAGCTACATGTTGTTTAATCCTGATATTGTTGAAGGAACTGCAGGCAGGCCTGCTTTTCATCCTGCCTGGCTCCCGTATGGCTAGTTTTACACCCGAAATAACAACACACAAATTGCATTCATTTAAACACTGCTTGGCACATTTCTATTAATGTGTGTAGCACCATGAGGTGGTGACTTACCAAGAAGATTCTAGCCTGCGTCCATCTTAGGTCAGAGCTTCATCATGTCTGACCTGGAGAGAAGCAGCATGGCATCTGCCTAACTTCCCTTCTTCCCAGCATTCTGTTCTGTTTACTCCAATCACCTATGTTCTAACCTATCAGGCCAAGCAGTTTCTTTATTAATTAACCAATGAAATCAACAGATTGATATATGACACTCCCACATCATGATATAATCAGCATCCATGGCACATGGTTCTGTTAACATTATCCATGTATAGATTTTTAGCTATTACTCCCATGTTCTGAGTTTTAATTTAATTTTCATTATTGATCTTACAGATTTTTTTAACCATATTCAATAAACTTACAAAACTTGAAGTACAGAAAATTCGCATAAAAGTCTTACAAATCTTTAGATAAGGTTCTTATCTTTTTTTCCGTTTATTTATTTATTAAAGATTTCTGTCTCTTCCCCGCCACCTCCTCCCATTTCCCTCCCCCTCCCCCAATCAAGTTCCCCTCCCTTGTCAGCCCAGGACAATAAGGTTCTTATCTTAACAAAAGTTTTAGGCAGGGAAACTAAACCATCAGTCTAGATTTTGCTCATTTGCTTTGTTATTTTTACCTGTCACAGAGTCAGGTAACTCACCTGAACAAAGGATAGCGGGAATTTATAAATCAGAGAAGAGAAAGCTATAACCCAACTCCAGAGCTAGTTCTGCAATAAACTGGACAGCAAACAACAACAACAACAGCAACTTTAACATGATCCACACCAAAAATATATTTGAATTCTTGCTAAACTGAATACAGTGACCAGAAAACACAAGATAAGAAATTCTGAGCCCTAGCCATCTACGCTGTCATGGCATGGGGCATCAGCAGTAGCCAGAGGCTGGCAATAGCAGAGACAGCAAAGAGAAAACCAATAAACATAGAACATAAAAAATACAAGAAGTGAAGATAGTAAAATCAAAATGAAAGACAAGAGATACAAAGACAAAACAGACAAGACAAAAAACCATACCGAGAAACAAGGTGGGTAGTGCAATGTCATGGTTTTTTGCCCTGGATGAAAGAGTATTGAGTCCTCCAAGCCCCACACTCCTTCCAGATCATGATCCCCTGGAGTTACAGAAAAGTACTGTGTCATAGCAGGGGAAGCTTTCATAGATGATTGTTAATTTTCTCAGCATAGCAGTTGACTCTGACAGTTTTCAAAATGGAAAACCTGTCTCGGAACCTTGGAACATCTTCAGGTGCACATCTCCTGAGATGGCTTTTTAGGTTCAGAAATCTGGACTAAGTACTGGGCCTTTCAGTCCTGGTTTTAGAATATGGATGGATGGACTGATGGGGGACCTCCAAAAAATGTTAATTCCACCAGGCAAGAGGAAGACTACTACCATGATTTGTGAGCTAAATTTGGAGTAAGCATTTTCCTGTATCAAGTTGGTTAGGCTATTATGTCCCATTCTTTAATAAACGTAAAGGTATTTCATATATATGGTTAACAATTATAACCAATTGAGTTTAGCTGAAAGAAATGACCCCAGCAATTTTCTTGGGTTTAATCTAGTCTAATCTATTGAAGGACTTAAAAGAGTTCCTAGAGAAGAAGAAATTGTACCTCAAAACAACAGAGTTAATTTTGCCCTGACTTTCAATCCTCCAAAGCCCTGCAGATTTCAGAGTCATTAGCCTCCCATCAGTATTAGCCAAATCTTTTTTTTATTATTTTTTTAAATTTATTTATTTATTAAAGATTTCTGTCTCTTCCCCGCCACCACCTCCCATTTCCCTCCCCCTCCCCCAATCAAGTCCCCCTCCCTCATCAGCCCAAAGAGCAATCAGGGTTCCCTGCCCTGTGGGAAGTCCAAGGACCACCCACCTCCATCCAGGTCTAGTAAGGTGAGCATCCAAACTGCCTAGGCTCCCACAAAGCCACTACGTGCAGTAGGATCAAAAACCCATTGCCATTGTTCTTGAGTTCTCAGTAGTCCTCATTGTCCGCTATGTTCAGCGAGTCCGGTTTTATCCCAGGCTTTTTCAGATCCAGGCCAGCTGGCCTTGGTGAGTTCCCGATAGAACATCCCCATTGTCTCAGTGTGTGGGTGCACCCCTCGTGGTCCTGAGTTCGTTGCTCGTGCTCTCTCTCCTTCTGCTCCTGATTTGGACCTTGAGATTTCAGTCCGGTGCTCCAATGTGGGTCTCTGTTTTTGTCTCCTTTCATCGCCTGATGAAGGTTAATATTCAGGAGGATGTCTATATGTTTTTCTTTGGGTTTTCCTTATTGAGCTTCTCTAGGATCACTAATTATAGGCTCAATGTCCTTTGTTTATGGCTAGAAACCAAATATGAGTGAGTACATCCCATGTTCCTCTTTTTGGGTCTGGCTTACCTCACTCAGGATAGTGTTCTCTATTTCCATACATTTGTATGCAAAATTCAAGAAGTCCTTGTTTTTTACTGCTGAGTAGTACTCTAATATGTATATATTCCATGCTTTCTTCATCTATTCTTCCATTGAAGAGCATCTAGGTTGTTTCCAGGTTCTGGTTATTACAAACAATACTAAACTATTTTATTAATTCTTCCATATATATATATATGTAATTTATAAAACATTTAATTTGGTTTCATCACTCTAGGTCTTCTGAGTAGCCCACAACTTCCTCCTTTATATGTACTCTTCACTTGCGATAGTATCAATTATAGCCATTCTTGTAAGTGTCGAATTCAAACGACTCATTATGAATGATTTAAGAAATTTCTGCTGTTTTATCATTATTGTTGTATAAGAAGTCACATAAAATGTATTTCTTTTTTTTTTTTTTTTTTTTGGTTTTTCGAGACAGGCTTTCTCTGTGGTTTTGGAGCCTGTCCTGGAACTAGCTCTTGTATACCAGGCTGATCTCGAACTCACAGAGATCCGCCTGCCTCTGCCTCCCGAGTGCTGGGATTAAAAGCATGTGCCACCACCGCCCGGCCATAAAATGTATTTCTATAAAGCAACTATTTGCTCTCTCACCTCTGTGGGAGGCCCGAGTCCATCTGAGGGTGTTGTCTGCACATAGTAGGATGTAGAATTATTGAAACTATTCAGCCTTTATCTAACTGCAGCTAGTCTACGCAGGACTGCCTCATAGTTTGAAAACTTTGAGGATATTATTTGATTCTAAAGTTTTATTTTATTTTCATTTTGTTTTTAATTTTTATAAAATGCTGCTTTCATTTTGTTGAAGATGAATACTATTTTACATAAATATTACCCCATATTAAGGAAGAAAATATGGTCTTAGTAAACATTAATCTTAAACAACAAAACATGCTACTGCAAGACACAGTATTTGTATTCATTCTTACAAAGACTAGGATCTATTAATACAAGGATTTTTGACCTGGTCTAATTCTAAATCTTTAAAGATCATTTTCTCTCTCTTTCTACATGTATTTATACATGAACACATACACAACACAGAGGCATACATATGGTTTACCTTCCATATTGGCTGGTTCCACATTGTTCATTCAACCAAGAGCTAATAGAAATATGTGAAGAAGCATGTTGATTTGGAAAATATACAGACATTAACTTTTACTTTTCTTTTCATTACTCTAGAGAATACAAGTTATTTTCACACAATTTATATGATATTAAGTATTACAAGTAAACTAGAAGTAACTTACAGTGCACAGGAAGGAATGTCTGAAGCTGTATAAATAATATGCCATTTTCTATTAGAAGTTGAGCATCTGCAGATTTTCATGCCTGGTGGGCATCCTGGAACCAGTCCTCCATACATACAGAGGGGAAACAGTGTGTGTCTCTCTGTGCTTCAAGTATTTCTGTTTTTATGCAGAAAGCTGACTTACATAAATCATGCCATGTAGAAATAATTTTAGCAGAAATTATTTTAGGTCATTACCTTATCAAGTACTGCATTATTATTTTTATTTTATGATGTCTTTTATATTAATCAATTGTAAATTACACACATTAACATTTCATTTAAAATATAAAATTTAATCAATTATGAAAATCAAAGTATGGTTTGGTAAGAAATTAATTAACCTGCATATATCTTCCTTTGTGGTATAATTATATATCAAAATGTCAATTTATTGTAAGTATAACTTGTTGCTACATATTATTGAATCAAAAACAGGTAACATGTTTTCACGAAATTATGCTGTCATGAACTCAGCTTTGGCTATAGTATTCAAGTAATTGGATTTTATAATTATTTTCCCCATTGTGATGACAGTCAAATTTTTTCCAGTTTAAAATTCATTAGCTAATTTATACAATACAAAATTAAGCATATTAATGTAGCAGTGTTTTATATTTCTTTCTCTCTCTCGATATATATATATATATATATATACACACACACATATATATATATATATATATGTATGTATGAAATGTATGCCTATTTCCTCAAAAATCAACCACCTTTTTTTGTGGAAAGAGTTTAAACCATTTTTCCTATCCTTTTGCAAAAGGGAAGCACAGTTTTGTTATTCACAGTCACCCTACTGTGCAGTAACATCGCAATCTCCTTGCTTTTACAAAGATTGTAATTCAGTAGCCACTGAACAAATGTTCAGTTCCCCATTCTTCTCACTCCTCACTTTTCTGAGTTTCTTGTCAAATCGTTGTAGTTGTAAGTGCTATTATATAAAATATATGTTGTTAATATAGATAATATTTATTTCAACTAAATGTTAAGAGAAAGTAGGAATATTTGTTCTTAAATTTTGTATTTTTAAACGTTGGTGTATTTGTTACTTGTGATACTTGAGCTACTCCATACAGTTTTTGAAAACAGTTTTAAGGTATAATTTTCATGCATAAAATATGTGTATTGTAAATGTTCAATAATTTTTAGTAAATATATAGAATTATACCTCATCACAATGCAGTTTTAGAACATTTTCTTCTTCTTCCAAAGTTTTTTAATGTTAACTTACAGTCACTTTCAACTCCATTTCATCTAGATAGCTACTGGTCTAATTTTTGTTTCCATTTATCACAAAAAAACTCAATTTTAGTTACATCTATATCAAATTGAGATGATACTGAGAAAGAAATATGCAATTTTTCATACATTCACACTTTTTATTGGCTCATTTATTTAACAAATATAAACTTAACATCCATTACATGGCTTTTGTAGTGCTAAATAGATTTTGTATTCATCATAATATAAGCATAAGAAAGAAGGAGTCATGAATAGAAATGCAATATAAAGTTCTACAAGGCATGGGGAACATAGAAAGGGCTCTCTGAAAATGATTTTCTAATGTATATCAACTAAATATAAAATAATGTATATCAAATAAGATATAGTATCAAATATCTGTAAATTATATACATTATGGAAGACAATAAAGTAATTTCATAGTTTTCATTTTACAAAACAGGATCAACATGCAATCAAATTATTTAAGTCTTTGTAAGTTTTGCAATTGCCTCAAAAATATTGGACATTACTTGGGCAGTTATTAGTAACTGTATTGCTTAGTTCTTTTAGTCATGTTTAAACATCATTCAACCTTGAATCATTCAATAGAAAATTTTTTGCCATTTTTGTGTGCCATACACTCTTCTGAATGTGAAAAATCAGGACTGAAAAAGAATGCCAGCTACAGTAGACCTTGGACTATATAGTGGAAGAGACAGAAATAAATAATTTAAAGAATTAGAAACACAGGAAAGAAAATGAAATTGAATGAATAGATGATGTTGTGAGATGGGAAAGTGCTTTATTTAAGTAAAGTCAGGGGAAGATTTTCTGAGGGGGCAATATTTGAGCAAACCCTGGAGGAAATGCTGTGTATGATGTATACCATGTCTAGAGATAAAAGCTCTGAAGCAAGAACCTGCTTTAGCAACTTGAGAATGTTACTAGAAGTAGAATTCTGAAAGGAAGCCAGGACCTAATAATAGTTTCAACTATGCCAAGATATCAGATTTTAACATGAATAACTATGAAACTATTTAAATGTTTATACTAGAAGTGTAGGGGTGTCAAATCTATAGTTTAAAGGTTTACTCTAGCTGTTTTATATAAAATGAACAGTTCAGGATGGTGTGGGGCAGGAGTGAAAGTCCAAAGACTAGCTAAAATTATCAGGATTATGGAATAATGGTGAAAGTGGTTAGAAATCAATGACTTCTCGATAGTCTGTATTTAGAATATCAATCCAACAGGCTTGATGGGAAGAGTAAGAATGTTTTTATTTTAATGAAGCATTATTATAAAGAACTTGCAACAAGAAAAGCCTCACTAAAATGAAGTATACCCCAAAATCATATATCTCAATGAACTTCTGTGCTGGTAGAATAGGTATTTTGAAGCTGTGGGGCTTCATTTTGGATTTTCAATTTTACTATTCATGATATTATTTATGCATTTTCCTACTATTAAGACTCCAGAAAGATATGACAGAGATAGAGCCAGAATAACAGTTAGTTGTATATCCTCTTACATGACATGTGTCCATGGCCTTTACATGGCCTTACATGACATGTGTCCATAGTCTTTCATCTGCAGTTAATATTTTCCTTTTCTTGTTCTCCTTTCTACATGTTATACTGTACTCATACATCATACACATATGAAAATTATATATGATATATTCTATATAATAAATTAGATTCCACATATGAGGGGGGAACATTTATTTTTTTCTGTTTGAGATTATGAGACCTCACTTAATATTATACATTCAAAATCCACTTATTTTCCTGCAAATTTTGTGAATATCAAATGTTTAGTCATAATTTTCTCCTAAGCAACTAAAAACATGGATTTCCATTAACTGAAATGAGGAAGTTTCTGAGGATAGCTAGCTAAAAAATATTAAGAATCAAATGTTCAATTAGGGGAACGTTCAGTTTGTCTGCCAGATATCCATGTTTAAACAATGTTAGACTAAGTGTGTAGTTTATGGTAAAGGTCAAGTCCAGAGATTTAATGTGAAAAGTTACCCACACGAAACTATTATTATTATTATTATTATTATTATTATCATTATTATTATTATTTGGGGGAGGTAAGGTTGTGTTTTGTTGTTGTTGTTGTTTGTTTGTGTTTAGACATGATATTTCTATGTAGCCCTGGAAATACTGGAACTCACTATGTAAAGAAAGGTGTCCTCAAACACACAGAGATATATCTACCTTTGGCTCCTCAGTGCTGACATTAAGGCGTGTGTCACCACACCAAGTAAGAAATAGCATTTTAAGATCTCAGCACTTAATGACTCATCTAGAACAGTAGTTTAAATAAAGGAGTGGGGAGGGGAAATGAAGGGTGAGAAGGGATGGAGGGAAGAGACAAGATCTTGGGATTTGGATTAGGATGAGACAAGAGCTTGGGATTTGGATTAGGATAAACACAATGTTAAAATGTCTAGAAATCAGAATAATAAAAACAAAAAGGACTTTAAAGGAGCAGTCAGAAAAACTTGGAGAGAAGGGGATTCATGAAGTTCTGGGGAAAAAGTAAATTTAGAGGCTGGAGAGTTTGCCCAGTGGTTAATGACCTTGTTAGTCTTTCAGAGGACCCAAATTCAATTCTGAGTACCCATGTCAGGCCATTTAAAATAACCTGGTATCCTGACTCCAGGGGATTTGATACTTTCTTGTGCCTTCTACAGGCACCTACAAACATATATACACACACAACTAAAAATAAATCTTAGAAAAGAAAATAAAGCTTTCTCTGTGACAATTAGTAAAACAAACTCAGTGGGTAAAAGTATCTAAAACTTGTCAATATTTTTAAAAATCAGGTTTTCCAAGATTTACCATCTTGTGGGAGAAAGATAAATATATTTCTGAAAAAGCAGAATTATAATGAACTTAGCTAGAAAAATTAATTGGCTTTTATTTGTGATTCTAGAATCAGTCAAAGTTTCATTCTACAAAGTACATTCTAATGAGTTGAAGAGATTTCTTTTATAGATGGAAAAGGTTGATGAAAGCAAAAAAAGTATACTGGTCATCTCAAAGTCCTTTCTTTATTGGAATTAAACAAAAGGGGACATTCTTACTATGCTAATTCAGGTTGACTTTGATTCACTTTTTTAAAAGGAAAAATGACCCATTTTGAAGTCCAGTTCAATTATATGCCACTTAGCAGAGAATCCATTTCAATTTGAAGAGCCGCATGCAGGTGGGGCTGGGGGCAAGTTGTGGGACTGCAGGAGCCACAGAAAGCTGTGGGGTGGGGAGTTGTGAAGTCATGTTAGTGTCCCATGGCGTGGCAGAAAGGACAGGCATTGCAGGAGAGTAAGCTAAACCAGGGTGGATGGGAGCTAGGAGTGCTAGTGCTTTTCCTGATCCCAGGTGGCTCGTTTGGATTCCAGTTCCTTGAGCTGGAATTCCAATCCCACCTGGTGGCTGAAAAGCATCAGGCAAATGGGTTTTTCATAAAGTTATGCCCCCAAAGTTGGGCACCAAAATGAGGCAGGATTAATAAAAGCTCAGAGACTGATAATGGTGTTGAACTTGAAGATTCAAAAAGCAAAGCCATCAGCCACTGGCTCTTACTTCGACCTCTCTGAAATGATGATCCTGCCTCCAGAAATCTTAAAAATGAGACTATGTCTGAGAGCTGTTCTCTCATCACCTCTCCCCCGCATTTTATAATCCTCTCTAGGGCTAGGATTAAAGGTATGCACCATTGAGATTAAAGACATTCACCATCCGGTTTCTATGGCAACTAATTTGGCTACTGGGATTAAATACCTGTATTATTGCCACCTGGTCTTTAAGGTTGGGTAATGTGACTGTTATAGTCTCTGAACTTCAGGTAAGCTTTACTTATTAAAATAAAAATGAAATGCCACTACAAATTTGGTCTAGTCTGCCATGGCCTAGTGCTAGAGAAAGACTATTGTAAAAAATATGATCCTATATAAGCTTTATTTAATATATTATTACATACATTTGGTGTGGAACCATGGTCTATGTTCTCTCAATTATATTTTAAATAAATGCTGATTAACCAGTAGCCAGGGAGGAAGTATAGATGGGACAACAGACAGGAAGTAGAGGTGGGTCAAGGAGAACAGGAGAATGCTGGGAAGATAGAAGCCTATTCCTCTGCAGTCCTGACCCAGTCACAGAAGAAGCAAGATGTGATTGCCCCGCTGAATAAGATACTGAGCCACATGGCTAACACAGATAAGAATAATGGCTAATAATGGGCTATATACATTATAGGAGTTAATAAGAAGCCTGAGCTAATGGGCCAAGCAGTTTATAGTTAATGTAGACCTCTGTGTAATCTCATTGGGACTTAATGACTGTGGGAACTGGGCAGAACAAAACCTCAGACAACATACATTCATTAACTCTCTATGTTTATCTGCTGATGCTGTACTTCTAGGATGGCTAGCTAGTCCCCTACAGACTTGAATGCCATTAGTATCTCTGTGTGTATCCTATTTGGAAATTATTCCTCTATTAGTAACTTAACGTTCATTGGACCATCATATTTCTTTTTTAAAACATACATTCTCATGATGCTTTTTGCAGATGACAGAGAGTACTAACTAATCCATAACTAGTCAAAATTCAGAAAATAAGTGGTAACAGCGTATAGCACCCCAACTGGTACATCTACAATACAACCCCTACATCTAAGGCTCTCGGAATGTTGTACAATAGGGGGTAGAATGATTTTAAGAGCTAGATAACCAAGATGCTTCTTGGAGGACAATTTTTTCTAGATGCGACTGCTAGGAATATTTCTTAAGAGAGCCTCTCTTCCAATGCAAATAATTACAATCAGACCAAATTAAGCCAAATAAAAGATGCCCATGTTTAATACAGTGCTCCCAGATGGCACAGGGAAAGCATGGCAGGGAAATAGAGAGAAGGGGAGACCATGCAAAAACCCAGTGGCATGTGTTCATTCTCTAGGGGGGGGGGCAGTCCAAATAGCCTGTGAGACTGGTCCTGACCCTCCCTGGGGTGAGTTCACCACTCAGTGGGCTTTCTTGACCCTCCTTGGTGAGGGTTCATTGCTTGGTAGGCTTTCACAGAGATGGAGTCCAGACTAAGGCAATGCCCAGGGAAGGGGGCTTGAAATGGATGCTAGGGGTGGCATGACACTTTTCAAAGAGTCTTAGATATAGGGGTATCAGGGGGCTAAAATCTCACTTCCAACCAAACATCCCAGACTCTTTGGATATAGGGGTGTTGGCTCAAGCCTTGCTACTTTCTGTGGGTATAGGAGGACATTAGAGACAGGAGAGCTGGGGGTTGGAGAGCAAAAGACATGGCCAGAGCAGGATCCAGTTTACTGTTATCCTGGAGACCTCAGACATCTGTTTCTTGAGGGAGATGAGAAGGCAGGTGACCAGTAGAAGGAAATATTGTTATTATTGGCCCTATGAATGGGACTAGTCATGGGAAATCATTAACTGCCAGAAAGAACGGGACAGAGAAGTGCCCAGGTTGTATAGGTGAGTCTCTGGTGTATAATTGGGAAACAATAGAAAATAAAACAAGATTTTAGTTGGTATCTTTGATCCAGGAAAGTTGGTAACAATGGTAAAGTCCCAGGAGTTGATGCAAGTGTTGGTATTGTCTGGAGAGAACTATGGTCTTGGCCCAGACAGCAAGAGTAACCTGTAAAATATGCTTGAAAATGGGTGGGGTTAAAAATACACTCTGGTGACTGTTAGTCTTTATCAAACCAGGTCTCTTGATAATACAGTAGAACTTTTTCCAGGAACCTGTAAATATCTGTAAGAGAACTGGAACAGATTTACATCCGAGTGTCATAGCAAAAGGCTATTGCTTTAGGTTCAGAGGTACAAATATTTTAGAAGACAATTAAAGGGAATTGAAAACTTTGAACCTCTTAAGATACATTTAAAACCTATTATTCCTGGACTATGAAGCCTGTTAAAGAGGCACACCTCTCTGTATTTTAGCAGGAAACTTTTAAAAAAAGGAATGAGCTACCAGTACCTTAAGTCATCAAATGTCATTAGATATCTGGGAGGGATAAACGAGCAGAAATGAGCAGCATTTTTACCTACACAGGCTATCCCAAGTCTCTTTTTTAGTCCCTGGAGAACACCAGCCTAGAAGTAGTGCTTGATATTAGCTGCTGAGTACAAGATATCCAAAAATTTTCCCATGGAGGGGGATATTTAGTCTACCTGTCTTGGCAAGATGAGATCCATCCCCAGGGTAGCATCCAGGAAGCTGAAGAGGTGGAAGGCTGCTTTTTGCTGTGTGGGTGGCTGGCAAGCCTGGAAGCAGAAGGTCTTTTGCAACCATGTATCTTGGATGAGCTATAGGGTGGGCAGGAGCTGGCATGTCTCTTTGGTAGAAGCTCTTTTGTTAAATGCCATACTCTCAGATTTGTAAAGGCACTTGAAAATTGGGTACTTTAAACTGGACATATAAGCTAAATTTAGGCATGTATTTTACCCAATTAGTTACAGCTTACCAGTGCTAGTAAATGTAAGAAGATTAAAAGGGATATTTCAATAAGTCAAAGAATATTAGCACATGTGGATACTTTTATCCAAGATGGTGGTATGGTCAAAATGGGGTAACCCACATGTTTATATTTTCCCAGAGCTGTTGTAATCTGGAGTTATAAGTTTTACAGATCTTGAAACATGCACATATATACACATAAAGACACAAAGCAAGTATACTATGAAAATGCACCCACATACTCACGTAGACATATTGTGGGTACATTGTTCTAACATAGACAAATTGTCAGCTCACCAATTTAAAAATCCCTGCATAGGTAGGTGGCAGAAGCCAGGAAAACACAGAGGTGGTCCCTTTAAAGACCAGGTTAGCAGACACTGTAAGAGGAACAGAAACATAAGGACGGATCACCTATACAGTTTTAGAGTAGAATAACAGGAAAACAGATTTGTTTTAGAGAATTCCAGAGTTTGAGAAAACAGCAAACAGCCAGAGAGGCAGGGGGGAGGGGGAAAGGAGAATGGGGATAGGAGCACACATCTAGAAACCATGGGTTTTTGGAGGCTTGTTTGCTTTTATGTTAGGTGTTAGATAGCCACAATTTAAAAGGATTTTTGTAAAAGGCGTCCAAAGGGCATTTGAGAATTTTGCTTCAAATTACAAGAACCCATGTAGAAGCCCATGCAAATTTGGACTCAAGCTTGTCAAGATGTATCCACCAGACAGAACTCTTGAGTCCAAAATGGGGGTTTATGAGAAATGAGTGGCAGAACTTCTCTGGACACTCAAGTCCCATCTCAGTGAGGCTTGGCTCATCACGTGGATTGGGGTTCCATCATAGCCTCAGCTTCAACGGAAAGCCCAAAAATTGACAAAAAAAAAGGAGTGCAAAAGGGGAACTCACTGAGATGAAGCCGGTCTTAACTTGGTGGAGAACATGCATGAGAAGGGCATTTTTCAACACGTGGCCCTGGGCCCATGGGAAAAATAGACTCCCTTGTGGAACCTCCATATATTAGGAATATTTCTTAAGAGAGCCTCTCCTTCAACGCAAATAATTACAATCAGACCAAATTAAACTGAATAAAAGATGCCCATGTTTAATTCATTGTTCCTGGATGGCACAAGGAAAGCATGGCAAGGAAAAGAGAGAGGAGGGGAAACAACACAAAGCCCAGAGACCACATGTTCATTCTCTGGGGGTCAGCCTAAAGAGCCTGTGGGAGTGGTCCTGACTCTCCCTGGGGAGGAGTCACTGCTTGGCAGGCTTTCCCAAAGGTGGAGTCTGGACTAAGGCAACTCCCAGGGGAAGGGTTTTGAAACGGATGCCAGGGGCTGGGGTGACACTTCCAACCAAACAGTAACAGGTAATTCAATGCTGTGAAATCTTAACAATATGATTGCTAAAATAACATCTACATAATTACAGCACCAATCAACATGCCAAAATGGATGGAGGAGATTTCACAAAACCCCATCTACAAGATGAAAAGCTATTGGAAATAATTGCTAAGAGGAAGAATCTGTATTCTCTAGGGATAAACCCTCTCATAGGTTATCTAATCTCAACTAGTCAACCCAAAATACATATACATATGAGCAATGCTAAATGAACTTAGTGAGTTGTATATAAAAATATAAACATAATTATAATGAAGAGATCATGAATTTGAGGAAAAGAGTGTATACAGGAGAAGTTAGAAAGTAGGAAAAGGAGCAGTAGAAATTATATATATATATATATATATATATATATATATATATATATATATATATATATATATACATATATATACTGCTTCTGAAGCCGGGCGGTGGTGGCGCACGCCTTTAATCCCAGCACTCGGGAGGCAGAGGCAGGCGGATCTCTGTGAGTTCGAGACCAGCCTGGTCTACAGCACTAGTTCCAGGACAGGCTCCAAAGCCACAGAGAAACCCTGTCTCTAAAAAAATCCAAAAAAAAATATAAATAAACTGCTTCTGTATGGATTATAAAAAGAAAAACATATTCTCTTATGAAATATCCTTATTTTTTCTTCAAACAGACTTCTGCTTGGTTAATTTTTTTAAAATTATTTGGCATTCCCACATATGTTAATCCTAGCAATGTACACAGCTGGACCTGTCTTTCAGAAAATTTCTTAACAAATAGTCTCCAGTTTGGTCTATCTGATCAGTTTATCAGATCACATTTAAGATGTGTATCCTTTGATTTTCCTGGTTACATACTTGGGTATCTCTAGATTACATTTTCTGTTAGAGTATACATATTATATAACAAAAATTATTGTAAGAAAGCAAGACAAAGAGATTATTTTTTCACGGAGATTAAGTGGGAATACTGCAGACATGTATGATTTGACTAAATGATTGAAATGTCAAGAAAGAGATGAATATGTGAAAGAATATGTGAAGAAAAGTGTGGAATGTTAGTAGCATTAAATTTAAAGATTATCAAATAGGCACTTGATATGTAACTCAATAGTAGGGGATTTTCTAGTGTACTCTAGATCCAAGGTCCAGTTCTCAGCGTTGTAAATAAATAAGCACACAATAAATAAAATCTATTAATGAACAGATCATCTTTTTAGAGCACAAAGTTCACAAGGCCAAAATAATTTCAAACCAAACAAAAACTAGAGCTAGTTAGATGTGAAGTATTTCTTGCACTGTGCAAATAAATTCTATTTTTATACTAAAGTTTGTATTTGTTTATTTTTACATGTGAATGTTTTTGATCTGAAGAATTAAATTTTCAAATCCTTATCTGAGAAAACAAAACATCTCATCAGATGTTCATAATGGATGTGGAGGGAGATGAGAAATAGTGACTCCATTAAATGTTAGGTGAAACCAGGACTGAGACCCACCAAGAACAAAAATACATGGTGATTTGTTAATTCATTAAATGTATTCTTAGCAAACAGGTACTATGCTCTGGGTATTAACATATAGCTGAGAATAAAACTATAAGAACTATATCTCTATTCATATTATTTCAATCTTAGAAGGAGGCAGACTTAAAACAACTTATTATCTAATTAATGAAGTACAACTTGGTAAGTGTTTAAAAAGAAATGGCTGGCTCATTGTATTAAAAATTGATTTACGAGCCACTCTAGAGTCAAGTCTCTTGCCACCCCTAAGATGGCTCCCTTAATTAGGATATATATTTCTCTGCTCCCGTGTCCACCCTTCCTTTATCCCAACCATCCCATTCCCCCAAGCTCTCCCCATTCTCCCCTTCTCACGTTTCTCACCCCATTTCCCCTTAGACCCATGCCACCTCACCCCCAAGTTCCCAGGTTTTTCCCTGCAATCTTGTCTACTTCCCATATCCAGGCGGATGACTATATGTTTTTCTATGGGTTCACCTTCTTATTTAGCTTCTCTAGGATCACAAATTATATGCTCAATGTCCTTTATTTATGGCTAGAAACCAATTATAAGTGAGTATATCCCATGGTCATCTTTTTGGGCCTGGGATACCTCACTCAGGATAGTGTTTTCTATTTCCATCCATTTGCACGCAAAATTCATGAAATCATTGTTTTTTACCGCTGAGTATACTCTAATATGTATATATTCCATACTTTCTTCATCCATTCTTCCATTGAAGGGCATCTAGGTTGTTTCCAGTTTCTGGCTATTACAAATAATACTGCTATGAACATAGTTGAACAAATGCTTTTGTCATATGATAGGACATCTCTTGGGTATATTCGCAAGAGTGGTATTACTGGATCTTGGGGTAGGTTGATCCCAAATTTCCTGAGAAATCGCCACACTGATTTCCAAAGTGGTTGCACAAGTTTGCATTCCCACCAGCAATGGATGAGTGTGCCCCTTACTCCACAACCTCTCCAGCAAAGGCTATCATTGGTGTTTTTGATTTTAGCCATTCTGACAGGTGTACGATGGTATGTCAAAGGTGTCCAGGGAGATGTCCCCAGCTAGTACCTTGAGCAACTGAGGAGAGGGAACCTGAAACGACCCTATCCTATAGCCATACTGATGAATATCTTGCATATCACCTTAGAACCTTCATCTGGCGATGGATCGAGATAGAGACAGAGATCCAAATTGGAGCACCGGACTGAGCTCTTAAGATCCAAATGAGGAGCAGAAGGAGGGAGAACATGAGCAAGGAAGTCAGGACCACGAGGGGTGCACCCACCTACTGTGACACTGGAACTGATCTATTGGGACCTCACCAAGGCCAGCGGGACTGGGACTGATTAAGCATGGGATGAAACCGGACTTTCTGAATATGGCCGACAATGAAGGCTGATGAGAAGCCAAGGACAATGGCACTAGATTTCGATCCTAAAACATGAGCTGACTTTGTGGGAGCCTAGCCTGTTTGGATGCTCACCTTCCTGGTCCTGGATAGAAGTGGGAGGACCTTGGACTTCCTGCAGTGCAGGGAATCTGGACTGCTCTTCATTCTTGAGAGGGAGGGGGAATGGAGTGGGGGGGAGGGGGAGAGGGGGAGGGGAGGGAGGAGGGGGCTATGTGTGCGAGGAGGGGGAGGGAAATGGGAAAAGGGGAGGATGCGGAAATTTTTTTTTGCAACAACTAAATAGAATATAATAAAATAAAAATTGATTTACGGACATGGTGGTAGTCAAAGAAAAATTTCTAAGAAAATAACTTTTGAGATTTGGAGGATGAGTAGAAGTTAATTAAGCAAAAAGAATGTGGTTTAAGAAGACTTTGAGGGACAGAAAAGAGAGAAATAAGATAGAACCTACTAGAATAGAAATAAAGCAAGTAAGATTGTAACATAGTGACATATATTTTTTAGACATTTTGGGGATTGTATAAGGAAAAAAAATCCCCATATGAAAAACTCTAGTAATGATCGATAAAAAACAAATATCTATTCATATGAATATCATAACATCCAGCAGAGGAAATTGTCAGTTTCCTGTCAACATGTGCTTTAAAAAGAGTTATAGATACAATTCTCATATAAATATGAAGATGTTTCAGAAATTTTCTTAATTCATCAAGGCAATGAACAAGGCCAACAATCTACATCAAAGACAAATTAGAAGGATGATGTTGCTGCAGTACTGGAGGATAGGCAATGTTGGAGGAGGCTGCTTGTTGGTTTTCGACTGTTTAGCCCCAGAACAATCACTCAGAAACTATATTATTTAAATCACTGCTTGGCCTATTAACTCTACCTTCTTATTGGCTAGCTCTTACATTTTAATTTAACCCATTTCTAATAATCTGTGTATCACCACGTGGCTGTGACTTACGAAGTAAAGTTCTGTCTGGCTCCACTGGGGCTATATGGCTTCTCCTTTACTCCACCCTTCTTTCTCCTAGCATTCAGTTTAGTTTTCCCTGCCTACCTCTATTCTTTTGCCCTATCAGGCCAAGCTAGTTTTCTCTATTATAGACAGCTTCCTGGGTCATGCTGTCAGCTTGAACTTTAGCTGTGGAATATTTGGATGGCATTTGTGGGCCTGGATATTTGTGTGCCCACTCAGGGTTGGGAGGAAAGCAGCTGAGACCATGCACATAGCTCAGAGCTCCATGCTTGGGCAGGAAGCGGGATCAGGTCTACTAGGCATACACAAACAAGGGAGCATGGCAGATTCATGCTGCCATACACAGATATATTTCCAGGCTGCATACTGCACTGCAGGGCATATTTAGCTATTACTCGGGGATTATTGCAGCATGCTCATTCTCAGAGTTAAAGTGCTGAGTGAAGCTCCTATCTAGTGGTCCCAGATCTGGCAGTAATAGTACCTCCATCATTTTGAAAGTAGAGAGAGGTGGAGCCAGCATCCAGAGCCACTGCAACCAAGTTGCTGACCATTTTAAACACTCTTCAAGATAGTAAAGAATTATAGATATAAAATAGGACAGATTCAGATGCAAAAGACCTCTAAATGAGTCACAATGTTGGATAAATGTACATGGACTTGGGAGAGAGAATAAAAAGTGTATAGGGAGTTGGAAAAGAATTAAATTGTTTTTTTAAAATCATTTTAAAGAGACAGAGTACAGACAGTCATAGATTAAGGGAGAAAGATAATTAAGTAAATATTAAAAAGTAATGAAGTAAAAACAAGTCACATAAATATGGAATATAAACAGAGAGTCTGGAATATGAATATTATTGTGTTGTTTTTGAATTTTTTGACTGGGAAGAAGGTAAGTACAGAGAGACATTTCATTGTATGGGATGCTAAGCTAAACCTTCATGTAAAGGTATCTTGACTTCAGAATTTAAATCTAAGTATATGCTGCTTTAGAAAAGACGTTCTTCTTTTGTTTACACAGAAGATGAGAAATTGTGGATTAATTCCAGACTAAGTGGTTTCATGGACCAAGAACCCCTGAAAGGTTGCCATGAACACCTTCATAAAATTACTTCGCCCAACTGCTGACTGAGATGAACCTAGCACACAGGATACAATATGAAAGACTTGATTAAAAGTGCCCCCAATAAGAAGGAAGTAGTCTAGAGAACTACACCCAAATTCGCAAATATTGTTTGTAAATGTTTCTTTACATTTAAAGGGGGATATGCTATAGAGATTTGCATTGGTATGGATCTTTGTTTATTGAACAAATTTAATGTCAATTTTGTTATACTGTGTATATGTATTTCTGCTCTTGACAAAAGTATTGTGTTTGTGTAGCTCATTTTAAAATGCAATATATAAAATTAAGAAATATAGGTTAATAGAAAGTCATCTATAATAGTAAAGCTTGTAGTCATGTTAGTTAGGTTTTCTAGATGTACAGAGATGTATTTCAGATGGATAGACATTCTTCAAACCTTTCAAACACTACAGAATACAGCATTTAAAATATGACTTTCATGACAATGAGACAAATCTGCTCCTGGCAGCACCAATTACATCAACAGAAAGATGAGCATCAAAGAGGCTCCTTATGGAGTTGATTAGTCATTTGGGCAAAAAACTGTTCTTGCCTGGACTGCTTGATGAAATGGACATGCAGGACTCATAGAAAAACGACTACTGAACTTGCCTAAAGGTGAGATGATCCTTCAGGTTTCCTTCTTCATGAAAGAGTCTGCTAGACATTATTCAGGACACAGAAAAAAGTGACTGGCAAACTGCCAATATAGGCGGAACTGTCTTTGAAGTTTCCTGCTTTGTGGAAAAGACTGCTGGGTAATATGGGCCTGTAGGCTGAAGATGGATGCCCCAAATGTTAGAGAAGAACTTTTGGTAACTTACAGGCAGTGAGAGGTCTCTGTCAATTCTAGAGTTTTGGAAGTTGCTTACAATATACTTCCTGTTTACTTAGGTAATATTATATCCTTTCAGAGTCTTTGATGGAATTGAAGAATTTATACTTATAGTTGTAGTTTTCTTTAGTTATAAGTGATAAAGTAGATATAAATATTGCAACTGTAATTCTTACTTGATACCTGTTTTATTATATACAATTTTACTTTGTTAAAGTTAAAACCTTCCTTTTCATTTAAAATGGGAGGTGATATGGGATTCCCTTCTGTATGCCATGGGTTAATAAAGAAACTGCTTTGGGCCTATAGCAGAGCTATAGGAGAATAGAGATAGATGGGGAAAACTAAACTGAATGCTGGGAGAAAGGAGGCAGAGTCAGAAGAGAAGCCATGAGCTGCTGCTGGGACAGATTGCTGAAATTTTGCTGGTAGGCCACGACCTCAAGGTGATGTGCAGATTAATGAATATGGGTTAAATTAAAATGTTAAGAGTCACCAAATAAGAATCTAGAGCTAATGGGCCAAGCAGTGATTATTTCTGAGCTGTCAGGTAGCTGGGGAACAGAACAAGCAAGCTCCTTACTACAAGGCACATCAAAATAATTTTGTTAGGTTAGACACAGAATTGGTTCCTCTCATAAGTAAAAAAAAAATACATGTAATTATTGGGAGTTTTCTTTTTGTGCTGTTTTGAAATCATTTGTATATCTACTATGAAATAAACAAATGGAAATGTAACTTTATAGGATCTTGGCTATAAACAATGATTAATTACGTCAAACAAATTATCTTCCACTAAAACATTAAATAATCCTTGGATAATATGTTAGTTTGTTTTATTTTTCTGAGGCAAAATACTGATCAAAAACAACTTGAGGAGAAAAGGGGTTCAGGTTATACTTTATAGCTCATCACTAGGTGAAGTCAGGGCAAGCACTTGTAGGCAAAAACTCAAACAAAGACCATAGAGGACTTCTGCTTTCTGGTTTGCTCTCCATCTCTTCCTCAACCTGCTTTTTAAAGAGCTAAGAGTCACCTGCCCTGATGGCTGGATCTTCTCCAACAAACATTAATGATGAAAACCATATTGATTTGCTCACAAGAAAATCTGATAGAGGTAATTTCTCAATTAAGGGTTGTCCTGATGATTCTATTTTGTATTAAGCAAAGAAAAATGAATCTGCACAAGTGGACATCTATACGTTGGTCCAGTATTGTATCAAACTTTCATAATTGCTCTTCTATTGTATAATTTTTAAGTTCTTAATGTTTTCAAGGAAGCCTCAAACAAATACCTAAGACATGTTTGGTACACATGAGATCCACAAGGATAGAGACTTTATTTTACTTACTGCTGTTTACTTGTCACCTCTAACAATACTTGCTATCATATACATGCATCATTAATTTATGTAAGTGGGATCAAATATACATTCTGGGCAAGTGCTCTATCACTGAAGTGTATCTCCAGCTAACAATTCTTGAATGACTTAATTTACATTTTATTTGACCTGAGCAAATTTGTCGTTTACTACAAATGAGATGTGAAGTTTAATGGCCTCTCAGGAACTTGAGGATTGGGTTGATGGGACAAAGGGATTTCAAGCTGAGACGATTTTAAAAGGCCAGTACCTCTGTATTCTACGCCTTAATCATAAAGAAAAAATCCAATAATAAACTCATCAGCAAATGAAGTGTAGCTACATTGCCCAAGTTTCTAATTTGCAAAAATGTTTTTCTTTCTTGAAACTTGTAACTATATATTTTTCTCAAATGAATTTTATAAAAACTTCACATTATTCTAAGAAAATCAAAGGCAATAAACAATGGTAACAAATGACTCCATTCTGTTGACATTTCTAATGAGCCCATCGGAGACATACCCAAATTTCAAACATCTTTACTTTTTTGTAACACATAATTGTCATGAAAAGATGACTAAGCACAAATATAAAATCAATAATGAGAAAAACAGGATGATACATAAATTTCCAGGACCAAAATAGATATTAATAATAAACAATACACCTTAAAGGTCTAATCTGTGATATCACTTAAAGAAAAAGAAATCAACCTTAGGGTGGATTAAATGTATATTGAGGAAATTCAGTATGCACATAAGAGAAGTTCCACCATGGAATCATAATGGTGATGCATTCCTGTAATCTAGACATTAGGAGACTAAGGCATGAGGATTGTAAGTTTAAGGCTATCAGTTTCTTCATAATGGGCTGGAGATCAAATTGTGCTTTCTTAGTGTGACTGTACTTCAGAAAAAGAAACCAATAAATACATAAACATATAACCCACAACACACTCTAGAAACTTTCACCAGGTGAAAGAAAACGTAAATTCTCATATAGCAAAGGCAGCTGGACAGAACAATAAGAAATCAGTCATTGAAGAAGAGTCTCAAAAAGGTGAGTTACATAAATACGAAAAGTTCTTAAATTACATGATTTATTTGAAAAAAAATAAATGTATTATCACATTTAAACAATGGAATCAATAAGGACAAGACTAAATTAAGGAGCTAGTGGACATGAGAAACTAACCAGTTATAGTTAAAGTGAATATATGGATATTTCAAAACAATAACTAAGTGGACTTGATAGAAAGTTGCATATAAAAGTGAAGAGAGAAGAATTTGGCATAATAAAATATATTAATAACACCAGCATTTTCAGTATTAATGAATATTTCAGAGAGCTAAAGTTTATGGATGTGAGATAGAGACCAAAATTTAAACTTTCAATTAAAGCTTCTACATATGATTAATATATAAAGGAGAGCAACCTTTCGGTCACTATCAAAAAAGAAAAACAAAAAAGGAATGACACATTTTAGAGGATGGAGAAAAATGAGCATACCATGATACATGATCCACATAGTGAAAAGACGAGACAAAGTTTTAACTTTGTTACAGGGCAAAAAATTAGACATACTATAAAGACTACAATGGATTTAGCAAGTAAAAATAAAATTAGTGCTGATCTCAATAAAAAACACTTGTTATCATTTATAATGAAATCTCATCACAATGAATAAGAGTAGAAAGCCACTGTGGTGAGATGATTTCATTAAATATTATTCATTTCAAGAACAATATGAGAATCATCATATTTTAAATAGCAACACTAATAATAATAAAAGAAACAGGCTTAGATATTTCCAGTGTTTCCTAGAACATTTGTTTAAAAAACGCATCTGTTAGTGATTAGATTGATAGATTATTTACTGGAATCTATACATACTTATGCATAGGAATTAAAAATGACTCAAAGCATCCAACTAGGGCAGTCCAGAAAACAGTTTAAGAAGCTGTTTATAATAAAATCCAAGTGAATCGAAAATGACTTCACTGTAACGTGATGGGGACTTGAGAGTAAATCACAGAACAAGGCAATGACTAACTAAATTCTTGGTCAACTACTGAGCAAGGCATGCAAAGATGGAGTGAAGTATGTTTGTGTGGTTATGGGAAGGAATTGGGACAAGACTGAAAGGCAAAACTGTAACATGTTCTATTTAATCATTAAAAGAAATACTTGACACGTAAATGGTTTGTGTCTCAGAATCTGTCAAATATCTCAGTATGAAAACAATCTCACATAGCCAACATCATCAAAAAATTTTTAACATCAAAATGACTGCTAAAATGGCCATATCACAATGGCAGTATAAAATCGTTTTAAAATCTCTCTACGGCATGCCACCAACAAACAGCAGAAATCTGTGTTAAACTCTCTCTCCCTTATTTTTAAGCCTTCTCAGGTTTTTAAGTGGATTTAGTCCATCACGTTGGGCACCACTCTGTTGTAATAGGAGCAGCAGGCTACGTTTCTGGCACCCATCCGACCACATGGCTAGCTTTACCTGAAACAATTACACGGAAACTGTATTCTTTTAAACACTGCTTGGCCCATTAGTTTTAGCCTCTTATTGACTATCTCTTACATATTGATCTAACCCACTTTTAATAATCTGTGTAGCCTACGAGATGGCTTACCAGGGAAGATCTTAACCTGCGTCTGTGTCTGGTGGGAGAATCATGGAGACTTACTGACTTGGCTTCTTTCTCCCAGAATTCTGTTCTGTCTACTACGCCTATCTAATTTTTTGTCCTATTAGGGCCAAGCAGTTTTTTTTTTTGTATTAGTTAACCAATAAAAGCAACAGATAAGATACAAGACCCACCTCCATCAGTACTCATAACAGGAAATAAATTCATCTAGGTAAATGTGATTGGATTAAGAAGGGTCCTGAATGTCAGTCAGGTAAAGGTGTTTGTACTTGATAACTTTAGTGAGAAAAGTTTTTCATATTCTGGGTAGAGGAAAAGTATAAAATACATTACATTCAAAAGAGAATTATCTAGCTACATTCAGATAGATGTATTAGGCTTCATGGGTGGATGACACTAGTAATCAGAAACATTCAATTAACTCCCTTTGCTTAGATTTTAAGCTCATCAAAGCCATATCATGTTTCTAATTTGTCTCTACTTATATAAATTTGTCTATAGGGACAAAACATTCTAATCACTGGAAAGAAGTACCCGGACAGCAGGTAGTTGTACATTAATAAATTAAATCTTACGTATAATCTGTTATATATCCAATTATTACTCCAGCAGCAATAATTGGACTGCAATCTTCAAATATTCTTCAGATCACAAGGAAATGCATGAGTATGTTCTTATAATAAATATTAAATAACCCAAACCAGAGTTTTATAGAAGAATTAAAAGAAGTAGATTCAGACTTTGAGACCTATAATCAGAATCAGCAACAAATGCAAATACCATCTTACATTAAATTAAATAAGCCAAAGACAGAAATAAAAATATACTACCTCATATATGTAGAATTAAAAAAATGTTAAATACAGAGAAATGAGGAGTGGAATGGCAGTTAGCAGACACTGGGAAAAGAAAGAAATGTCATGATATAGGTCACAGAGTAAACAGTTGCAGTTATATGGGCCAAATTATTCTAGGAATTTAATTTTCAACAGGGACATGTCTTCATGTTTCTACTGCTGCAAAGAGACACCATGATCATGTCAATGCTTATAAAACAAAATCTTTACTAAGGGTGGCTTACTTTTCAGAGGTTTAGTCCATTATCATAGCAGGACATGGCAACATGCTGCAGTCATGGTGCTGGAGAAGAAGCTGAGAATTCTATCTTGATCTGCAGGCAACAAGAAGTGAACTGAACTAGGTGTAGCATGAGCAGAGGAGACCACAAAGCCCAGACTCATAGTGACACACTTCCTCCAACAAGGTCATACCTACTTCACAAAAGGTCATACTTACTAATAGTGCCACTGCCTATGAGCTCATGGGGGCCAATTACATTCAAATTACCACAGGAGGCTAGAGTTAATAAGAGTTTATTTGCTGAATGTAGATTTTTAGTGCTGTTAAAACGTTCTATTGAGTATATGCATATCAAAATATCATGTCATATACCTAAATATTGAGTAAAATGGTATGTTACATTCACAGCAGCACAAGTGGGTCCAAAACTTTTTACCTACACAACTGTGGCTGACATTGTACTAAGATGCTTTTACATTCCTTTCCTCTTCCGTTTGCTCCTTAGTTTATTTCTATGTCCCTGTTTCCTTTCTTTAAAAACAATACAAAAATTCCAAAAAATGACAACAGAAAACCCACCTTATATATTATTTGTATCAGTAAGCCTTAGAACCATTCCAAGCCACTCTTATTCTTTCTCTCTTTGCGTCTATACTTAGAACTCTTGACACTTTTACCTTGAATTGGTCTATGACTGTACATTGATCCATCCTCAGAATATATTAATATATAGGAACAGCCACTGGCTCATAGTAGATTCTTGTTTAATTTCCACTAAATAGAATTACTCTAATAAGATGGCAATAAGCTTGTTATCAATATTGCCCAGCAGAACGTTCTAAGAATGTATACAGTGGTCATTAGATACATGCTGCTATTTCAGAATTGACATGTGGCTAGAATGATTAGACATATGAATTTTAATGTTTTGAAGTGTTCAGTTACATTTCAAAGAGTCATATTAGGTAAGTAGCTAGAGTCATGGGCAGTGTAGACTATGACTATGTGACAATTAGCAGTTGTGTGACTCTGTAGTTTCTGTGAAGTGTCAATTAGCTTTTTATTGTCCAATAGAGTCTAAACAGGCAGTCGATTGGCAGGTTGTTGTTGCTTTACTTCATTGGTTTTATGTTGTGCAGACATCAGTCATCAACACCACATGGCTGTCTGTGCCAAACAAAATCTAGACAATAATAAGCAAAAAAGAATTCCCAGACTCTGACTTTAAGCAGATTGATGTTTTTATGGAGGATGATATAATTTGAGGGCATTTAAACATTTAAAGAGATTTTTAAAATCTTAATCATCCTTGCTAGGACATAAATCATAATTAAAAATGTCTCACAGGCTGTAGTTTTGGTTTGGGAAAATAGGCTTTGGGATTGCCCAGTAGGGTAGAGGTCATAGCTCTGGAGCCTGTTACAGTGGCAGCTCGCATGTTTTCCCTGTCATCTGCCTCTCAGAAGTGTACTGCTTAGCTCTGGGGAGCCCAGCTGAAAAATGCAGGGGTGGAACAGCACACACCAAGCCTCACAATCAGAGAAACAATTCAAAAGGCACAGCAAGGTGAGTGGATGAGCGCAGCTATTCCTTTGAATGTAAAGACAGCTCACTTGCCAATAAGCACTCTTGGGATGATTTGCTGAGAATCCCTGTATATATCCCATACTCAGACAAAGTCACTCTTCGCTCTGTCTCAGTGTTGTCACTCTTTCATTATAGAAGTTGTTTAGAACCAAAGAGACTTCCAGTGGGCAAGAAGAGTCCTGTTTGGGCTAAGTTGATTATCATTATTTAGTTAAAAGATGAAGCTACCTGGCAGGCAGCAGCCTCAAAGGAATTTCACTATGTGATTATCTTCCATAAGTTTCTTTATCTGAGTAATATAGCAGCAGTTTGGGCCTACTGAGCTTTTCATGAAAGCTGTAAGCACACAGAATACAACCTCTCTGAGTACTTTTTCTACATTGACTCATGCAAATACATTTTTTTTTTAACCTCAGTTCCTGGCACAGGGTAAAAAGCAAGTCTCATAGAAGGTTCAAGGAAGATTAAGGCAGGTACCAGTTTTGGTGTGCCTGGCCCTTCAATAAATTGTACAGCCACATGGACTGTGTTTGAGGGATAATGTCTTAGTTTGTTTTCTATTTCTGTGATAAGACACTATTACCAAAAACAATTTGGGGAGGAAAGGGTTTACTTGTCTTACAGATTACAATTCATAATTAGAGTAAACCCACAGGCCATGGAGGAATGCTGCTTCCTGTCTTGCTTTTCATGGCTGATCATTTTACTTTCTTACACACCCTAGGACCACCTGCCTAGGAACAGCACCACCCACAATGGACTGCTCGCTTTCAGACCAATAATTAATCAAGAAAATGTCCCAAAGACTTGCCAACTGTCCAATCTGATAGACACATTTTCTAAATTAAAAATCTTTCTTCACAGATGACACTGGTTTGTGTCAAGCTGATAGTAATAAATTTTAAAAAAATAAAAATAAATAAAATAAAATAAAAACCATCCATCCAAAGTCTACTAGAAAATAAGAGCATGGATTATACAGTTGATTGGCTTTAAATACTGGATCTGCCCTAATTAGATTTACAACCATGGGCAAATATGTTCATTGTAAAACAAAGGCAATACCAGTTCTAACAGCAGAATAGCTAAAAGAACATAAAAAATAAAATCCTTCATAACATTTGAGTAACCAACGTCACCAGACCATGGTCTTCAGGTGATCAGAAATCCAGGGCACTAGCCACACTCTATCATCAAACCTCTTGTTTTATTTATATTTTAAAAATACCTCTAATTTTATTTTATGTGTGTCTGAAAACCATGTGTGTGCTTGGTGTCCGCAGCAACCAGAAGATGGTATGAGACCCATAGGAATGGAGTTATAAGGGCTTGTAAGCCACCATCTGAGTTCTGGGAAAGAACTTGGATCCTTAACAAGAGCAGTCACTGCTCTTAACTATTGAGCCATCTCTCCAGCCCCCTGATTTTACTCTTAGTGATATCAGACTTCAGTTCCTATTGTCAAATCAGAAGTGAAGTATTCTGCTCTCTCTTTTAGAACTTCAAAATTTTTGGCACACAAAACTCCACAGCCTGTGAAGCTTCTAACTCCCCACAGTAAGAATGAGCATTATATGACCTGCTTGCTACCGGTGACTCCTGATCAGTGTGATGATAGTTAATTGTCATCTGGATATAATCTACATTGACCTGATAGGAGAATGCACACTGAATGTGGATGCCCGCATTTCATAGGCAAAACCTTGGGTCACATGAGAGTAAAGAAAAAAATCCAAACAGCATCACACATGATTAGGTCTGCCCACTTCAATTAACACAACTAAAAGTCTCTATGAAGCATGTCAAAAGGCCTGCACAGACCAGACCAAAATATTTGGCATGTCAAAAGACCAGCACAGACCAGACCAAAATATTCCTTTTCATTGAGATTCTCTTAAATATAGATATCCCATGACTAGCTGCTTCAAGTTCCTGCCATCTTGACTTCCCTGCAGAGGTAGACTATCACTTGAAATAGTGAATTAAAATAAACTTCCCCACATTGCTTTTTTTTTTTTCAGACTATTGTTATCTTGGAAACATAAATGAAACTAGAATATTCATTAAGGACAAAGTGACAGGAAAACTGATCTACTAAGTGTGACTTTTGATTTCAAATGGCTTCTTCTCAGGATTGTGGGTTTGTACAACACTGATGTTACAGGGAGGTCTTAAATTACCCAAATAGTGTTCCTGAAAGAGAATTCAGGTGGGACACAGTAGTGGAGTTTAATTAGAGAAAAGAAGCCGTAATTTAGTCTTTACAACACGAGTAGCTCAAAGAGGAGCAGCAATACTATTGATTCTAGCAGGTATGGAACTTACGTTTTCTCTCTCCTTGCTATCTCACCCCCATGTCTCCCGTCAGTGTGAACACTTCGAGGGAATAATTTATCCAGAATTCAGTATGTTATATAAGTAGACATATAATTTTTAAAGGTGTTTCAGAGTCCATAACATTGTCAAATTCAATATGGGAAAAGGAAAAGTACTCTGGGTCATATTTTCCTGGCTGAGATGTCTTTGAAGCTATTTTGATTTGACTGGTTGTAGTCAACCACCATGCCAAATGATCTTTGTATCCTATTTAGGGGGCATTAGCTAGTCCACCTGGAAAGATTATGAGTACTTTTCTTTTCATCCTGGTCACTGGTTCTTGTTTTGGAGAGGTACTTTGATCTGTTCCTCTAGAACAGTAGTTGAGAACCTAAAGCTTTGACCCTGTTCTGCATGTTGTGCTGAGCCCCCCGACCATAAATTTATTTTTGTTACTATTTCATAATTGTAATTTTACCACTATTATGAGTAATAATGTAAATATTTTTGGAGATAGAGGCTTTCCAAAGAAGTTGCAACCCACGAGTTGAGAACCAATGTTCTCGGGGTTAATTTCCTGCCTAACGTTAAGACCTAATTTATATCAAAGACAGTGGCAGACAAGTCACTCCACCCTAGAAGCACCTCTCACTTAACATCACTTTACTCATGAAAATGGCTCCCTATCTGTTTCTAGTATGGCTATCACTTTTGCAATTACCTGCACTGCTTTCAACTTACATGTTTTAACTTCTTCTTCTAAATCAAATGTTTGCATGGTGGCCTGCTGCATCGATGTATTGCTAGGTTATGGGTCCTCAAGCTGCCTTTCTCCTTCTCCCAGATATCAGGCCACACCACCCTGCAGATATTCCTAGAATTCATGTGATAAGAAAGCATGCTTGGCTGTGTGGCTTTGTAGCTGCAAGGGAAGTTTATGGTTCAGCTTGTGCCAATCTGTTTGGCTCTTTGCCACAAAAGCCAAGTCAGGCTAGATCATGAGTATAAAGCAAGCCCTTCTGTGCAGAAAACCTACAAGAGTCAGAAGCCCCCTTTGTTCTCAGAAACTGAAAGGGCCATCTCTCCCTTGAGGATTTCCATCATGGTATGTGGACATGGTCACTGTCTTTTCTAGAGCAGCTCTTATTGAAGTAAAAGCTCCTCTTCCTTTCAAGACCCTTTCAAACTGCTGAAAGTATAGTGCTTTATCTTTCCCACCTCTTTCCGAGTTCTACCCCAATTATACCTTGCCAAACAACTATAACTGTGAGGCGCTCCTGTCTAGTAAATTTCTTTAGAAGGAAACTGTATTTTAGACTATAGCATCTATGAATGCTATAATTTACAAATTGCCGGGGAGAAAATTGGGATCTTGGGGTGGGGTGGGCTGGGGGTAAGGGGAGATGGGGAGAGAAAAGTTAGAAGGGAAGGAGGTCGGGCCTTGGGAAAGCAGGAGGATTGGGATAAAGGAAGGTTGGACAGGGGAGCACGGAACCACAATTCTTAGTTAAGGGAACCACTTTAAGGTTGGCAAGAGACCTGACCCTAGAGGGGCTCCCCGGTGCCCAAGCTGAGGTCCCCAGTTAGTTCCTTGGGCAGTTGAGAATAGGGAACCTGAAATGACCCTATCCTTGAGCAATACTGACGAATATCTTGCATATCATCATAGAACCTTCATCTGGTGATGGATGGAGATAGAGACAGAGACCCACACTGGAGCACTGGACTGAGCTCCCAAAGTCCCAATGAGGAGCAGAAGGAGGGAGAACATGAGCAAAGAAGTCGGGACCACGAGGGATGCACCCACCCACTGAGACAGTGGAGCTGATCTATTGAGAGCTCACCAAGACCAGCTGGACTGTGACTGAAAAAGCATGGGATAAAACTGGACTCTCTGAACATGGCGAACTATGAGGGCTGATGAGACGCAAAGGACAATGGCACGGGGGTTTGATCCTACGTAATGTGATGGCTTTGTGGGAGCCCAGCCAGTTTGGATGTTCACCTTCCTAGATATGTACGGAGGTGGGAGGTCCTAGGTCTTACCACAGGGCAGAAAACCCTGACTGCTCTTTGGACTGGAGAGGGAGGGGGAAAGGAGTGGGGGGAGGGGGAGAAGGGTGGGAGGAGGGGGCGTAGGGGGGGAGGAGGGGGAGGGAAATGGGAGGCTGGGAGGAGGTGGAAACTTGTTTTTTTTTTCCTTTTGTCAATAAAAAAAATAAATAAATAAAAAAAAACTAAGAACTTGGACAGAAAAGTATCTGAACTCCACAGTTGACCTCCTTTACAGCAAGATCTAATTGATGCTTTGTTTAGTTCATGGGATGATGTTTTTCAATTGCTCTTGGATTTTAACAGGAAGCCAAAACAGTTTATGTTTATTTACAGCAGTTGGCCATTGAGATATATTATACACCTAAATGTACACTTTGGTAAATTGCTCAAATTTATTCCAAAGATTATATTCAAGAAAGAGGAGTTTGGTGAGTATTTAGCAGTCCACTAATCTCATTGATCTCATTGATATCATGGCTCAGTTTCCAGAGTGAGCTTGTTAATTAACAATGTAGATGAGTTGCTATAGGCAAGATCATTGTGTGATGATACACTGGCTTTCAGTTTTCTCTTTAAGAATACTAATACATTTGCATATGCTTTCCCTCTTGCTTATTGCTGTGTATAAACTTATAAAATATCTTGAACATGGCCATAAGTTTGTTCAGTTGTTCATAGATTCAGTTCACTCACACTTTGTTAACTAAAAGCAGTGTTGCTGAGCAGAAAAGAATATCTCACTTTGAATAAATGAAAGCCATTTCTATTTTGAAATTCATCAAAACTGAAGATACAAAATGTTCAGAAGTAAGTGGCATGAAAATTGCACCAGTGAAGTTTTAAACAGTAGAAGTTATTGCAACGGGAATCACCTAATGTAATAATCCATTTACTCAGTCATAGTTTGTTTCCATATAAGCAACATGATTGAGATTAATAGATATATATTATACATATAACATGAAGTCAACAAGGTCATGACAAAAGAATAGTTTAGTCAATGCTCAGTTGTATTAGTAGAAAGTAAATACAGAAGATGACAATTTGAATGGTAGTTTGAGACTTAAGTTCCATACCAAGATGTATCACACAAAAATTTTGTATATGTAAATATACATATTTACATTTATTTTTATTTAGATGTACATGTGTGCCTCCTTATTGGTATGTGTACCAGATATATGTAGAGGCAAGAAGAGAGCATCTAAATCACTAAAACTGGCATTACAGGTTGGTGCTGGGAATTGAACGTGTGTCATCTGCAATAGCAGTTAACCACTAAACAATGCATTTCTCAAAGTTCTCCTTCCTAAACTGATATTAGCCTGTCCATGTTGTTGTAGTGTCTTTCTTTGTAGCACAAGCTAGAACAGCACAAGGGTTCTACTGTGACTTTGGACAGATTATGAGATATTTAGGTTGAATAACTAAACCAGTTTTCACTTCAACCAGACTATCACGTATTCATAATATATAATTTCCTCTTCAAGGAAAGCATGAGAAACATACATACACTGTGAAAGCTAATCTTGGTTATCAACTAGACATACCTGGGAATTGTGATCCTCAAATGAGGGACTGCATTGAACTGACTGACCTGTGGATGTGTCTGTGGAGCATATTATTGTTTGCTGATTAATACAGGAGAGCCTATTCTATAGTCAATGGTGACATTCTTAGGAAGGGAGACCTATAGAGAGACCTACAGTGTATAAAAATGGGAGCTGAACATGAGCCTGGAAGCAAGCCTGTGAGCAGCAGTCCATCAGGGTTTCTATTTCAAGTTCCTGCATGCTGGAGTTCCTGCTCTGCTTTATCTCAATGATAGACTATCCTGTAAGGTAAAATGAGCCCTTTCTTCCACAAGATGTTTTTGGCCATAATGTTCACCATTAAAAAAGAAACCAAATAAGAGCATGCACCAAATAAGAACATACATGCACAAACACAGACACACACACACACACATACACACACACACACACACACACACACACACACACACACACACACACACACACACACAGACAGAGAGAGACAAAGAGAGAGGTGGGAACCAAAGGTACATAAAATGATATATTTCAACTGATGTTCAGAGCACATTGATACAGGATTAAAAAACATGTTGGCAGTATTTAGCAAGTTTACCACAAGATAGGAATGTAATAGCTAACAAGCTAGGGTTCATAGGCAGTGGGCAAATTACAGATGGATGCACTATAGATAAGAAAAAGATGGCTACAATCCTATAGTGCTATAAGAATTAGTTTATAAGGGAGGCAAAACAGTTTCTATTCTGTTTTAGGTTCAGTATCTGATAATATGTTAGTGCAAATAATGACAGATTAATAAGAGAAAATATAATAGAAATTTATTAATATGTGCTTCATACATACATATCATGAAAACAGTCAGTGATGAATAACTGAAAGGAATGTGAAGGGTTTTCAAAAACTGGGGATGACTTTTGCAGGTTCCTAGATGACTTTTGCAGGTTTGTAGACTCACATATAAAACAAGTTGTAACCTGACTCAGAAAGAGCAGCAAGGACAATTTTATTACAGGTTGAGAGAAAAATGACAGGGCAGGTAAGCTGTAAATTTCAGAAGCCATTAGGAGGAGCGAGATGGTGAAGAGGGTCCAAGAAGGCAAGCAGGTTCAGTGGTGTGGGTCTGCAAACAGTTCTAAGGGAGGTTCTTGGAGGAAAGAGTGAGAGGGCCTAGAGTGCCTATGTTAACAAATCAGGCTTAGGATCTTGGCTGGCATATGAAAGAGGGAGACAGAATACTAATGCTTCCTGGTTAGAACTCAAGCAGACAAGTGGGCAGGCTTCACAGTGTGGATCTGCCTTAGAAAAACTGGTTATTCTTTGTACCTTATTAATAAGCCTTCAGACGAATCAGGTTTTATGGGAAGTGGTTTCTTGGCTAGGTGATTTACAGGCCTAGTTAGATTAACAATTAATGTGGGTGGGTGTGTGATGGCTGTCTTTGTAATCTTATAGTTGAGGCAGTTTAAAGATATCATTTTTCCACCCACAGTCATGGCTGCAAGTAAGATCTTATTCTTTTGACAAGAAATAAAGAATAAGAGTAGACTTAAAAGAATTAAAAATAAGTAAATAAACCTCTACAAAATAGGCACGCTTTACTAAGAAGCAATGGTTTTCTCATTGTGTGTCTCAGTGAAGCCCTGCTGCCTCTGCCTTACTGCCTTTTGTAGTCTTAAGAAGCAGTTGTGATGAATCCTTCCCACTTTCTCACAGTATTTCAAGTTCTAAAACAGGACGTTGGAAGCACATCCTTTACTTAAAGGTGGTATGATATCAGGTATAGAAAATGGGAGATGAGGCCTAAAGCTGGTAATGATGGAGAAACCATCCTCAATGGTTTCATAACTTGTTAATGGCACATCTAATAAAAGACTATAACTTTTCAGACAAATGATAACACAAAGGATGTACATATGACATGCATAGTTGCTTTTCCTTCTGGCAGTAGACCATCCAACAATCCTTTTGCCACCATCTGGCTAATTTTGTATGAAGTGTCAATACATAAAAACAAAGTAGACAAAAGCCATAACTCTCATTTCAAAAGAAATAAGTTTATTCTGGAGCCAAATGAGTTATGATTGTTATGGTTTTCATCTCTTTAAGAGGCAAGCCACGCCCATTCCCGGTGGCCCCTCCCTCCTCCCGCCATCTTAGATTCTCTCACTGTCCCCTCTTGGTGAGCGTGCATCTCTCTTCTCTCTCAGGCCCTTCTCTGTCTCTCTCCTTTCTCTTCTCCCCCACACTCTCCTCTCTCTCTCTCTCTCTCTCTCTCTCTCTCTCTCTCTCTCTCTCTCTCTCCCTCCCCCCTCTAAGTAATAAATATTCAATTTTATTCTGTACAATGTGTCTGCTCATGTCCCTTCTACCTGCTCCCTGCTCACACCCGCTCGCCACACAGTGGGACCAGCCCACCCTGCCGCAAGGCAGGACCCACAGAGCTCGGGACCCACCAGGCTTTTGGCTGCTCTGTGGGGGATCTTGTAACATTTTTTAAATTGGTGCCGTGACTCGGATATCCTGAACCAGGTTCTTTTTCCACTCAGACCACCAGCTTCCCGGCTTCAATCGGTGAGTCTTCCCCCCATTCTGCTATGGTTGCTCCCATTTAGCAGAATTGTGTTTGGATTGACCCCCAGGTCAGTCCACCCATGTGTTAGCACTGCACATTCCCTGTATAGTGCATTTGACTGGGGACCCGGGGTCCCCCAGGTTTTTATCTCTTTTTTTCATTTCTTCTCTTTCTTTTTTTTTCTTCTTTCATCATAACTGCCACTCAGAGTGGCCCCGGCCTCTCTGGTTTCTGGGTCACCCAACCAGATCCAGCTAGGCCATAATAGCCCACTCGCTGTCCTCATCCACGAGTCCTGGGTATTTGCGCTGATTTGCATCCTGCCTATATTGCTGGAAGATGCTCCCTTATAGGCCTTGGGTGCTGCTGTTTTGCGGGTTTTTACAATTTTGGCTCTGGATAGCAGCCAGCTCCCCAGCATTTTTAAAATTCCAGCCATGACATGGTGCAGTTTTTTTTCAGTTCCAGCATTTTGCTCCCCTCTGTGGCTTGTGTTGTGGCATAGCGGCTCAGCAACAGGGCAGATCATGCCTTTAGATAACTCTCATTAAGCTTAAAATCCTTATAGCTCAAAAATTGTGGCTTTTTTTCATATAACATGTGGCTGCCACCATGTTAACTGGGGTCAGGTGACTTTATCGCCATCTTGACTGAGGGCCAGGTCAGGTGACCAAATTCCACCATCTTTACTGAGGTTTACTGCAGGTTCCCCAGTGTTAACCTTATTACATGGTGACCTTACTACCATCTTGGCTGAGAGCCAGGTCAGGTGACCAAGCTCTTCCATGTTTACTTAAGTATACCCTGCCTTGTCCCCCAGTTTTCACTAAAATCCTCTTGTTAACTCTGTTACATGTGTTTTGCACAGTGGCATGCCTTTGATAGGGCCCATCAAAAGCATCCACATTGCCCAATTCCTGTTCACTCTTTCTGTGTATAATAATTGTTTATTACATCTCATTTCAGACTACAAAATCATAAGTCTCATGTTTTAAACTGGTGTGTACTTTTAAGTCTCTTAAAATGCCTTATATTTAATACAACCCTCATTTAAAATATATTAAGCTGTTCTCTACTATTGTTAGTTCTGCCATTAACCTTCTATTGCAAGCAGTTTTTTCTTTCTGTCTTTTTTTTTCTTTTTTTATTGAGAAAAGGAGAAAAAAAAAACAAGTTTCCACCTCCTTTTTATAAGTATAAATCTTACCTGTTAAGAGTCAGTACAATCAAGCTCAGACCCAACCTTCCATGCAGATTCTATACTGAAGTTATACCTAATAAACAGCCCTCAACTGCTCCAAGATCTGGGGAATGTGATATTTAAATATTTAATTATTAAAAATAACTTTTCATAACAAAAAAGGGACAGGTTGGATCCTAGCAACAACACTCTTATTTCCTCCATAGAAGACAGAAGACAAATGGGCACAGAACAACATTCTTCTGCAGTTTACTTTGACTGCTGAGCGCTGACCATTGTGCAAAACTGCCTTTCATCTAAACTAAAGACCTTCAGACGTGGACAGAATCGCTGGAATCGGCAGCCTAGCTTCTCAGGTCAAGGTAGGCCTGTCTTCCTACAGATTTTTTAGCCCACAGGGTCTTTTGGAGCCTGGCAGGCCTGGCGCTAAACAGCAAAGGTCAAGTACAACCTTCAGCGACCATGGAGGATCCAAAAAAGAATAGCTCTGGGTGCCAACCAAGTAAGTTCTCTGTCATTTTTTAGATCAGTAACTCAAATAAAATCTTATCCTTCTCAAAGATCTCTGATACAGTCTGATAGCTGAGAGGTTTTGCCAGGTTACCTCACCAAACAAATTTCAAATCAACTTTCTTTCTTATGCTGCCTTCCATAGTCTTAAAAAGTACTTTTTTTTGTACAAAAGTATGTCACAGTCATTATACAATGTATGTGTCTAAAACTTCTGTTTTCACAAACCCAAGGAGTTCTTGAGAGTTCCAGAGAGCCAAATTAAAGGATCCATCTTAAACAGGTTAGATACATTCCCCTCAATTCCCTGGTCCTAAAAAAAATGTTTTCCCTTAATTTAACTTTGTTCTTTGTTCTGCCAAAAATGTAAACAGGATAAGAGACACCAGACATTTCCATGCCACAGACACCAATTGGGAGCAAAGAGACCAGCTATGCCAGGATGTGGCCAGCACCCAGCCTTCTCTGGTTCCTCCCCCCAAAGATGATGCCCACAAATAAGCCAGAAGCAGTTTTGAAAATCCGCTGCCCCAATTCCGTTAAACTTTGGTGTCTAATCTCCTGCTTTTTATTATAAAAAAAAAGAGCTGGGAATGTTATGGTTTTCATCTCTTTAAGAGACAAGCCATGCCCACTCCTGGCAACCCCTGCCCTCCTCTTGCCATTTTAGATTCTATGTGTCCCCTCTAGGCGTGAACACGTGTCTCTCTCTTTTCTCTTCTCTCTTCCCTTTCTCTCTTTCTCTCTCCTTTTCCCCCTCCTTTAAGTAATAAATATTCAATTCTATTCTGTATGATGTGTCTGCCCATGTCCCTTCTACCTGCTGCCTGCTCACACCCCTTAGCCGCCCCGCCGCAAGCTGCTCTCCTAGAGCTCGCAGCTTCTCTGTGGGGGATCTTGCAACATTTTTAAAAATTAAGGCTTGACTATGGCGGGGCAAGCACTGCTCTCCACAGAGCCCCCACCATGTTTGGGAGGCCTGGGGTAAGGATTCAGATACAATATCTGAATATCAAGTACAAGGGCACTCGACATTGTAAAAGAGGTCATCAGACTGTTAAAATTGTGGTAGCTGTAGTAGTATTCCCCTGAAACAGGTCTACACCACAATCCCCCAAACATGCAAGTGTATTTTTTTTCCGAATAAGGTTGCTGCTTGACTGCCTGTCAGCTGAAGAGGTTGTAGTCTGGATGAGGCAGGGTTAACCATGTAATCGCGGGGTCCTGTTATAGTTTGAATGTGTGTGTCCCCTAGTACACTCCATTGTTGAAAGCTTGTGGCCATCCTCGGAAATAGAAACTTTGTAGAAGAAGCAGGACCTGCTAGAGGGTTCTTATGTCCCTGGGGGTGCTACCCTTGGGGAGCGTGGGAGTCCTGGAGTGAGGTCTCACTAGAACCCATTATAGAAACCTGCATCCGATCTCTAAATTGTCAGCTTTGCTGTTTGGTGGTGTGATTTTTTTCCCCTTACATACATGTTCCTGTCACCTACCATGACATTCCCACCAGAGCCATGGTGGTGCCATGCCTGGGGACCTCCAGAACTGTGAGCTCGACCATCCTCTTTGCTTATAAAGTCCAACTGTTCATTACAGTAACAAAAAGAAACGGATGTAGAGCCTTTCTAGTGAGAGCTATATGTTGAAGAGAACGGTACAGCGATGAGAGGAGAGAGACGAGATAGTCCCCTAGCTTTGAAGATGGAAGGAGGCATTTGAGAAGGAACATAGATAGCATGCCACTCGAAGATGGAAGGGTTAAGGAAATGGATTCTACCCCCAGGGTTTCCAGACAAAAATGTACCCTCCAGGACATCCAGGCTGGCTTCTGACCAAGGAATTCTAAGGCAATAAATAAATTTGTGTTATTTAAAAAAAAAATGAAGGCTTGAGAAGAAAGATTCAGATAACTCCAAATTATGTAATATTAATAGCTTCATGGAGTTTTTACTGTAATAAAACAAAAAAATGAATGAATACTTTCTTTCAAATCAGTAGTGATGTCAGTTTTATGTACAATTGGGAAAATATTCTATAGGCCTCAGAGATCATCTGATGATATTCTGAGCTTTTGAGTTGATGGAAGCTGGGTGTCTGTACATTCCAAAAGAGTTTCCCTTACAGTCAGAAGCATGTTAGGTCACCTACCTTGGTTCCATCTCTAGCACCAGCTTCATCTTTCTCCTTATCAATTATGAACATCTTCTGTACTTTATACTTTATTTATCTGCTTATTGTCTCTGTATTTCATGAGAACCAATTTACTTTTTCTTTCTTTATTTTTTCTGTTTTATCTCAAGTACCAAGAATAAGACTTCTGTATTTAATGCAGAAACATATAATTATAGCATGAAAAATGTGAATTTCCTTAGGAGTACACTATTGATATTAAGTGTTTTGAAGAATTTGCTTCTAGTCAATGGACACAGTCAATGACAGGTGACTGGATCATGAGGACTCAGAATGACTGGATTAATCCACTGATGGATTCCTAATGTGTTAAAATTTCTTTACTGTTGAGTGAAGGAAAATGTGTTGGTGGGCCTAGTTGGAAGAAATAAGTCCCTGGGTGTATGTCTGTCGTGAGCACACCTTGTCATCATTCCACTCTCTTGATTGGATTCCTATTTGACTTGAGGTAAGCAATCCTCTTCTGTCATGCCCTTCCTGCCTTTATGTTTTGTCTAATCTCATGTTCAAAGCAGTGGACTTAACTCATCATGGATAGAACTTCTGAAGTTATGAGACAAACAAAACAAATATTTCTTCCATTAAACTGTTTTTATATGTGTTTGCCATAGTAGCTAGAGGTCTAATAAATACAATCTATATTTTCAGTGGATCTAGTGTTGGATGCTTATTTAAGTCAACTTTGGCTACTCTAACAAACATAGCATATATTAGCTGGCTTGTGAACAATAGAAAACTGATTTCTCCCAGGTCGGGAAATTGGTATGTTTAAGGTACACAGAACAATGGTGTTTCGTGTGGTGCCATTTATAAAGACTGTCTGTCTTTCTGAGTCCTTGCTTGGTGCTAAGAGCAAGGATACTCTGGGATCTGTTTATTTAGGGAAATTTGTGCCATCCATGAAGACTCACTCTAAAAACCTAAGAAAACATCAAAAGGCCTTCTTTATGACACTAGTGCCCATGGGGAACAGATCTGAACACATGAACTTGTGAGGCTGCATGGAAATGATAGTAATCTACAAAGTTTTAGGTAATAAAGGCAATAGCATTGGCAATAGTAGTGGGTACAACATGAGTGTAATAATAGGAGTGGGTCCCCAGCACCCCGGCCACCTGCTAGCTTATGCCCCAAAATAATTACACGGACACTGCATTCTTTTAAACACTGCTTGGACCATTAGCTCTAGCCCTTACTGGCTAATTCTGATATCCTGATCAATTCATCTCTAATGAACTGTGTAGTACCGGTCTTACCGGGAAAAATTCAGCATGTCTGACCTGGCGGCTTGCTTCATCGCATGCATCTGCCCGGGAGAGGGGAGCATGGCGTATCTGAGCTCACTTCCTCTTCCTCCCAGCATTCTGTTCTGTTTACTCCTCCCACCTATGTTTTAACCTATCAGGGCCAAGCAGGTTCTTTATTGCTTAACCAATGAAATCAACAGATTGATATATGACACTCCCACATCACTTCCCCTTTTTCTGTTTAAACAAAAAAAAGCAAGGCTTTAACTTTAACACAGCAAAATTACATATAACAAAACAGTTATCAAGCAAGAATTACAGCTACAATATTTATATCTATTTTATCTTTTATCATAACAATGGAAAACTATAACTATCTATCTATACTTCAACTCCATTAAAGACTCTAGAAGAATACAATATTACCTAAGCAAACAAAAAGTAAGCAACTTTCAAAACTCTAGAAATGACAGAGACATCTCGCTGCCTGTACAGTGATCCAAAGTTCCTCTGTACCGTTGGCACATCCATCTTCAGCCTACAGGCCCATAGTTTCCAGCAGATATTTCCACAAAGCAGGAAATTTCAAAGGCAGTTCAGTCACTATCTGTTGTGTCCTGCAGAATGTCTCACAGACTCTTTCATGAATCAGGAACCCTGAAAGATCATCTCACCTTTAGGCAAGTTCAGTTGTCCTCTCTCTGTGGGTTCTCTGTGTCCAGTTTATGCAATAGTCCAGGCAAGAGCAGTTTCTTGCCCAAATGGTTATCAAACTCCATAAAGAGCCTCTTCGATGCCCATCTTCTTCTTGAAGTAGATTGGTGCTGCCAGGAGCAGAGTGTCTCATTGTCATGAAAAGTCCTAAGTTATTAAAACATTAAATAGCATATTCCGTAGTCTTTGAAAGATATGAAAAATGCCGATTTAACTGAAATATATATCTATATATCTATAAAATCTAACTAACATGACTACAAACTTGACTATTATTAATGATTGTCCATTAACAACCTATATACATTACATTTTTAAATGAACTACACAATCACAATACCTTTATAAAGATCAGAAAATACATATACGTATAACAAAATTGACCTTAAATCTCTATCAATAAAGCAAAATCTATACTAATGTAAATTATTTATATCTATATCATATCCCCTTTTAAATGTAAAAGAACATTGATAAACCATATTTGGGAACATGGGCGCAGTTTTTTTCTCTCCAAACTGCTTCCTGCTGAATGGGGGCATCGTTAATTAGGTCTTTCATGGTATAACCTGTGTGCTAGTTTCATCTCAGTTCGCAGTTGAGCGAAGCAATTTTCTGAGGGTGTTCACAGCAACCTTTCAGGAGGACGTGGTCTATCATACCATATAAGGAGAGAAGCAATCCATAGACTCTCACCCTCTGTGAAAACAAAATAAGAAACTCCTTTCCAAAGCATCATGTCCTTAGATCCAAAATTCAAAGTCAAGGCATTTTCAAAATATCTATGTTGGATTAGTTCAGCAGCATTTATAAACAAATATCTTTTAGCAGCTGTTGGTCCTTCCTCAGCATTCAAAAGATTCAAACAGAGCATAATATCATACAGTATCAAAATTCTCTGTGTATTTTCCATCTTTGTGTGCTTTATTTTAACCTCTATTTTGTTTATTTTTACTTTTTATTTTTTGCCTTTTGAGACGGGTTCTCTGTATCTTTGACCTTGAATAACTGTAGACCAGGCTGTCCTTGAACTCTGAGAGATCCTCCTGTCTCTGCCTCCCAGGCATTGGGATTAAAGGTGTACACTACTACTCCTTGAACTCACAGAGATCTGTTTGTCTCTGCCTTCTAGGCACTGGGATTAAAGGCGTGTGCTATCATACCTTGAAGTCACAGAGGTCAATCTCCCTCTGCCTCCCAAGAGTTGGGATTAAAGGTGTGTACTACCACACCCAGCTACTCTCTTCCTTTTTTTTTTACTTTAAAAACTTCAACTTTTAGCCTGCATATATTTTTAACACACAGTAAACCATTTAGAAATTTTTTTTGTCTTTGAATCTCTCTTTACTGTATATCTCTCTTTTTTTGACCACACTAGCCTTTAAATTACTGAGCAATATGGGTGGGATTAAAGCCGTGGCTTTGGCAGCTAGATCCAGCCCATTCCTTAGCTTTCCAGCCTCATGGCTGAGGTAGAGGCTATAGCCATTTTTATTGCCACAACTCTATGGCATTTCAAGGTTCCTGCCTGCAAGTGAGCTTCAGCAGCCTGTGCTTGCAAACCACACGAACCGCCTGCATAAAAGAGTCAGAGTTTGCCCTGGCAGGACAGCCCAGAAAGCCGGCATTTTTAAAACAGCCAGTTTTTTCCTGCTGCTGAGTCAGGAAAATTTCAAAATGGAGGATGTACCATTTTGTGCTAGCATTGGGGCCGCCAGGTAGGAGCAACACTCAGCACTTTAATTCTGAGACTGAGCGTGCAGCACAGAAATTCTTTTCATCCAAGTTACAGCCAAATCTGACACGCAGAGCACTGCGCAGTCTGAAAACGCATCTCTGTATGGCAGCAGGTATCCGCCATGTTCTTCTGCCTGCCTAAGCCTGATTCTGCCATCTGCCCAGGTGTAGGCGGGGAGCTCTGAGCCATCAGCACGGACTCAGAGCTCTCTCCTTCTGATCCCAAGCAGGAACAAAAACATCCAGTCCCATAAAAGCCATTGAAATGCTTTAAAGCCAGAGTTGGCACTGGCTGCACAGTCCCAGGAAGCCGCACTTTAAAATGATGCAGCTCTTTTTCTGCTGCTGTTGCTGAATCAGGAAATCTCTCTACAGCATGCCACCAACAAACAGCAAAAATATGCATTAAACTCTGTTTTTTTCTGTTTAAAATTAAGCTCTCTCAGGTTTTAGGTGGAGTTTGTTACCACAGTGGGTGCCACTCTGTTGTTGTAGGAGTGGCAGGGCTGCATCCCCAGCACCCCGGCCCGGCCACCTGCTAGCTTATGCCCCGAAATAATGCACGGACACTATATTCTTTTAAACACTGCTTGGCCCATTAGCTCTAGCCCTTACTGGCTAATTCTGATATCCTGATCAACCCATCTCTAATAAACAGTGTAGCACTGGTCTTACCGGGAAAGATTGAGCATGTCTGACCTGGCGGCTTGCTTCATCGCATGCGTCTGCCCAGGAGAGGGGACCATGGCGTCTCTGAGCTCACTTCCTCTTCCTCTCAGCTTTCTGTTCTGTATGAGCAATTCTGGGATACAGTCACTGGTCAGCATTTGTTTATTCAGATTACATACTACTTATAGTAGGATCCCTCTCCCTTAGAGGGATCTTGAAAGTTATTCAGTAACCCTAAATAAGTGTCTTTAATATTTGACTAGCCAAAGCTGGTTTCAGATGCTTGTATCCAATAACACTCAGTGATATAAGCATCAGGATTACTATTGCAAGGACTGGCTGTAGCAACATATCTGCTGGAATCTTTGGTTGTCCTAGAATTGGTTTCTGGTTTGGTTTCCTCTAAAGTTATTGAAAGGTCATTGCTGAGTCTCGATGATAATTTTCTGGAGAGCTTAAAGATCTTGCTATCAGCAGAGTTTGAGATACAAGGCAAAGAAGGAAAAAAGAGTACAGGGAAAATTAAGACTGTAATTCAAGCTCCCCTACCACATGGTTCCTAAGACTCCATGGATTCAGTATTACAATGTGTACCCATGACTCTGTGGCTCACAAATGAGACAAGTCTGCTACATGGAGTTACAGGCCAAGGAGGTTTGGTAGAAGCCTGTTTTTCTTCCTTGCTTTCTTTCTGGCTTCCTTCCTTCCTTTCTTTTCTTTTTTTTTTTAAAGATAAGATCTCACTGTGTATCCCACACAGCAACCCACTACATCTACTATGTAACCTAGGCTATCTTCAAACTGGTAACAATCCTCCTGCCTCAGCCTCCCAAATGCTGGGATTATAAGTATGAGCGACCATGTCTGGCAAAACCTGCTTTCTTTGGAAACTTACCTGCTTCAGGAAATATCTTCTAGCTTGTGACTGTCTCTAGTAATGGCCAGGTCTACTTGACTTAAGTTAGCCATTATAGAAGAGATAAAATCTGATTCAGTGAGTTGTAAACTTAGGTGTACAGTACCACTCCAACTTTCAGAGGAAAAGATATGTACAATATTAGACTTCAATCAAATCTGAATGTATGTCATTATTTGTAGGAAGCGATATCTCATACTATCCATATGCTTCCTTCAACTGCACTTCTATTCTCCCAGCAAGTGACTTCTTGTACTTCCTAGAGATAGCCTGATGATGAGCTAGCTAAGGAAAACACAAATGACCTGGTTTATAAAGATAGCTTTGGATGATGTGCTAAGACCAGGTAGAAAGATGTCTTCTGCTCTATCAGTGTATCACGTAGAGGTTACTCTGAAAGACATTGATGGCAAGAAATCTTTCCAACTGGCTGACATTCAAGTTGTGCTTATTGTCTACTTTGCTGCAAGGATATATGACATTACTTATTCATGTGTTGTGGCTAATGGTTTGGTTGGGTGATCAGGCAGTTTAAAAAGTAAGACAGAAGGATTGGTGAAAAGGATGTTTGAATCAACAATTTCTTCATAGATTTCATAGAAATGTGGACCAAATGTGATCATTATGTCTACACCTCACATGATTATCCAACAAAATTTGTTTTTGGCAGAAAAGGGTTTTAAAATTCTAGAAAAATGACTAACTCTTTTAGGTTACTTAACAACCATAGTTCTTTTCCCTGGATCATAATTTTTCACTTACAAAATAGATATGTTTGTGCATAGTTCTTTTCCCTGGATCATAATTTTTAACTTACAAAATAGATATGTTTGTGTGTGTGTGTGTGTGTGTGTGTGCGCGCGCACGCACGCATGCATGCACACACAAACACGTGACTGTGGATGTGATTCATTCTCTCACCAAGGTTGGCTTCACTCAGTATACAATTTGCTTGTAGTTGGTATGGACCCACAGTATATCAGAGGATGAGGTAGCTACCTAGTAAATTTTGATTATAAAGAATGTTATCATGGATATAGCTGTATCTTTCCTTGAGGAAATAAAATATTTTGAATTTTTTAGCCATTAATTTTACATTAGCATTATATTCTATGTACTGATTGCCATGCATACAGACATAATATCCCACCCAATATAAGCTTCAATGAAAGAACTCATTTTTTTCCAAAAGAATAAAGAGTGAATTGACTATATTCTGTGTGAAACACTGGCTTTAACATGACCTGCATTACCCAGGGACAGGTTTATTTGTGGAATGATACACCCTGCAGAAATGACATATAGTCATTCTGTAGCTGATAACAAATACATGAAGTTTCTTTTTCTGTGTTGTAGTATTTGTTCTAAGCAAGTGATCCAGCTTTCCTCACTGTCATGTGACATAGATCTGGAAACCAATTGGTAGAAATGGCAGTGATACCTCTTTCTCATTATAACCAATCTGTAGTAAAATTTTCATATAAATTTTACTTAATTTTCTTCAACTTTGTTGTTTGCTAATCAGAAGATCTCAGTATTCAGAAGAAAGACATTTTTACACAAGGAAACAATAACTTTTACACTTACTTGAAAATTTAAATATCAAGCAGTCCTTTCAGGTAACTTCCTTATATTAAGTAAAATGGTTTAAAAGAAGATGGGTGGGTTGATGAGTCATACTATTAATTTGGATATGGTTGTTCTGTAATTGTTTTTAGAATGAATTCATACCCTGAGAAGTACCCCTAGTAAGACTATATCCAATGGCCAGTGATCAAAGGAAACATTTCCGAATCTCTTATCAGGCTAATGGAATGCAGGGAACAAAAGTTCAGACTATGGCTCTTGGAAAGTTGATAGAAATAGCAGAAGTAGGAATGCTTCTGTGACCTCCTCCTGTTACTTCTCTCCTGATGTAGGCCATCAAAATTATTCTCACCCTTTCTTCTCCAAGGCAAGTAATATGTCCTAAGATTGCCACTCTCTGTTTTTTTTTCCTTCTTTCTCTGCTGAAGACCTCCATATAACAGAAATTCTGACTTGTACCAAGAAGAAATGAATGTCACACAGTAATATCAGGATGGAAAAGAATAAGCCTTTCTGCATCTTCCTCCCACCAAGTTCATCACCATTAGGTCATATAATAGGTCTTCCAATAATTAATCTGTATGATTTTTCCATGAAAATACACATTCCTCCACTTAATTTTTGAAAGCCCCCATGTCATCTAAAACCTATTAAACAAGCATATATGCCTTTCACTTACCATTCTGTTTGTTGTTATATAAGCCTCAGCCATAGACCTTGCAATAGGTGAGAAAAGAGTGTTTGCCTTTCTATTCTGTGAAGTAGAATAACTAAAAGCTTAAACATTGCAGGTATAAATGTTTGTTTTCCACACTTTTAAGTAGAGATGATAAATGAAGAAAAATGAAAATTGAATAGCAGTAGTTGAAAGAAACAATGCCACTTTTGGCCTTTTGTTTAATTATCAGAAAGGGACTGTAGTATCAATCCAAATCATTTTCCTTACTGGGATGTTTGGGTTTTCATATTTTAGCTAATTTTCCTCTGCCTTCCTCCATACTGAAAAGGCATATTTTTAATCATGATGATTACAGGCTATCATGTCATTATTAATTTTTATAAATAAAATCTTGAAAAAAAATCTTGAGAAAGTTAATTCATAAAAGAAGGACTCTGTGAGTTTGAGGCCAGTCTGGATTACAAATGAGTTTCAGGACAGCCAGGACTGTTTCTCAGAGAAACGTTGTCTTGAAAAACAAAACGAAGCAAAAAAGAAGCGACCACAACTGACAAGTGCCATTTTACTATTGTATAAATTAAATGAGAAGAACTGTTGGTGGCAGTAATGTTTGAAGAGATTCTGAGATTTTTGTTGGTTGTATAAGGAATATATATATATATATATATATATATATATATATATGAATATATGTACACACACACACACACACACACACACACACACATATATATATATATATATGAGAGAGAGATGATTACTCACTAAGAAATATTGATGGAAAATTATGAAGACATGAGTATGGAACCCCAGATGCAGATGCAATGTGGTTGCAAGTATCTGTAATACCTGTGCTTTGATATTGGATAAAAAAGAATTGCTAGGGCTTTCTGCCATTAGCCCAGCCCTGACTTCTGTGAGAGACCTTGTGTCAAAGGAATAGGTATAGAATGGAAGAGCAGGATAACTAATGTTCTTCTCTGGCCGCTCCAGGAGGGACAGAATGTTTCAATTAAAAGGAATTGTTACATGGCATGTACATACAGAAATGTACTCTGCACGCACATACTACACAACCACTTCCCTCTTTCTTTCTGCTTCTGTCTCTCTCTCTCTCTTCACACACATACTACAGGATCACAGCGGGGATTAAATTGCCTCTATTAAATTGGTCTCAACCAGAAATCTGATCCAGAGTCAGCAGTCTCCACTGGAACAGGTACAGGGAGAAACCACTGAGCGAGTGAGCCAGAGCCAGAAATGGCTGAGGGTCGTCCAGACATGAATCTGGGGCCTTCAAAGGAGTAGATCTAAGCCAGGACCCCTGTAGGTCTGGGCGTGAGTCTAGGACATCCCAGGAACCAAGCCTGAGCCAGGACCTCTGCCAGTCTGGGTGTGAATCTGGGACCTCCGATGTAGTAGGCAGGAACCAGAGATCTCTACAGGGCCAGGTGTGAGTCTGGGAACTCAGAGGGAGTAGGCCTGAGAGAGGACTTCTGTGGGATCCAGGCATTGGTCTGGGACATAAAAGCAAATTTCAAGAAAGTGAAAAAATGCGCAAATTAACATCACCAACAATGAAAACTAAATTAACAAGAGATAGAAATCACTGTTCAATAATATCCCTTAATGTAAATGGACTCAACTCACCTATAAAAAGCCACAGGCTAACAGATTGGATACAAAAACAGAATCCATCCTTCTTCTGCCTATAAGAAACAAATCTCAGTCTCAAAGACAGACATTGTCTCAGAGTAAAGGGTTGGGGGAAAATATACCAATCCAATGGATCTAAGGAACAAGCTGGTGTAGCTATCTTAATATCTAACAAAATAGACTTCAAGCTAAAATCAGTAAAAAGAGACAAAGAAGGTCATTTCATATTAGTCACAGGAAAAATCCATCAAGAGGAAATTTCAATACTGACCATCTATGCCCCAAATACAAGGGCACCCTCATATGTCAAAGAAACACTTCTAAAGCTGAAATCATACATTAAGTCCCACACACTAACAGTGGGAGAATTCAATATTCCCCTCTCACCACTGGACAGGTCAGTCAGACAAAAAAAAAATGAACAGAGAAATAAGAGAACTCACAAATATTATGACTCAAATGGGCTTAAGAGACATCTATAAGAATATTCCTTCCAAACAGAAAAAAATATATATATCTTCTTCTCAACACCTCATGGAACCTTTCCAAAAATTGACCGTATACTTGGTAACAAAACTAACCTCAACAAATATAAAAAAAAAATAGAATGACCTAATGTACCTTATCAGATAATCATGATTTAAGACTAGAAGTCAACAACAATACTAATTCCAGAAAATCCAATCACATGGAAATTAAACAGTGCTCACCTGAATCATCAATGGGTCAAGGAATAAATAAAGGGAAAAATTTAAGACTTCTTAAAATTCAATGAAAATGCCCACACAACTTACCCAAATTTATGGAACACAATGAAAGCAGTATTAAGAGGAAAGTACATGGCACTAAATGCCTACATAAAAAAACTGGGAAAATCCCACACTAGTGAATTAACAGAACTTTTGAAAACGTTAGAACAAAAAGAAGCAAACTCACATAAAAGAACTAGGTGACAGGAACTAATCAAAATGAATGCTGAAATCAACAAAATAGAAACAAAGAAAACAATACAAAGAATCAATGCAACAAAAAGTTGTTTCTTTGAGAAAATCAACAAAATAGACAAACCTTATCCAAACTACCCAAAAGGCAGAGAGAGAATATCCACATTAACAAAATCAGAAATAAAAAGGGGGGCATTACAACAGTCATGGAGGAAAAAAGAGAATTATCAGGTTATATTTTGAAAACCCGTATTCCACAAAATTGGAAAACTTAAATCAACACCAGATAAGCAAATTAAACAGACCTATAACTGCTGAAGAAATAGAAACAGTCATCAAAAATCTTTCAACCAAAAAAAGCCCAGGACCAAATGGTTTCAGCTCATCATTCTACAAGACTTCAAAGAAGAACAAATACCAATACTCCTCAAATTATTCCACACAATAGAAACAGAAGGAACTATGCAAAATTCTTTTTATGAGGCAACAATTACTCTGATACCCAAATCACAGAAAGACATAACTAAGAAAAAGAATTACAGACCAATCTCACTCATGAAAATTGATGCAAAAATACTCAATAAAATACTGGCAAATCAAATTCAAGAACATCAGAATCATCATCCACCATGATCAAGATTTATCTCTGAGATGCAGGGATAGCTCAACATAAGAAAATCTGTCAATGTAACCCATCATACAAACAAGCTGAAAAATAAAATCCATATGATCATCTCATTACGTGCCAAAAAAGCTTTCAACAAAATACAACATCCCTTCATGATAAAGGTCTTGGAGAGAGCAAGGATACAAGGAACATACCTAAACATTATAAAGGCAATATACAGCAAGCCAAGAGCCAACATCAAACTAAATGGAGAAAAACTCCCAGAAATTCCACTGAAATCAGTAACAAGACAAGGCTGTCCAGTCTCTCCATATCTATTCAGTATAGTTCTTGAGGTCTTAGCTAGAGCAATAAGACACCAAAAGGAGATTAAGGGGATACAAATTGGAAAAGAAGAAGTCAAACACTTACTGTTTGCTGATGATATGATAGTTTACATAAGTAATCCCAAAAAGTCTACCAAGGAACTTCTACAACTCACAAACACTTTCAGCAATGTAGTAGGATACAAGATTAACTAAAAAACATTAGTAACCCTCTTGTACACAGATGATAAAAGGGCTTTGGAAGAAATCAGAAAAACAACACCCTTAACAATAGCCACAAATAGCATAAAACATCTCAGAGTAAATCTAACCAAACAAGTGGAAGACTTGTATGACAAGAATTTAAATCATGGTAGAAAGAAATTGAAGAAGACATGAGAAAGTGGAACGATCTCCCATGCTCTTGGGTAGGCATAATTAACATAATAAAAATGGCAATCTTTACCAAAAACAATCTACAGATTCAATATAATGCCCATCAAAATCCCAGCAAAATTTTTCAGAGACCTTGAAAGAATGGTACTCAACTTTGTATGGAAAAGCAAAAAACCCAGGTTAGCCAAAACAATCCTGTACAAAAAAGGAACTTCTGGAGGCATCACAATCCCTGACTTCAAACCCTACTACAGAGCTACAGTACTGAAAACAGCCTGGTATTGGCATAAGAACAGACAGGAGGAACAATGGAACTGATTAGAAGTCCTGGATATTAATCAGCATACGTTTGAACACCTGATTTTTGACAATGAAGCAAAAAATACCCAATGAAAAAAAGAAAGCATATTTAATTTAACAAATGGTGCTGGCATAACTAGATATCAGCATGTAGAAGAGTGAAAACAGAACCATATCCATCACCATGCATAAATCCCAAGCCCAAAGACCTCAACATAAAGCCAGCCACAGTGAAACTTATAGAAGAAAAAGTGGGAAGTATACTTTCATACACTGGCACAGGAGACCACTTCCTAAATATAACCCCAGCAGCACAGACACTGAGAGAAACAATTAAAAAATGGGACCTACTAAAACTGAAATGCTTCTGTAAAGCAAAGGACATGGTCATCAAGACAAAATGACAGCCTATAGAATGGGAAAACATCTTTACTAAACCCACATCCGACAGAGGTCTGATCTCCAAAATATACAAAGAACCCAATAAATTGGTCATCAAAAGATCAAATAATCCAATAAAAATGGAGTACAGACCTAAACAGAGAACTCTCAACAGAGGAATCTAAAATGGCTGAAAGACACTTAAGAAAATGTCCAACATCCTTCGTCATCAGAGAAATGCAAATCAAAACAACTCTGAGATTCCATCTTACACCTGTATGAATGGCCAAGATCAAAAACACTGATGACAACTTATGCTGGAGAGGTTGTAGGGAAAAGGTAACACTTCTGTATTGCTGGTGGGAATGCAAGCTGGTACAGCCCCTTTGGATGTCAGTGTGGCAATTTCTCAGAAAATTAGGAAACAATCTTCCTCAAGACCCCATAATACCACTTTTGGTATATATCCAAAGAGTGTTTAATCATGCCACAAGGACATGTGCTCAGCTATGTTCATAGCAGCATTCTTTGTCATAGTCAGAACCTGGAAACAGCCTAAATGCCCCTAGACCAAAGAATGGATAAGGAAAATGTACCACATTGTCAAAAATACATTGTGTATTTGTAATACAAAATGGAGTATTACACTGCAGAAAAAAAACATCTTGAATTTTGGAGGCAAATGGATGGAGCTAGAAAACATTATTTTGAGTGAGGCAACCCAGACCCAGAAAGACAATTATTATATGTACTCACTCATAGGTGGTTTTAAAACATAAATCAAAGAAAACCAGCCTAGAAAACTACATTCCCAGAGAACTCAGACAACAATGAGGATACTGAGAGAGACTTACATAGCTCTAATCTACATGAGAAGTAGAAAAAGACAAGATGCCCTGAGTAAATTGGGAGCATGGGGACCTTGGGGGAGGGTAGAAGGGTAGAGGTAAGAGGTGGGGAGGGGAGCAGAGAAAAATGTAGAGCTCAATAAAAATCAATTAAAAAAAACAAATTGGTTTCAAGACATGTCTGTGGAGAATTTTCTTTTTTTTAATGATTAGTATGAGATAGCCCAGGTAAATATGGATGGTATCAGCCCTGGCAGATGGTCTTGGATTGTATAATGAATAAGGCTGCCAAAGTCATAAGGAGAAACCAGTAAGTAGTGTTTCTTCATTTATTCTGTGTCAGTTTGTATCACCAAGTTCTGTCTTGAGTTCTTGTCTTTGCTTACGCTGATGAAAGTCTACAGGCAGTAATATTTAGTAAACCTGTTTTATTTCCATCTTTGTTTTTGGTTAATGTTTTATCATAGCACCAGAGACAGAAACCAGAACAATCTTCTCTGCTGTAGGAATTCCTGCAGCCAGTAGCCTTTAAGTTAATCGCCCACTTGGTCATGGCCTCTTATGCTATATGCCAATGTAAAGCATGTGACAGGCCTCCCTTCTGGCAGTGTGATTTGGTTCCTGTTCCCCATTTTTGCAGTTGATTGTTGTAGTAGTAGGGCCAGGGCAGTGCCTTTATTAGCCAATGACCTTCCTCCATCAGATTGTGATCTGTGAGTCTACCCCTAAATAAATAACCCTTTATTATACTCAACTTTGAGCTCTGGGCTTCTTGCTACATGTACAGAATTGATTTACTTGCTTTTAATTCGTCAAGTAAAGCATATTTCTCTGTATTTAACCAGTACCAAGGCAGGAAATTAAAGCAGCTCAGGACCATTTATATAGTCATTGGTTGCATCATAGCTAGTTGCAACTCTGCAACCACGACACTTGCTGGACAATAAAGAGTAGTAAACCTAAAACAATTTACCAGACTTCACAACAGGTAATTAATAGATCAATAAACTTGAAAGTTATATAATGGCAAATGACATTACCATTGAAACTTTTAGTAACTTTTTTTTGCTAATACTATGGACTGTATTTTGCAAGGCTTATATTGTTATTGTGATGCATCCATTTATTGGATATTGGGACTCAGTTTTTCTTCATATTATATCTTTAAGAAAATGGTTTGATAACAGAGCCAAGAGTGAGGCATTTTAGAAATGTTATGTCTTTACAGACTAATAATGAACAGCTAGTTGACAGGATCAATGCCATCAAAAATCAAAAGTTACCTGAAAAAATTAAAATTATTGAAAACGGTAACATGAATTTGAAAGACAATATTGATTTCATGTCTAAGGGTACTGAGAAATTATCTAAAAGGATACATACTGTTGAATTTGACAATAAAAATTTGTTAAAATTTATGATAGGTTACCAGAGAGAGTTTCTCTCCAGGAAGGCAATCTGCATGCTACCCAAATAATGTCCAAGGATGACAGTTATATTTAATGAAAAACCTTCAGACCTTGGAATTACATGTGCAGAATGAGGACGAGAGGCTAGTTACCTCAGTGAAATCACTAGAAATACATACAGGTCAGGAGATTCAGGCTTTACAAAAGACAGTAGTAGAAAGATTTGAAATGATTGAGGAAATTATTGGAGCTGATGAGCAAGGAAAGAAGGTACATGTGTAGGATTTAACATCACCAGTAGCTGTCAGAGATGACCCAGGTTTTTAGCTTCCTACCCTGTATCTACTCTGACAAAGCATTAGTTCTAAAGGCCCAAAAGGACCCAAAGAAGGTAGATGGATTTCTATAGGTATGAATGCTCTAAAAGAAATTAAGCAAATGGTTTGCATTCCACATTTGTTAGGGAGATGGTAAAGATATTGGCTTCTAGCATTAAAGCCACACCACATGACTGGCTTCTTTTAGTTTCAGCAATCCTGGATGATGGACATCAACTTATGCTTAAATGTTATTTCAGAGAAGAGGATAAAATTTTAGAACAACATGGAAAAGTAAAAGGACTTGAGACTTCCCAAGATCAAATTTTTGGTGAGGGCACTTGCTGACCTATAGGCTCAAGCTCTATGTGATGAACAAATCTTGTTTCTATGTCACAAAGCAGCTTACATGCTTGGGAAGGAATTGAAGAACTAAGAAAACAAATTGAATCATAACCCAGGGTTAAACAGGGCCAGAGAGAACTCTTTAATGACCTTTTACAAAGACTAAGTAAGGCTGTACAAATAGGAGTAACAGACCCAGATGCTAGACAAGAACTTATTGAATCTCTGGCTTTTGAAAATGACAACTTTCTAAGCAAAAAGATACATGGGCCTTTAGATTTTTTCTCAGCACCAATGGCTAAATAGAATCTGCATACAATGAACATTGAGACATTTGAGTATAATACTGAATTTGGGTAGAAGAAGCAATTTCCAAAGGTATAAGGAGACGTCAAAATGCCAATTGTTTTAATTGTGGTAGAATAGGACATCTGAAAAGGGACTGTAGACAAGGAATTCCTAGGAATAATGTCTTCTCTGGAAATGGCAATAATAGGAGTACTCAGCCTTCAGGTATATATAGAAGGTGTGGCAAAGTCCAACATTGGATCAATAAATACAGATAAACAAAAGACAGACAAGGCAACCCGATATCACTGGGAAACTTCTTGAGGGGCCTCTCACTGGCCCCAAAGTCAAAAGTGGTCTGGGCATTCACAGTCACTGGGAATAGGTTTACAGAAAATTAGAACACAAAAGGCATAAATTAGGAGAGATCAATTGCAGACTCTTAATAACTTTCAACGAATGTTAGGATACATTTCCAGTCTATGACCAATTGTTAGGATAACACCTGATCTAATAGTTTATTTAAAAAAAAAAACCTTAGATGGTAACAAAGACTTAAGTAGTCCCACAGAATTAACAGATGAAGCAGAAAAGTAATTGTTGCTGAAGAAAAATTACAGGAGGCACATGTGGATATGGTGAATCCAAATCCTAATTGCTTTTAGTAATATTGCTTTCCAGAATTTCTCCTACAGGAATTTTAATGAAAAGGGAAGATATTATCTTAGAATGGATATTTTTACCACAAAAAACAAGTAAAAATTTAAAAACTTATGTGGGATAAGTCTCTGAATTAATTATAACTTCGTCATCTAGCAGGTATAGAGCCAGGAGAGATTATAGTGCCTTCTACTACTGATGAAATTAAAAAAATTATGGGAAGACAATGAACCCATCCAAAGAGCTTGTGCTAATTTTTTAGGGGAGATTAATAGCAATTATGCAAAAAGTGAGAGAATTAACCTTATAAAGAAAACTAATTGGATCTTTTCCCATATTGTATGGGCTACACAAATAACTAGTGCCCGTACATTCTATACTGATACAAATAAATCAGTAAAGGCAGGTTACAAATCAGAAGATTTATGTAAAGTGGAACAGAGCCTTTATAATTCTGTCCCAAAGGCAGAATTATATCCTATTCTCATGGTACTAAGAGATTTTAACGAAACTCTTAATATAGTTACTATTCACAATATGCAGAAAGATTTGTTTTGCATATCGAAACCACTGAATTTATACCAGATGATACAGAATTGACTTCATTATTCATACAGGTTCAAGATATAATCAGGAATAGGCTCTGTCACATATACATAATACACATACAAATCCACATGGGTCTGCCAGGTCCTCTAGCACAAGGTAATGCAGAAATTGATCGATTATTGATTGGAAATGTGAAGGCCTCAAAATTTCAAAAGAAACATCATGTCATTACAAAGGCTTAAAGAAAGAGTTTTTCATTATATGGCAACAAGCTAAGGAGATTATAAAGAGATGCCCCACTTGCTCTTTCTATAACCAAGCACTGCTACCTGCAGGGAATAACCCAGAGGCTACTCAAAGGAATGAAATCTGGCAGATGGATGTGTTCCACTTTGCAGAGTTTGGAAAATTAAAATATGCACATCACATGACTGACATAAGGCTGATTTAGTAATCACACTTTTTTAGAAGTTATGGCCATCATGGGAGACCTGCATAAATAAAGACAGATAATGGACCAATATATGTCTCTAAGAAAATGAAACTGGTTTTGCTTATTATGATATAACACGTATTACAGGTATACCACACAGTTTTCAATAGGCAACTGCTTTGCGCTCAGAAAAGGCTGATTTAGTAATCACACATTTTTTTTTTAGTTGTATCAAAAGCAAAATTTACTTTGAAAGAAAATTAAATTACAGATGCATGAAGAGCAGACATTTACTATACCAAAGACACTGCTTTTCAATGTACTTAGTGTCAACATTTGGGCAGTTTTTAATGTTTCCAAAAACGGAATTACTAATACCTCTGTATAATATTTAAAACAACAAAAACAAAGACTTTTATACCATATTTTCACAAATTGTCCCAAAGATACTGTTCATGCTCAGTTGTTTTTCCTTTGCTTGAAAATAAGCTACCAGCAAACCACTCTAAAATGTTTTGTTCCTGAACCAAATATAAATATTCATATTGGCAAAATGTTTTATAATGAGTCCTTGGCCTCAATGAAAAGCATCACAGCTAAGGAGAAACTAGAGTTTATTTTCAAATTCTGTGATTGGCTTCCAAAAATCCCTTATCAAGTAGAAGTACTAGCAAATAACAGACACTGAGGATCAGATTTAGATCTTTGGTATAAGCATGAAATTGTTGCTGATTTTCCCATGACTAGCATAAGCCAGTATGAAATTCTAAAGAGCATCAAAGACAATGGAGTCTAGGATGCATTGAAGGCAGGCAGGAAGCATAGTACTTTGTCTCGGTATTCAAAAGAAATGAACAGCAGAGATACTTAAACCACTCAGAGATTTAAAATTGTAGCAAAACAAAAGGTCAAGCTTCAAAATGACCACACTTGATAACCTGTAGCTGGAATATGTCACTGCATTTTGGCATTTTACTGTAATTTATGATGTACAATTATATGAGGACTCTCAACACTATTTTGGCACAGCCGATCTCCAGAGTAAGAGAACAACCCTTTCTCCCTAAAATGCCTGAACTCTGACTGATACAAGAAACAGAATGACATGTACATGTACAGTTATGTATAACTTCATTATCATTTTTTTCATTGTGACATGTGCAAGTAGATTTGTTTGGGGAGCTGTAAACTATTAACTTAACAAGCCTAAAGGCATTTAAAAACAACTTTTAAAATACGAAGCATAGGATTTTATGTCTAGTAAGTGTACTGTCAAAATATCCAAGGATTCAACTCATTTTAAAAAATAAAATTCTTGTAAGCATTTTTAGAAGAATTCTATGGACACTAGACTCAAGACGACACTAAATCCAAACAGTATAACTATAACTCAGGTTTTTTTTTTAATCACTTTCAATCCTTCGATCTGCTACTGCCTTTCATTTCTTCTTCAAAAAATTTTTACTAGAGACAAACTACCAGGGTTTGTGTTGGGCATCTCCTGCAAGGCCCTGCCAGATAACTTTGTAAATAAGCATTTCCAGCCCTGACACATTGTGATCTGAGACTAATCCTGAGAGCCACATTCTTACTAAAAGTTCAATACTAAATGTTTAGAACTCAGGGGTTTAAGCTAACAATAACTTAAAAATGAGCCAAATTCTAAATATTTCCACAATTCTTTAAGAGCTAAAACTGAAATTCTCATAGAATTTAAAACACCACCAATGACAGAAAGGTGACTGTTTATTACCCCAGCACATTAGTGATAAGTTACAGCAACACAGGGGTGTAATCTTATTTCTGAAGTTTAAGATTAACATGGCAAAGTCTAAAAACTGGACAAAAGTGATGAGATCCTAAATATCACGCTCATAAAAATAATCGACTTCTATCTTTCTTCTGCTTCACGAGGAATCTAAGAAGTCAATAGAGAATTGCTTTGTTTGGGCCAACCATGAAATCTTTAAGAACAGATAGGTATATCCCCTGTTATTCTTCCAGGGCATTATTTATACATTAAAAAAAAACCTTCAAAAATAAAGTTATTTAGGCTTGTGAATATTCTGAAGTAAAGTTTCTTGAACTTCTCTGATGAACTCTTCAAGCGATTCAACTTTCCAAACAGTCAACACTTAAGAGTTCCTTTGACGTGGCTCTATCCCACAGTTACAAATCGGCTTCCTCCTTTGTTGAATGTGAGAGTGGCTCTTTGCTCTTTCAGTATCCCAAATCGTTCATTCAAAGTCATCCCTGTCTGTTTTCCCACACTATTTATATCAAACTGTAGAGGGACACCTTTAGGAACTTTCTTAACATCGGACTGCTCTCTTTTTGTCAAGAATGAGGGTACAGCAGTACGAGTTAATCGTGGTTTCTGAGCTACTGGACACTGTACTGCTCCAGGGTTGTCAATGGATACAGTCAAAATTCCTCCATTTGTGGTGGAAGTACGCCATTGACGAGTTCTCTTGGCTACAACATCATCTAGCAGCTGTTCTGTGTTCAACTGGGCCTGAACCTTTAGGCCTCTTCTGAAAAGAAAAGTTGCCTGACGAGTATCTTTCTGATGACTTAGTTTATTTCCGCTCCTGGTAAAATTAGCTGGAATGGTATTTTTTCTGTTTAACTGGTTAGGTCTCTTGAGAACTGCAACTGGTTTCCTTTGTACTTCATTTTGTCTCAGAAGACTTGTCTTCCTTTTTAACGTTGGAAAGTATCGTTCTATATTCTTGTCACTTAGAGGTGGACGATTCATAGGACTAATTCCTTTTCGAATTCCAGTTGCTTTCCTAGCTGCAAGGCCAGTGATAACTCCATAAGGACGTCTCTTTCCAGGCAAAACTCTTCCTCTACGGCTCACACTTGCTTTACCAAAACCAGAGTTCTGCTGGATTCCCCACCGTACTCTCATCCTGAATTGCCGAGTACCATTTTGCTGAAGTCTTCTATTTAGTCTTGGGAAATTTTGCTTCTTTCCTTCTTTTCTATTCAGTTTGATAATATCATCCAGGGACATGTCGATTTTGTCGAGGTTCTCATTGCTGCGGGCTTTCGGCGGCGGGTTCGCCGTGGCTCCCACCAACCGGGTGCCGAACCGGTTCATGACTGGAGCTGCGGCGTCGGAGCAGTCAGCCGGGAAGGCCGGAGTCGCAGGCCCGCCGCCTCCCACTCACGCACGCAGACTAGCTGCAGCGCGGAGCGCGCACGCGCGCTGGCCAATCACACATTTTTTATGGTCATCATGGGGAGACCTGCACAAATAAAGACACATAATGGTTCAGCATATGTCTCTAAGAAAATGGAACTGTCGTTTGCTTATTATAATATAAAATATATTACAGGTATACCTCACAATCCTACAGGTCAGGCAGTTGTAGAAAATGAAATCAAACTATAAAGGATATGTTAAAAACAAAAAGTTTTGGAAAATGCCTCCAGATATAAATTATATAATGCTTTATTTACCTTAAATTTTCTTAACGCTAGTGAAAAAGAAACAACAGCAGCAGAGAGACATTGTATAATGGAAACATCTTATGAGTTTAATCAACTGGTGTATTTCAAAAATGTGTTGACCTCACAATGGAAGTCAGAAGATGTGGTACATTGGGGAAGGGATTTTGCTCTTGTTTCAACAGGAAAACAAAAGTTATGGATATAATTAAAATTAATAACGATTCGGTTTGTAAAAGAGAAACCTTTTCCGAATGGCAAATGATGTCCACATAGGTGACAACCATACAGGTGGTAAGGAAACCATATAGGGTTGGAGCAGGGTTATGCTTTGTCTCTACAGGAAAATACACATCTTCAAAAATTCAAGAGCCCCTGGATGTTTGTATGCTGACAGAAGGAATAATATCTATCCAACAAGGATCATCAAGTAAAAGGAATATGACTTATAAGGACAGATGATCAACACACACACACACACACACACACACACACGAATATATAGCTGGCCTTTGGAGATGTACAATGGCTCTGTCCTTCTCTAAATCCAAACATGTTGTTGAAATAAAAATTCAGAGTTTCTCTCTCCTCTCAGGTGCCATGGTATGGGACAGAAAAAAAAGTAATTTAGAAAAAATTTTACTTTTTTTCATGCATATTTTGTCTCTATTGTATCTTTAATTGAATATATGTCTGTACAAGTAATGTTTAAGCTTTCTACAATGAACAATGAATTTTCTTGCAGTAATCTTGAAATTTCCAGGAAGATGGGGCCCCACAACAACGGCTCCACCTGGTTGATATGACATCATGATGCTGATAGTGCTACTTACTATAAGACCAGTTTTGAGTACCAGCTGCTCAAGATGGTTCCAACTTGCCTAGCTTAATTGGTGCCCTTTTTTACAACTTTCTGGCCAGAACTCCAAATAGGAACCTCTGAAAAACCCTTCCAAATACTCAGAGACTATTTGCAATTATACCAGACAGTAATCTTGGAACATAACCATCATTTTATTTTCACAGGTTCCCATAGGAAGAACGTCACCTCCATGACCACTGGATGTAATTCTAGAAGACGATGTCCCGTCTCCCAACAAAGTTTGTCCTAGAGTTAGGAACATCATTTAGGGGTTGATTATAATTGTTATAGGGTTGGGGGTTGAGGGAAAATTGTATAAGCTCACGGATCTCTTTATAAAAAGGGAAATGGAATGGGATAATAGATTACTGTGAGCTTACTTACACTAATAATAGTGAAAAATAGAGTGAATACTTGTGAGCTATTATTTATAGGCAATTTACATTGTTATAGATTCTTGTATATTGATACAAACTTAAATTACATTGAATATGTTCCTTTTTTCTACAATATTTGCATACCTAGGCAAAGTTATTTTGTCATATTGTATACATGTATGCTTCTGTCTCTACTTAAGACATTTTGTATAATGATACAATTTTAGTATATTTTTATTATATTGCAATATACATTTCTACCTCTGATCAAGATACTTATACATTGTTTACATTTTGAGGTAATTGTCCTTATTTGTTTTACAGTTGTTTAAAGATTAATATTCTAATATGAAGTCTTAGTCTTTAAGTTATATAGGTATTAAGAATTATAGGTCAATAGTCATCCATGTTTGTCATACTTATTGTTAGATTAATCGGGTTCTTTAGATACATAGAGATTGTATTCTGCATAGATAGGTAATTTTCAATCACTTCAAAGAGCTGTAGAATATGCCATTTAAATAACTTAGGATTCTCTTGACATAATACCGTATTGCTCCTGGCAGCACTGTTGCGGAGGTCCTTCCACTCCTAGAGCCAACAGCCGCTGAGATACCAGCACATTGGGGCATGGTCTCTCTCTTTAAAAGAGCGGCCACTTCCCTCCTCACGCTCTCTTACTTCCTGCTCCACTTCTGGCGACTAGACTCCCTTCCTGATTGCGCAGAGGGCTGTTGTCTGGGACGGTGATCTGTAAGTTTTTTCCCCTTTAAATAAATAACCATTCTATTAATCATAATTTCAAACTGGTGTGGGATTATTTGTAACTTATGCCTTCACCTTCATCTGGCGCCCAACATTTGGTTTTAGGTCCCCTCCTTCCCCAACTCGACTGCCTGCCACCAGCTCGGCTTGGTGCAAGCCCTCCCTCCCTCAGCTGCGGCCTGTGCCTTGCGGCCTGTGCCTTGTGCGTGGAGCCAGCTTTTCTTGCTGCAGTTCTTTATATTTTTCCTTTAGACATCTCAGATTGACTTCAAGTCCCCACGCACCCTATCATTTGCCTACCCACTTGGATTTAAACTCCACAGGCCAGCGTATTCTCTGCCCGCGTAGTTTGCTCTTTTCTGAGAAGTTTTTAAATCTCCCTTGCAATCAGCATTTGCAAGCGCAAGCAGTTGCCAAAAGCTGCAACCCCTCAGGGCGACTCTGTCACGTGGAGGCATAAGCGGCTTCCAGTTTGCTCTTCTCTACCCCTGGATTCTGGGTTTCTGGTTCAGTCTATGGAATTGATTTAATTACATTTACTTTGTTGAGAAACTCGCATTTTCCAGTTTTTAACATCTACTAAGGTGAACTCTGAAACAGGACCCAGCTTTCATCGCGACTCAACAGCAGCGCCACCTGCTGGACAATAGGTAATATGGCAGTTTTCATTTCTAACGCAAATTTTAATGCTTTTTTTACTAATACAATGGATTACATCATACAAGGTTTATATGATTATGGGGATACCTTAATTTGCTTGTTACTAGGTTTCAGTTTTCTTTTCTATATTCTATCATTAAGGAAGAATATGGCACTCCTAAGAACGATAGAATCTTTACAAACCAATAATGAACAGAAGAATATGGCACTCCTAAGAACGATAGAATCTTTACAAACTAATAATGAGCAACTAATTGACAGGATTAAAATTATTGAAAATCAGAGGTTATCCGAACAAGTGGATACTATGACAGACAAAATTGACTCCATATCCAAGGGTATTAGAAAGTTACCTGAAAGGGTTCAGACTGTTGAATTTGATGTTCAGATTTAACACAAAGTTTTGATAAGGTAACAGACAGAATGTACCTCCAAGATGGGAATCTACATGATATACAAGAAAAGTTTAAGGAGGACATGTTATCTTTGAAGAAAAAAATTAAAGCTTTGGAATCACAGGTGCAGAATGGGGACCAAAAAAAATGATACCTCAGTGAAATCACTAGAAACATATACAGGTCAGGAGATTCAGGATTTAAGAGAGACAATAATAAAAAGATTTGAAAAGATTGAAGAAATTATTGGAGCTGGTAAACAGAGTAAGGAGGCACAAGGACAGGATACAATGCTGCCACCAGCTATTAGAACTGGCTTACCCAGTGTTTTAGCGACATACCCCATACTTAATTCTGACAAAGCATCAACTTCTAAAGGCTCAAAGGGAGTCAAAGAAACTAGATGGACGCCAATAGCAATGAATGATCTGAAAGAAATTAAGCAAGCTATTGTTAATTTTGGCTTGCACTCTGCATATGTTAAGGAAATGATAAGGACTTGGGCTTCTAATGCTAGAGCTACCCCCTATGATTTCCATCAGTTAGTGTCTGCAGTTTTAGATAATGGACCTTCCTTGATGTTTGGAATCTATTTCAGAGAAGAATCCAAACATATGGAACAGCAAGGAAGAGCAAAAGGTGTTGAGGTTTCCCAAGATCAAATTCTTGGTGCAGGAGAATATGCTGATCCACAGGTCCAAGCTCTTTATGATGATGAAGTACTGTGTCTATGTCACCAAGCAGCTTTAAATGCTTGGAATAGGACACAAGATCCAGCAAAAAGGGTTGAATCATATACCAGGATTAGGCAGGGACAGAGAGAACCCTTTATTGACTTTTTGCAAAGATTAATTAAGGCTCTGGACATAGGGGTAACAGACCCAGAAGCTAGACAAATACTACTTGAATCTCTAGCTTTTGAGAATGCAAACATAGAATGCAAAAAGATAATTGGGCCTTTAAAGTTTAGATCAGCACCCATGGATGAATGGATTCAGCATATGATGAATGTTGAGACGTTTAGCTATAATGATGAATCTTGGGTAGGAGAAGCAATTTCCTAAGCAATGAGGAGACAACAAACTGCGAGGTGTTTTAATTGTGGCAAATTAGGACATTTGCAAAGGGATTTCAGGCAAAGAATTTCTAGGAATAATATCTCTTCTGGGACTGACAAAAATAGGAGACCTCAGCCTTCAGGTATATGTAGGAGATGCGGTAAAGGCTGGCATTGGTCCAACGAATGCAGGTCAACAACAGACAGATGGGGCAATCTGATATCATCGGGAAACTCCTTGGGGGGCCTCTCACAGGCCCCGAAGCCAACAGTGGCCTAGTCATTCCCAGTCACAGTGGAGAACATGCCTCACTAAGAAAATTAAAAGCTTCAATTCCTGCTGTAAAAAGAAATACTGGTCTAAATGATGAATTGCGCATGGAGGATGAGTCAAAAAACCCAGTAGGACAGAGTAAACGTATATTTTGGCAGACTTCTCTTAATGATCAAAGACCAAAGCTAAGAGTCTGTATAATTGGCACTTTTATTAGAGGCTTATTAGACACAGGTGCGGATGTAAGTATCATTACTCCAGAATCTTGGCATCCGAATTGGCCTCTTCAAGAGGTAGATGGTCAGTTCCTGGGAATTGGAACCCTATCTCGTGTAAAACAAAGCACAAGATGGGTTGAATGCATAGGGCCCAGAGGGCAAATAGGAAGACTAAGGCCATATATAGCCAATATTGCAATACATTTATGGGGCTGTGACCTGCTACAGCAATGGAATACCCAGATTAACATTCCTGTAGTTCCAGGAACTCATAATCCTGGGAAAGATATGATGAGGTATTATGGAAAATGGTCACCAGTTATTCAGGCTGTACAAGAACATACAGAAAATAACAAACCTTTAGAGGTACCAACAGCCCTCCCTTTAAAATGGCTAACTGAGAAGCCAATATGGATCAAACAGTGGCCTCTAGCTGAAGATGAATTACAGGCATTGGAACAGGTGGTGCAAGAGAAACTAGATGCTCACCATATTGAATAATCTACCAGCCATTGGAATTTCCCTGTGTTTGTTGTAAAAAAGAAATCTGGTAAATGGAGAATGGTGACAGATTTAAGAGCTGTCAACAAGGTAATTCAACCTATGGGCCCACTACAATCAGGAATTCCTTTGCCTTCTCTGTTACCAAAAGGATGGCCTCTTATAGTTATTGATTTGAAAGACTGTTTTTTCATTATACCGTTACAAGAAAAGGATAGAGAAAAATTTGCCTTCACAGTGCCTACTTATAATAATTCTCAGCCTAATAGGAGATATCAATGGACTATCCTCCCACAGGGTTTGCTCAATAGTCCAATATTTTGTAAGTAAGCCATTGGAAATAATTCGTAAACAATTCCCCAAATCCATAATTTATCATTACATGGATGACATCTTGTTATATGATTCAAATAAAAATACTTAGAAAGGATGTTTGAAGAAGTAAAGAAAGTCTTGCCTAGGTGGGGATTACAAATTGCCCCTGAAAAGATCCAAAGAGGAAATTTTATTAATTACCTAGGTTACAGAATTGGGTTAGAGAAAATTAAAACGCAAAAGGCACAAATTAGGAGAGACCGGTTAAAGACTCTTAAGGACTTTCAAAGATTGTTAGGACATATTTCCAGTTTATGACCAGCTATTGGGATAACACCTGATCTAATAGTTCATTTAAACAAAACCTTAGATGGTGATAAGGATTTGAATAATCCAAGAAAACTGACAGCTGAACCAGAAAAGAAACTGACAATGATTGAAGAAAAATTACAGGAGGCACATGTGGATAGGGTGAACCCAAATCTTAGCTACATCCTAGTCATATTACCTTCCAGAATTTCTTCTACAGGGATTCTAATGCAAAGGGAAGATATTATTTTAGAGTGGATATTTATAACTAATAAACGAAGGAAAAAATTAAAAACTTATGTGGAAAAAGTCTCTGAATTTATTATAAAAGGTAATCTGAGACTTCGTCAACTAGCAGGTATAGACCCAGCAGAAATTAGAATGCCTTTTACTACTGAAGAAATAAAAAAGTTATGGGAAGACAATGAACAATGGCAAAGAGCTTGTGCTAATTTTTTGGGAGAAATTAATAGCAACTATCCCAAAAGTGGTAGACTTAACATCATAAAGAGAACTTCTTGTGTTCTTCCTAGAATTGTACGTGATGCTCCAATAACTGGAGCTCGTACATTCTATACTGATGCAAATAAATCAGGGAAAGCAGGTTACAAGTCAGATGAATTGATTAAGGTGGAACAAAGGCCTTATAATTCTGTCCAGAAGGCAGAATTATATGGCATTCTTATAGTTCTAAGGGATCGTAAAGAACCTCTTACAGATTCACAATATGCAGAAAGAGTTATCTTGCATATTGAAACCCCTGAATTAATACCAGATGACACGGAGTTGACTTCATTGTTTATCCAGGTACAAGACATAATCAGGAACAGGCTTTGTCTGATGTACATAACACACATCCGGTCCCATACTGGTCTGCCTCATTCTCTAGCACAAGGCAATGCTGAGATTGATCAATTATTGATTGGAAGCGTGTTTCAGGCCTCAGAATTTCATCAAAAGCATCATGTCAATAGTAAAGGCCTAAAGAATGAATTTTCCATTACATGGCAACAAGCTAAGGACATTATAAAGAGATGTCCTACTTGTTCTTTCTATAATCAAACACCGTTGCCTGCAGGGAGTAACCCAAAGGGTACTAAGAGAAATAAAATCTGGCAGATGCATGTGTTCCACTTTATGGAATTTGGTAAATTAAAATATGTACTCCACACCATAGACACGTATTCAGGTTTTCAATGGGCTACTGCCCTGAGCTCAGAAAAGGCTGATTCAGTAATCACACATTTAATGGAAGTTATGGCCATTATGTGTATACCTCCACAAATAAAGACAAATAATGGTCCAGCATATGTATCTAAGAAATGAAACGCTTTTTTGATTATTATAATATAAAACATATTACAGGTATACCAAATAATCCTACAGGTGAGGCAGTTATAGAAAGATCAAATCGTACTATAGAGGACATGCAGAACAAACAGAAAGGGACAGAAAATACTCCCAGAAATAGATTGCATAATGCTTTTTTAACCTTGAATTTTCTTAACGCTGATGAGAAAGGAATGATAGCAGCAGAAAGACATTGGATAATGGAAAAGCTGCTGAACTAAATCTACCGATTTATTTCAAAGATGTCCTGACCTCTCAATGGAAGCCAGGAGATGTGCTACACTGGGGAAGGGGTTTTGCTCTTGTTTCCACAGGAGAAGAAAAATTGTGGATACCATCAAAATTAATAAAGTTTCGATTTAAAGAGGAGAAACCTCTTGGAAAGAGAAATGACAGCTCATCCACAATGATGATATTCATACAGGTGGTAAGAAAAACATATAGTACAGGGGCAGGGTTCTCTTCTTATCTTTGCAGGAGAACACTCATCTTCAAAACATTCAAGGGACTGTGAATGTTTGAATACTGACAGATGGAAACTATTTACAACCCAATAAGAATGGGCAAGAAAATCAAACAGGTCTCATAAGTAAAATTATTCTACTCTTATATTTAAATATGTATTACTGTGCATTTATTTATAAATATATCAAGCCGGTTTTGAAATTGGACTATGGCTCAGTCCCTCTCCAATTCCAAGCCTGTTGGTAAGAGAAAAACCCAGAGTTTCTGTCTCATGTCAAGAGCCATGATATGGGACAGAAGGAAATATGAGTTTAGAAAACATCTTTGCTTTTCTTCATATCTATCATGCTTTTCATTGAATATATCTATCATGCCTTTCATTGAATATATATATATATGTGTGTGTGTGTGTGTGTGTGCGTGCATGTGTGTGTGTGTGCATGTGTGTGTGTGTGTGTCTATATGATTAATGTTTAAGTTTTTTACAATGAACAATGAGTTTTTCCTACAGTGACATTTGAAGTTTCCAGGAAGAAGATGGGGCCCCATCACAACAACTCCACCTGCTTGATATGATGTCATGATACTGATAGCGCTACTACAAGACCTGTTTTGGGTACCAGCTGCACAATATGGTTCCAGCTTGGTTAGCTGAAATAGTGCACATCTTGTACAACATTCTGGCCAGACCTCCACAAAATACTCAGAGACTATTTGCAATTTTAAAAGACATTAATCTTGAAAATTAGCCATCATTTTACTTTCACAGGATTCCCCAGAAAGAACGTCGCCCCCATGACAGCTGGAAGTAATTCTAGAGGACGACATCCCCTCTCCCAGTAAAGTTTGTCCTTGGGTTTAGGGACATCATTTAGGGGTTGATTATAATTAGTATACAGTTGAGGGTTGGGGGAGGACTTTTATAAGCTCAGGGATCATTTGAAAAAAAAAGAGGGATAATGGAATAGTAATTGGTACTTGTTAGTACTTGTGAGTTATTGTTTTGAGACAAATATATTGGTATCGATTCTTATATAGATACAAAGTTAAATTAAATTGGCTATTGTATGCATGCATGTTTCTACCTCTGTTTAAAACATTTTTTATGTATTGACATATATTGTATTGATATATATATATATTGTATATATTTACCATATTGCAGTGTACATTTCTAACTCTGAATAAGATATTTATATATTGTTTGTGTATTGATATATATTTACCATATTGCAATGTATATTTGTACATTGTTTATATTTGAAGATCATTATCCTCATTTGGTACACAGTTGTATATTGTCTTTGTCTTTAAGTTAGATAGATATTGAGAATTATATAGATCAATATTATTCTAAGTTTGTCATTTATAATTAGACTAATCAGGTTCTTTAGATACAATGAGATATAATGAGAGATTATAATGAGAGATTATACTCAGTATAGATAGATAATCTTCAACCTCTTCAAAGAGCTGTAGAAAATGGCCTTTAATCTAACTCAGAGTTTTGTGATAGTGAGAAACAATTGCTCTTGGCAGCACCGATCTATTCCCAAGAGAATGTTGAGCACCAAAGACACTCCACCTGAAGCCTTTCTTTTTGGCAGAACTGGCCTTTGGGCAAAGAAATGCCCATAACTCAACCACTGACAGAGATACAGAGCGTGCATCAATGGATTAAATAGGACTGTCATATCCTGCCAAGACAGAGTAAGATAGTTTTGAAAAGTTGCTTGCCTTTGAAAATGGAATGTCAGTTATTTTAGGCCTTAGCCAAAGTTGGTTGCTTCAATGCTGCAAACGTGTCTTTGGGTGATTGCCCAGGTAGCTAGTTGTCTCTGTGATTTGTTGCATGTTTTGGAATTTGTTTTACTGAACTTCCTATTTACCCAGGTAACATTATTTCCCTTCTCAGATCTTCTATGGGGTTGAAGACTATATAAATATAGTTACTTTTCTCTCATGACCTGGCCAAGTTATTTATTATATAAGACCTAAGCTAGTTAGAATAGGATATTTGTACTTATTGTATATAATTTTGTAGTAGGTTTAGAACTCTCTTACTTAAACAAAAGGGGGAGGTGTTGCGGGAGGTCCATCCACTCCTCCAGTAAATAGCCGCTGAGATACCAGCCCATTGGGGTGTGGTCTTTCTCTTTAAAAAAGCGGCCACTTCCCTCATTGTGCTCTCTTATTTCTTGCTCTGCTTCCGGGGACTAGACTCCCTTCCTGATTGCACAGAGGGCTGTTGTCTGGGATGGTGATCTGTAAGTTTTTTCCCCTTTAAATAAATAACCATTCTATTAATCGTAATTCCAAACTGGTGTGGGATTGTTTGTGACTTACGCCTTCGCCTTCACAGCACCAATAGATTCCTGAGAGAATGTTGATCAGTGAAAACCCTCCACTTGGAATTCGTTTTCTTCTTGCCAAAACTGGCCTTTTGGCAAGGAACTGCCCATGCATCAAACACTGACAAAATCCATGATGTCCCGACAGGACAAACAGGACACAAGAAAAAAGGCCGTCTAATCTTGCCAAGACAGGATAAGATGGTTTTGATAAATTTTCTGCCTTTGCAAATGATCTGTGAGTTCAGTTACTCTAGGCCTTAGCTTAAGCTGGTTGCTCCAACGTTGCAAATGAGACTTTGGGATATTGCCCAGGTAGCCAGTTGTCTCTGTCATTTGTTGCACATTTTGGAAGTTACTTGATTGCACTTCTTGCTTACTCAAGTAATATTATTTCACTTCTCGGGTTTTTGATGGGGTTGAAGACTAGATTGTTATAGTCACTTTCCCTTTAATTTGACCAAGGTATTCAAAAAGACTTAAACTCCTTAGGATAGGATAATTATTGAGACATTTATCACATGTTTCTTGCTTGATATTGTTTATGCTGGTTGTAATTCTTATTTTTATACCTGATATTTGTTCCTATTGTATATAATTTTGTATTAGGCTTAAAACTCTCTTATTAAAACAAATGGTAGAGGTTCCATAGTAATTCCTAAAGCCTATAGCCTTTAAGTTACCTGACCATATCTATCACCATGCACAAAACTCGAGTCCAAATGGATTAAAGACCTCAATATCAGTCTGAACACACTGAACCTGATAGAAGAGAAAGTGGGAAGTACTCTACAACACATGGACACAGGAGACCACTTCCTACGTAAAACCCCAGCAGCACAGACATTAAGGGCAACATTGAATAAATGGGACCTCCTGAGACTGAGAAGCTTCTGTAAAGCAAAGGACACTGTCACTAAGACAAAAAGGCAACCCACTGACTGGGAGAAGATCTTCACCAACCCCGCAACAGACAAAGGTCTGATCTCTAAAATATATAAAGAACTCAAGAAACTAGACCGTAAAAGGCTAATCAACAAAATTATAAAATGGGGCACTGAGCTGAACAGAGAATTCTCAACAGAAGAAGTTCAAATGGCCAAAAGACACTTAAGGTCATGCTCAACTTCCTTAGCGATCAGGGAAGTGCAAATCAAGACAACTTTAAGATACCATCTTACAACTGTCAGAATGGCTAAAATAAAAAACTCCAATGACAGCCTTTGCTGGAGACGTTGTGGAGTAAGGGGTACACTCACCCATTGCTGGTGGGAATGCAATCTTGTGCAACCACTTTGGAAAGCAGTGTGGCAGTTTCTCGGGAAATTCGGGATCATCCTACCCCTGTACCCAGCAATACCACTCTTGGGATTATACCCAAGAGATGCCCTATCATACAACAAAAGAATATGCTCAACTATGTTCATAGCAGCCTTGTTTGTAATAGCCAGAACCTGGAAACAACCTAGATGCCCTTCAATGGAAGAATGGAATGAGAAAGTATGGAATATATACATATTAGAGTACTACTCAGCAGTAAGAAACAATGACTTCTTGAATTTTGCATGCAAATGGACAGAAATAGAAAACACTATCCTGAGTAAGGTAAGCCAGACCCAAAAAGAGGAACATGAGATGTACTCACTCATATTTGGTTTCTAGCCATAAACAAAGGACATTGAGCCTATAATTTGTGATCCTAGAGAAGCTAAATAAGAAGGTGAACCCAAAGAAAAACATATAGGCATCCTCCTGAATATTAACGTTCATCAGGCGATGAAAGAGACAGAGACCCACATTGGAGCACCGGACTGAAATCTCAAGGTCCAAATCAGGAGCAGAAGGAGAGAGAGCACGAGCAAGGAACTCAGGACTGCGAGGGGTGCACCCACACACTGAGACAATGGGGATGTTCTTTTGGGAACTCACAAAGGCAGCTGGCCTGGGTCTGAAAAAGCATGGGATAAAACCGGACTCACTGAACATAGCGGACAATGAGGACTACTGAGAACTCAAGAACAATGGCATTGGGTTTTTGATCCTACTGCACGTACTGGCTTTGTGGGAGCCTAGGCAGTTTGGATGCTCACCTTACTAGACCTGGATGGAGATGGGTGGTCCTTGGACTTCCCACAGGGCAGGGAACCATGCTTGCTCTTCGGGCTGAGGAAGGTTGGGGGACTTGATTGGGAGTGCGGGAGGGAAATGGGTGGCGGTGGCGGGGAGGAGGCAGAAATCTTTAATAAACAAATAAATTTAAAAAAAAAGAATTTTCATCATGTTTTTAAACATACCAATCCACTGTTTTTGAGATTTTGCTGTTGCTGTATGCAAGGATTACCCCATTTGTTATAGAAACTAGCAACCACATACCAAGTAAAGATAGATGGTTTCCCTGGGATTTCTCCCTCTAAGATACCTTCTGTTTTTAGACATCTCAGACTTGATCGCATATACTATCACAAAAAGCATGCAATTGCCACTATAAAGAAAGTCCCACCAACCTATACCAAGGGAGGGGGAATGTCAGGATTACCCTCTTGGATGTTACACCCTCACATGGATCATCTTAGTTCCACTCCTTACCACTCATTACAGGGACTGTGTAGCCACTGGGGTTACTTATAGGAGGATGTGTGGATGTTATGTACAGGGGAACAGGTGACTGAAGCAGCACTAAAAACCTTACCCCAGGCTGGGTGACCACTCAAGAACACTATTTTCTTGGATGTCTCTCCATGACTTCCAGACAAATCAACAAGTCTCAAGTCCCTTGTAACTATTGCTGCTTATATATCTTTGATGAAGAATCCTGTGATTCTTGTTTCATGAACTTCCTGAGATTAGAGAGTTGTTTATTTATTGAGTTTTAGGGATCCTGACTACAGGATACAATGATTCCATTTGGAAAGTACTGCTACAATATGTCCTTCTATGCTTTGGGAATCTTCCATACTAGAGACAATGTTAATTTGACACACCTAAGTTGAAAAGTGGAAGGTACTAGGGCAGTCAGCTACAGTGAAGCTAGGATATGAACACTCAACTTAGACTTTGCTTATCAAAGTGCTCTCTCATAGTCTTTGAATGGGGAACAAATGATTCAAAGAAAGGACTGACTGGAAATCACCTTGACTGGGATAGAAGCACTGAGGATAAATATGGCTAGGCTCAGAGGCTTGGAGAGAGTGAGTGCTAAATACAGTGTTCCAGAGCCTAGAATCAGTCCATGGTACAGTCTTTGTTGCCTGTGTTTTTGTGCTAGAAGCAATGTCTTCACTTCTCCACGTCATTAAGCAATGTTAATTCATTGTTCAGGATACATGTTCATTTTTGTTAATTGCAGTTTGGGGTGCTTTCAGAGATATAGATCAAATATGTTTTTATTAGATCTTAATAAAATAGTAATTTTTGGCATTGGGTCATTTGTTGTTTGGAATACAGGTTATTACCATATATTTTAGTTAATATATTTAATGAATGAACATTTAGAATTAATACTGAGTGAATTTAATTTGGAAAAATATGGAAATTATATTTCTCTTTATTGAATTACAATTTCTCTCTCATGTCTGAAATTTAGAGTTGATTCAATATTGGTTAAATATCTACCCCCAAATAAGTTTATAACTGCATTCTTACTTTATAAATCACTTTCAGAACTACAGACATATTGCCACAGTGCAAAGTACTGGGAATGCTTTAGAATATATTTAAGAGAAGAGCCTTTTTTATACAAGATTTTCAGAGTGCTGTTTGGGAATTTGGCTCTTGCCCAAGTGTATTTTGATAAAGAAAGCATTCTCCATGCTTTAACTAATCTTCTCTTCTGTTCTATAGTGAAATCATACCCAGAAACTGGGACACTAAAAGAAAGAGAATATAATGAGATAAGTGGAGAGTTATTTTGACCTTATTGCAAAATCTAGAAGAAAGAAACATCAGAACAACGAAGTTCCCCTTAATTAATAGTTTCAACTTTAAATAGTCCTTCTCTTCAGTTTTGTCTCATGTAAAAATCCTCCATTAAAATTTTACTAAAATGTTAATACCCCTTGCTGTGAAAATTTGTTTTAAACTGTCTTTAATGATTCTAATACCTGAGCTCTTGATACATCAGGAAGTGATTCAAAGTAAGAATGACTGTAAAGAATAAATTTCACTTCCTTTCAAATTGTCCTTTTTATTTATTTATTTATTTAATTAACATTTGACACAGAATTGCTTGAAAAACAAGAGAAAACACTCAATAATTCTTATAAATACTATTTAATTTTCTACTTTTTACTAATGACCTTTTATGTGAGGTCCATTTGTGAAAGGTTATGGTAAAGTTTTCCAATGATAAAATATTATATTAACCTTAATTTTGATACCAGAACAAATGTTTGTTTTGCAGGAGGAAAATACATAAACATAGGCTGATTTGTCTTTGTTAGAACTGGCAAGTTGTTTCTGTGGATTTGTGTTACTGTTGGAGTACTCTGAATACCTACATTCATCTATGTTTAGTACTAATGCAGGGTCATAGATGGCAATATGTATGAAAAATATTTTGCATACATTTTTAGTTTTGTTAAAATATAGTTTAGTGACTCCATCAACTCAACACACAGGCTTTTTCATATGTGGATATAAATCTCCTGCCTTCCTTTCTGCTAAATGTCTAACTTAATGCCAGTAAAACTCATAGTTACTATGCTGTCTATTAAAAATAGCATAACTGTGAGAAGACATAATGGCACCCCATTCATTTTAATACCATCATTACAATAAGAGTTTAATTTACCATCATTTGATATTTAGTAGCAAAATGAATGGAGTTCACTTTGACACTGCCCTGATTGCAGATATCCTAATGAATAGTTCTATGATTGATTGGCTAGATGACATCAGCACAATTATAGGCCTGTGCAAGCATTAAATAGCCAAATTGTTGGGGGGAGAAACACATGAATGCCTGGAGTAGAATGTAGATGGAGTTGGAATATAAGCAGGGTTCGGATAGAATAGAACCTTTCTTTATGGAAATGCACTTGGAACAATTTCACAGGAAGCAGTTGCTTTTAGGCACTACTGCTATAGCTGAAAGAACAGTTTTCTCTTTTGTAACAACAACAACAAAATGCCTTGCCCCGGCATCACACCCTCTTAGCTTAGGTTGTCAAGGAAATTTTTCCCCCAACAGAGTTATCAGTTTCTATAATATGATATTTCCCTGTGATATTACAAATTAAAAATCAACAAAATGGTAATCATAACCCTTTTAAAAATAAAAATCCAAGAGCATCAGTTATGTGTACCTAACTGAATTAAATAAAACTTGATTTCACCCATGAATTATGCTGTTCTTCACTAATTACTATTCAGGATGTTGCCAGGAAGAATATTTTACAGTGCTCCATTCTTAATTTCTCTTTCTCTTTCTTTTTGTACCTCCTGTTCTTCTTAAACACATACACACATGCATGTGTTTGCACACACAGATTATATATAGACATACAATTCAATTAGTTAAAATATCTAAATTATTTGGGTCTGAGGTTTCTTAAGATTTTTTTTTTAATTCTTTTACTTTCTTAAGATCATGCATAAATATTTCTGTTATACATTGGCAATGCAACAGCTGGAGGTATAGAATGGTGGAACCACTGGCCCATCATTTCCATAATTTGAGTCCTTAATGGGTTTATAATTCAGCTGTGATAGAGCACAGTATATGCTGATTTACATGCCTTCAGTTGAAACAAGCATTTCATGAAAATAAAACTCTAGGAATAGTATTATAAGCGGCTTCCATTGCAAAAGATTAATCGTCTGTAAAAAATGGGACCAGTCCTAAAAGGACTAGATACAAGTTTCAGGCTCTATATTATATATCTTAAATCATTCTGTGAGGGATAAGTTAAAGCATAATAATTCTAATCATTTTTAAAGCAATTCTCAAAGAAGAGTACTGCATTCTATGCACTGGAGAAATAAAAAAAAAAAAACATAGTTGATGCTTGGCCCTGAAAATTAATACACCGTCACATCCACCCACTGTATTTTAGTTGAAACCAAGGATATCTTCTTATCATTGGTTTCCCAAACATGGGCATTCACAGATTTAAAATAGAAGTTTTTCTTTTGTTTTAAGTCCAGATTTTATCACAGATTTATTGAAACAGAATCTATATTTACTCCTTCCATTACTTTCATCCTTTTAACTTTCTTGAGACAGGAACTCCCTATGTAGCTAAGGCAGTTGTTGAACTAACTATCTTCCTACTTTGCCCTCACCTCCGTCCATATTGCTCGGAGTACAGGTGTGTGGCACAAGCAGCTCAGAATATATACCGTTCCCAGCAGTTTCCATTCCCACTGATGCTGACAAAGCCATAGAAATCAATGTGTAGGAAGCTCTCCACACTAGGTTGAATACCTAAGTTCTGATTTTTTGTTCATAATCACAGTGTCCCCTCGTTTCTCCATGTAGCAGTTTTCCAATTCCATTTGTGCTGACCACAGACAAAACAATCTGAGAAGCACAAGCGTCTAAAATTCACTCTATTCAGGCTATGTTTACTTCAGATGAAATCCTCTGAACAGAGATGTGATTGTGCTACTCCTTTCTGATGGGTGGGAGTGGGGAGACTGTCTTATTTTGATGATAAGATCTCATTCCGTACTGCATTCTGGAGTTAAACTTATGATTTCTAGTCACCAGAGTTTTGTACCTACCACACCTGACTACAGTTCAGGTTTTAACAAGCAATGCATGGGCTGGAGCATCTGGACTTGTTTCAATGAATTCCACAAAACCACAGCCAAGTAGCAGTACTATGGCTGAAGAGGAGTAATTTAATAGCAAATGAAGATGTTTTCAAGAAGCAGGTAGTAAATCTTTGAAAGTAATTAGAATGATAAATGATCAATCCCAAACATGAATAGGTTCAAAAGGCATCTTAATAAACTGTGGAGGAAAATCCATAATGGATTGTTATGGGAGAAAAGAACCCTTTGAAATGGTCCATTATTAAAGTAAAAATAGGAAACAATAGAAATGCAAATGTAAGCCTTTCCATCTGATAAAAATTGTTGAAGGCCGATTTACAGGTGGCTAAAGACATAGTCTGGCCATTTCAAAATCAATGGACTTTAAGAATTTAGAGATTACTGACAATTTTCAATTTCTTTTATAGAATAAGTTGATGCAAAAATCAGTCTCCCTGATATTTAGAATCATTTTAATGACTTGAGTGTGGAAACTGAAGGTGGTGCTTCTGAATTTTAGAGGTATAAATGCAATCTGCAATGAAGCAGCTCAATTTTACTTCTTGTATAATGATGTGTCATCAAAATTAGACATATGAATGGATCATTAAGTTATTAAAGTTGTCCCTTTTAATTTGTTCTGGTACCTGGTATTCTGGCTAATTTATGGTGATTGGCAAATGTACTGATAAAGTGTCCCAGGTTATCTGCATAAAAACCTCAATGTAGATGGTATTTAAATGAAGTTTTCTAAGTTTAAACATTCAGTCAGACTTCCACTTATGGGACCAGAAGTATAACATTTTATTTCATTAATTTTAACCAGTTCAACAATCCATGCTTTAATTTGTGCAATTATATACCATCTCCTCTGCCAGCGCCTTATCCCTACAATCTTTCTGTGAATTTGGTATTCAAGGAAACTGTAATTACCTCAATACATTGATGTGGGAGTGTCATATATCAATCTGTTGATTTCATTGGTTAAGCAATAAAGAAACTGCTTGGTCCTCATAGGTTAAAACATAGGTGGGAGGAGTAAACAGAACAGAAGGCTGGGAGGAAGAAGCTGAGTCAGGAGTCGCCATGGTTCTCCCACTCCAGACAGACGCAGGTTAAGATCATTCCTGGTAAGCCAACTTGTGGGCTACACAGATTAATAGAAATGGGTTAGATCAATATGTAAAAGCTAGCCAATAAGAAACTGAAACTAATGGGTCAGGCAGTGTTTAAAAGAATACAGTTTCCGTGTAATTATTTCGGGGCATAAGCTAAAGCTAGCCGTACAGGCGGCGGGGGTGCCGGGAACTTAGCCCCGCCACCCTTATTTCAACAATACATCAAACAACAACATCAGAAAAGCCCCCAATCACATCTTTACCCTTAAAATTCCTTCATTAAAATAGATTTTATTTCAGTTCTTTTAGCTCATTTTTTTTTACAATTCTCTAATACTGATGTTGACTTTCAATTTTAAGATTCTGAAAATAATCTAAAGTTTAAAGAAAGAATTTACAATCATAACAGAATGAATTTGTGGTTTGTCCCTTACTACTTTATACATTAACCAATCACTTTTTCCAAGAGTGAGTAAAATATATTTGAAAATGGTTGGTTAGAATTAGAGCCAGCCGAGACTAAGATAATGTATGAAGACATTTTTCTTTTTTTATTTTGTTTATTTTTTTTCTGAACATGGCGGACAATGAAGGCTGATGAGAATTCAAGCACAATGGCACTAGGTTTCGATCCTAATACATGAACTGGCTTTGTGGGAGCCTAGCCTGTTTGGATGCTCACCCTCCTGGACCTGAAGACATTTTTCTAACCACAAGTTTGGTTTTCTCTGATTTCTCATTCCCACTGTGAAGGTCGGGCTACAAGCACCAACAGAGTTAATCTCACTCTGAAACTGGGCTATAATGTTCAACACAGGAAGCTTCTGTGCATAGTGTATCTCGCCTCTCCCAATTGCTGGGAAATGGTGGATTGAAGGACTTGCAGAGTGGTTCATAGCTTTGAAAAAAATCAATTATCAGTTAATAGGGCCGTTAGGACACCCTAGTTTTTGAGCATGGCACTCTGCCACAGAAACACTCAAAAAGTTTTTACAGTTACACTGTAGACAAAAATCCATTTTGTTCCTAAATCCCCCTGTTAATCAATGCTGTGATAAAGCCTAGCATTTTGTTCATTTAGCAGCAGATTCATTTGATCTGGAAATGCCTTAGTATATAACACTATATATGTATCAAACTTCCAGATTTCATTAGGTCTTTCACTTGGTCTGGAAGACAGTTTCTAACTTGTTAGAAAAACAGGTAAACTAAAATTTAAGGAAGAGTTGATTGTGTGTGTGTGTGTGTGTGTGTGTGTGTGTGTGTGTGTGTGTATGATTAATTAAGTCCTAAATTAGAGAAATCAAACTTCTTGTGTGAAAAAAATTTTTCAAAAAACCATTTCAATTATAAATTTTATATGAATTGGCTTTTAGATAAGAATTGGAAAAAGAAAGCAGGGAAGATAGTCCATTCTAATAAATTGCTGTCCACGCAAGCATGAGACCTTGAATTTCAGCTCCAGACACAGAGCCAGGCAAAAAACTGGTCCTTGTATTTGACTGATGAGAATGCAGAATATCCTGATCAGCCAGCTCCAGGACCCAGTGAAAGGGGCTTTATCTCAAAACGTGGGTGGATGATTCTTGAAGGAGGAACTAGTGGCTAATTTGTGATCTCCACACACATATACACATACACACACGTGCACAGACACACAAATGTAAAAAGAGTTCATGATGACTAGCACTGTTATTTATGCTTTAGAAGATAAAAAAGATAAAATTGAATATAGTTGTCAAGAGAAGAGATAATTTCTCTGCCTACTGCCATTCTAGTAATTCCAATCAGCAAAAATGACATGTCAACAGGGTCCTAGACTGTGGAACCCTAGCTGATAAAGATTTTGTCAAGACATTTTATAAAGTGTTTACAGCCCAACAAACCTCTCTGCCAACGCAATAATCCAAATGAGACCAAATCAAGCCAAATTAGAAAAAGCCCAGGTTTAATGGGTACTAGCAGCCCTGGGTGGCCTTCCAGTCCCCAGAGAGGAAAGACTGGTAAAACACCAAGAGGGGAAAAGAGCATCCAGAAAGACCAAGTGTTCCTTCTCTGTGGGGGGCAGTTTAAATGGGCTGTGGGAGTAGTCTTGAGCCTCTCTGGGGAGGGGTCGCCATTTTGTGGGCTTTCTCAGAGGCGGAGTCTGGACTGTGACAACTCCCAGGGGAGGGGTTTGGGGTGGAATTTTTCCACCCAAACATTCCAGACTCCTTGGATACAGGGATAGCAGGGGCTGGGGTGGAGCCTTAACCCAAACAATTACTAGGTGAATTCTAATGTTCTTTAATTTTACCAGAATTAAAATTTTCAGGATTAAAACTGGCAATCTAGGATGACTGGCCACTTGAAGTCTGATGACATATTTTCTTTTAAAGTTAAATCTGTGCATATTAATGGAGTTCTACTTTGGAACCACATCTTTACTAATGCATCTACAGACTCCCCCTGATAAGTTATGATGATGTCATACTTCATAAAACAGACTACCTTTGTTCTTCTCTGAAAGCCTTCTTCCCTCCTATTTTCTTACTTGACCAAGAGGTAAGGAAAATGAAACAAGAACATTCCACAGTGTGAGGATTGGCAATTTAGCACATTTGTGAAATTGTTTCATCCTACAAAAATGGCCATAGAGATTGAGTCTTTAAACACATGAATTAATCACAGAGGTGAAGTACTGTTCAGCTGAAAATAATAATAGTTACTCAGTATAAAATACTTTATTACCATCTTTAGCAATAACAATATCAGTTAATAACCTTGGTGGATATTTTAGAGATCAGTAATAGAATGTATTATTTTGGCTGTTTTTCTCCATTCTAAGGTTTTGGTGACTGAAGAATACACACCAGAAGTAGTTCTATGTAAAGAAATTTGCAGAGGGCCGATGAGACAACCTAGCAATTGAAGGAGCTTGTCAACATGTCTAATGGCCCAAGTTCAATCACTGGAGCCCACACAGTAGAAGGAGCGAACCTATTTCTGCAACTTTGCTTTAGACCTCACATTTGTGTCCTACACACACACACACACACACACACACACACACACACACACACACACACAAACACACTGTCTTAAAAATGTAAGATATTAGCAATCTCCTACAGCATATAGTGTGAAACATGGATATGGAAACAAATAAAAGCAAACCCCACAGCCTAATAGATATTATTGGATTCTGGACAGTTACAATAGTGCTTGGCTTGTAATAGTTTCTCCCTGAATCCATGGGAAATGAATGAATGTTCAGCAACACAACATCAAAACACATAACAGCAATAACAGCAATTGTTGGTTAAATTCCTCATGAGTGCAAAAATATTAAACCAGAAAGCTTATTTGTTTTGCATATCCATCATTCCTATTTTTCTTGGATTATTTTTTGTTCATGTTTTAACTTATTATGAAGCATAAGTGGGTCTAATTTCCACCTCAACTGATAGTAATAGTGTGAGAAAAAAACAGCCTCAGAAGTTCTTTCCTCTAAAGTTGTGGGCCTGAAAGCTTTAGATCCCTAATTATTATTATATTATATTATATTATATTATATTATATTATATTATATTATATTATATTAATTTCCTTTCTGACAATGATTCTCCAGCTAGATATAGGTGGTTTTAATATCTATGCAGTTTACCCCACACTTCCATTTTGTTGGTGGTTTTACCAAAAGATTAGAATAGAAAGCCTCCAAAAAGTCCTTACTACAGTCTTTCTGGTCCATTGCAGCAGGAGATTACTATCAAAGAATAAGGTTTAGTTTTCTCAAAACATCATGGCTACCGTAATTTTCAGAAAGTAAATGATACATTTTAAGCTTGGATGCCCATCACTTCTGAATCACTTCTCTCTTGGGGAAATATGTAAATATATAAATATACCCTCACAATAGTCCCACAACAACTATGACCCAATTTCCATAGACTCTTGAAATAGAAATCACCAGGGTCTGCATATTTGAATACTACATTTATGTCTGGAAAATATACAATGGTTATCATAGTCATTTTGTTTGCTGTGACGGTTAATAGAACTCTACAACATGATTTTCAGGAAAACAAATGCAATATGCACATTTGGTTGACCCATTTTTTCCATAGAGCAGTTTTGTAGGAATGGAGCTTCAGTGCCATAAGCCAGATTCTCCTAGATACTGATTAAAAAGTAAACCTATGTTAGACACTTGCAGTATTGGTGAAGGATGATCCAACTTTGGCTATTCTTCGAATGTATATTTCCAATACTAGATAAGAAAATCATGGTAGCTTGTTTCTTAGCTTTCCTTGCGACCTTTCAGAAAGTATCCAAGGAAAATGTTTTCTTTTGCCAATGCCTTATCATATTCTAATTATTATTGCTTATGTTACTGCAAGCACTACTTTTTGAACTGCATATAAGTATTCCAGCATTATGACTTTTTCATCCTTTGAAAACATCCCATATTTTGTGGCTACTTGGATGCTAATGTGTCTGATCCTTTTGAAATAAAAGAAATGCATAGCATGACAATGCCCATATCAATGAGAATATCTAGGTTAGTCTTATTTGAAAGACCACTGTCAGTTTGGTTTGCTATGGCTTGGTGAAAAGAATCCCAAACACAAATAACAAAATGGCAACTTAAATGTTAATGTCTCTGCCTTGTGGCAGATTAGGATTATTTTATGTTAAAATTAATATTGATCTTACCCTGTACAACCAGGAAATTAGAGACAAACTCCCATGGGATGGGTACAGAGCATTTGAGAGGGGTAGCTGTGCAATAAGAGGAACTTGGCCTTGAAACCATTCTTTTCCTTATATAATAATAGCTTAAAGTCCTAGAGTGAGACATTTAGAACAGTCTCAGTTCTGTGCAGCTTCTTCATACAAGAAGAATTACCAGCTTATCTTTTGTCACAGTTTACTATCCATCAGGAATTGGGACAGCAGAGGGGGCCTAAACACATCTAGGGTAATTTTTAGACTGCAAGAAAAGAGTCCTTTTTTGATATATAAGTTTTGATTCAGATATAACCATTGCCTCTGATTGAGTTGCACTAGGGAGAAGCCAACAGAAAAATACTAGGAATTAATTATTAAGTCATGTTTATATATTTATATCGTTCATACATATTCATCTATTTATTTAATATTTAGTGTTTTAATTATTAAGCTGTTTTTGTTTTTGGGCATTGTTTATGGGAGAATATTGTTTGGCGGCCAAAATATATTCTCAGTTATAACCAGCTGAATGCAAAGCAGAGCATCCTAGAAACATTATATAGCCCCCATCTCCTGAATTCCTCTTTGTGTATTTGAAATCAAAACACTTAACAAGAGGACAACTCAATCCCTGAGAAATTCTGCTAGACACCTGTGCACTACTGAGTCTATATCTAGGACAAGTAAGAAAAAAGATAACTAAACATGACTCATTGTTTGTAAAGAGTTAAGTTTAGTCCACCATGAAGAGTAATGTAAAAGACTCAAAGAATTAAAATTATTTTAGAGTCAAACATTTGCAATATGTTTTTATAGACCTCCCAGAAGAGGTAACACTATTTAGCAGGCTATATGATTTGACAACAGTGACTACATGTTGTCATCCAGACTTCATCTTCTGCTGTGGTGATCATTCTAGAAACTTTCTGATACCCCAAATCAAAGTTATTTTCCCGAGAAAGGAGAATCTTGAGGATTATGTAAGCTTAGCTTTCCTTAAACAATGATACAATTTCAGCTGCTTTGTAATGCATCAGTGGGCTATAGAAAGAAACTTGTGATCTATTAGTTATTTTCCAGTTTTTGTTCTCAGAAAGAAAATACATATGGTTTTTACAATGGAAACATAGCAGCAGGCACAACAGAAAAGAAAAGAACCAACCACACACCTCTATTCAAAAATCTTGTATAAAATATGTAGTTTCCTTAAACTCTCCTTTTAGAAAAACTATAAAAATCTGTCCAAGATCCCTACTTAACAGAACACATTTGGTTTCCTGATGGAACCTCTATTCTTTGAAGTACCATTTGAGGACTTCCAATAAATGTTTTTTGTTTAATAGAACAACTGGGCCTCTCTGCACAAGGTTTATGGCATGAACTCATGATGAAGGGGATGAAAAGATCTTATGGCTGCTCTGAGGTGGATTGACTTTGGTCTTATCTAGTTTTGTCTCCAGCAATATGATGTGGCATCTGGTTAGGAAGGAAAGCAACACTGTCACTCACATTTTCCAGAGCTATATTGTCCTGAGGTTACTTTGGAAATTCCTATTGCCTTAAAGTGCCTTTTCCCCACACTAGATTGCCTATAACCTCATCAAAAATTGCTTTAAATCTGAGCCTTAATAGAAATAAGATGACACTAAAATTCCATTTAATTTTATATTTAATGAACAGCCACAGCATTGTATTTAAAATCATATGAGCTACTATGGCAAATAAATTCTGAGGATCAGAATCAAAGAATAGGTTATTCTTGACTCTGATAATGAGAATACTGCAGTGCTCCATAGCTTGTTAAAATGCAGACAATAAGTGTCCATGTGCTGCTGAACCCCAGTAGATCCATCTGCGATGCAACCATCACATTTAAGGTTCAAGAAACATCACAGAAGAGATGGAAGAAAGATTGGAAGAGCCTAAGAATCAGGATGCCTGCTGTTAGATAACATCTCTTGGGAAAAGATACCAATAAACTCTCAACAACATGGTTGAAGGAACTAGACAAGTATGATGATATAAGTTGACATGCCAACACAGGTGAGAAAAATTCCAGAGGGCTCTACATCTACACGAACAACTGCAGGTGGTCAATGGCTTCTGAGATAATGAGAGTCAGTTTTCTCCAGGGACAATCTACCTGTTATTAACCCCAAGTTGTTAGCCCTGGGCACACGTACATATGTGTAGTAATAGGAGCGGCGGGGCTGTGTTCCCAGCACCCCGGCCACCTGGCTAGCTTATGCCCCGAAATAACAACACACAAACTGTATTCATTTAAACACTGCTTGGCCCATTTCTATCTAGCCTCTTCTAGGCTAATTCTGATATCCCGATCAACCCATCTCTAATAATCTGTGAACACCGGTCTTAGTGAATACCGATCTTACTGGGAAGATTCTAGCCTATGTCCATCCTGGGTCGGACATCGCGTGTGTCTGCCCGGGAGCAGGGCATGGCATCTCTCTCTGAGCTCACTTCCTCTTCCTCCCAGCATTCTGTTCTGTTTACTCCTCCCACCTATGTTTTAACCTATGAGGGCCAGCCAAGCAGTTTCTTTATTGCTTAGCCAATGTAATCAACAGATTGATATATGACACTCCCACATCACATATGGGCAACACTAAATGGATTTAATAGTTTATACACACATACAAATGTGTGTGTTTGTGTGTATGTGTAAAATATACACATTTAAGGACCCAAAAATGACATACAGAAGTATTTAAACATTTTTCATACCTTCTAGAATAGGAAAGAATATTGAAATAGGCATTTAAATATTTTCATGAAAAGGTAATATATTTCTGTGCACAGGCTTTATGAATTAGGCCTACCTAAAAGAGATAGATACTTGTAATCAGAGATCAGCCTAGTTGGAAAGTGTCCTGGTAACCATCTACCTTGATTTCTGCAGGGAGAATATGACCTCCTTTTATATGATCTTTGAGCTATGAACATATTTTTCTCTTTAACTTTTAAATAACATTTTTTACCAATAACAACAATAACAAAAACAAAACCAAAAGGTCCAGAGAAGGTTTGTGACTATATCCTCAAAGTCTCCCATGATTATGATACAGTTCTGTACCGACTAAGTTGGTCTTTGTTTATTTTTAATCATTTCATTTTAAACTTACTTATTCAACACAAACAAATGCACACACATGCACACACACCCCCACACCCCCACATACACTGACCTTTTCTGAAAGTTCAACCTTCCACTATGCCACTGAACTAGTTTAATTTTTAAGCTATTCATGTCACTTTTTTTTTTTTTTTTTTTTTGGTTTTTCGAGACAGGGTTTTTCATGTCACTTTTTAAGAGAGGCATCAGTTTTCCAATTTGAATGCCCATGGAACTCATACATATTTTGTGCTATAGACAACACACATCAAACTTTACTGAACTTTTATCTTCTATCTCTTTCCAATTCTTTGATAGCAGTATCTCAAGTTATATTTGTAAAATTATTAATATATGACATCATTTTGTTGGGAGTTTTCTCAGAGGATCCCCAGGTACTGAGATGTTATGTGTCTGATCACAGTTCCTAGATAGGGATTGACATATGATCCAATTTATAATACTGATTATCAGACCCATTGTATTATGTTAACTAACTATCGAGAGCTGGGTATATGTTGCCCTACATCACTTATATTGTGTAAAAGAGTGGTTTTTCAGACTGTGTTTTGCTCTGAGAGACTCCACTTTACAAATTACTTTTTACTCCTTTTGGAAAATGGAAGATGTCTCCACCTCCCGTTGGACATATGAATGGCCCCATTCACCTGGCATCAAGCACACATCACAGGGTGGCAAGCAACCTTTTATTGGGAGGAGACATGATGCTACCCTATAAATTGTGGTGCTGTGTATTAGGACTTCAGGGGCTTGTGGGTGCACTAAAATAAAAACAATGAAAATAATGGCAGGAGAATAGAGAATGGAGAGTAAAACATCAAGATGAACATGTGAAAGAAGCCAGAGAAAGACCAGAATTCCTTCTTTACCTTTGTTCCATTTAGTAAACAGAATTCATGAGACAAAACAAAACAAGAAATAGAAACAGAAGTGCGTTCTGTGTAAAGATCTTACAAAAGGGTATATGCCTCAGGTCCCATTGCATTTAGGGCTCTTTCCTCAAATTCACTAGCCAAATTCCTACCTTGGACGTGCTTGCCCTTTCTTAACAAACTGCCTTGATTTCCACTTTTAGCCATGTCCAAATCTTTTGTACTGGGACACAAGAGCATGGAATGGAGTGGTCTCTGAATTCAGGCCTATGGAGCAGCACTAAGCATGTTTTGTGTTTTCCTTTTCTTTATCTCCTTTTAAGACACTGGTCAAAGGCCTAAGCATGCTCTTTTGACATTTCAAGTTTTCTCCCAGTTTCTCTGATATCTACACTTAATTAAAAGTATGACTTATTCTTCCATTCCATCTCCTTTCCTTCCAGTAGCTGTTGGGTTCTCTGCTTGCCTGTCTTGATGTTTCTCTCTCAAACTTTAGTAAAATTGTTCCAGAGCTTCCTGGAACAATTTTTTTTTTTTAGTTTTATTTTTATTAATGAGACTAACGAGAAGAAAATGTCTGTTTGTCTAATAACAAAATAAGGCCCATAAACTTATTGAACACACTAGTCAAAGGACAAGATATAAGGTTCTCATTGGGACTGTGTAAAAGAGGTAAACACATAGCACTGTAATAGTGAATGTCCTCAGTACCCTGTCATCTTACTATCTGATATGTACCTCAAGGGACCAGCAGAGAACTCCTTCCTGCCTTAGGGTCTTCAACTCTACTGGTTCCCAGTCACCTATACAGTCTACTTAAATTGCTTGTCCTTCTGTTCTCCTATCTGGATCTAAGTACATCTGTCCACTTACTCATTTGTCACAACCTAGTCCTGACTTCACTTTATTACCATGACTGAGTTCTGATCTTGCTGCCTGTCTCTACAGAATTCAAATCTAGAATTCAACAACTTCTGTAGATTCTTCTCCAGCTTAGTTATGCTATCAGTACAGACTCAATTTGCATTTCTATCTACTTCTCTGCTTGTTAGTACTTCTAAAACCCTTGCTGCAACCTACAGATATATGTATATGCATACATATTTACAGTGTGATGACTAATGTGTTATCTGAGGGTTAATATTAATATTTAAAATCCAAATAAAAGAACTTGTATTTGCTTCTAGGGCTATGAAGAATGTGGGGGTATCTGGCTATTATTTTCCCACTAAAAATGCCATATCATGTGTATTTATTGCTATAATAAATTCTAACAATATAGAAAGACACATCTATGCTGCTGATACAGCACACACAAAACACTTTATTTTTCACTTATTTGTTTTGCATTCGTATGTGTATATATGTGTGGGCAAACTTGTATGGTTCACACATGTATTTGCACACATGCAGACATCAGAGGATTATTGGCTGAGTAGATTTGTACTCTCTTTCCATAATGTGGATTCTGGAGATTATACTCAAGTTGTCAGGCTTGGGGACAGGTGCTATACTGCTGAGTCATCTCACCAGCTCAACATCATTAGGAAAATGAATACTAACTCTCTTTTCTCATGAGTTAAAAGGATAGAAGAAAACTTTCTATGAATATGGACATCTTCTTTATACCATCAAGACATGAGGATGAAGTATTCATGGAGCAGAAGATGAAAGAGAAACTGAGATAGAATTCTGATGACATTATTGAAAGCTATAGTCTGATCATAATGATTAGATAAGAAAATCTATTCCTTTTTGATTAAATTTATTTGAATCTGTTTTCCTGCTGTTTACAAACAAATGAGGAAAAGTAATGGGCAAACCTAGTGGGGGAATAATGCAGTAAACTGAATGATTTTGCATAGTCCATAGGTGAAGGATAGCTTCCTTCATTTTTATATGACCAAAACAAATAAGTGAAAAAGACAAAATGATATTATTTCATTACAAATGAAAATTATGTGATCTTTCCATTTAAAATTTCATAAATAACATTTTACTAGAATGCACTACTTACTCATTTGTCTGATTTTGTGCTAAAGCAGCTGGCATGATTAGTTCTGACAGCATTTGTGTGGACTGTGAAACCTAAAATATTTATAATTTGGCCTTTTACAGAATAAGTTCGCTAACCTCTCTTCTAACTGAAACAGTTGACTCCCCAAAGCTCTTTTTGTTTAAGCTTCCTTTTGGTCTGCTAGGGAGATAATACTGGTGCTTATTGAAATTTATGGTTCTATCTTAGACTAAGAATTGAAGTCCAGGCAGGGAGAGATAGGGGTCACTTTTACCCATTCAGGGAATAACTCAGTGAGTAAGGAATTTGTTCACTATCGGGTGGCAGGAGTTGTCAGTGAGAATTTTGAGTAAGTTTTTAAAATGTCACCAGGTGAAATACCTTCTGACCCAGGACCTCGAAAACCTGTTTTACATTATCAACTGTAGATGTAGAGAGTCAAAAAAGGGGCAATCATCTGCTCATTGGTTCATTCTCTCCGATAAGTTAGAGATAGTTCCAGGTTTCATTCTCACATTTTGTTTGATTCACTCAAGCAATCATCCAAGTTATGCCATGTTTATGGAGGTAAGATAATTAATAAGAAACCAGAAAAATGGAACGGCCCCCATTGTGAATTTTTATAAGCATGGTTCAATAATCTCAAACTGCAAGCCTTAGAATGCTGGAACCTGCCACTATTGATCTGCAGCATGACATCTGGTAACTCAAGACTTTGAGCAAAAATGTCTGCCCTAAGTTTCATGATCCTGATTTGCATGATCCCTATTTGTATTACGGAGACTGCAAAAACTGGTAATTATAAGTGTAGCAGCTCACCTTCACTGGCAGAACTGTACAAGTGCTAATCTGGACTGCACTTCTGTACATGATGTAAATTACATGCTGGAAATTGCAAATAAAGCAACCCACGTAAATCATAAAAGCACTTTACCCAAGTTGAGAATTTCACAGCCTATTTCTTAAGAGTTTAGGTGGTATAGTGCTTATTATTAACTCTGTTGTCCTCTTGTTATAAATTACAATAAACCCTTTTTGTTCTGTTCCTTAGAACTAAGGAAGTACTGACTGTTTGCTAAATCACTCTATCTCCCCCTCTGCATAGAGGTTTTTCTTTTTGTAGGAGAAAATATGTTTCACCTTATTTTCCTAGGAATACAAAATCAGTAGTGGGATTTGAATCTAGATCTTCTAGGACCTCAGATACATGGTCTTTCTGCTATAACATGGGGTAGGAGAATCTGAAAGATCAAGTCAATTACAAAACTTGCAAGAAAATAGATGGACTTAGAATGTCTAATATAAAAGCAAGGTCATCCAGTCTGAGAAAGAAAAGTGGCATGCAGATCCCAGCTTATAATTTATATATGTAAACAAATGTAAGTGTGGCTATAGTGTAACATTTAGAAAGGAGGGCCCAGAAAAGGAATTTAAAAAGCTCACATATATAGAGTATATCATTTGAATGATTTCTCATGGCACAATATATTACCAATTCAAAATAAGTCCTTAAATGTGTTGTGTCCATATGTGATTCATTGAGAGGCTGTTACCTTAATGGGAGATCTTAATTTCAAATTATGTTTTTCATTGTTGAATATTACTGTTTTGTATAGTTCTTTGTATGTTCTACTATATTATTTATTTTTCTGTTCTTCTGATAAAACATAATGACCAAAAGCAACTTAAGAACTAGTTTATTTTCCCTTAGGGTTTCAGAAGGATGAGAGTCCATCATGATAGGAGACTGAGCTGCAAGCTGCCACTGTGGCAAAAAGAGCAGGATTTGCTAAGAGGTCACATGCTTAACTGAATGTATAAAGTAGAGACCACACACTGGAGGAGGGGCCAGACTAGAAGCTCTCAAAGTTAAGGCCCAAGTGAAATACTTCCTTCTGCAAGACTACCTCCCCTCAACAACACCACCAACTGGGGCATTTATCATTCAAATCACCACAACTACCAAACTTAGTATTTCACTCATTAAATACAAACTTCACTTATCCTAATAATAGAGTTTGAAGAGTATTAGGAGTATTTTTAAAATAATCACAATTTTGCCGGGCAGTGGTGGCGCACGCCTTTAATCCCAGCACTCGGGAGGCAGAGGCAGGCGGATCTCTGTGAGTTCGAGGCCAGCCTGTTCTAGAAGAGCTAGTTCCAGGACCGGAACCAAAAGCTACAGAGAAACCCTGTCTCGAAAATTCAAAAAAAAAAATAATCACAATTTTGAAGCCCCTGAAAATTCTTATGAATACTGATTTATTGTCCCTGAATCTCTTACAGTAACATGTCAGGAATCTGTAAACACTGAGAGACCTGATTGTTTACTTTGTCATCACTCTAAAACATATTATTGTTGCTGAATAAATGTTCTGAAATAAACAAAAAGAAAAGACAAACTGGCTATCTCTAGAGATTTGAGTACTGTAAGAAACTTAGGAAACATTCTGCTTCAGGATCTTTAATCAAGAATTGTAAACTTATGGGAACAGAGTCCCTACAATAAGAGATGACCCTTTGGAGAATGGAAATGGGCACTATAAGTAATTATGTAGAACCAACACAATTAATCTGAGATTGTCTTAGGATAAGCAGAATATATGGTGACCCTAATTTGAAGTAACAAGGTCTATCTGATAATGGGAGGAGTCATTATAATGAGGCAGTGACAAATAACCAGATTAAACCAAGTTCACGTGACATCACTGGAGCAGAGGATACACTGGGATGGAAGAAATTAATGAGTGCCAGAAGCTGCTTAGGACAATTATAATGTCAATCTCAGAGTCTCCATAAGCTATTGAGGTACTTAGCTCAGCAGGTGGAAGTAGGAAAGACTCGAGGGAATAGGGCTCTGACAGTTTGTATTAAGCAGGGTCAAATTTGTATCACCGTGACTCAGTCAGTAATTGGGGTATCTCACACAACTTAAAACTATTAACAAGAGTACTACTTTCCCACTCCTTAAAAACAACAAGTCAATGATCAGAGAGCTTAATATCATTTTGCTGCTCCTAGCTAGTTTTGGAGTAGCTATCATGTGGATTCCTCTGATACATATTTGTATGTATTTCTCTGAAGCAGTTGCTGAACAATAATAGTAATTCTCATCCCAGACCTATTTGTCAGGTTGTTACAGTCTTATGCTGTTAAACTGAATTATGTTCTGGCCACCATCTCATAGGGTTTTACAAGATAAACAAAAACAGGCTTTCTGTTTCACCTTTCAACTTTTACTCCTTTCCTCTTCTGACGGCATCAATTTTCTGTCCATCATCTTTACCCATTGGCCCTCTTCTTGTCCTACCGTCTGATGCCCTTTGTGAGCAGATACCATCTTGACAATGTAGAAATGAGCCTTTTGGCTTTTCTGGTAATGAACTTGTATTCAAATGAGCTTGTAACAACATTAAAGGAATTTGTTTCACCTGTGTTGGCTGCCCTCCCTCACATGTATTTTTTATTAATCTGTTAAAGTTTTTCATGTTATAAAATCTCATAATAAACTGTAGAATTTGACAGCTACACTTTTATCGGCAAACAGCACTTTGAAAGGATGTGTCCTTAGAGGATCAGCCTTGACAGTGTTTTTATCCAACATACATTGAAACATTGGTACAGACATCAGTCGATGAGAGCCGGCTGCATTCAAGAATTGTGCTAATTGTGCACACTTATTCACCTCTTCATGTTAGGACCTCATTTGGTTATTCATTCCAAGGCCCATCAACCTGCCTGCACTTTGCCTATTTGATGGATGCAAGATAGCAGCTAACACACTTCCAGCATCTTGTGTAATGCCTCGATCTGATATGCTTTTATGCCTACACTCTACAACTTGAGATTTAAATGTGACCGTACTATTATTTTGTAGTTTATCTTGAGAAAACAACTTACCTCTGGCTAGACAAGACAGGCAATCTGGCAGCAAGGGCAATTTGATGGTTTCTTTCAAGTACATTATGGGGCGGTACAGCATGGGAAAACAGAAGACTAGCACTGATACAGGCTAGAAAGGCAGTCCTCCAGGCAAAGAAAATTGCTTGCTCTTTACCACTGAATAGCATTTTGAAAGAAAACGCTGGAAAATAGACAGTGAGGATACACAGGAGACTTCCTCAATGCAACATAAAAGAGAGCCAAAGGAAAAATCATGGTTCTGCAACTAACGCACTATTTAAGATAGACGCGATTAAAATGCTGCTAAACTTCACAAAAGTCACATCGAAAGGGCTTCCTTTCTCATGGGGTTCACAGAGGTGACTTTTGGAAGCATTTCCACTCCTATGCTCTGTCATGACTTAATAATGTGCAGAAATGGAATTGTGGCCATTAATGATGCTCTCCCCTCCAATCAAATTGTGGTTTCTAGATTACTACTTCCCTCTAGTTTTCTCTAATTAAGTGGCATCTATGTTGCTTAGCAATTAACTCTAAGAGCCACAAAACGGTTTGCAAGTTTGCCTGGCTGGAAGGGTGGAGAAAGGACTGTGTAGTGCTCTAGTGTCTATGTTATCCCTCAGGATTTCTGTCTACATTCCAAATTAAGTAAACTTGAAAGCTTTGTATTATTAATTTGAAGAAAGAAATGCCTTTGCGATAAAGTACATGCAATGCCCAAAACATTCAAAATGTGTTAGTACCTACTATCAACTGTGTTTATTAAAGTCTGCCTATTAAAAACATGATTAGAAAGCAAGAATACCATTTAGCTCTCCCTCATCTGATGGTTCAATACGCACTGACATCTTTACAGCCATTAAACATCTTATCAAATATATTGATGTTAGATGATAATTTCCCAAATATATGGAAGCATTACTACTATTTTTAGTGGATGTATACATAATTTAAGCAATCCTGTTCAAAGAAAGTCAATTAATCTTTTGATAGTCAGGAAATTGTGTTGTGGTAAAATTAACAATTGTAATATGAGTGGGGAGTCTAATTTTAACAGTTGTTCTCCTTTGCACCCCTCTTGTACTTCACTTCCTACTTTTTGCAGAGGAGAGAAGTTACTTGGTATTCCCAAAGTGTGTATTTGAGCTTGCTAGTGACCTTGTTAACTGTTGTTCTCAGTAACTGCAGTGATTTGTATAATAACAGCAAATACAGAAACAAAAGACTAAAAGTGAAAACATTTTCTCTTTTTTTAAAGCTTTGTTTGATAATAATTTCAAAACTTCTCAAACTGTCAGAAATAACTATGTTTGCTATACATATGTGAAATTACAGTTTTAAAATACAGAATTGCTTTGGTCTTTTTGATTTTTGCATAGTGTGAAAAAATAAAGGCATTATTTGAGTGTAGAAATGAATCCTGGCAAAGTCATAGAGGAAAGCTCTAATGGACATTTTGCTTTCTGTACTTATGACAAGGTGGCACATTAAAAAAAAAGTTTTGTTAAGTTCAAGAATGTCTTTTATATTTTACTTATTAGTTTCAGGACACATGAGAAACAAAATATCGTATCATTGAAACATCCAGCTAATTTGTACATATGGTGTCAATTTTCTGAGTACATAATATCACCTGATAAGATCCCTTGGTTCTGCCCACTTAAGTGCAACATGACAACTTGCTATATTTCACCTTTAATAAAACTTTAGTCTACCTGAAAAATCCATTTTTGTGACTTTCATAAATAAAAACAAATTAAAGTTAATGTAGCAGTATTATCTATCATGAGATTTTTTTTTTTAAGAAAGTGTGTTTCAGTTTGAGACATCGGTTGTTTTTCTGCCAGAAAGATTTTGTAGTTGTTAGTGCAGTACAATTTAACCTATGCTGACTGTGGTACTTAGTAGCTCTCTGTTCATAACTTGCTTACTTACGGGGATGACATAAACACAAAAATGAACTTGTATACCCAAATATCTGCTCCTTAACCTGTGACAAATCATATTTCAATAGTCATTTGGGTGTGAAATCTTTTTTTTTTTTTTTTTTTTCCCACATCATATACCTTTATTTACTTCTTTATCCATGGCTTGCTGGGTAGCTGGGTGGCCGGCCCCTCATGTCTTCCTCTCCTTGCTCTCTCATTGCTCCTCCTTCATTCCCTCTAGATGTTTCCTTCTATTTCTGCTCTGCCTGCTAGCCCTGCCTATTTTTTTTTTTAATAATTTTTTTATTAAGAAAAGAAGAAAAAAAACATAAACAAAAAACAAGTTTCCACCTCCTCCCAGCCTCCCATCTCCCTCCCCCTCCTCCCACCCTTCTCCCCCTCCTCCCACCCTTCTACCCCTCCCCCCACTCCTCTCCCCCTCCCTCTCCAGTCCACAGAGCAGTCCAGGTTCCCTGCCCTGTGGCAAGTCCTAGGTCCTCCCCCCTCCGTCCATATCTAGGAAGGTGAACATCCAAACTGGCTAGGCTTCCACAAAGCCAGCACATTAAGTAGGATCAAAACCCCGTGCCATTGTCCTTGGCGTCTCATCAGCCCTCATTGTTCGCCATGTTCAGAGAGTCTGGCTTTATCCCATGCTTTTTCAGTCACAGTCCAGCTGGCCTTGGTGAGCTCCCAGTAGATCAGCTCCACTGTCTCAGTGGGTGGGTGCATGCCTCGTGGTCCCGACTTCTTTGCTCATGTTCTCCCTCCTTCTGCTCCTCATTGGGACCTTGGGAGCTCAGTCCAGTGCTCCAGTGTGGGTCTCTGTCTCTGTCTCCATCCATCACCAGATGAAGGTTCTATGATGATATGCAAGATATTCGTCAGTATTGCTCTCGGATAGGGTCATTTCAGGTTCCCAGTCCTCAGCTACCCAAGGAACTAACTGGGAACCTCATGTTGGGCACTTGGGAGCCCCTCTAGGGTCAAATCTCTTGCTCACCCTAAAGTGGTTCCCTTAACTAAGAATTGTGGTTCCGTGCTCCCCTATCCACCTTTCCTTTATCCCAATTCTCCTGATTCCCCAAGTCCCCCCTCCTTCCCTTCTACCTTTTCTCTCCCCATCTCCCCTTACCCCCATCCCACCCCACCCCCAAAATCCTAATTTTCTCCCCGGCAATTGGGTCTACTTCCCTTAGCCAAGAGGATAACTATATGTTTTTCCTTGGGTTCACCTTCTTACTTAGCTTCTTTAGGTTCACCTATTGTAGACTCCGTGGCCCTAATTTATGGCTAGAAACCAATTATGAGCGAGTACATCCCATGTTCATCTTTTTGGGTCTGGGACACCTCACTCAGGATAGTGTTTTCTATTTCCATCCATTTGCCTGCAAAATTCGAGAAGTCATTGTTTTTTACCGCAGCGTAGTACTCTAGCGTGTATATATTCCATACTTTCTTCATCCATTCTTCCATTGAAGGGCATCTAGGTTGTTTCCAGGTTCTGGCTATTACAAATAATACTGCTATGAACATAGTTGAACAAATGCTTTTGTCATATGATAGAGCATCTCTTGGGTATATTCCCAGGAGTGGTATTGCTGGGTCCAGGGGTAAGTTGATCCCGAATTTCCTGAGAAACCGAAACACTGACTTCCACAGTGGTTGCACAAGATGGCATTCCCACCAGCAATGGATGAGGGTACCCGTTCCTCCACAGCCTCTCCAGCAAAGGTTATCCTTGGTGTTTTTGACTTTAGCCATTCTGACAGGTGTAAGATGATATCTCAAAGTTGTTTTGATTTGCATTTCCCTGATTGCTAAGGAAGTTGAGCACGACTTTAAGTGTCTTTTGGCCATTTGAACTTCCTCTGCTGAGAATTCTCTGTTCAGTTCAGTGCCCCATTTTTTAATTGGGTTAATTAGCATTTTAAAGTCTAGTTTCTTGAGTTCTCTATATATTTTGGAGATCAGACCTTTGTCTGTTGTGGGGTTGGTGAAGATCTTCTCCCAATCAGTAGGTTGCCTTTGTGTCTTATTGACTATGTCCTTTGCTTTACAGAAGCTTCTCAGTTTAAGTAGGTCCCATTTATTCAATGTTGCCCTTAATGTCTGTGCTTCTGGGGTTATACATAGGAAGCGATCTCCTGTGCCCAGCTCCTGTAGGGTACTTCCCACTTTCTCTTCTATCAGGTTCAGTGTGTTCGGGCTGATATTGAGGTCTTTAATCCATTTGGACTTGAGTTTTGTGCACGGTGATAGATAAGGGTCTATTTTCATTCTTCTACAAGATGACATCCAGTTGTGCCAGCACCATTTGTTGAAGATGCTTTCTTTCTTCCATTTTATACTTTTAGCTCCTTTATCGAAAATCAGGTGTTCATAGGTTTGTGGGATAAAATTCGGGTCTTCTATACGATTCCATTGGTCGACTTCTCTGTTTTTATGCCAGTACCACACTGTTTTCATTACTGTAGCTCTGTAATAGAGTTTGAAGTCAGGGATGGTAATGCCTCCAGAAGATCCTTTATTGTATAGGATTGTTTTGGCTATCCTGGGTTTTTTGTTTTTCCATATAAAGTTGATTATTGTCCTCTCCAGATCTGTGAAGAATTTTGATGGGATCTTGATGGGGATTGCATTGAATCTATAAATAGCCTTTGGTAGAATTGCCATTTTTACTATGTTGATCCTCCCAATCCAAGAGCAAGGGAGGTCCATCCATTTTTTGGTATCCTCTTCAATTTCTTTCTTCAATGCCTTAAAGTTCTTGTCAAATAAATCTTTCACTTCCTTGGTTAGATGTACCCCAAGATATTTTATGCTGTTTTTGGCTATTGTGAATGGTGAAGCTTCTCTGATTTCCCTCTCTGCTTCCATATCCTTTGTGTATAAGAGGGCGACTGATTTTTTGGAGTTGATCTTGTATCCTGCCACATTACTAAAGCTGTTTATCAGCTGTAGGAGTTCTTTGGTGGAGTTTTTGGGGTCGCTTATGTACACTATCATATCATCTGCAAATAACGAAAGTTTAACTTCTTCCTTTCCAATTCGAATCCCCTTGATTCCATTATGTTGTCTTATTGCTATTGCTAGAACTTCAAGCACTATATTGAAGAGGTATGGGGAGAGTGGACAGCCTTGTCGTGTTCCTGAGTTAAGTGGGATGGCTTTGAGTTTCTCTCCGTTTAATTTGATGTTAGCTGTCGGCTTGCTGTATATAGCTTTTATTATATTTAGGTATGACCCTTGTATCCCTAATCTCTCCAAGACTTTTAACATAAATGGATGTTGAATTTTGTCAAATGCTTTTTCAGCATCTAATGAAATGATCATATGGTTTTTTTCTTTCAGTTTATTTATATGCTGGATTACATTGATAGATTTTCGTATGTTGAACCAGCCCTGCATCTCAGGAATGAAGCCTACTTGATCATAATGGATAATTTTTCGGATGTGTTCTTGGATTCGATTTGCCAGTATTTTGTTGAGGATTTTTGCGTCGATATTCATGAGTGAGATTGGCCTGTAGTTCTCTTTCCTGGTTGAGTCTTTGAGTGGTTTTGGTATCAGAGTAATTGTGGCTTCATAAAAGGAGTTTGGTAATGACCCTTCTGTTTCTATCTTGTGGAATACATTAAGGAGTATAGGTATTAGATCTTCTTGGAAGATCTGGTAGAATTCTGCATTGAAACCATCTGGTCCTGGGCTTTTTTTGGTAGGGAGGTTTTTGATAACCTCTTCTAATTCTTCGCGACTAACAGGTCTATTTAGATTGTTCACCAGGTCCTGATTTAACTTTGGTATATGATATTTATCTAAAAAAGTATCCATTTCCTTTACATTTTCCAATTTTGTGGCATATAGGCTTTTGTAGTAAGATCTAATGATTCTCTGAATTTCCTCTGTGTCTGTGGTTATGTCCCCCTTTTCATTTCTGATCTTATTAATTTGCAAATTCTCTCTCTGCCGTTTGATTAGCTTGGATAGTGGTTTGTCAATCTTGTTGATTTTCTCCAGGAACCAGCTTTTTGTTTCATTGATTTTTTGTATTGTTTTCTGTGTTTCTATTTTGTTGATTTCAGCCCTCATTTTGATTATTTCCAGTCTTCTACTCCTCCTAGGTGAGTCTGCTTCTTTTTTTTCTAGAGCTTTCAGGTGGGCTGTTAAGTCTCCAATGTGAGCTTTCTCTGTTTTCTTTAAGTGGGCACTTAGTGCTATGAACTTTCCTCTTAGGACTGCTTTCATAGTGTCCCATAAGTTTGAGTATGTTGTTTCTTTATTTTCATTGAATTCCAGGAAGACTTTAATTTCTTTCTTTATTTCTTCCTTAATCCAGCTATGGTTCAATAGTTGACTGTTCAGTTTCCATGACTTTGTATGCTTTCTGGGGGTAGCATTATTGTTGAATTCTAACTTTAATCCATGGTGATCTGATAAGACACAGGTGGTTACTAATATTTTTTTGTAACTGTGGATGTTTGCTTTGTTACCGACTATGTGGTCGATTTTCGAGAAGGTTCCATGAGCTGCAGAGAAGAAGGTATATTCTTTCCTATTTGGATGGAATGTTCTATAGATGTCTGTTAAGTCCATTTGATTCATTACCTCCACTAATTCTCTTATTTCTCTGTTAGGTTCCTGTCTGATTGACCTGTCCATTGGTGAGAGAGGAGTGTTGAAGTCTCCTACTATTAGTGTGTGCGGTTTGATGGCTGCCTTGAATTTTAGCAATGTTTCTTTTATGTACGTGGGTGCTTTTATATTAGGGGCATAGATGTTCAGGATTGAGACTTCATCCTGATGAACTGTTCCTGTTATGAGTATAAAATGCCCCTCTCCATCTCTTCTGATTGATTTAAGTTTGAAGTCAACTTTGTTAGAGATTAGTATGGCCACACCTGCCTGTTTCTTAGGACCATTTGCTTGATAGGCCTTTTCCCAGCCCTTTACTCTGAGTAGGTGCCTGTCTTTGTGGTTGAGGTGTGTTTCTTGTAAACAGCAGAATGTTGGATCCTGTTTTCTTATCCAATCTCTTAGCCTGTGCCTTTTTATAGGTGAGTTGAGTCCATTGACATTAAGTGATATTAATGACCAGTGGTTGTTAACTCCGGTCATTTTTTTTTTTAGTCGTAGAGTTTGTGAGTTTCCCTTCTTTGTTTTGTGTTGGTGAAGGGTCTCTAGATGTCTGAGGTATTGTGGTCATTGTTGGACTCCTTGGTTAGTGATTTTCCTTCAATTACTTTCTGTAAGGCTGGATTTGTGGCTGCGTATTGTTTAAATTTGTTTTTATCCTGGAAAATTTTATTTTCTCCATTTATAGTGAATGAAAGCTTGGCTGGGTATAGTAATCTGGGCTTGCACCCATGGTCTCTCAGTTTCTGCAGTACATCTAACCAGGACCTTCTGGCTTTCATGGTTTCCATGGAGAAGTCAGGTGTAAGTCTGATAGGTTTACCTTTATAAGTAATTTGGCCTTTTTCCTTTGCAGCTCTTAATATTCTTTCCTTATTTTGTATGCTTTGTGTTTTGATAATTATATGGCGAGGGGATGTTTTTTTTTGATCCAGCCTATTCGGTGTTCTGTATGCTTCTTGCACCTTCATAGGAAAATCTTTCCTTAGGTTGGGAAAGTTTTCTTCTATAATTTTATTAAATAGATTTTCTGGACCATTGAGCTGCCCTTCTTCTCCTTCTTCTACTCCTATTATTCTTAGGTTTGGTCTTTTTATTGTGTCCCATATTTCCTGAATGTTTTGTGATGAGAGTTTGTTGGACTTGCTGTTTTCTTTGATCAGTGTGTTTATTTTCTCTATGGTATCTTCAGAATCCGAGAGTCTTTCTTCTATCTCTTGTATTCTGCTGGTTATGCTTGTTTCTGTAGTCTCTATTCGTTTACCTAGATTTTCCATGTCCAGACGGCCCTCTGTTTGTGTTTTCTTCTTTGCCTCCATTTCAGTTTTCAGGTCTTGAACTGTTTCCATTATCTGTTTGATTGTTTTTCCTTGGTTTTCTAGGGTATCATTCACTGATTTATTCAATTCTTCAAACTTTCTGTTATATTTCTCATCCATTTCTATAAGGGCGTTTTTTACATGCTGTTTAAGGGTGTCAATCACTTTCATGAAGTCAATCTTTTCTCCTTCCTCTTGATTAAGGGGTTCTTGTCCTCCCGTTGTGAGGTCGCTTGTTTCTGATAGCTTCATGTTGCTTTTCAGCTTGTTGGGCGAATTCTTGCCTTGACGTCGGCCCATCTCTTCTTCCAAATGCTCCCTATGGATCTTCTTTTACCGGATTAGGTCTCCTTGCCTACCAAACGCTGTCTCTCCCCAATGTTGGCTCTCCCAATGCTGGGTCTCCCCAATGCTGGGTCTCCTGGCGCCGAAAGATCAGGCCTCCGTGCTGGTTGGGCAGCTCGCAGACAAAGCGCCTACCCCGCTTGGTGCAGGCAGGCCACAGAAACAAAGGAACTGCTGCCCCCCGGGAGCCCCGGCTACTCGGACTCAGCGCCCAGACAGGCTGCGCTGGGCGATGCCACGCGCCAAAAGAGGGCAGTGGGGGCGAAGTGGGGAGGGGTCTGGACGGAAGCTGGGTGGGCCAGGAAGAAAGAGGCAGCAGAGAGCCCAAGCAGGACAGGGGGCCAAGAAACCCCCGAGCTCCCCGTCCCAGGCTGGCGCCGTGGGCCAGAAACTCACCCCAATGCTGGGTCTCCTGGCGCCGAAAGATCAGGCCTCCGTGCTGGGTGGGCAGCCCGCAGACAAAGCGCCTACCCCGCTTGGTGCAGGTAGGCCACAGAAACAAAGGAACTGCTGCCCCCCGGGAGCCCCGGCTACTCGGACCCAGCGCCCAGACAGGCTGCGCTGGGCGATGCCACGCGCCAAAAGAGGGCAGTGGGGGCGAAGTGGGGAGGGGTCTGGACGGAAGCTGGGTGGGCCAGGAAGAAAGAGGCAGCAGAGAGCCCAAGCAGGACAGGGGGCCAAGAAACCCCCGAGCTCCCCGTCCCAGGCTGGCGCCGTGGGCCAGAAACTCACCCCAATGCTGGGTCTCCTGGCGCCGAAAGATCAGGCCTCCGTGCTGGTTGGGCAGCCCGCAGACAAAGCGCCTACCCCGCTTGGTGCAGGCAGGCCACAGAAACAAAGGAACTGCTGCCCCCCGGGAGCCCCGGCTACTCGGACCCAGCGCCCAGATAGGCTGCGCTGGGCGATGCTACGCGCCAAAAGAGGGCAGTGGGGGCGAAGTGGGGAGGGGTCTGGACGGAAGCTGGGTGGGCCAGGAAGAAAGAGGCAGCAGAGAGCCCAAGCAGGACAGGGGGCCAAGAAACCCCCGAGCTCCCCGTCCCAGGCTGGCGCCGTGGGCCAGAAACTCACCCCAATGCTGGGTCTCCTGGCGCCGAAAGATCAGGCCTCCGTGCTGGTTGGGCAGCCCGCAGACAAAGCGCCTACCCCGCTTGGTGCAGGCAGGCCACAGAAACAAAGGAACTGCTGCCCCCCGGGAGCCCCGGCTACTCGGACCCAGTGCCCAGATAGGCCGCCTGGGTGTGAAATCTTGATAAAATTTAGTATACAAAATATGTTTTTGTCATCACCTTGATACAAACTAGAGTAACTGGGATAAAGAGCTTCACTTGAAGAAATACTTTAATTGCATTGTGCTGTGAGCATATCTTTGGGGTAATTTTTAAATTTTGCTAATTGATGTTAGAGGTCTTATTCCATTGTAGGTGGTAAGTACCTAGGCATGTGATTGGTGTGTAAGAATGCTGGCTGAGCCTGGTTTACATAATAAATCCTAGGAGAGCCAGGGCTGCACAGTGGGGCTTATTTATTTCTTTATTATCTATTTATTTAATCATTTAGAATGTGAGTTAAGAAACAAAGAAGGGAAGTTAGCTGAACAAGAGAGAGATATCAATCCACTAAGTACCTTTCCTCTATGGTTTCTGTCCTAGATTTCGGCCTTAGCTTCTCTGGAGAAAGGGCTGTGACCTACAAGCTGAGATAAACGATTTCTCCCCACAAGTTGCTTTTGATAATGATGTTTATCATAGTAACAGAAGAACAAACTAGATCAGAAATTGGTAACAGAAGAGTGAGTTGTTGATGTGACAGACCTGACTATGTTTATTGGGAAGATCATGGAAAGATTTTGGAGCTTTGAATTGGAAAAACTGTTGAGTCTTCAGGGTTTAATGGGATGTTCTATGGGATCTTGGAAGATAAGAAAGCTGAAAGAAATTCAGGCAACAGAGGAATGACTTTTGGCATTTTAGAAGGAAGTAAAGATATATGAGAGGTCCCCCCCCCCCCCGTGTGTGTGTGTGTGTGTGTGTGTGTGTGTGTGTGTGTGTGTGATATTTTGGTTTGAGACTTTGTGGATACTGAACCTTTGCTTTACTGGGACAATGGGTGCTGGTTAACTGAGGCTGAAAAATAAGCAGTGACTATTAAGTGTAACTGAGGTGAAATCTTATGGGAAATATTTCCTCATAGCCAGCACACAGTAGTTGTGATTCAGGACAGCCAAGGCTGCATTTTAAGCTGTCAGTTTAACTTGAAAATATGTAAGAGTCTCTCATGTGGCTCTGGCTTTGAAGGCAAAGGGGATGCAAGATTGAAGGGGTTATGGAGACTAGCTAAGTCCTGATATCATGTGACAGGGTTGAAGTCCCTACATCACAGCCTTGAAAAACCATTGGTGAACATGCAGGATCAATTGCACTGAAGACTTCAGGATTGAAATTTTCATGGAGAGAAAGTGAAGCTGTGCACCACATGTCAGAACCGGAGTTGTTGAAGACAGGCCAGGATAAACCACTGGTGAAGGTACAGCCTTAGCTGTAGGGGAGAACCAAGGATATCGCAGAAGCCAGGACTACAGTATATCTACCAAGGACAGCCATGGTTGTTGAATGGTGTCAGCCTGAGACTACATGCAAGTTGAACATGCTTTGGATGGCCGTACCAGAGAAGTAGGACTGTCTAAGCTTTTTGGAGCACAGATCATGAGAGGGTTCCATAGGCTGGACACTAAGCTTTTCACATTGTTGTGTTTTGGGATTCACTTTGATAAGACTGTAACTATTCCCTGGTTCTATTTTCTTGAAATAAGAACTGAAGAACGTGTGTGTGTGTGTGTGTGTGTGTGTGTGTGTGTGTGTGTGTGTGTGTTTACAGTAAAGAACTGGACTTTTAAATTATAAAAAAATTCAAAGACTGCGGGACTTTAAAAATTCTACTGTACTTCATATTATTAACAAGTGGTCTTAGAGACATACTAAAATGAAAAAGGACCTTACCAGTGCTGTGTTTGTGTCAATCTAATTGACAAGCAATGGATTATATTGGTTACATTTTATTGTCAACTTGACAATAACTAGAGTCACCTAAAATGAAGGAACATCAATTGAAGAATTACTATAATCAGACAGCCTGTGGCTTTGTGTGGTGGTTTGAAGGGAAATGGTCCCCAAAGGCAGTGGCACTATTAGGAGGTGCAACATTGTTGTAGTGGGTATTGCATTGTTGGAGAAAGTGTGTCACTGTGGAGGTGGATTTTGAGGTCTTTTATACTCAAGCTACACCCAGTGTCATAGACCATTCCAAGTTGCCTACAATATATAGAAGTCTAAGCTACCTCTCCAGCACCATGTCTGCCTGCCTGAATTATGTCCTGTCATGATGCTAACTGACTAAACCTCTGAAACTGTTAACCACTACTTCAATTGAAGATTTTCTTTAGATGAGTTGCCGTGGTCATAGTGTCTTTTCACATCAATAGAAATCCTAATACAGAAGTTGTTTGTTGTTTGTGGGCATTTTCTTATTTGGTAATTGGTGTAGGAGGACTTGGCTCGCCATGGGCAATATGCCTCTAGGCAAGTGGATCTAAATTATATAAGACTTGCTGAGCAGGAGAGAGAAAAAGAGTAAATAGCCTTCCACAGTTTCTACTCCAGGTTTTTGTCTTTAGTTTTTACTTTGACTTCTCTTGATGATGAACTGTAACTGCAGGGCTCTAGCAAGTCCAAGCATAACAGACATGATGCCAGCAGGTCTTGCCCTTCCCCTTTACCTCTTCCTTGCTAAACCATTAGATTGCGTTCCTAAAGCTAGCCACCAAGCCATATATTTTTTATGCCTTGCTCATTCAAGAGGCCGATCACCAAAGTCCAAATATCAAAACATCAAAGTTCAGTATTCAAAATCCCATTTTACTGCCCTAATTTACATACCCAATCAAAACTTACCCACCCATCCTTGCTCATTCTAACACAGACCTCCTCCTTTTTCCTCTTGAAAGTCACACTTGTAAAAAACCATTTCCTGCTGTTTCTGCTTGCTTTAGATTCAGCCACCTTGTGTTTTAGCCTTGCTTATTAAAGGATCACTTCATGTTTGGGAATTTGTGTTTTGAAGTAGACTGTGCCTAATTCAGGATCCAGAGAGGAGCAGCCAACAATACATGGGTTCCTTTAATAACATGTAAGATTAAATATACTCCTTTAACCCTAAGTTGCTGTTGGTTAGGTTTTTTAATTTCAGAAACATAATACCAAACCAGTAAAATATTATTCTTCCTCTTCATTCATGTGCACCTACCAATCACATAGTAAGTATAATTTTGTACTGAGAAGTCATTATCAAAATATGCAATAATTTTATATCATACTCAGAGAGTGTACTTTTTTCCTTTCTAAGTAGTAGCACTTAATGTGAGTTAAAGACATAAAATTAGAAAAGTAACAGTCTGTTTCAATCAGCGTGAAAAGGCTTACATGCATTCTAGATGTTAAGGCAATCAATATCAATGATTTCACATACTATGCTAACATCCATTTTAAAGATAAAGAGTTTTCAAAACTTTGTCTGAAGTCACACATTTGATATCTCAAATAGAGTTTGAACCTAGTGGTATTAGTAGTACATACCTCACCATTACTCCGAACTCCATTTTCAAGGATAAAGAAGGGATAATATCTTTCTTAGAACAAAAAAGGCAATAAAATTTCTTTCTTGGCATTCAAGTCTTCCTTCTTTTGGAGTCTGTGTGTCTCTGTCTTCTACATCTCTATGTCCCTCTATTCTTCATCTCTCTCTGTTCTTCCTCTCCTCTTTCCTCTCTTTTTTTATCCCATCTCTTGTCCTCTCCCCAAAACAGAAACATGCTTACATTTTAGTGTACAGTGGGTAGATACATTTGGGGTAAGGCTACAAAGTAGGAAGGATGTTTCTCTGCACTATGGAGACAAAAAGGGTTTTGCTTACTGTTACTATTTTGTGCTGCTTATAGGTGACATTTCATAGATCTAATATCTGTGTGCACTTTCTTAAGAAAAAAGTATTTTAAAGAAAGAGTGTTGGAACAAAACACAGACAGAGGTATATACATTTACCTGACATATTCTCTGCAAGTGTTACCTTCAGGTCTGATCCATCATATATTGCTAAGCTATTTTAATGGCTCCTTTTTTTTGTCAGATAACTTCATCTCCTTACTACTAGTACTTGAAACAAATAAAGTTTTTGGTTGTATGTCAGGGTCCAGCATCAATGGGGTTAGCATATTACAGGGTAGGGGCATGTGTATTAGAAAAATTAGGAAGGAGTAACAGAGATATAAAAGAAATACAGAGACATAGGATAGAACCAGTGTGACAAATCAGTGAATACTGAATATGCTTTCATTTATTTTCCAAATAATTAAATACCCCAATCCCAAAATGGGGAAAAGAAGGGCAAAAGACTGCTTTAATTTCAATACTTGAAACATCAAGCCACTGTATTCTGAGTTAAGTGTTCTGTTGTTTTAGGCAGGAGATGCAGCAGTAACTACACCTTAATCCAAGTATCCTGTAGGTAGCCACTCCATGGGTCAAACCTCCCGTCATAGCTTTGAAGAAGCAGGAATAGGATTGACTTCTCTGACTTTTGATCAAGATGGAGCATATCCACCTCTACAGGTCATCTTAATATTTGAAATACCAAGTAACTACACTCTAGGTCCGGATAGCTTGTTTGTTACCACTACTTAAGTCAGACCTCCTGTCAATAACTTTGGAAGAGCAAGAGTAGGCTTAAGCTCTCTGACTTCATTCAAGGTGAGCAAACCCACTTCTGTGGGCCCCCACAGTTTTAATAAAACTTTGTTTTACATATCAATTTTTTCACTTGAAATTTGTGTTGTATCCATGTTTAACAACTAGCTCATTTAGTGTCTTTGCCCATGCTGTTTACTATGTTTGACCCATATATACTGACAAGTGTTCGTCTTCAAATTTGAGTCAAAAGTCAGGTCTTTCAAAAGAAATCACTCTTTAGAAACACTACATAACATATCAATTTTGCTATTATGATTTGACATGAATGAATTATGTTTGTTTACATCACATGACTATATACTGCTTGAAATTTAAGAATCCTTGATATATCTCCACTGCTCCTTGCCTTTGTATCTTAACCCAGTCATGTATTTATATAACATGAGCAAACAAATGAATGAGTACCTACATTTGTGGTGCTGGTATGGAATAGGAGAAATATAAATAGTATTTATAATAGTAAGTCTTTAAATAATGGTTGAATTAACATTATTCATTCGCCAGTAATGTATTTGCTGTTTGCTTTCATCCATTTTGGCTGCTACAGTAAACTACCTGTGCAATTTGTCAATAAAAAATTTATTGTGCACAATTTTGATGATAAGAAGGCTATAAAATTGCTGTATAGTCAATATCTTATGTTCCTCATAGATCAGATGTTCTCTGTCCTTTCATGAGCAGAAAGGGTGAGTAGTAAAAATATACTCTTTTATAGGGGATGAATTCAACTTTGAGAACTAATTATGCCTTTTAATTCTTTTTTATTGAGTTTTTTAATACAATATTTTCCTACTCCCTGCCCTCCTCCCACTTTCTCTGCCTTCCCCCCACTCTACCTCTCCATACACTCCTCAGAAAGGTTAAGGCTTCCCATGGAGACTAAACAAAGTCTGACACTTTACTTTCAGGCAAGACCAGGGCCCTCCCCCATATATGCAGGCTATTTCTCCCTTTTTCTTCACCCTCTATTCACCCCACCATCCTAATTTTCTCACTAGGTCTTGTCAGTTTCCCCTTCCCATGGGAATCCATGTATGTCTTTCTTAGGGCTCTCCTTGTTACTGAGCTTCTGTAGGATAGTGGACTATAGGCTAGTTATTTCTTGCTTTACATCTAGTATCTACTTATGAGTGAGTAGATACCATGTTTGCCAATTTGGGTCTGAGTTTTATCACTCAGGGTGTTTTTTTCCTAGTTTCATCAACTTGCATGCAAATTTCAATGTCATTATTTTTACCGATGAGTAGTATTCCACTGTGTAAATATACCATATTTTCTAAATTATACACTGGATTAAAAAAGCATATTCAACAAATGGTCCTGTTATAACTGGATGTCAACATGTAAAAGAATGCAAATAGATCCATATCTATTCTCATTCATAAAACACAAGTCCAAATGGATCAAAGACCTTAATATAAATCCAGCGTCTCTGAAAATGATAGAAGAAAAAGTGGGAAGTAGTTTTGAATACATGGGCACAGAAGACCACTTCCTAACTATAACACCAGTAGCACAAACACTGAAAGCAACAATTAATAAATGGGAACTCCTGAAATTGTGAAGCTTCTGCAAAGAAAAGGATATAGTCACTAAGACAAAACAGCAGCCTATTGAATGGGAAAAGATCTTCATTAACCCCACATTAGACAGAGGTCTTATCTCCAAAATATATAAGGAACTCAAGAAATGAGACATCAAATTATCAAATAATCCAATCAAAAAAATGATACAGATTTAATTCTTAAAAGAAGAATTGTATATGGTCAAAAGACATTTAATCAATTGTTCAATATACTTTGCCATAAGAGACATGCAAATCAAAACAACTCTGAGATACCATCTTACACCAATCAGAATGGCTAAGAACAAAAACACCAATGACAGCTTATGCTTAAGAGGATGTGGAGAAAGGGGACTACACTTCCATTGCTGGTTGGAATGCAAACTTGTATGGCTATTTTGGAAATCTGTATGGAGGTTTTTTAGAAAATTGGGAATCAATCTGTTGGCTGAGTTTTCTGTTTTGCCCTGTTCCTGCAGTTGTTAAGTCCCAAAGAAATCACACTGCTGTCTACATTAACTATAAACTGATTAGCACATTAGCTCAGGCTTCTTATTAACTCTTATAACTTATATTAACCCATTATTCTTGTCTATGTTAGTCACGTGGCTCAGTACCTTATTCAGCGAGGCAGTCACATCTTGCTTCTTCTATGGCTAGGTCAGGACTGCCAACTAGGACTTCCTTCTTCCCAGAATTCTCCTGTTCTCATTTACCCGTCTCTACTTCCTGCCTGGCTACTGGCCAATTAGCATTTATTTAAAATATAATGGACAGAATACAGATCATTGTCCCACACCATTTCCCCCTCTTAAAAAAAAAAACAAAAACTTTGAATCTAATGTGCTTTGTTTAGCTTGTCTCCTGAGCATTAGTCATAACAACTTGTAACCAACATTCTAAACAAAGGAAAATATCCATAGTCCATTATTTTGGGGAATGTGGGCATAGTTTTCCAGGCTACTTCCTGCTAGTTGGGGGCACTGATAATCTTATGGGGACCTAAAAAAATTTAAAATTATGATCAAGTCCTGACTGGAGTATCCTGTGAGGCTTGATCATCTCTGGCAGCATCTTGGATCTGTTCTGGATGTACAACTCAGACATCTGGACCACCTGCTCCTCCTGTAGATTTCTCAGGTGGTCTTCCTTGATCAAAGCTGATTTTTCTTAACTCAGAATGAATCCACAGCCTCTCATTTCCTGTGGAAACAAAAGCAAATCCTCTTCTCCAAAGTAACATACCTTTTGGCATCAATTTTGAAGTCAAGATGTTTTCAAAATAGCTTTCTTGGAGTAATTCAACAGCATTTATAAACAAACATCTTTTAGCAGCTGTTGCTCCTTCCTCAGCATTCAGAAAATTCAAAGAGAATATAACATACAATATCCAGACTCTCTGTATATTTTTCATCTTTACATGGCTTTATTTTAACCTCTATTTCTTTTATTTTTACTTTTAATTTTTGGCTTTTTGAGGCAGATTCTCTGTGTATCTTTGGATGTGCTGGAACTCTCTCCGTAGACCAGGCTGTCCTTGAACTCACCACCCCCCAAATTTACAAAGATCTGTCTGCCTCTGCTACCCAAGTGTTGGGATTAAAGGTGTGTGCCACCACACCTTGAATTCACAGAGATCTGTCTGCCTCTGCCCCCCTCCCAAGTGTTGGGATTAAAGGCATGTGCCACCACACCTTGAACTCACAGAGGTCCATCTACTTCTGCTTCCAAGTAGGATTAAAGGTGTGTGCCATCAATGCAAATACTCTCTTTTTTACTTTTTCTTTTTCTCCCAAGCCTGATTTGTAGCCTGTCAATTGTATTTTAATAAAATGCTGATTGGTCAGTAGCCAGGCAGGTACTATAGGTGGGACAACCAGACAGGAAGTAGAGGTGGGAAATAAGAACAGAAGAATTCTGGGAAGAGGAAATCTTGGTGTGCTGTCCTGACTCTGCCACAGAGCAAGCAAAATGTAACTGCCTCACTGAAAGTGGTACCAAGTCACCTGGCTAACATAGACATATAATATATGTTATAAGAGTTAATAAGAAGTCTGAGCTAATGGGCCTATCAGTTTATAGTTAATGTAAACCTCTATGTTATTTCTTTGGGACTTATTGACTGTGGGAACTGGGCAGGTCAGAAAATTCTGTCAACATCAATCTACCTCAGGACCCACCAATACCACTCTTGGGCATATACGCAAATGATGAACACTCATTCCACAAGGAAGTTTGCTCAAGTGTGTTTATAGCAGCATTATTCATAATAGCCAGAAGCTGGAAACAGCCTAAATGCCTTCCAATTCTTGATGCTACCATGGCTAAGATTCATGCATCATGCTCTCCATGAATCCTCCAGGCTGTGCCTGCTAGATCAAAAGTGTTGAGAAATCGCTCTTTGTGGAATAGGTGGTTCTCTGGCTTTCTGATATGCCAATACAGAAAATTACCCAGGTTGTATCAAGTAAGTCAATCTAGTAATTCCTATCTGTAATCTATATTTATTCTGTCCATTCTCTTCCTCCAGAAAACCCTTACAATTACAATATTTCTATGACTGAGCCTGGGAACTTACATTTTAACTTCTCAGGTGAAGGTGCAATTGCTAATCCAGGAGAAACACTGGTTTGATACAATAGAATTATGATATTGCTACCAAAGTTCATATTTTGAGGGTCAAAGAGAGCAGGTGATCATGAACAGAGAAAAAGAGAATAAAAACAGCTCTAAGGCAAGCTACATTATTCAAATTTTCTGAAGGAATAAACTAGTGATCAGAAATCTTAGAAATGGAATACATATTTGTGGAATTGGCGCAGTACAGTCACCTTGGGAATGGAAATTGCAGCTTTCTAAATACAATATTCTTTGCAACTTAAAAGGGGAATTTCAGCAAATGGGATAAATGCTTATTTAACAACTTATAAATATAGCATGTTTTCCAAGTCATTTGGCTTTTAAAATGTGTGATTGCTTTTTTTGTGTCCGACAATAAGAGACTATTTTGTGCTATTTTCCCCGTGAGTACCACTGTTATTACTTAATATTTATTAAGTAGCCACCATGGTGGCTTGATTCTTGCAGGAGAGGGTTTTCTTCTTTACACTTGTATGCTAAATAGGATTTTGCTACTGCTTGTCAAACTGAAACCATATTATACAATACTAAACAACTTGAAGCAGACTGGGGTATAAACATCAATATCCATTTTCTGTGTTTAGAAAAACCAAGAACAACAAACCAAACATGTCCTCCTTTTAACTTAAACCTATGTATCTATTAGTAATTTAGTTTCAAATGCATCCCATCAATTAAGCAGGTCTCTCACTGATGAACTTTGAGATTTATTGGTGAGGAGTGCAATGTAGGAATATATCATGTCAAAACGAAGTAGAAAACATTGTTTAAAGGAACATAAATCAGACTTTGAAGGCAATAATATTCAGAAAAGTCCCTTTAAAGAGTCACTGTACTTGCTGCCTTCAATAACTTGAAGAGAACAAGAATTATAATAGTGCTAAAGGGTGAAGCTGAGAATTTAAAGAGCATAGAAAATGTAATAAAAAGGAGTCATGCTTTATAACATGGATTAGGAAACTGCATGGGTGAAACTCATGGCCTTCATTTCTGTGACTGGAACAAGAGAAACAATCATTTCATTTCAAGACATGATAACAATGACAACAGTTTTGAAATAATGATTTCTAGCTCAATTAATATTAAATAAAACACAGAACAAAATATTTTCATCCATCACATGTCTCATATATATTTTCCTTTCCTCTCTGCTTTCTCTCCACCAAATGTGTAAAGGAAGAAACTCCAGGATTTCCAGGCAGAACGAAGGAAACATGACAAATGAGATTCTGTGATTGGCTGGATTGTGCTCCACTGTCCCCATCCCGAAGACAGGTTGAACTCTTATTTACTATACTTCAGACTTCACTGGAAATAGACAAGTTAAAGAAGTAATTGATGACAGCCATATGACTATATTCTTATATGAATGGAAGAGGCTCTGACATTAAGGAGAACAGAGCCACATGCCAATATGAAGGCAGCAACTAAAATGAGGCATGCAGAAACCAAGGAGTGCCAAGGAGTTTGGACATCACCAGACACTAGACAAGAAGTCTGCACCAAAATTTCCCTCTGGGCTCTGCAAAGAAACCATTTTGGGTGACACTGTGATTTCAGACTTCTAGCCTCTGGAGCTGTAAGAGAATAAATTTGTGTGTTTTGGGTGACCTAGTTTGGGTTGCTGTGTTACTGCAGTCTTGGCGGCAGAGATTCAGGAAGTTTCATTATAAAACTTTTGTATGTTTCAAGGTTTGGTCACACAAGAGGCTAAACGTTCCTTGGATATTGAGAGCGATACTTCTTCTTGAGCCAGGCAACACTTTAATGAAAATGCAAACCACAAATGAATTTGTTGGGTATTTATTGGAACATATCTCAGGAATCTGCATGTGCTAGTGTCATAGGAGTTCATGCTCGTCTAATGCACACCATCTGTCATGGTTTGAGTGCACTCACCAAAACACATGTAGAAATTTAATTATTACTGTGGATCACTAATAAGGTAGCAGTGTACACAGCCATAGTATCTGAGTATTGGAGTTTTGTAAGGTATCTAAGGTTAAATAAGGCTATAATAATTAGGCTTTAATTCAATGGAACTGTGGCATTTTATCAAGGTGAACAGGGTTTAACTAAACTCTAACATCCTGTTTTACTATGTGATGCCTTTGGCAACTTTAAACTATACTAGAAAAGAGCTGAACAGATTTAGCCACCCCGTCCCAAATTTTTCATTCTTTAACCACTTGAGTGCAATAAATCTTTATTCTCGGTAAATTGTGTAATCTGTAATATTCAGTTACAGCCACGGGAGATGGTCTAAGAGTAGCAACGCAGAAATAAAAAAGCAGATAAAACCAAAAGGAAAAAAATTAGTGGAAATGATCTATATTTTAACAGTATAAAAGTCTTTTTGTTCTGAGTAATATTATAAATTTTATACACATAAATTATATTTTAGTGAGAGGAGTGTTCTGGGTATAACTTAGTACATTGAAATTCTTTTTTTTATTTTAAAACTATTTGTTTTATTAACATCATCTAAAGCCTTTAAAAGTTGAAAAATATTGTTTAGAATTTTGATTATCTGGGATATAAAATATACCCCTGGGCAGAACAGGACTGTAAAAAGGCTATCTGTTCAATTCGTTCCACTCTTCTGATGGAAGCCAACAGGACTCAGCATACAATTATTTTGTTTTGACGTGAATAAACATCAGCTACACTGTGTAGAATTTCATCAGAATGTGAGTGCTCTTCCTCAGGAATCAGGGAAGTTATGGAAGTCATTGTAAACTCTCAGAAAATGGTCTTGTTTCATCTTCCCTATTAGGTATAGAATATTTTTTTTTAAAGAAAACAACTGTCTTTTTTCATTTTACATACTATTCCTAGTTCCCACTACCTCCCCTCCTCCCATTTCTTCCACAAACCCTCCCACCCCACCTGCATCCACTTCTCAGAGAGGGTAAGGCCCTTTGCTTTTGGGAAGACACAAGGCCCTCCCTACTCTATCTAGGCTGAGCAAGGTATCCCTCTAAAAAGAATGGGTTCCCAGAAAGCCAGTACAAGCAGTAGGGAGAAGTCCTGGTGCCACTGCCAGTGTCCCTGCAGTCTGTTCCAGTCATACAACTGTCACCCACATCCAGAGGGTCTAGTTTAGTCCTATACTGGTTCCTTTCCTGTCCGACCAACTTGGCAAGCTCCCATTAGCTTGGGTAAACTGTTTCCATGGGTGTCCCCATCACGGTCTTGACCACTTTGCCATATTCCCAGTCCTCCCACTCTTCAACTGGACTTTGGGAGCTCATCCCAGTACTCCACTGAAGGTCTCTGCCTCTGTTTCTATCAGTTGTTGGATGAAGGTTCTATGGTGACATTTAAGATAGTCATCAATCTAACTACAGGACAAGGCCAGTTCCGACACACTTTCCACTCTTATTTAGATTATTAGCTGGTGTCATCCTTATGGATTCCTGAGAATTTCTCTAGCACCAGGTTTCTTTTTAGCCCTATAATGGCCCCTTCACTCAAAATACCTTTGATTGCTCTCAATCTCGATCCTTCTTACAGCTCGACTATCCCATTCCCTCAAATTCTCCTCCCCTTTCTCATTCTCCCCCATCCTCCCTTCTCCCCCCATGCTCTCAATTTATTTGGGAGATCTTGTCTATTTCCCCTTCCCAGTGGATCTATATATGTTTTTTTTTCTTGGATTCACCTTTTTTTTTTTTTTTAGCTTCTATAGGGTTGTGGACTATGGGCTGTATAGCTAGTATCCACTTATGAGTGAGTACATACCGTGTTAATCTTTCTTGGTCTGGGTTAACTCACTCAGGATGTTTTTTTCCTACTTCCATACATTTGCATGCAAATTTCAAGATGTCATTATATTTTTCCACTGAGTAGTACTCCATTGTGTAAATATACCACATTGTCTTTATCCATTCTTTGATTGAGGGGCATCTAGGTTGTTTCCAGGTTGTGGCTATAACAAATAATGCTGCTATGAACATAGTTGAGCAAATATCCTTGTAGTATGATTGAGCATCCTTTAGGTATATGCACAAGAGTGGTATTGCTGGTTCCTTAGGTAGACTGATTCCTAATTTTTTTGAGAAGCTACCATACTGATTTCCAGAGTGGTTGTATAAGTTTGCATTCCCACCAGCGATGGAGGAGTGTTCCCCTTACTCCATTCCTCTCCAGCATAACCTGGCATCGGTGTTTTTGAGCTTAAGACATTCTGACTGGGGTAAGATGGTATCTCAGAGTCATTATGATTTGCATTTCCCTAATGGCTAAGGATGATGAACCTTTCCTTAAGTGTCTTTTGGCCATTTGAAATTCTTCTGTTGAGAATTCTCTGTTTAGTTTTGTGTCCAATTTTTTTCATTAGGTTATTTGGAATTTTGATGTTTAACATCGTGAGTTCTTAATTTATTTTGGAGATCAATCCTCTCTCTGATGTGGGGTTGGTGAAGACCTTTTCCCATTCAGTAGGCTGCTTTTTGTCATATTCACTATGTCCTTTGCTTTGCATAAGTTTCAGAAGGTCCCATTTATTTATTGTTGTTCTCTGTGTCTGTGCTACTCGTGCTATATTTAGGAAATACTCTCCTGTGACCATGCACTGAAGGATACTTCCCACTTTTTCTTCTATCAGGATAAGTGTGGTCAGATTTATATTGAGGTCTTTAGTCCATTTGGACCTGAGTTTTGTAGATGGGGATGAATACGATTCTATTTTTATTCTTCTGCATATTGACATCCAGTTATGCCAGCACCATTTGTTGAAGATGCTTTTTTCCATTGTTTAATTTTAGCTTCTTTGCCAAAAATCAGGTGTTCATAGTTGTGTGGATCAATATCAGGAGGGTTTTTGATTCAATTCCATTGGTCAACCTGTCTGTGTTTATGCCAATACCTAGCCATTTTCGTTACTGTAGCTCTATAATAGAGCTTGATGTCAGGAATGGTGGTGCCTTCGAACGTTCCTTTATTGTACAGGTTTGTTATAGATATTCTGGGTTTTTTGTTTTTCTATATGAAGTTGATTATTGTCTTTCAAAGCCTATGAAAAATTGTGTTGGAATTTTGATGGGGATTACATTAAATCCATAGATTGTTTTGGTAGGATTGCCATTTTCATTATGTTGATTCTACCTCACAAAGAGCATGGGAGATCTTTGTACTTTCTTTGATCTTCTTCAATTTCTTTCTTCAAAGACTTAAAATTCTTGTTGAACAGGTTTTTCACTTCTTTGTTTAGTGTTACCCCAAGATATTTTGTTCTTTGTGGCTATTGTGTATGGTGATGTTTTTTCTTATTTCTATCTCAGCTTATTTATCATTTGTATATAGGGGCACACCCAAAAGCTCAAGAACAAAAAGAAGCACACTGACACAGAAAGAGTAGATCAGAGAAAATAATAAAACTGAGGCCTGAAATCAGTAAAATCAAAACGATACAAAGAATCAATGAAGAGCTGGTTCTTTGAGGAAAATTAACATGATAGACAAACTAATCAAAAGGCGAAGAGAGAACATCCAAATTAAGAAAATCAGAAATGAAAAGGAGGAAAAACAAAAGAAACTGAGGAAATCTAGAAAATCATTAGATCATAATACAAAAACATGTCCAAAAATTGTAAAATTAAAAGAAATGGACAGTTTTTTGGATAGGCATTTTTTTTTTGCTATGAATTTTCTTCTTATCACTGCTTTCATAGTGTCCCACTGATTTGGGTACATTGTGCCTTTATTTTCATTGAATTCTAGGAAGTTTTAATTTCTTTCTTCATTTCTTCCTTGACAAAGTGGTGGATCAATTGAGCACTGTTCAATTTCCATGACTTTGTAGGCTTTCTGTAATTAGTGTTATTGTTAAAATCTAACTTTAAACCATGGCCATCTGATAAGATATAGGGGGTTATTCCAATTTTTTAAAATCTGTTAAGGTTTGCTCTGTTCCCAAGTATGCGGTCAATTTTAGAGTTGGTTCCAAGAGGTGCTGAGAAGAAGGCATATTCTTTTGTGTTTTGGTGGAATGTTCTGTAGGTATCTATTAAGTCCATTTGAGTCATGACATCTGTTAGTTCTCTTATTTCTCTGTTAAGTTTCTGTCTGGTTGATCTGTCCATTGTGGACAGTGGGGTGTTGAAGTCTCCTACTATTTGTGTTTGGGGTTTGATTGGAGATTTAGGTTTTAGTAATGCTTCTTTAACATATGTGGGTGCTCTTTTATTTGGGCATAGATGTTCAGGATTGAGTCTTCATCTTGATGGATTATTTCTGTGATAAGTATAAAACACCCTTTTCCATCTCTTCTGGTTGATTTAATTTGAAATCTATTTTGTTAGATATTAGGATAGATATACCTCCTTGTTTCTTAGGTTCATTTGATTGGAAAATCTTTTCCCAACCCTTTACTCTTAGGTAGTGTCTGCCTTTGAGTTTGAAGTATGTTTCTTGTATACAGCAGGATAGATCCTGCTGTCATATACATTCTCTTAGCCTGTGTCTTTTTATAGGTGAATTGAATCCATTGATATTAATTTCTGTTATTTTGGTGGCAGTGTTTGTGTATTTCCCTTCTTTGGGGTTTGCTAGGGTGAGGTTATCTGTTGCCTGTGCTTTTGTGGCTGCAGTTAGCTTTCTTGCATTGGAGTTTTGTTTCTAGTACTTTCTGTAGGGCTGTATTTGTGGATAAGTATTATTTAAATCTGGTTTTGTCATGGGATATATTGCTTTATCCATCAATGGTGATTGAAAGTTTTGGTGGTTATAGTAGTCTGGGCTTGTATCCAGGATCTCTTAGTGTCTATAGCACATCTTTCCAGGACCTTCTGGCTTTCATGGTTTCTATTGAGAAGTCTGGTGTAATTCTGATAGGTCTGCCTTTATATGTTACTTGACCTTTTCCCTTTGCAACTCGTACTATTCTTTGTTTATTCTCTATGTTTTGCATTTTGATTATTATATGTTGAGGGGATTTTTTTTTTTTGGTCCAGTCTATTTGGTGTTCTGTATGCTTCTTGAATCTCCATAAGGTTATCCTTCTTTAGGTTTGGAACGTTTTCTTCTATGATTTTGTTGAATATATTTTCTGTGTCTTTGAGTTTGACTTCTGCTTCTTCTATTCCAATTATTCTTATGTTTAGTCTTTTCACGGTGTCCCAGATTTCCTGGATGTTTTTCATTAAGAATTTGTTGGATTTAATGTTTTCTTTGACCTATGAATCTATTTTCTCTATAGTATCTTCAACACCTAAGATTCTCTCTTCCATCTCCTGTATTCTATTGGTTATGTTTGCCTCTATAGTTCCCATTCATTTACCCAGACTATCCATACCCAGAATTCCCTTGGTTTATGTTTTCTTTATTGCCTCTATTTCAGTATTCAAGTCTTGAGCTGTTTTAATTGTTAGATTCACTTGTTTGATTGTTTTGTTTGCTTGTTTGTTTTGTTGTTTTTTGAGAGATTTATTGATTTCTTCCAATTTTTTGTCTTTTCCTCCATTTCTTTAAGAGAATTCTCCATTTTCTCTTTAAAGGTCTCCATCATCCTCATAAAATTACATTTAAAATTGTTTTCTTCTGCTTCTTCTGGGTTAGAATGATCAAGTCTTCCTGTTGTATGATCACTGGGTTCTGGTGTTACCATGTTGCTTTTATAGTTGTTGAATGAATTCTTGCATTGGTGCCTACCCATCTCATCTCTTCCTCCAATTGGTGCCATCCGTGTCTTTGCCTCTTGGTCCAATCCTTGCAGTGGCTGTCTGTGTCTTTGGGTATGTTCTTGGTCTACTCTGTACTGTCCTTGTCTATATCACAGGGAGCCACTGAGGTCTCTCTCGGCCCACTGTCTTGGTCCACTTTCTTTGTCTGCTCTCTTGGTTTGCTCTCTTGATCCACTCTGTGTAGTCACAGGCTGTGCTTCAGAGTTCTTCTCTTGGTCCTCTTTGTGTAGTCACAGTCTGTGCTTCAGAGTTCCTCTGAGGATGTGGGGATAGGAGAGCTTGGGGACAGAGTAGGTCTTATAGCTTACAGGGTCCAATTGATATGGTGGGGATGTTGGAGTAGTCTACCTCTTGGTCCTCTTTGTGTATCTGTATCCTGTGTTTCAGAGTTCCTCTGAGGTCGCAGGGGATAGGAGGTCTTGGGGGCAGAGTGGTACTTGTAGCTTACTGGGTCTGATCAAAGGGATGGGGGTGTTGGAGCAGCCTACCTGCAGGAAGCTGGCCTGCTGACTGGCTAAAGAAGCTAAGGCAGGTGGGGGAGGGGCTCGGGGTTTTGCCTTGGTATGGAGGTCATGGAAAGTGGGGTGTCCCATAAGGTGGGTGGTTGCTTACCTTTTGGTTCTCTCTGTGTATTTGCAGTATTTGTTTCAGAATTCATCTGAGGTCGTGGGATAGGAGGGTTTATATGCTGAGTGGGACTTGTAGCTTACAGGGTGCATCGAATGTAATAGGGGTGTTGGAGCAGCCTCTACACTGAAATTCTTAGTTTAATTGTTTGTGATACAGTGATTTAATGGTTTGACTCCAAATTTATTGTATTTTTGTACCTAGTTTTAATGGTTATTACAGTCACATTTACTTTACAAAAATACATGGGATCAAATGAAAAGAATATCTTGTTGACTGCATTACAAAATACTGCCATTCAATTTTCTGTTTCAACCTCATATCCATTTTGATCTTCTGTTGCTGTAATAAAACTCTGACCAAAAGCAACTTGACAAAGAAAAGGTTTATTTGACTTATGTGGTATAGTCTGTCATTGCCTTGCTCAACTTCTTTTCTTATCCAGCCAAAGCACACTTGCTGTAAAACTAACTGACTTGCCTACTGTGAGCTGGGTCTTCCTCTACTAGTTTGCAATTTAAAAAAAAATACTCCAAACACATACCTACAGGCCAATCTGATGGAGGTAATTTGTCAATTGAGGTTCTTTCTTGGAATATTAAGTTGGCAGTGAAATTAGCCATAACAACATTATTTTAAAACATTTATTTCTCTGAGTACTTCATACATAAATGTTGTATTTAGATCAGTTCAATTGCACACTCTTCTCTTCAAGTCCTTCTGTGTCCCTCACTACTCCCTCTCATCTTCATGACGTCTTTTTAAGTGTTTCACCCTAAATCAATTTAGTTTTACATACATATACACACATATGTTTAGGACTAACTAACTGGATAAATTACTATCAAGGGTGTCATCCAAGGAGAAGACTGATGCTCCCTCTCTCAAGAGATATATTTTTTACCTGTAGCTCTTTCTCTGTGAATGGGAACTTGGGAGGCTTCTCTCACTCATATATTCATATCAACTTGTGTGATTATTATCCCACTATTATTTAGGCTAACAAATCTTGTTAAAATCAAACATGCCATGGGCACAATTCCATGTCATGTATAGAAGACACTGGGCTATCGCAGATGTATTGATTTTCTGGCTCTCACAATACTTCTTCCCCTTCTTCCGTGTTCCCTGAACTTTATGTGTAGGAGTTTTGTTATAGGTGTATCAACTGGGCTTAAGTACCCTGTTGTCACATGTGGATTTCCATGATGATTTCCATCTGCTACTGCTGCTTCAAAAAAAGGTTTTTTTTTTTTTTTGATAAGGAATGAAAGTTGTACTTATCTGTGGATATATGTATAGGTATTTAGAATGCAATTGGGAATTATTTTGGTTTTACTAAGTGCCTGTGGTAAGCTCTCCTTCAGGGTCTATTACCTCACCAGCCCATGGTAGTTACCTAGGTTTATGGTACCAGGCATAAATCACCTCCTCATGAGCAGGTCCTAAATATAATTAGATGGCTGTTGGTTACCCCTGAGATAAAAGTGGTACTATTGCACTCCTGGGTTTATACTGCCAGATGGGTCATTGTTGTGGCTCCTAGGATTTGCAGCTGGATACAACTTTCAATTGTTTTCCTACTGTGGCAGCATGCATACCATCTAGTCCTCAGAGAGGAAGCTTCCAGGTCACTTCCAGCTAGTTTTCATTAAGTCTTGTTTCTAAGTATGTTTAAATTAACTGATACATTTGTTTTTGTTTTTAATTATTAAAACTTAAATTCCAGACTTTGGGCTTTCTAATATAATAATAGATTGTAACTTCTAAGAGTAAGGATATTCCATTATGTAACTACTGTACTAATACTACACCTAAGAAGAAACAGTAATTTCCTAATAGATAATTCTTATTAAACTTTTTTCTATTAGCTTAAAAATCTTTTTTTTTGACTTTTTTGACTAAAGTGCAGTCTAATTTCTACAGAAAATTTTTGATCTTTGTTTAGAAATAATACCTATGGCCTACTCCCACAATTTTTTTCATGACACAGCTGTAGAATTGTTCTCTACAGAATTTTCTAAATTGTGGGTTTGTCTTATTTTTTTTCCTTCTGGTACGTTTTAGATTTTAAAGTGCATTATGTATTGTAATTTTCAAGGTCTCCGGAGGCTTGATTAGATTAAGATTAAGAACTTTGTCTCTGATAATTCCACAGAAGTACACTTTTATTATATTTACTTCATATCTGTTAGCACATTAAGTCTAGATGCACCTGTTCTGTGAAAATAATTTTGATCACTTGCATAAGGTGGTGACCTCCAGATCCCTCAGTTGTAATTATATTGTCATGTAGGTTTAATTCCATGGGAATACTAGTCTTTCTACCACCTTTTTACTTAACTGTTTTACCATTTGTTAATGATGACTGACTTAACTGATTATTACTTTTGAGATTACAAAGAATTCACTTCCTAATATTATTTATTCTACATCTGACTTATTGACTGATATCGTGCCATCCTACAAGGACCAGCTCTCCTGATCTTAATATTCCCCTTCTCCTAATAGATCCTAATTTATTCAGTATATTACAGTTAAGTGAAAAATTTTTTTTGAGTGCTGAAATTCAGAGTTGTCTGTAGAAGCTTCTTTATATTTTTCCCTGTATCCTTGTAAGGTATAGTGTCCCTGCTAGTGCTAGAGCATCTTGTTGCTTGGATGCCTATGAAGTCCCAGTGTCACTTTGCACATTCCCTGACATAGACCTTAAATAATCTCTTATAGGAGCTACATGTTTTTTCTATTGTGCAACTAAATTAAGAAATGTACTGGGGTATCATTGCTTCTGATACTAATAATAAGCACTATAAGTATAAATACTTTTCAAATATTAATAAGTTCATTTTGATTTTTGTGTGCTTTAAAAATATTTAAGTGGCTCTGTAATAGAGTTTGAAGTCAGGGATGGTAATGCCTCCAGAAGATCCTTTATTGTATAGGATTGTTTTGGCTATCCTGGGTTTTTTGTTTTTCCATATAAAGTTGATTATTGTCCTCTCCAGTTCCGTGAAGAATTTTGATGGGATCTTGATGGGGATTGCATTGAATCTATAAATTGCCTTTGGTAGAATTGCCATTTTTACTATGTTGATCCTCCCAATCCAAGAGCAAGGGAGGTCCATCCATTTTTGGTATCCTCTTCAATTTCTTTCTTCAATGCCTTAAAGTTCTTGTCAAATAGATCTTTCACTTCCTTGGTTAGATTTACCCCAAGATATTTTATGCTGTTTGTGGCTATCGTGAATGGTGAAGCTTCTCTGATTTCCCTCTCTGCTTCCATATCCTTTGTGTATAAGAGGGCGACTGATTTTTTGGAGTTGATCTTGTATCCTGCCACATTACTAAAGCTGTTTATCAGCTGTAAAAGTTCTTTGGTGGAGTTTTGGGGGTCGCTTATGTACAGTATCATATCATCTGAAAATAACGAAAGTTTCACTTCTTCCTTTCCAATTCGAATCCCCTTGATCCCATTATGTTGTCTTATTGCTATTGCTAGAACTTCAAGCACGATATTGAAGAGGTATGGCGAGAGTGGACAGCCTTGTCGTGTTCCTGAGTTAAGTGGGATGGCTTAAAAACAGAGAAGTCGACCAATGGAATCGTATAGAAGACCCGGATTTTATCCCACAAACCTATGAACACCTCATTTTCGATAAAGGAGCTAAAAGTATACAATGGAAGAAAGAAAGCATCTTCAACAAATGGTGCTGGCACAACTGGATGTCAACCTGTAGAAGAATGAAAATAGACCCATATCTATCACCGTGCACAAAACTCAAGTCCAAATGGATTAAAGACCTCAATATCAGCCCGAACACACTGAACCTGATAGAAGAGAAAGTGGGAAATACCCTACAACAGATGGGCACAGGAGATCACTTCCTATGTATAACCCCAGAAGCACAGACATTAAGGGCAACATTGAATAAAGGGGGGAGGACCTAGGAATTACCACAGGGCAGGGAACCCAGACTGCTCTGTGGACTGGAGAGGGAGTGGGAGAGGAGTGGGGGGAGGGGGAGAAGAGTGGGAGGAGGGGGAGAAGGGTGGGAGGAGGGGGAGGGAAATGGGAGGCTGGGAGGAGGTGGAAACTTGTTTTTTGTTGATGTTTTTTTCTCCTTTTCTCCATAAAAAAAATTAAAAAAATATTTAAGTGGTTGAAAGAATATAAATTTTACCTCTGAATCATCTACATTTAAAAATATTTTATTTTTATTCATCTGTATGCATGTGCAGGTGAGAGCGTGTGCTCATGGAGGCCAGAAGCAGGTGTCTAACACCCTGGTACTGAAGTTACAGGCCATTGTTTAGCTCCATTATGTATTTTGGAAACCTAATTCTGATCCTCTGAAAGAGTAGCAGGTTCTCTCACCTGTTGAGCCATCTCTCCAACTCCACCATACAACCCCCTTTAAGTGAGTAGTATTTATTAACTTTATTGGGCAACAGATCTGTGCTAGTTTGTCATGTTATAAAACCAATTATCTTTATCTGTTGCATAGCCATTACTTTTTGCTTTATTTAGGAGCTTCTGGCAAGCATTCTATTTCATGTTTCTGACAATTCTAGCTGTCTCACGTGATGATTTGTTTGTTTGTGATTGTTTTCATTCACACAGTATAGTGCACTCAAGGTTCTAACATGCAACACTATTTCCTTCTGTTTAAGAATGAATCATACACTGAGTGTTATTTAGTCCTTTATCCACTGCTAGATGATTTGGGATGCCTCTACACTTTGCCTACTATCAGTCATGATAAAATAAACAAGGGAATGCAAAAGTTTTTTAAAGATTGCACTTTAAATCCTTTTGTATTTATTTCAAGATGTGATTGGATTATATCATTTGTAGATTTTAAAGGAACACCTGTGTTTTTTGCTAGAATCAAAAATGTTTTAGTTGTCTTTCTGGGGTTCAAATTTATAGCCTTACTTATATAAAGAAATTCTATACTATTTAGCTATATCACCATCCCTGAAAACATTTTTTAAACTACAGAACTCTTTGCTTATTTAGTATTTACATCTCTGTCACTTAATATTAAAATGTTGTTGTATACACATGCATACACTGTCTTAATTACTTTTTTGTTACTGTTATAAGACCATAACCAAGGCTATTTATGGAAGAAATTATTGGGGCTTAAAGTTTCATAGGAATAATTTCCATGAACATCATGGCAGGGAGCATGACAACAAGCAAGCATGACATGGTGTTGAAGCAGTAGCTGAGAGTTTATATCTTGAAACAAAACCAAAAGGCAGAGAGAAAGCTAAATAAGAATGGCATGGGCTACTGAAACCCCAAAGTGCACTTCCAGTGACATACCTCCTCCAATAAGGCTGCACATCATAGTCCTTTCTAAGAACACCACTAGCTGGAAACCATTGAAATACATGAGCTTATGGGGGCTATTCTTATTCAAACCATCATATGCATACATACATACATACATACACACATACATACATACATATACACATGTGTCTATATGCACACATGCATATTTGCTTTATACTACAGTATATATAAATATTAGTTACAAAATTTTAGTAATATTTCTTTTTATTTCCAACATAATATTTTTATTCATTATTTGGTAATTCACACAAAGGACCCTAATCACACTTCTCAGTCCTCTACCGTCCACCCTCCCACCACTCTACACTTCTGAAAAAAAAAAAAAGGAAGAAAAGTCGAATTTTTGTTGTCCATATACTTATTGAAGCATGTGTGGTCAAAATCTCAGTGGCTAGTCTTTTAAAGCTTACAGAGTCATTTTCAACTCTCCATGTAGAAGCCATCAACTGTGATGAGCTACACTTCAGCACTTCAGTATCAGTATCACATATTTAAGGACTTTCTTCAATGGCTTCCTAGCTAGACTATTTTCTTTGTTTTTTTTTTCTTTTTCCATTTTTTTTGTGGGGTGGGGGGAGAGAAAGGCTGTCCCAGAAGCCTTCAATGTCTTTCATTCTCAACTATGAGCCAGCAGTCATAGATATCATTGCAAAGGACGCTTCTTTTCCCACAACAGCCAGTGGCTGATGGATTATGGACTTCACAGGATTTATGGCAGCAGCACAGAGCACTGTCCTCAACATAGTCACTGGGTGCCAATGCTAAACATGGACCTCAATATGGAGTCTGGCAATAGCATAAATCATGAACATCAACAAAGCCCCTGGCTGCAACATGGACCATGGACGTCAATATGGCCTTGGTCAGTGGCGGGGAGCACAGGCATCAACATGGCCTCCAGCAGCAACACGTACTAAGGGTATCAAAACGGACTGCAGTCTCAGCATGGACCTTGGATATCAAGACAATACCTTGTAATTGGAGGCTACTTGTTTGTTTTCTGGCCATCCAGACCCAAAATAATCACACAGAGGCTGTATTATTCAAACACTGCTTGGCCTATTAGCTTTGGCATATTCCTAACTAACTTTTATATCTTAAATTAACCAATCTTTATTAATCTGTGTATTGTCACATGTTTGTGGCCTACCGGTAAGGTTTCATCCTGCATTTGTTTCCTGCAGCAGTTACCGGGCTTATCCTTGACCCCACCTACTCTCTCACTATATCTCTTACAGCCTGACTATATTCGGCCCTGTCATAGGCTCAACCAGTTTCTTTATCCAACAATGGCAATAAAACATATTCACAGCATACAGAGGGGAATCCCACATCACACTCTGGCTCTAACATGGACCTCAGACAATAACATGGTCCTAAACACCAACACAGTCCCAGTAGCAGCGAGGAGTATGGAAGTCTTTTGTGGAGTCCAAATTCAGAAAATGTACCATTCTCCATTTTAGATATCCTACTATAGGGCAATTTTGTGGATAGGGAGAATATTATAGGAGTAGGAGGGGAGGGTGAACTCCAGGCTGTTACATACCACTCTGCCATCCCTACATGCTCCCTCACTTACCACAGCCATGTTTTCACACCTGTGACTAGAATCAATTTGAGAAAATTTGAGATTGATTTGTCTCAATGAATTATTTTAATGTTCATCCATATCCTAACACATCTTAGCATATTTTTATTCTTTATAGAATATTATTACATTGATTCTATGGATATGCATTTTAAGTATCTATTGATGAAAATTTGACTTGTTTCTATGTGTTGTATAGTTTCAGAACATTCTGGAACACAATGTGATAACTTGTCTCAAAACAAGCAAAACACAAATGGATAAGCCTGCCATCCCTTGGATACTGTTTCTAGCTAGAACTTAAAATTTTGAACATCGTGCCTCTATCTCATGAATTCTGGGATTATAGGAATGAGGCACCACTACTCCCAGTTCTCACCTCATAAAAAATAAAAAAATTAGTAAAAATGTATCATAAATAATGCTGTTATGAGCATTTGTGTACATGATTTTTTTTTAGATCTGTGTTTTTACTTCTCTTGAGTGTGTAATTAAGAGGAGAATGTTTAAGTCTCTAACCACGTGTTTTAACTTAAAGGAACTGTGGACTGTGTTTTAAAACCTGTGATATTTGGATTTTCTAGTTTCTCCACATGCCCACAAATGCCTGGTGGTGGCTACTGTTTAAGCCAGAGCCAGCTTAGTTTATGTGAAATGGTTTCCCTTTATGATTTTTAACTTTGATGTACTCAGTAACTAATGAGGAAGATCCTTTTATATGCTTGGATATCATTTTAAAATCCTCTTTGGAAAAATATCTGTTCGGATCCCTTGCCCATTTTAAAATTTGTTTTTGTGTGTATGTGTTTTTGAGTTGAAAATAGTCTATATTCTGGATCAAATTATTTTATGAGTATTGTCTTTTTTTCCTTGTGTTCTTTCATCACTTCTTTGATATTCAAAATATTTTTGTAGTTTCTTTTTATTTTTTTAATTTTGGAGAAGTCAGCATATTTATTTTGGTAGTTGTTGACATTCTAATCCTATGCTTTCAGTGCCTAAGGGAAAACTGCCATGTCTAAGATCACAAAGAATTCTTACATATGTGTCTTTAACCAATTTGGTTTAATCTTTATTAGTTAAGAGGAAGGATCTGGGAATGGTTTCTCATACCTATAATCTCATAATTCATGAGATAGAGGCAGAATGTTCAAAATTTTAAGTTCTAGCTAGGAACGACATCCAAGGGATGTCTAACTTCTCCATTTGTGCTTTGTTTGTTGAGACAAGCTATCACAGTGTGTTCCAGGATATTCTGAAACTATGCAGCTCAGGCTGGCCTCACTCTTCCAGCAATCCTTTTAACCCAGCCTCCTGAGTGATGGGGTCACAGACACAAGTCATCACACCCCGTATGTCCCCATCTATGTTCTTGAAAGAGGACCCTTTAACTCCTACTTTAAAAAAAATTACATCACTAAATTTTTTTTACATCAAAACATTTTCCCCCAATCTACACAGGAATTTGGAGCCAAAAAGGGGGTGGGCTCATTTTCAGCCTACAGCCACTCTCACTGCTTCTATGTGAGTTGTAACTATGGCATTAATTTGATGTGCAGCCTTCAGACTCCGTGAATATAGTAGTATCATATTTTATTTATTTTCTTGCAATCTGATATGTGTGTATGTATTCACTATTTGTGTTGTTTTGGGACAGGGTCTTGTTCGATATATATAGAGAGAGCACAGGCTCTCCAGAAACTCATGTTCTAACCAAAGATGACCTCCTGTTTCAGGTTCCCACAATCTGGGATTGCAGGTATGTGCCATTACACTCAGACAGTTACGATTATTGATAATGATCATGGATATCTTTTGAGATTTTTCCCCTTCACGTCAGTATATACAGGTATGTGATAGCAAGATTTAATTGTCAAGTTGATACAATCTAGCATCTCCTTAGAAGAGAGTCTCAATGAAGGATTCTGAAAATCAAGTAGGCCCACGCACTTGTCTGTAGGAAAGTTATTTGGATTACATTGAGGTGGAAGAATATGAGGTGGAAGGTAGGTGGCACCACTACCAAGGAAGGGAATTCTAAATTGTATAAGAATGGATAAACCGAGATGAGCGCAAGTATGCATGCATCCTTTGCTTTCTATTCCTGATCAAAGATGGGATGTGACTAGCTCCCTGAAGTGTTTACATCATGCCTGATATTATGGATTTTAATCTGGAACTATGAGCCAAAGTAAACCCTTTCACCCTAAACAATTCAGATTTTTGGCTATATACTTAGTTTGAGATCAGTCTGGACTCCTTGAAACCCTGATACAAACTAACAAAGTGGCTGTACCAATTTGTTAGTGCAGTAGAAGTATAAGAGTATTTTTATTGTTCTACACTGTTCTCAATACTTTTATGTTAATCATTCTAGAGGCTTGTGCTAACACTATGTTATGGTTTTATCCCCCACTTCCCTAATGAGGATGCATGCTTTTTAATATATTTATTGGCCATTTTCAACTCTTTTGCAAACTGTTGAGACCTTTGCTTGCTTTTCTGTTAGGTTATGTCCCTTCCTCTTGATTTTAAGAATTATTTATATATTCTTGCAGTAATTTCTTTGTTAGATATCGTCCCAGTTTGGTTTCTATTGTTTTGATAAAGTACTGACTCAGAGAAACTTAAGAAGAAAGGGTTAATTTGATCTTACAATTTCAAGTAACAGTCTATCATGGAGGGAAAATCAAGGCAGGCATTCAAGGAAGGAACTAAACCAGAGATCAATTGGGACAGTTGCTTACTGCCATACTCCCCACTATTTGCTCATTTTGTTTTCCTATACCATCCATGACCACCTTTCATGGGTGGTACTGCCTACAGTGGACTAGAACCTCCCAAATCAATAAGTAACTAGGAAAATGACCCACAGAGAAGTCAGTTTTTTAATCCGATGGAGGTAGTTCCTCAAGTGAGGTTTCTTCTTCCTAGGTAACTTCAGCTTATGTCAGGGTAATAAAAAGTTAAGCATCACAAATCTGAATATCAAATTTCTCCCCTACCCTATGGATTGCCTTTTTGCTCTCACAGTATTATGAACTGATGAACAGAAGTGTTTAAATTCACAGTAATTCAGTTTACAAAAACTTTTCTTTGGTGTTTATGCTTTCCTAAAATGTTTAAAATAAGCTCAGCTTATTTCAAAGTGTTAATAAAGTTAGGAAGTAGTACATTTACATTTATGTAAATTGTTAACATGTAGTCACCTTGTATGGTTAATTGACAAGGATTTTCTCCCCAGTTGGTTTGAATCAGTGCTTTTACTGAAACTTGTTCAATACTGAGGACTTGTTCCTGGATTTCTAATTGTGTTGTGCTGACTTGTGCCCTCAGTCATAGGACAGTACAACATGAAATTTTTCTTATCACCTTCTGTGAATTTTTGAAGGCAGGGCATGTGAGTTTTCAAACTTTGTTTCTCCTTATCAAGATTATTTTGGCCTACTATGTTCTTTTCATTTCCACATAAATTTCATCTTACTCTTATCCAGTTTTGAAAAATATGCAGCCGAGATTTTGATAGAGATTGTTTGAGTCTGTAGATAAACTTGGAGACTATTCCTTTCTTAATAATACTAAGCCTTCTGATTTATAAGCACAAGAAGGTTTTCAATAATTTAGCTCTTCTTTTTGCCTTCTAATGACATTTTCTAGTTTTTATTATGAACATCTTGTGTACTTTTGTATGATTTAATCTTAAGTATTTTATTACTTTGATGGGGTAAAAATTGGGATTGTTTTCCTAATGTTATTTTTGAATTGTTTATTACTAGTGTGTAGAATTACAATTTTTGTGTGTAACCTTCCAGATATTGTTTATTAGTCCTAATAGTTAAAGAAGAGTCCTTAGACTCTTTCTATACAGAAGATCATATCATTTGCAGATACCATTAAAAAGAACTTTCTACATTTCTTGAAATAACATTTAAAGAAGTCTAAGCCATAGACGCATACATTTTCTATGCTGCCAGTTTTAAAGGCCAAGGGAGACACTTATTGTTTTGTTTTGTGCTATAACAAATAAACCTTGCTTGAGGATTAGAGTGTAGAGCAAGCCAAGAGTTAGCCATAGAGGCCAGGCAGTGGTGGCACTCACCTTTAATCATATCATTTAGAAGGCAGAGGGAGATGGATCTCTGTGACTTCAATGCCATCCTGGGCTACACTATATCGATCCTGTCTCAAAGAGATACAGAGCTGGAGGTGGTGGCTCATACCTTTAATCCCAGTTCTTGGGAGTTACATGTCTTTAATTCCAACAATGGGGATGTGGAGACAGGAACGGATATGGCTGGGTGGAGAGAGCAATCTAAAATGGGAAGACAGGCAGGAACTCATGGCATTCAGTCTGAAGATTCATGGAGACAGGATCTTGCACACTTTGATCTGAGGATTTGGTAGAGGTAAAAGGTCTCTTTAGTGGAGGCCTCCTTTACTTCTCTGATCTTTCATCATTTACCCTGATATTTAACTCCAGATTTTTATTATTAAAACCAATTAGAAATCACACAAAAATAATGTACAACTTTGGGCTACAAATTCACAAACAAATAAACAAAAACCATGCCACTTGCATGTGGCTTTGCAGCCACCAGCATAGGCCAGTGCTGCATGCATTCAAAGTCACCACGCTGTGGACTGTTTCCCTTTTTTTCTCAAGTGATTAGTGGGCTTTCCCTGGATTTCCTTCTTGGGATGCTGCCAAACTAGGTAGCTGCCTTGAAACACACTCAGACTTCTACTGTTTCAGCAGTAGTCAGCCTTACATCTTCATTGCTGGCATATTTGTTGAAAAACTTGAGAATTCTTAAAGGGAGAGAGGAATTGTTTAAAAGAGAGTTTTTCCCACATAAAAAATGGGAGACACTATTACAATGGGGAGAGTTAAGTGGCTGTATGATTACACAAGGCATGGTTTAAAAACAATAAAATCAATTAAATGGTGGTATAATCAGCTTAACCGGGATGGACACAATGCTAATTATCATTTCGATAATTCTTTTTTTATCTCAAAAAAATGTTAGTTGATATGATTGCCAAGATACAGGTCTTAGAAAAACTTATTAAAATAGATCATAGAGATATTCAGATCCAGACAGAGGAATTAAAGGAGAACCAAGTTTAGCGTTGCATTATTAGGTTAAAGAGGAACAGCCTAACATATCACACAACCAACCTTAATATATCCTTTCACTTTTCAGGAACTGCCAATGAAAGATATCCCCAAGGCTACTTAAGGACTCATTGGAATCCTGTGGAAATGTTCTATTTAAGGAGAATCAAGGTAGTGATAGTCTCTTACAGCATGCGTTCACCTTTTGTGAACGAAAGGTTAAACTTGTGGTCAACTTGTAATTCCTCAAGACTAGGTAGACTTGGTTACAGGTGCCTTGCAGCCTGCTCCTCAATTACAGTGGTAGAAAGATAAGGCTAAGTGTTGAAATTTAGAAAAAGCGGGTCATGAGAGAAAGATGCCATAAGACAGAGTTCATGTTTGAGGGGTTTTTAATAGGGGAAAGTGAAGGTAAAAAGAGGGAAGGGAAGGGAGAGACTAGACTACCCTCTATGGACAGGAGTATCAGAAGAAAAGAAATGAGGAGAGAGAGGGGTGGATAGACAGACAGACTGATGGAGATAGAGAAAGAAAGAGAGGTATGGGAGGTGGGCAGGGTTCTTTTAAATTGGAACATAATTAGGTGCTCTTAGTGGTTACAGCTGAGGCTATATACCCCAAGGTCAGGCCAGTACAGATGCCTGAATACTGCCACTAAGACCATTGAACAATGAAGTAGGGCTAGAGGTATAGAAATCTCTGAAGATCAACTTCTTGGAGAGGGAGATTTGCTAATGTAGAAAGGCAATCACTATGTGATGACCACACCCTGGCTTTATGCCTTGTAGGAGTTTTGATTACTTAGGACAGAAGTGAAGAAATAGGAATAAATATTGAGTCATTTACTAAAGTCATACTGGGCAGAAAAGAAACCTTCACTGATTTCTTACAAAGTTTGATTGCAGCAGTAAATAGAATGATACCAAATTTAAAAGGTAGACAAATAATGATTGAATTTCTGGTTGCTGAAAATGCTAATTCACAATGCAAAAGGGTAATTAGGCTGTTAAAGGCAAGATTGTTGGAGAAATGGATCTGATATATAATCAATATTGAATCTCATGACCACGACAATGCTTAGATAGGAAAGGTGATTTCCAGAGGATTGAAGAAAAAACAGTATGTAAAATGTTTCAACTGTGGCAAAGAAGTTCACCTATAAAGGGATTATAGACAGGGACTTCCTAGAAACAATGATTTTTCTAAGCATAATCCAAACCAAATGCTCCTACCTTTTAGATTATGCTGAAGGTGCAGAAAGGGTGGGCATTGAACTAACGAATGTATATCAACCAGAGACAGTCAAGGTAATCTTTTACCATTGGGAAATGCCTTGAGGAGTCTCTCAAAGGCCCCCAGGTCAAACCCAGTTCAGTTGTTTTATGTCATTGTGGAGGAAAATTCTTCCCATAGCAATTAAAGAACCTAATGCCAATTGTAAAAACCCATACTGCTCTGGGTGATAGAAGACCTTTAGAAAATAAAACAAAAATTTCAAGAGAAATCAAGAATCAAACCTGATAAAGATTAAAATAGAAACCTCCCCAAAGTTAGGGTTGGGGCAGGGTTTTGATTTTTACTCTCCAGAAAATTAAAAACAAACATACTAAGAAATTTAAGGACTTTTGGATAAATAAGAATCCAAAGAAAAAAGGAATAATTATTAAAAACAGGAATAATCTGACCTAATGCAATCACTGAAGTCTCTAAAAAAGAGATTGTGATTCAACAGTAATGATTGCACAAGGACTATGATTACACCACTAGGAGAAATACACCAGCTAAAGATTGGATTTGGAATACAAACTACTCAAGACAATTTTGAGGTGAATATCTGAGATGATCCAGCCTCACAGACTACTCTAGCCAGGACTTGAGACAAACCCTGCACTTTCCCATTAAGCAGAGACTGTACAACAAATTATACAGCTACCCATCATAGGACTTGAAAATTAACCTATTTTTTTTCTTTTCAGGATCCCCTAAAGATGGCACCATCCCCAAACAATAGGAGGTAACTTTAAGACCACAACATCCACATTCCCAAGAAGTAACTTGGGTGATATTTGGCTTTCACTTGGTTATGGATATTTGTCATTGTTTAGGGAAGCTAAAGTTGTTATTGGTAATGGTCAGAAAAAAAAAAGCTTAACAAAGGAGTTTAGATATAGAGCTCTTCTTTTGAAGAGAAAAAATGGGGATATAGCTATGATAGGATATAAGGGTAGATTATGGAGTCTGCCCTGAAAAGAAAAAGGGGGATACAAAAATAGGATAAGAAGGTAGATTATTAAATCTACTTTTAAAACAAAACAGCAACTACTAGTTTTAAATATTTTACATTGATATGGAGTTTTGTATGTTGATCCAAATTTTTAAAGTTATTTTTATAAGAACATACTTACATACATTATCTAGTCTTGTTCAAGTTATTATACCTATACAGCTCATTTAACAACATAACATACATTTCCAGTCCTTGAAAGTTACTATTACCAACTATTTAGGACTATAAGGAAATTCATATTAGTAGGTATGATTAAAAGGTAAAATAGATATATTTTAGATAGACAAGTCATGATGTGGGAGTGTCATATATCAATCTGTTGATTTCATTGGTTAAGCAATAAAGAAACTGCTTGGCCCTGATAGGTTAGAACATAGGTGGGAGGAGTAAACAGAACAGAATGCTGGGAGGAAGAGGAAGTGAGCTCAGAGATGCCATGTTCCCCTCTCCCGGGCAGACGCAATAGCTCTGCTCTCTGAGGCACATGCGATGAAGCTCTGACCCAGGATGGACATAGGTTAAGATCTTCCCTGGTAAGCTACCTCGTGGGCTACACACATTATTAGAAGTGGGCTAGTCCAGGTGCGGGAGTTAGCTGAGAAGAGGCTAGATATAATGGGCCAATCAGTGTTTAAATGAATACAGTTTGTATGTTGTTATTTCGGGTAAAGCTAGCCAGTGGTGGGAGCTGGGTGGCAGAATGCAGTCCCGCAGCTCCTACAACAAAGTCATCTTCAAATATTTCAGAGCTCTTCAGAACATGACATTTAAAATGCTTTAGTAACATAGGTTCTTTTTCTTTAATGACAATAAGATGGGTCTGCTCAGGGAAGCACTAATTTACTTCAGAGAACATAATGGACATCTAAGAAACTCCATATGGAGTTCAATTTCTTTGTGGCAATAATAATCCACAAAAAAGTGCCCTTGCCTCAACTGCTGAAAAGATGCTATCCAAATTGGACAATCAAGACACAGAGAAGGACTGTCAACTCTTGCCAAGACAAGGTAAGACAGTCATTAAGACTATCCTGCTTCACGGGATCTTCTAGGCCTGTAGACAAAAGATGGATGTCCCAACATTGCAAAGGAACTTTGCATGACTTTCCAGGCAGCCAGCCGTTGCTACACTTTTGGCTTACTCAGGTAATTTATTTCATTTTCTATGGGTTTGAAGATTTATAGTTATAGTTTTCCTTGTTACCAGATTTAGAAAAGAAATTCACTAAAAGATGTAAAGTGTTTAAAGTTGAGTGACAAACTAGAAGAGAAAGCAAATTAGGTACAACCTTTTGGAGTCACCAACACAGGATAGATCATGGGTTTTTATTTTCTCTGAATTTTTCAAATTATCATGGAGTAGACATTGTTGCTGTATTTATTGCCTGTATATAATATATATGGTTATTGTATTATTGTATATAGTTTTTACTATTTAGGTTAGAACCTTATTTGTATTTTCATAAAAAGGGAAATGTGGTATTATGATATTTTGTTTGTACTATCATAATGCTTGCCTGCAGATAAGAGTTTTAGCTACTAGTTAGCCATAGAGGTCAGGTAATGGTGGCAACATACCTTTAATCCTAGTCCTTTGGAGTCATATGCCTTTAATCCCAACACTAGGGAGGTAGAGACAGGAAGGGGTATGTCTGGGCAGAGAGAGAAATGCAATGCAGAAGAAGACAGGAGCTCAAGGCATTTCATCTGAGGACTTGTAGAGATAGGATACCCACTCAATCTGAGAATTTCATAGAGGTAAGAACTAATGACTGGCTGCTCTGCTTCTCTGATATTTCAGCTTTCTCTCCCTAATATCTAACTCTGGGTTTTTATTATTAAGACCATTTAGAATTCGTGCCCCAACTTACAGGATATTTTACTCCTTACTTATCTATTCTATATGCAACAATTTTCTCTGGTGGTTCACAAGAGAAAAATATATGTCTTGAGTCAACATCAGATGGAAATGAAAATAGAATTTGTGTACACCATAAATATGGTCTTTGTATACATCTCTTATCCAACTGGAATATGTAAAACATTGTTGATATATGTCAGCTTAGAATATATAAAGCATTTCTTAGAAAAAAACTTCCCTATTAAAAAAAAACAGGGCCACCTCTTGCTAGACTACAGGAATCTATACTCTTAAACCTTTGAAACTTTCAATTACCAATAACTGCCCACCGGAAGTATCTGTAAGGCTGTTCAAATAAACTATAGGATCATACTTGTGGGGACTGCTGCACAGAAAATGCCTTATAATAAAAGTTGGGAGAGTATATACAGGAAACAATTCCCACTAAGAGCTAAGAGACAAAGAACAGTGTGGCAAAAGAAGAGAACAGAAATTTGTAAACCTAACACAAGGAAAGAAAATGAGTTTACATTCTGGATAAAATACATAAGTAACAGTGTTTAAGATAATTTCAAGATAAATCCTTAGGTATTAAAAGTATTCCTTTTTATTAGATATCTCTTACTTTAAGAAAGTAATAAGTTCAAAGAGCAATCAGGGTTATATATAACATATCTAATCTCGGGGGCCCCTTTCAATGTATAGAGTTGGCCTACCATTAACTTCTCTAGCATACGATGGGTAATCTTGGTTGTCAACTTGATTGAATAAGTTAGCAACTATCAGACAAACTATGGACCACATGTCTGAGGGGTATTCTTGATTACTTCTATTGAAGCAAAAAGACCTACTCTAAATATGGTAGCTGCCAAGATAAAAATACGTCTTAGCCAAATGCAAACATACGGATGGGAGGCAATATTTGAAAGTATTGCCCATGATAAGTAATCATACTCCAGTGGAAGGCGACACAGCTAAGAATTCATGGTCAGTCAAAATTGCACTCAGTTGCTGAAAAACACACACAAAAGATGACGCAAAGAAAAAAGGCTAGATGGATAGGAAAGCAGAAGTATGTGTGAGAGGGAAGTGGAATAATATGTGCAATTTTTTATTAATTTAATAATTAAAGATTTCTGTCTCTTCCCTGCCACCACTTCCCTTCCTCCCCCTCCCCCAATCAAGTCCCTCTCCCATTTCAGCCCAAGAGCAATCAGGGTTCCCTGCCCTGTGGGAAGTCCAAGGACCACCCACCTCCATCCAGGTCTAGTAAGGTGAGATCCAAACTGCCTAGGCTCCCACAAAGCCAGTACGTGCAGTAGGATCAAAAACCCATTGCCATTGTTCTTGAGTTCTCAGTAGTCCTCATTGTCCGCTATGATCAGCGAGTCTGGTTTTATCCCAGGCTTTTTCAGACCCGGGCCAGCTGGCCTTGGTGAGTTTCTGATAGAACATCCCCATTGTCTCAGTGTGTGGGTGCACCCCTCGCGGTCCTGACTTCCTTGCTCGTGCTCTCTGTCCTTCTGCTCCTGATTTGGACCTTGAGATTTCAGTAAGGTGCTGCAATGTGGGTCTCTGTCTCTGTCTCATTGCTCTTTGGGCTGACGAGGGAGGGGGACTTGATGTGGGAGGAGGAGGGAAATGGGAGGCGGTGGCAGGGAGGAGGCAGAAATCTTTAATAAATAAATAAATTAAAAAAATAAAAAAAGAAAGTAGTAAGTTATAGGTTACATGTTTGTAGACCAAAGAGAAAGAATTGGATAACGCAAAATTTGCATTAAATCAGAATTCCCTTTGTATATTTTATAGATATAAGTACTGCAGAGCTATTACATACACAAAAGTCTAAATTTTAATTGGGAATTGAATAATCTGATGTCATACCATTTAATATGCAGATGCCATTGATAGACTCAAACTCATAAACAGTTCTTAATGTTTTCAACATCTTCTTTGTAAAACCACTTCCTCAGTGCTTTGTAATTCTGTTAAGTTTATATCCTTCCACTTATACTAGACTGACCTAGATTTTGGGTAGAGACAGTCCCAGAATAAATTTTATAACTCTGTCAAGGATAGCTACTTCATTGATAGGAATGGAACCCAGCACAGTCCAATCAAAACTTACTTTCTGAACTTTAGAAAAGGTTTTAGGAATCTCACAATCATTTTATTTGGGATTGGGGCCGGTAGAAATTACATGGGTTTGAAGCTATTCACTACTTTCTTCTTCATGGATAGAGAAAGCCTCTGGGAAACAGGAAAGGTAGACCAGAAGGATGTGTCACCAAGAGTTGAAAAGCAAAGCATTCTTAAGGTTCTTATTGGAACTGGATAAGACCATATATAAAAACATTTTCCTTTCCTTCCCTCCTCTTGCTCTGCCTGTTAGTTTCTTTAGCTAGCTTATGTTAAGTTTCTGCCTTTTAGAATTGAGAACATTCTGACTGACATATTATTTCTTCCTAATTGCCATTTAGGATTTCTTTATTACCCCATCCTGAGGTGGAGTTAATAATAGAGGAGGAATTACAAAGTAGAGAAATACAAATGTATACTGAAAAGATGCAAATGTAGGAGACAAAAAAAGAACTGAATTTGAGTGAGTGAGACTAGTACTTGCCAATTATTTTCAAGTGGTATTCATGACCCTTAGTCATGTTTTTATAATCATAATGGTATGCTTTTCAGTAGGCTTTTATACAGGCAACACAATTACCCATAAAAATTTTAAGACTTCAAGAAATCAAATGCAAAGTTCTTTAAGCTCTTCTCACCTTACTTCTGAAGTTTTGGTGAGTTCTCTTGAGTTACTGCTTTTCCATAAATAGTCCATCAACGTGTATTATGAGCACACTTACCTATACCTAATCAGATTGCTCACTGAGAAGAGAAAGAGAAACTTTGTTGCTTTGCATTTGTAAATTAGGCCATGTACTTTGAATGTATTTATCTGAATGAGGAGCCATTTGCCTACATAATAGTAAAATGTGTGTGTACTATGATAACAAGAAAGGAAAATTAAGGTGCCCAAAGTCAATGCCTTTGAACTGTAGTGAATTGCATGTATGGTGAATAGAAAGATGATAGCATTTTTAATGTTTGTATCAGTGTATTTATTGATGGTTTTAAAAGTCATATATTTAATATTAATTTTGTAATCACAGTCTTTATAGAGTGGATGTGTACTTCTGTAGAGACTCAAAGACCTGTATGAGGCAGCCGAAGTGTCTGCACATCAATGTTTATGTCTAGTGACATAATTCATTGCCACTTTTTAAAACTTCTTTAGTTAGAAAACTCACTGCCTGTACTTGGTTGACAGAGACTGCAAATGCATGAGAACATTGTAAATGAGAGTATAAAAGAATGTAAATGAGTTGTCTTATGTGTCACAACCAGCGAAAAACTGGAAATAAATTTCAGGAGTTCTTATACCCAAATCCGATTTTCTTTCAGTTTTCAGACCCAATGAAAATTTAATAGTTGAGAAAACATAATTTCATCCTTTCACTATATAGAGTGGATGCCTCAAAAGACAGTCAGAAAGCAGTCAAAAAGATAGAAGGAAATAGAATGAGAGTATTTACCCTTTAAAGTTCACAATTGTCTAGGAAATAAGGAGGAAAGCTGATCTTCGAAAGAAAGATAAATCAGAAGTCATTACTGAATGGTTACTGCTTATCATCTCAAAGTTCCATTTTAATTCCCCTTGCTTCCCTTAGCTTGTGATTGTTATATATCTCAGCTTAGATGTGCATAGCAACATAATCACTCACTGTGAGGTGCTGTGCATTTTAGGCAACTGGAGAAAGTGATTAAAGGATTTAGAAAAATGAATATGAAGAGATAATATTTTGCCACTAAATGAATTAGTCTTCAGGCTGGCATGGCATAGAAACACCAATGTAGCCATTAGCCATTACAGAGGATCTCAAAGTGAATTTTAGCAAGTGCAGATTGTCACTTATGGAAGTCGAGATCACTGATTAAATTAAAATGAAAAAAAATTGACTAGGTAATAGAACGATTTTATACTCTGTTACAATCCATGATACTTAGTTATTTTGACCTCAAATTAACATTTATGACAGGTTTCTATTGATATAACCATGAGCAAATCAGCTTGAGGAGGGAAGGGTTTATTTCTCATGCATTTCCACATCACTCTCCATCATTGAAGGAAGCCAGTGAAGGAAATCAAGGTAGGAACTGGAAGACAAGTTCTGATACAGAGGACATGAAGGAATGCTGCTTACTGGCCAGTTCTCCACAGCTCACTCAGCCTTCATTCTCTTTTTAAAAAAATCTATATATTTATTATGTATACAGTATTCTCAGTATTCTGCCTGCATGTATGCCTGCAGGCCAGAAGAGGGCACCATATCTCATTATAGATGGTTATGAGCCACTATGTGGTTGCTAGGAATTGAACTCAGTACCTTTGGAAGAGCAGGTAGTGGTCTTAACTGCTGAGCCATCTCTCCAGCCCCATCAGCCTGCATTATTATAACAACCAAAATAACTAATACAGAACTGATACTACCCACAGTGAACTGTGTCTTCCCACATCAATCGCCAATTGAAAAAGCACACCACAGGCACACCCATAAGCTGATCTGGCCAGGGCATTTTGTTATTTGAGGTTCTCTCTTCTCAGAGGACTTTAATGTAGGTCAAGTTGACATAAAATGGGTCAGCATACCATTTATAGTATCTCTATCTATCTATCTAGCTAGCTATATATGTGTATACATGTAAAAAGTGAAAAAAGGATATCTTAGAAACCATATAATTTATAAGCAAGTATTTAAACATTGCTTTAGTTTAGATATAGCTTATGCATGTTTTCTGAGTAGTTTGGGGTTTTAGAGGTCTGATACTCAGTGTGAGGACATAAAAGATGGAATTTTCCAATGATCTTTGGGTCCACGGCATATTGTCTTAGGAAGGAATTAGCATAATTCCTGTGGGACCCTTGAGTTCTTGAAAGTCAGATGTTGTAAAAATGACAAACTTGGCCCTTCTTTCTCTCTGGATTCCACGTAACACACACTCTCACCATGATGAAATCTGAGATTAAGCCTTCACCCTCACCAGACTCCAAATACATGAAACTGGTCAATTTTGAGCTTTTTACTGAGATAGCAGTAACCTAAGTAAAACATCTTAAAAATTCAGCCTTGGGTATTATTTTATAAAAAGGATTATAATTAAATTTATCACTTGCTTTTATTCTTTGAGAGTTTCACATATGTATATGTGAATTTTAGTTGTTTTCACCCTCCAAATGCCATATGTGTGTATGCGAATTTGATTAGGGTTTCTCACATGAGCATGGGCCACTGACTTTTTAGTTGCTACATCACTAAAACAATGATACCACATTTTCTGCAAACACCAATTAACATTAACTGCTTTGGGGCGGACTAGGGTCTCATGAACTCCTTACCCATCTGTGATGAAATGCTAATTGGCAGAATCTTGTGTAGTCCATCTATGGGTAACTACAGTTGTTTCCTTATAATAAAGACAAAGAAAATACAAACATGACAGGGGAACTACAATATTTTCCTCTCTAAAGCAACCTTTAATAATTATTTTATTTCGGCATGTATGTACAGTGAATGTTTGTGTGGGAGGGTTGTGGGGTGGAGAGTGTAGGCCATAGGTTAAAGTAGGTGTTTTGCTCAGTCAGTATTCACTGACCCTGAACCTCATGGATTGGTTAGAAAAGCTGGCCAGTGGCCTCTAGGCATTTTCCTGTCTTTTTCTTCTTAGCACTGCTATTACAAACATGTGTCATTATATAAAGCCTTTTCGTGATTCTGAAGATCAAGACTTAAATACTTTATTCACTAACCCCATTTCCTAGGCTCTCCAATAATATTTGACACTATACAATAGGTCAAAAGAAAAAAAATTGTTGTATTTCAAAGTAAGAAAAAAATTGAAAAATCTTATTTTAAGAAATAATAAGTGGTAAAATTAAATCACAAATTTAAACAGAGAAGAAAATAGTTTAATCATAACTGTGTGAAGACTTCTAAATGAATTTTATTATTGAAATATTACTGTTATTTTTCTCATGCTGGTTGGGAAATAAGCTCAACTCTTCTACAAGAACACCAGGTTATCTTAACAACAGAACCATATCTTCAGGTCCTGGTTTTGATGATTTCCCAAATGACACTAACTGATATTAACTGAATCTCTTTTTATGATATTTGATTTTCAAAGTACACTTTAAAGACAGGCGATATTGCTCTGTAGTTAAAGTTACCTGCTTCTAAGCCTGACAACCTGAGCACCCACATGGTGCAAAGAGAGAACTGATTCCCTCAATTTGTCTTCTAACCTCCACACATGCATCGTAACATTCATGTTTACAGACAAACATATACATACCCAACACACTAATGCATAAATACATATAACAAAACATTCTTTGAAAGCTAAACATTATCATCTTCAGTTTACTGAAGAGGAATAAAAGGTGATATGTCTGTCCAACAGACATTCAAGAAAAAGTAAATGAAACAGATAGGATTCGAACCCACACATACTTGTCTGTAAAGTCTACTTAGTTTATGATAATTTCTTAATTATTTTGTCTATTGAGTATTTGTAATATCTGTAGGTGCTCATATGCCTAAAGAATTATTTAATAAGTCTGCCTATAAAGAGTGGATTGTTTTGTAAGTTAGATCTTGATTTCATCTGTATCTTTCTCTAACTTAAAGTAACATTTGCAGTTATGACTTCATGAACATTTAAACTGGAGCTTCATGAAGCCTGTAAGGACAACATTTGAATTGATAGAATTATTCTCATTAATCAATTAAAAGTCTCAATTTCATCATCAATAAAACTGAAAAAAAATATATTCTACCTACTAGGTGATTGGAAAATTGTTTTTCTGGCTGTGCATTAAAGTACTGTGTGAGCCATATTACAATGCAATGATACCATTGATATTTGATTATTAATGCAATTCAATAATGGCAGATTTTTGTGTTGTCAAATAAAAATATCAAAAAGTATATGAAAATAAAAGCAAATCTAGTCTACTTTGACAAAAGAGTGGTGTTTGGTCTTATGTCTGACTGCTACAAAAATTGTAACAAACTAAATAATTTACAATTAAAATAAATTCATTGCCAGGCGTGGTGACCAATACCTAGAATCTCAAAACTTGAAAGGCAGAAGAATCAGGAGTTCAGAAATCATCCTTGAAAACTTGGTGGGTTTAAGGACAATCTGGGATGCATGAGACATTGTTTTAAAATCAATAAATACAAAATAAACTTTGCTTCATGGCTTTGTAAACTGAGAATCTAAGCCCAAAATTCAGGCATTTAGTCTCTCATTCATTATCTGCCTCATAGAAACTGTTACTTTGTTGTTCCATGGTAGAATGAGATTATCTAGAGTATCTTTGATTTGAAAACTACTTCCATTCATGAGCTAATTCCAAAAATAGTGCAGAAATTGTTCTCATATATGAGTATATTCTATATTTATGTCATTATTTATATCATAAAAAAATTGTGTGCTGATTACAGTTTGATACCTTGACCAAAGTAGGATCACCTGAGAATAGGGAACCTCAACTGAGAAAATTCCTGTAACAAATATAAGGGACATTTTCATGTATAATGATTGATGTAGGAGACCCCAGCTCACTGGGGGCAATACCACCTACTACTGCTGACCAGGTAGTCCTGGGAAGTTTAAGGACAATAGATGAATGTGAGCATGGGGAACTGGCTGCTAAGTAACATTCCTCCGTGGTCTCTACTTCATTTCCTGCCTCCAGAGTTCCTGACATAAGGTACTGCCCTGATTTGTCTTAATCTCAATTATCTATTAGGAATATATAAGTCAAATAAACCCTTTCCTCCCCACATTGCTTTTATTCATGGTCTTTCTTACTATGGTATAAAGAAACTAAAAAATATGTAGTTAGGATTAGCAAACTCCAAAAGTACGATAATGCTACAACATCTTTCATTTTCTCTATGTAGATTTTTCAATTTAGCAATTGTCAAATTATTTTCATGTAGAAACTATATGAAGAAAGCAAACAAATTCAAACTGACTGAAACCTGTTTTTTAGTGCAGTTTAATATAGGTGCCAATAACATAGGCTGACCCTTTATATTTAAGCAAATAAAAGATTACTTATTCTATCATGATTTATTATTATTGAGTTTCTGCTCATGAAAAATGACTTGGAGACTTTGTTTACATATAATATTACCATTATTTAATATTTATTATTGTTTAATGAATGATAGACATAGGTTTCTCAGAACTACCTTATTTGTTTCTCATGTCCACCTTAAAAACAACCTGAAAATGTGGAGAGTCATATTTCTGATGACGTTCAATGAAATTACTAAATTTAGTGAGATTCTGGTTTTCTAAAAGATTTTTGGTTTTAGGAGACAAAGAGTACCTGACTGTATTTAAAAACAAGAATCAGCTCTCTGATGTTGACAAAATGTATCTTTCTAGCAAAGATACCCACTAGCTGATAGATAATGAATGGATATCAATCTGTAAAACAAATGAAAGATGAAAGCAAGCTAGCTTAGCTATTTGGGTATCTGATAGTAAAGACTTCAAGTTAAATGTAGTCAGAAAAGATTAATAAAGACACTACATATTTAAAAAGGAAATGATTTATCAAAAACCATAAGAGTTATAAATCTGTATGCACTATATCTTTGATACAGATAGGTAAATAAGAAATCAAGTTACCTTTACTTGCAGACATGTTCTTAAAAGACACTATTGACTTAAACCAGGAAGCAATTAAATCTGATAAACGCTTTTAGCAAAATATCAGAATACAAAAATCAGTATTGTTTTTATATATCAATAATTAAGATAAAATTTTCATTCACAATAGCTTCAAAAATAATAAAATATCTAAAACTAAACCTAACCAATTATTTGATAAGTCTACTGATAGAGTGAAAAACTTGAAGATACTTGAAAATGAAAGTCAATAATACTTAAGAAGATGAAAAGGCTTAAAATGCTCATGAATTACCAGGATATTGAAAAAAAAATGGCTAATTTGGACCTTGAGATTTCTGTCCGGTGCTCCAATGTGGGTCTCTGTCTCTGTCTCCTTTCATTGCCTGATGAAGGTTAATATTCAGGAGGATGCCTATATGTTTTTCTTTGGGTTCACCTTCTTATTTAGCTTCTCTAGGATCGCGAATTATAAGCTCAATGTCCTTTATTTATGGCTAGAAACCAAATATGAGTGAGTACATCCCATGTTCCTCTTTTTGGGTCTGGCTTACCTCACTCAGGATAGTGTTTTCTATTTCCATCCATTTGCATGCAAAATTCAAGAAGTCCTTGTTTTTTACTGCTGAGTAGTACTCTAATATGTATATATTCCATACTTTCTTCATCCATTCTTCCATTGAAGGACATCTAGGTTGTTTCCAGGTTCTGGCACTGGACAGAAATCTCAAGGTCCAAATCAGGAGCAGAAGGACAGAGAGCATGAGCAAGGAACTCAGGACGGCGAGGGGTGCACCCATACACTGAGATAATGGGGATGTTCTATCGGGAACTCATCAAGGCCAGCTGGCCTGGATCTGAAAAAGCCTGGGATAAAACCGGACTCGCTGAACATAGCGGACAATGAGGACTACTGAGAACTCAAGAACAATGGCAATGGGTTTTTGATCCTACTGCACATACTGGCTTTGTGGGAACCTAAGCAGTTTGGATCTCACCTTACTAGACCTGGATGGAGGTGGGTGGTCCTTGGACTTCCAACAGGGCAGGGAACCCTGATTGCTCTTTGGGCTGATGAGGGAGAGGGACTTGATTTGGGGAGGGGGAGGGAAATGGAAGGCTGTGGCGGGGAAGAGACAGAAATCTTTAATAAATAAATAAATTTAAAAAAATCAAAAAAAGAAAACAATGGCTAAATTATCAGACATCATATAGCTATTGAAAGAAATCAAAATTCCAATGACATTTTTCAGAGAACCACAAAAATGCTATTTGAATTCATATGGAAACCAAAAAGATAAAGGATTTAGGATTGTCAAGGAAATTCTAAGCAATAAGAGTAATGTTTGAAGTACCAAATACCTAGTCTCAAACTACGCTACAGTGCTGACAAATAGCAACAGCTTTCCAAACAAGTAGGATGTCTGTTTTGACTGACAAATAATCAAACATGTATATGAATGGCGTAGAATAGAATACTCATAAAGAAACTTAAACAGCCCACTACCTTTTGACAAAACTGTAAAAGATGTACATTGGTTAAAGGCCTCTTAATAAATAGAGCTTGAGATCTGCATATCCACATGCATAAGAGAAACTCGATATGTATTTTTCAAGCTCTGAAACTAAAGTTCAAAAATTTCAAAATAGATCATTGGTCTTGTTGTCGTTTTATTTCTGGTTATTGTAATAAAATATCCTAAGAAAAGCACCTTAGTGTAGAAAGGGTTCATTTCTTCTGATAATTTCTGGATAAAGTCCATAATTGTAGAAAATTTAACGCAACAAGAAGCAGCCAAGGATGGAGAGAATGGACTCATCCATGCTTGAGCTCAGGTTGTCTTCTGAAATTTAGGACTCATACAGAGTCTTCATATATCAATTAACATAATCAAAGACAATCACCTACAGACATGCCCACAAGCCAATCCTGATCTATAAAATCCCTCACCTACAACCTCTTCTCATGTGGACCTAGGTTGTATCAAGTTGGCAATTCAAACTAGCTATCACAGGCCTTAATGTAAGACTGAAATGCCTGGAAAATTTACAGGAAAGCATATGTAATGAACTCCATCATAGTTTCAACAAGAAATATCTAGCATAGGTTCCTGCATTTGAATTCTGTGACTCCAGTTGGTGTTTGGGAAGTCGTGGAACTTCTTAGGGATGCAATCTTGCTAGAAGAAGTATGTCAGACACTTTGAGAATTTGGTACCTCACCTCACTTCCATTCACTCTCGATGCCTTGTGATTTACATGTAAAGATGTGACCATTTCACAACTTTCATCTCCTTGGCTCCCTTCTTTGGAACTGCAAGACAAAATAAAATCTTCTAGAAGTTGTCTTGCTCATGATATTTTATGACAACAAAAAAGTAACTAATACACACTCCAAATTGTAGCCATAGGAGAAGACTTTCTGGAAAACAGAAATAATATATTTACAGGAAATAATTCTAAGACATGGTAATATGTAGTCAGAGGCTGCTCATTAGTTCTCAGCTGCCCAGACCCAAAATAATCATTCAGAAACTATATTATTTGCAATACTGTTTGGAATAGCTTAAGCATATTTCTAACTAGTTCTTCATAAATAAACCCATTTTTGTTATTTTATATTTTACCATGAGGTTCATGGCCTACCATCAAGGTTCGGGCTAGAAACTCGAGTCTTTCTCCTCTGGCAGCTACATGTTGTCTCATTGATTCCTCCTACTGTCTCCTCTATCTCTGTAATTTCCACATTACTCTATTTTGCCCTGTGATAGGCCCAAGGAAGCTTTTTTATTAACCAATAAAAGCAACACATATATAGAAGGACTTTCCACATCAGCATTGGAAACCCATTAAATTTTAAAGCTTCTTCATAGTTAAGGAAGCAATTATGAGATAAAGAATCTATCTACAGAATAGGAGGATACCAGTCAAATATGTGTGTGTGTGTGTGTGTGTGTGTGTGTGTGTGTGTGTGTGTGTGTGTATATATATATATATATTGACATTAATACCTATAATCAATAAGGAATTAAACAAAATCCCAAACTCTAAACAACCCTATCAATACATGAGCTAAAGAACTGAATTGATAGCTCTTGAAAGAAGAAATATGAAGTTTCAATAAATAGTAGGAAAAAAATTCAATGTTCTTAGCCACAAGGAAAGTGCATATTAAAGATGCTTGGAGAGTATCACACCAGTCACTATGGCTATCATTAAGAAATAATGACTACAAATGTTGATAAAGATTCAGGGAATTGGAATCACTATATATCACTGGTGGGAATGTAACTATTTAGTAATTATAGAAATTAATACATAGGTTCCCCCCCAAAAAACTAAAAGAACTACTTAACTATATCATACATGGATATATATCAAAAATACTCTAAGTCAGATGAGATACTTGCATATCATGTTTATTACTGAGCCATTCACAATATCTAAGAAATGGAACCAGCCTTGATATTCATCAACAGTTGAATAAGAAAGGCAGTATATTAGTATACATAATGCAATTCTTTCCAGTTGTAAAAAATTGAAATCATGACATTTGTAGAGAAATGTATGAAAATAGTTCACTGTGTGTTAAACAAATTCAGACTCAGAAGTCTAAATACCATATGCAGAATTTCGATTTAAATTTATATATGTATATAGATATACACATGTGTTTGTGGATATGTACATATGGACCATGAAAGTAGAAAATGAAAAAAAAGAGAGGAAGAAGTGGGCTTAAGGTAGTAGTCAGGAGAAAGATAATAATGGATTCATGTGATCTCAAAGTAGAATTTGGGTGGTATTTTGAAAGAAGAGGGGAGTCCATCAAGAAGAGGTCAGGGAAGATTAGGAAGGGAATATGAAGCATATGAATGAGAACAGAGTTTAGTTTTGTATCTGTCTGAAAATGATTGATATAATAAAAGCATTTCCTTTGTATATTAACTTTAAAAACTATATATAAATAAATATATCATTAGAACATTTGGTGTTTACAAATTGGAAATTGAAAACATATTTAATATGTGTATATTTTATCTTTTGCAACAACATATTTCTTGTCAGATGATATTTTATTGAAATATTTTCAATTGGGCCAGTAACATGGATCAACATGTAAAAGTAGGCAAAATTAATTCAATCACCAGAATCCATGAATGAGTTGAAGAAATAACTGTCAAAAGTCGTCCCCTGACCTCTATCTATATGTGTACTGTGGTACCTGTATGTCTCCTACTTAATACATAAATTTAAATCAAGGCAAAAATAAATATTTCCTGTTATTATTCTTAATCAGCTCAAAATTCCACTGCCACAGTATTGGTGCAATCTACAATGTTCTGAGGGATAACAGTCACCACATAGCAGTCTACAAATACACAAAACTTCTTTAATAGTTTCAGAAAGTTATTTGACTAAAGATCAGTGCTACAGTGGTTGGGCAATGCTAGTTATCTTATGAAAACTAGTATTTATACAGTTTAATGTCTTTTATCCTTCTTTGTTTAAGGGATTCCTGTGGAGCTTAATGGTCAGGATAAAGGCAAAGATTATAACTTCAATCTGCAATTCTCTGTCCTGAGTGATTCACTTTCTCTGTAATCCTCAGACTTGTCCAATATATCTGTTGCCTTGTAAATTTCATCACACACCTTTTATTGTAGACTTCAGGGAACCAATGTTGGAGGCTAAGGAAGATATAGTTTTGACTTTGCTTCCAGCTTACCTGCAGCTCATCTTAAACTCACTGGTCTTAAACTTGGGTGGCATGGTGGAGGCACCTTGTGTCAGATAATCCTGGATTCAAGAAGACCAAAAAACTTTGCACTTTAGCCTCCACAGTTACATAAGTATATAAATAATATAACAACTGCATTTGACATGCTGGATGGTGATTTTATTAGAGATATGTCTCTTTTATTTTTTCTTCTCGAGTATGTCCTGATATACCAAGGTTAGACAGCTGCATTAATTATAGGTGTTTAATAATATGAGCAGTGTTTAGTACGAGTTAATATGTCAGTTTAGCAAATATCAATATATTGTTCCATATGGACTTTGACTCCCCTAACCTTCAGGATTTGACAAGGTTTATAGTACCGGGATTGTATTTCCTCTAATGTAGCATATCTAAGATGTAATCAGGAAGTAGCTGGTTACCCACAGAACAGTACTCCACTATCTTACCAATAGTCATACATTGTATAGCAAAGTAGTATGTAAAACTGTGGATTTACTGCTGTGTTATACTGCTGATGGTGTTTTTTTCCCACAACAGCTTACATAGTAACTTCAAGCACTAAATATTCTTCTAAACTGAACTGAGCAATTTAATTGTATTGTGACTTGTAGGCCAAGTATGTTTTGAGAAACCTGGAAAAATAGCACAAAGTTTACATTGTTTGGCTCAAGTGTTAACAACTCATGGGGATGTATCTCATTCCTGACCCTGGGAATTTGATTCAGGAAGTTATGATTTCTGGTAGTGACATTATTAACCCACACAGAGTCGTGCCGTTTAAATACCTTGATCTTCTTTATTGTTAGCTTATAAATTAATGTTCTTATATCATTTACACTTTACTAATTTATCTTCAGCTCTCACCCATGTTTTAGTATTTTATTTACACTTACAAAAGTAATTGATCTTTGTTAGCACCTACAATTAGAATAATAAGGTAGTAATTATTTTAATAATCTTTTTTGTAAACAAATATATTTGAAATTTTTATTATTTCCCATATACTTCAGTCCAAAGGTAGTGATGATCTTATCAGGGAGACATGATTTTCATTGAATTTTTTTCTCTTGACAACTAGAGACGAATAACTTTAGTCTTACATGATTCCGAAGTTCTCTCATCTTTGGAGTGTTGTTACCTGGCACATAAACACATTTCAGCATATATACAAGAGCATACCTGAGATCAAGATTAAGCCTGATCACTGATGACCAATGAAGTCTTAAAAGATATCTGAATCTCATGGTTGCCATGGTGTTGAAGAGCTAACTGAGTGATGCAATAAAGGAAACCATGAACTTCAGTGACAGACTACCTAAGTTTTTACCCCAATTAAACCATTTCTTGCCTGTAAAAACATAGAAAATTATTTAACTTTTTTATTGGTCTGCTTTTCTGTTTATTTTGAAACAAATTTTCTCTAAATATCCTAGGCTAGTTTCTAAGTCACAAGCTTCCTTCCTCAGTCTCCTAAGTGCTAGGATTATAAGTGTGTGGCATCACATCCACTAATTTCCATAAGCTTGTTTCATTAGATATAAAGTAGGGAGATTAGTAGTGCCTGGCACACAGAATTATAATGAAAATTTAAAAGAGATATTATCTATATTCAATAGTCACGAAAGAAAATTTCTCAAATCCCAGTACAAGAGGGATTTAGAAGGCCAAAGTGACTAGACAAGAAAATAGTGTTCCTGTGCCATATTATAGTTAAAAACCAAATATTTAATACAAGAAAAGAATACTGAAAAGCCCAAAGAGAAACATCAAGTGATATATAAAGGTATATCGATTAGACTAACATTAGATTTTCCAAAAGAAGCACTAAAACTCAGGTGAGCATGGAATGGTGTGCTGCAAGTTCTGAAAGGCAGTGTCTGCCAACCAATGTTATTATATATAGCACAAATCTGCTTTCTATTTGGAAGAGAAAATGAAAGTTTCTATGATAAACAGAAATTAAAAGGATTCCTAACTACTAAACTAACACTATTAAAGAGGAAGATCAACACATCCACGGGTCACACGACATAACAAAATTGTAACAGAAAAGCAAATGGGATTTAAGAAAGTACTACCACATATTACAAAAATATCAAAATGACAGCAACAACTCTGGATGGTAGTGGCTCTAGTTTTTCAACTAAAAGATGCAAGTAGAGAATTTGACTAAAAATCAGGGCCCATCTATTTGCTGTCTATGAGAAATGAGCTTCAGTGACCAAGACAAACAAAGCTTTAGTGGTATAAGATGAGAAAGGCATTTTGAATAGACAGAACTAGAAAGCAAGCAGGTGAAGTTTTAGTGATATCTGGAAGAGCAGACTTCAAATGAAAATTGGAGGTATAAAGGAGCTCTCTTCAAACTGATTAAAGGGAAATAATGACATGATCATACAATTCCAAATATATACCCAATTTTATAAGACAAACACTTCTGCATGTAAAGACACATACTGATCTCACCACACTAATAATAGGTGATTACACTATCCCCCATCACCTCAATAAACAGACTATCTAGAGAAAAATCAATAAAATCATTGGAGTTAAGTCAGAATTACAGATCAAATAGACTTAACAGATATTGAGAGGTTATTCTATTCAAATATTGCAGAATGTGTGTTCTTCTGAGCAAACTAAGGAACTGTTTCTAAAACAGATAAAATTTTAGAATATAAAATGAGAAGGAGAGACTTTAAAAGAAGGGGTGAAGCCAATAGGGAGAGGAGTGGGTAGAGAAATCAATCTAAGCTAAGTTTGTATGAAAATACAATAAGGAAGTCTCTGATTTTGAATGTTAATTAAAGAAAAATGAATTAATTAACTGAAATGTGTAGTTAAAGTCAACAACCAAAAATATTTTAAGAAACATACAAATCCAAGGATATTGAAGATCACACCACTGATTAATAGGTAGGTCACTGAATAAATCAGAAGAGGAATTTCTTAATTTTCAAAGTAAAATGATATTTCAGTAAATTGAAAATCTAAAGTAAACGGATAAACTTCTAGACACATATTACCTACCAAATTTAAACCAAAAGGACCCAAAAAACTTAAATAAATCTATAAGCAGTAAGACTGGAGCAGTAATAAAAATTCTCTCAACTAAAAAAAGCCCAGACACAGATGGAGTCACTGCTGAATTCTCCCCGACCTGTAAAGAATAACTCACAGCAATGTTCCCGAGATTACGTCATAAATTAGAAAGGAAAATAATGTTAACAGACATACTTTACTAAGTCAGTATTTTCGTGGGACCCAAAGCAGACAAGAGCAAAATTCACAAAAAAGAAATTATAAGTCAAATGTCTTGATAAACAGAGATGCAAAGCTTCTCAATGAAATACTTTTAACTAAAAAAAAAAATTAGAAAGAAAAAATCATTTCCATGTGGTTGTGCACATGTGCAATCTGTGCAGTTGTGAAGCTAAAGCATGAGGATTACTGCTGAATCATGGCCACTCTGAGATGACTCTGGGCTACAAGGTGAGACCTTTGTTCAAAAGTCAAAACAAACAGAAACAAACCAGATAACTAATGCAAAACAAACAGCAAAAGTAAACAAGACAAAAATTCATTCACTGTGATTAGGTTTGCTTCACCTGAGGAGTAGAAAGATTATTTAAATTATACAAACCAATTAATACAGTGTGCCATAAATGTAGACAAAGGTAGAGAAATCACATGCAATCAGCTCATATAATACAGAAGAGACTCTGTTCAGAGCAATAGGCCTTCATGATAAATACCTTGAAAACATTAGTAGTAGAAGGAATGTACCTCTATGCAATAAAGGATAGATATGACAAATCTATAGACAACATTATGCTAAATAGGGAAAATCTCAAAGCATTTATACCTAAATCAGAAATGAGACAAGTGTGTCAACTCTCTTAACTCTTATTCAATATAATGTATGAAGTCTTAACTTGGTTCACTAAGAATATAGAGAAAAAAGAAGACACATAGGAAGAGAAGAAGTCAAATTATCTCCATTTGCAGATGATATGATTCTATAAATAAAAGATTCTTAATTTTCCACGCGAGCACTCTTAGAACGGATAAAATGTTTTCAGAAAAGTATCAGCACACAAAAATAACACAAAATGCAGTAGCCTTCATATATATATATATTTTTTATATCAGTAATGAGCTTGCAGAGAAAGATTAAGAAAACAGTATCATTCATAACAGCTTCAAATTATACCTGGGAATAAACTTTTTTTTTTCACAATCAATAGGCAGATGAATTTAATACACGGTTCTCAAAAGAAGTACAAATTGCCAATAAATATGTTAACATCCTTAATCATCATTGAAGTGCAAACCAAAAGGTACAGTGCGGTTCCGTGTCCTCACAGCCAAATGGCCATGTAGGAATTTTCTTGATAATTTTATACACAAGTGAAACATATTAAGATTATACCTATCCTCCAACTCCTCGGTTCCCCACTCCTACCCCGCCCCCAACTGAACATTTTTTTAAAATTTATTTATTTATTAAAGATTTCTGTCTCTTCCCCGCCACCGCCTCCCATTTCCCTCCCCCTCCCACAATTAAGTCCCCCCCCACCCCAGCCCAAAGAGCAATCAGGGTTCCCTGCCCTGTGGGGACCGGCTGGGAATAAAGTTTTCTAGGAGGGAAAAGGCCTTTACAATGACTATATTTTTTAAATAGTGAAGGTATTTATTTGTTTTTTCTTTAGATTATGTCTATTAGACAGAGTGATGGGGTTTACTGTGACATATTCTTATAAGCATGTAACATTTATTGATTATATTGACCCCCGTCACTATCATTTCCACCTACTTTTGTCATCCTTTTCTTCTTTAATAATTTCTCTTCTAAGTTCATATCATTTTTCAATTTTTTCACCTCCTACATGTGAAATAACCACCCTCTGATCCAACCAAACAACAATAAAAACAAACTGAAGAACAGAGTAAAAGATGCAAAGAGCTCCCATGACACTGTGTTGGACTAAATATAGTAAAAATGACTATACTACCAAAAGCAATCTGCAGATTCAGTTCAATACCCTCCAAAATCCTAATGCCATTCTTTACAGAAATAGAAGAGGAAAATCTTCTAGTTCTTAAATTCCACAAAATCACGAAGTATTTAGGCTAGCCAATGTAATCCTTAGTAAAAGAAACCCCACTACTCAACGGATTGACATTTCTGATTTCAAGTTATATAGCAGAGCCATATGAATAAGACTATTTGACACTGGAACAAAAACAGAGATGTGTACTACTGGAATAATAGAGATCTCAGAAAATAAACCCACATAGTGACAATACCAGGCTTTTGTTGAGAACAAATCAAATTTATATTGTGGAAAGATGACTCAGCAGTTAAGAACTTCTGCTGCTCTCTCAGACAACTGAATTTGTACCCAGAAACCATGTGGTGACTCCTGACTATCTGGAACTTGCTCTAGTTCCATTGGATCTGATGCCTTTCCCTGGCCTCTACAGGTACTCAGCATTCACATGGTACATATACATATGTGCAGGCCAAACACTCTCACACACAAAAATAAACCTTTGAAAAATACCCATTGTCTTTGTAAAAGGAGTTTCTCTAACAAAAGACTCAGAAAAACTGGATGTAAATGTGCAAAACATTGAGGATATATCTCACCTTTTATTCTGTACCCCTCCCCAATCAAATATAAGTCCTGAGATTGTTAGCATAAAGAATAGGCAAAATATTTCAAGATGTAATTATAGGAAAGGACTTCTGAAGAATGGTTCCAGTCATTCAAAAAATCAAAGTAAGACCAATAGGGTTTCATGTAATTAACATGTTTCCAAGTGGCAAAATGTATAAGAGAACAATTCAGTGAAAAGACAGTCTACAGAACAGGAGAAAATCTTTGCCAGCTATACAACTGACAGTATCAATATCTACAATACACAGAGAACTAAAAAACTCAAATGATAAATAGCCAAAAAATATAATTGACAAATCATCTAATAAAATTTATAGAGAATTTTCAAAAGATAAAATGCACATGGTCAATAAACAAGTTGAAAATTGTTCAACATACAGAGCTAACAGGGAAGTTTAAAGTAAAACTCTGTTGAAATCTTAGCCCATGACAATCATAACAGCTTTCATCAAGAAAATAAATAGCAACACATTTTATATATTGAGTTGCTCCAGAGACTTCTACACCTTCTTGTGTTTCAGTTTCCTTGCTAGAGTTCAAGTCCAGGAAGACCTTTATATTCTGCAACACCTAACATTCCATTGATACCATCTAGTGTTGGTTTGTCATTCACATAGCAATTGTTTTCTCTGAAAAACATTTGATTAGATTTGAAAGTGTCTCTTCATCACTTTTTCATGCATAAAATTTATTTAAAATGACTATTTTAACATTCTTGTTACTAATACTTGTTGACAGAGATTTCTGTCCTGCCTTATCCCACAGCCATTCAGCCCCAAAGAAACACACAGAGGCCTACATTAATTAAAAAACTGGTTGGCTTAGTAGCTCAGGTTTTTTTATGAACTAATTCTTACATTATAAATTAGCCCATAATTCTTGTCTGTGTTAGCCACACGGTTTGGTACATTTATCAGTGAGGCATTTTCATCCTGCTTTCTCTGCAGCAGGGTGACAACTACAGAATTCTTTCCAGAATTCTCCTGTTCTGGTTGCTCAGTCTCTACTTCCTTCCTGGTTTCCCCACCTATAATTCCTGCCTGGATACTGACCAATCATTTTTTTTTTATCAATATACAAGTGAAAAATCTTTACAAATACAAGGCCATTGTCCCACAACAAATACTAGTGTTGGTGTCAATTTTGAGTTTCAGTTTATTACCTGCTCTCCTCATTCAACATTGTATCCTATTATTGTATGATAGTTTTTCATTAGGTTTCAGACTCTATGGATTTTACTTTGTTGTGTGCTAGACATTTCTTCTGTTTCTATAAATACTTCAAAGCTAAAATTCTATAAAATACTTAAAAGTTATGTTAACTGTAGGTTGTATGGCCCTTGCTTTGAAGATTTGTTAGGCAAAACCAAAGATTAGTTAAATCTCAGGGTAATTGTTCTTCAATATAATGAAATAAAATTAAGAATATCCTGTATTAAATATGATATTTGTCTTGTATCATTTTATGTGGTACTTTTCTTGGTCTTAAATTTTATCAAATGCATGTACTGTTCACCAATAAAATGAATAATATGGAGGAGGGATACATACTATAAGTCTCTGAAAAATCTCTCTGTGTAGTTCTCTCTTCTCTGGTAATATGTCAAACAAACTCAATCTACCATGGCTCTGTATGTCTGCCTTCTGAACTCAGGTTTGATGTTAAAATCTGACAAGGAGGTTTTCCATTCCCTGTGCCATGTCATATAGACTCCTATAAGCCAGTCACATGGAGCATTCCCAAGACTCATTCTTCATGTTGCTTAGCTCTCTGTCAGTCTCATTTGTCAGCAAGTGTCAGGTATCTTTAAAAAAACAATTTGATGATCTTGTCCTATTTATCTACTTGTTTCTGGCAAGTAGGTAAGTCTGACCCCTTTATTTTAGTCATAGATTAAAATTTTGTTTCATATGTTCATGATGGTTCAAACTCACACTCCTGATTTATTTATCAAAATTATTTTTCTAAAATTAACTGTAAAACATTATATTTCTCACATCCCAATAATAACATACCTTTGATCAGAAAAAAAAAAACAAGCTTTTAGCAGCAACCTTAACCTAAAAATTATAAAGTTTTTCTAAATGTTTGGAAGATGATGAGTTTCCTGGCTATTTAGCTGTTGGCAATATGAATAAAATGGATTCCGGTTGACATTTTTCTTAAAGACTGTAAAGGCTAAATTATCACAAAAGCCACAGAATTAAAAACAGCCTCACTAGCTCTCCTAAGAGCCACAGAACAATGATTTCATTTCAAACCATAGGAGTGACTAACTTGATATTTTCTACTGCATCATTTTCATTTGAGAGTTATGAACAATACAGACAAGGCTGTTGTTTAAGTATGAATCACACTCTGCAAAGCTGTAAATGGATCACAAGAATTCTGCTGCTTTGAAGCTTAAAACGTAATTTGCATTTTTAATGAAATTTTACATCACAAAACATTACATCTTTGCCCAGTGCCTGCATAGCACTGTGAGTCTGGTAATTTGGAGTAACACTTTGAGAAATGTGGCTATGTATATGGCTGGTTATATACATGTATACAATTATAAAATAAGCATTGCTGTTTCTATTTAAGGTTGTTGTAAAGCTACAATTTGTCCATGTCTGCAGAGCTGAAAATTTTCACTTATACAGTTGCCTAGTGTTTCCAGGGTCTGAAGGAGATAACATGTTCACTTAAAAACGGGTATGACTTGAACTCTGAATTTTCAAGGCAGCCATTTGAGTCTGTGTTTTATATTGACTTCTCACAAAATCTGCATTTTTTATGACAAAAACAATGTATTGAGATCCTTGAGCTTCTCTACATGAGGGTAATGGATATTTATTCATCATATGCAAGGAAAAAAAAATTCAATACTTTGCTACCTGCCTCTGTATTGCAAAGGCAAGTAATAACCACTGTAAGTAGGACTTTTATCATTTTATTGATGAACAGTAGAATATTCTGAGTTGCAAAAATGCTATAAAGCTATGTCTTTGAGACCAAACTATGGTTGAATTTTGAAAACTATTTGTCAAAAATATCAATCTGACTCAATTTTAGTGAATTTATGATTTATTTTTGTCATTATATACACACTAACTCATCCATTTTATTTTAAGGAGAAATAAAACTAAAGTGCTCAATGAGTTTTCTTGAAATTTCCATCACAACCAGAATTCCGAACAAGATGCTGCTTCCTCCAGACTTGGTGATACAATCAGTCACATTATTTGGTTTAGACCTCTCATTTTAATGCTTTCTTAAAATAATTCCTTTTCAGTATGTACTCTGTACCATTGTAGATGAGGTCTGATTTGAATCAGAAGTCTACAACAACTAATAGCAAGGAAATACTGAGGAAATAAAAGCACCAATGCTTCATTGTAAATAAACATATCTCACAAATCAGTTTCAATATGCTATTGTCTCTACACTGTAAAATAGCATGGTTGTTTAAACATTGTAATGATGCATAAATTTTAGTAATGCATTTAAATAGTATAGGGCTGACTTAAATTTTTATATGTCTATAAAGTACATCTGAACACTCAGAGTGGAAAACAAATTCAGTTCAATCTCAAGGACATAAGGTAAGCCTTTGATATTTAAACTTAGTGAAAAGCCTCATGATTAAAACTATAGATTGTCTTCAAAAGTCTAAGATGACATAATTTATGTTGCTTCATTTCTATATGCTCCAATTCCCAAGCTTGAAATGCAGCAAAGAGCTAGTTCTAATATATTTTCCCACCAGCGTCTCCTGGTATTGGGCAACATAATTTCTTTAATCCAGTGTGACACATTTTTTATATGCTACTGTCCTTGACATTGCTTTTTCCCCATTTCTTCTCTCATAAATATCCTATATCCATCAAGGTGCAATACAGCCTCCATTTCTCCATAAATGTTTCAATAATCTTTTTAGACTCCAGTATTCTAAATATACTCTGTCTGTTTGGATGCTCACCTTCCTGGACCTGGGGGGAGCAGGGAGGACCTTTGACTTCCCATAGGGTAGGGAACCTTTACTGCCCCTTGGACTGGAGAGGGAGGAGGAGGGGGGTGGGGGGAGGGAAGGGAAGTGGGAGGAGGGGAGGAAGTGGAAATTTTCAATAAAAAATAAAGAAAGAGAAATAAATAAATAAATATACTCTGTAGACATGAAAATAAGCATTTCTGTTGAGCTTCTTAGAAATACACAATCCTTATCTCTTTTCAGCCCTACCGTTGGAAATCTGCATTTTTAACTAGATTTTCAGACTTTGGCATGGAAATTAGATTGAAAATTTTTTCCCATCTCTTTGTGACTTCTTGCTTATTTTAGACTCCAGTGTAGTTATGAATTATCCAGATAGCCACCAACCAACACCGTTGCCTCATATTTTTCCTTAAATTTATGATGGTATACAATCAATGTATATGTTGAAACTTTTAGTAGATATTCATTAAAATTTTGATGTTTGATTCTTTCTTAGGCTGGTAGTATGCTAATCACAATAAAAAACACATGATACTCTTATACTGTAATGATGAACCATGAGTTTCTCAAGGCCATATGTATTGGGTAAGGTTTTAGTTTGCCATATATTTAAGCTAATGGCTAACTTCTTGCAGCAAAACTCCACTGTAAAACTCAAGAACCATGTCTGTAGGTACTAGGCAGTATGACATTAACTCATTTTCATAGGCACATCTGTCTCTTTATGTAGAATAAAAGCTTCCTGAAAGCAGCTACAGTCTCTTACTCTTTCATTTCTCATGCTATGTGCTGACTCAGTGTTCTAACTTGCACTAAAGTCTACTACAGGATGCTTTTTTCCCTCTAGATAAGATAAATGTAAATGCCCAGCTGAACTCAGTCCCTAACAAATGGTGTGTAGTCAACTAAAGAGTTACTGAATGAATATATTATTAAATTACTATTTGACAATATGGACTTTAATTTCAATTTGGATTTAGTGGCTTCTCTTCCCACTCATGTTCCCTGGAGAACAAGCCACAATGAGAACATTAGCACAGCCATCAGTCAGTATGGCGTCTGGAAACATTTACTTGAACTAAAGTGGGTTACTACAACATCACTGATAATTTTCTTAAAATAACTTTGCATCATCAAGTTATTGAACTTAGAGCCCATCTTTTACATTTCTCTACATGTTAGCATGCTGAAATTTGTTTAGTTGCTAATTTAATAGATCAATGATATGGTGATTGGTCAGTTAAAAAGAGAAGCTTTGTTTGGTTGTAGTTTTCTTGTTTGTTTGTTTTGTATTGGTGTTTTGCCTGCATGTATGTCTATGTGAGAGTGTTAGATCTTTGAGTTACAGATAATTGTTAGCTGCCAGGTCCTCTGGAAGAAGAGTCAGTGCTCTTAACCACTGAGCCCTCTCTCCAGACCCCTAGTTATAGTTTCCTTTAGTGGTATCCATCTCTTGCAAAGAGAAGTTTTCTTGATGAATGAAGAAAGACTACCCTTATCTGTGGGTATAAGGATTAATGGTTATAGGTGAAAAACAGCTGTGGAGCCCAATTGTTATGGATACATTTAGAACATACTGCAGCATCTAAGGCTGAGGGAGCACTGTGGAAGAGATGGAAGAAAGATTGAATGAGCTAGAGGATGAGAACATTTGCTATAAAATTGTGTCTCCTAGTAATGTCAGAAGTTATACTCATAAGTCCCACCAACATGACTGCTCATAAAGATAAGTTGAACAAGGATGACACCAAAGGACCGGCCTAAGTGGATAGGGAAAAGGTCAGGAGGCCTCCACACGATACAAATGACTATAGGAAATAAAGAAAAGCTAGGATCAGGAGAAAAATGGCCTTCCACAAGGAAGAACACAGCAACCAATTGTCTACCAAATGGTCAGGCCTTAAAACAGTTGTATTTATGCAATAATAAGTAATGAAAAAAGAGGCCACAGATATGAAAGAGAGGAGAGTGGGGAGGGGTGCAAAGGATGGTTTTGATGAAGGAGAGATAAATGTTGTATTTATATTATAATATAAAACATATAATCTAAAAGTGGGTAGCTTTGTCATTAAACCAAAAAGAATTTTATTCTGGATACATCAATTCCTACCTATGTGACCCTTGCTATATTTATACACCTTTCTACCCTAATTTCTATATATAAATAATAGAGATGATTTTCTTCATAGCATTTGTGTGAATATTAATTAACAGATGCAAAGGGCTGTCAGAGTCATGAAGCAGTGCCCATATTATTAAAAATATATGGCCTGGAAATCTGAATTCTTGAAAATCTATTTTAGAGTTTCAATCATGTATAGATGGTCTTTAATTGCATGGAGATATTTTAAATGGCTCTCTGTTCCATTCTTTTTGTTCCAAACAAATTTGTCATGTTTGCTTCTGGAGATAGCTCCCAGGAATATAGAACTCTGATACCTGCTGTAAGGATTTGTGTTTCTATTCATGTTTCCATTTTCTAGTCCCTAGGTAAGGCACAATATTAAAACTGAGTGCTGACTCATCCCGAAAAGATGGAAGACTCTCTTCAGGTCCAGATGCAACTGACTCAGTCAATTTAAATGACTTTAAAATAAAGGGTTGAGTAAGCAGATGGGAGTTAAGGGATGTCCAGAATGCTTAAGATCTTGATCTTTTACATGACCCTAACTGAAGCAAACAGCAAAGCTGACAACCCTTTTAAATATTGTAATTCTTCGATAACTCCATTGTAATAAATAATGAGACTTTGTAATTAGGGATACTATAAATAGGACATTGCTGAGAAGTAAACACATGTATTACAGCTTGTCACAGTAAGTATGTTCTAAAACCATATTGGTGATTTAAAAAAAAAATCATTGTCTCTGTCCACTATCAAGTGACTTTTTTTATGTGTTGATTATGTAACAATTATGCTGCCTAAAATGGGGAAATAGTTATGTAACTATTCAGGTAATCAAACGGTAAAACTGATTCTTTATCATGCTGTATTCAAAGCTGTAAACAAACACGGGGGTTTCTCACCCTTAAGTAGCAGCCTTCGGGTTTTGCAAGCTTAGGGTGAGTTTAATTAAAGTCAAGGGAGAAAACCAATTAAGCACTGAGAAGTGCTGGCATCCCTCTTGCACTCTAAAGACAAAAATACCATTTAGAATAAGATGATGCTGTAATTGCAGTATAAATGCCATTGTCTACTTCAGCAGTTCTGGTGGCCCAGGTGTTCTGAGCACTTGAAGAGCAGCTAGCTTATGAGCTTTCAGTTCATAACTACATTGAGTAATTTCCATCTGCTTTAAATCTCCTTTGATAAGAAGTGCTTAGAAAGGAGATTGCATAAATATAAAGAGTGACTTGCTTGAAGAGCTGTAATACACCTATATTAAACAGCGTGTCTTCAAATAGTATTTAGATTCAAATCCTATTTTTAAAAAGACTTGGAAAGTACATGGTTAACATTTCCCATCAGAATTCTGTACAGCAGTGATGTAAGTAAATAGATAAAGGGATAGGGCTTCATGAAATGAAGAAGTTCATGTCATATTTATATTTTAGTGACTTTTGATGCTGTGTCATTATGGTTTCTCATCACTATTGTGCAGTACCACCCACTGTGAAAATAGTAGAGTGCAACAATGTGATGCTGTACAGCCTGTCAGTCAATCAAAGAACCATAAAAGGAGGTGACTGCAAGCATTTTCTTTTTCCAAATGCAGTCCTGGAAACTGTTGGAGAGGGGAGGGACAGACAGAAATTGAAAACTGATTAAATGTGATTTGCTGCTATTTGTGTTTTCCTCTTTTCATTTTCTTGCAAGCATTAATTGCAGTGTAGACGGCAAATATAAAGAATACATTATAGGAAATCGGGGATACTGTTCTAATTGGTAAGAAAGAAATCATCTATAAAATGTAGCACAACAATGTGGAGTTCTTTGCATTTGATAAGCACACACAGCCAATGGAGCATTCAAGTTACAGAAGTCAGTTAATTTCACCCATGAAATGTCTTGTGAAAGTTGCTTTACCAGCATATGGTAGACCTTTTCTACTCTTAAGTTAATATGATGAATATTAGCAATGGACTAAATATTCTGTTGTTCCTTTTTAGCATTAGTTGTGGCTGTCCTTGCTTAAAAAAATGATAACCCATCCTACCCAAAGCTTTAATCAATCCTGTTATATTGTATTAAATCTTGAAATGATTTTTGCAAGTGATTAAATACTTCAGATCAAATGTCCTTTTAAGATTAGCTGATAAGACATCTATAGTTTCTGTAAACAAGGGACAATTCTCAATAATTCCTAGGATATGAAAATTGGTATAGAGGAATATACAGTGCAGGTAGCTAAGGCTGTAAGATCTTAATCTATCTCTACATTGATGCATGGACCTGTCAGGTTCTTCAAATCCCTATGCCTAACTTTTCTATCTGTGTAGATGGGAAACATGCTCTAAAAATATGCAAATTCAAATTCAGTTTTAAATATTCAAAAATTCTCTTAATCAAAGTCAGCTTTTGTAAGGCTGCAAATAGAATTTTAATAAAATGCCTGAAAATGACCATCAAATATTCACACAGGAGCCAGGATTGGAACAATTAAAATTAGTTCTAGCCTCTTTATATGTCAGTGGGAAAAATAATTTCCAAGTTTGCCATTACCCTATTATTTGTTTGTAAACATGATGCATCTTGATAGTGAGCTCAGTGACTCAGGAGGAGTTTGTCTGGTTATCTACAAGTGTCTACCACCCACATCCAATGTGTCACCAAGTCTCAGTGATACTCCAGTTCCCTTGACTATTTTGCTGTTGCCGTTTCCACCCACATACTTCAAAGACTCGAAACTGAGCTAAATTCTTAATTACCAGCAGAAAATGGCAAATGTATGCAATAAACAGCAGGAAGAAGTTTGGAAAAGAACTATGCCCATATTCCCTAATATTGTTTATAAATGCTTGTTTACATTTAAAGAGGGATATAGAGATTTGCATTGGTATGAATTTTGGTTTATTGATACAAATTTAAGATCAATTTTTATTATACTGTGTATATGTATTTCTGATTGTGATTAAGGCATTGTGATTGTGTAGTTCACTTAAAAATGCAATGTATAATTAAGAAATATAGGTAAATAGAGAGTCATCTATAATAGTCAAGCTTGTAATCATGTTAGTTAGGTTTTCTAAATGTACAGAGATATATTTCAGTTAGATAGATATTCTTCAAATCTTTCAGAGACCTTTATAATATGTCATTTAAAAGGTTTCAAAAAGTTAAGACTTTTGATGACAATGGGACATATCTGCTCCTCGCAGCACCAATTACTTCAATGGGAAGATGGGCATCAAAGAGGCTCCTTATAGAGTTGGTCAGCAATTGAGGCAAGAAACTGCTCTTGCCTAGAGTGCTTGATGAACTGGATATGAAGGACCCTCAAAGAAATGACTGCTAAACTTACCTAAAGGTGAGATGGTCCTTGGGGATTCCTTCTATACAAAAAAGTCTGTAAGACATTCTGCATGACACAGAAAAAAAGTGACAATATAGGTGGAACTGTCTTTCAAATTTCCTGCTTCATTGAAAAGTCTGCTGGATACTATGGGCCTGTAAACTGAAGATGGTCGTTGGTACAGAAGAACTTTGGGTGACTGTCCAGGTTGCAAGATGTATCTGTCATGTTTAGAGTGTTGGAAGTTGCTTACAATGCACTTCCTGTTTACTTAGGTAATATTATATCCTTCTGGAGACTTTGATGGAGTTGAAGAATACATAATTATAATTATAGTTTTCCTTAGTCATAATAAAAGATAAAGTAGATATAAATATTGTAACTAATTTTTGCTTGATATCTGTTTTGTTATATGTAATTTTACTATGTTAAAGTTAAAACCTTCCTTTTTATTTAAACAGAAAATGGGAGGTGATGTGGAATTTCTCTCTGTATGCTATGATTACCATTAATGAATAAAGAAAGTGCTTTGGACCTATAGCAGGGCAGATCTTAGTTAGGTGAGGAAAACTAAGCTGAATGCTGGGAGAAAGGAGGCAGAGTCAGAGAGAAGCCATGTAGCCCCACCAGAGCCAGATGGTGTGGGAGAATTGTCTGTATTCTGTCAATCATGTTTTAAATAAACACTGATTGGCCAGGCAGGAAGTATAGGTGGGAAAACCAGATCGGAAGCAGAGGTGGAGCAAAGAGAACAAGAGTATTCTGGGAAGCAGGAAGCTCCATCCACAGTTCTGACCAGATCACCAAAGAAGCAAGATGTGAGCTACCCCACTGAGAAAGGAACCGAGCCATGTGGATTACATAGATAAAAATAAAGGGTTAATATAAGTTATAAGAGCTAATAAGAAGCCTGAGCTAATGGGCCAATCAATTTTATAACTTATGGAGATCTTTGTGTGATTTTCTTTGGGGATTGCTGACTGTGGTGAACTGGGCAGGACATAAATCCTCAAGAACCAGGTCCCCTGCATGTTACAGCCAGATGGAACTTTAGCTGTTAAGCCACAGCCATGTGGTGTTACACAAATTAATAAAAATTGGTTGAATTAATAAGTAAGATTAGCCAATAAGAAGCTAGAGCTAATGGGTCAAGCAGTGATTTAATTAATACAGTTTTCTTTGTGATTATTTCGAGGCTAAGCAGCCAAGAATCAACAAGCGACCTCCTCCTTCATGGGGCTTAAGAAGTAGATGAATAATGTTGTGTTCCTCCCCCCCCCCCCATTTCAAAGCAGTTATAAATCAGGACTTTGTTACAAACATTTGCTTATTAGAAAACAAACTGTATGAATTTTTCCAGAGTAATTGCTGAACCCCTTGGTCAGTCACTCCTTGGTTGTAGACTTCCATCTGGACTGGTAGCAGTCATAACTTCTTTGGTAAGGAAACAATTCCTTTAACAATTCCTCAGAGAAGAATACCACTGTGATCTATAATTAACCAGCCGACATCTTGGATGATGTCAACTGGAGGATGGGAAATGCATCTAGGTGAATCATAGAGAGGATCATAGTTACAGTTATCTTTTATTTGTAGAGAGAGAAACATGTGGAATACAATCACAAAGGTCCTGTAAGTGAAGAAGGAAAAAAAATGACTCAGATAAAATGTAAGTTTTGTGGAGGACAGGTATCCTTCTAAAAGGTATAAAGTCATGAATAAATACTTCAAATACTCACAGACTCACCTCTCATTTGAGCTTCCACCAGAGTCACCAATACATATTGATCTTCTCTGAGGTTAGATCATGTTGACCTTATTAAAATTTGTTACCATTTGAGCTTACAGAATCTTGTGAAGAATAAATGATGGGCGGACAATTTCCAACTCATGAGGATGTTTAATGCTTTCTTATCCAAGGGTGATGATTCTGAGACTCATTTTACAGAACACCTCAAACGGTGCTATTAAGATCACCAAATGAAAACATTGTCCAGTCTCAAAAGATTTTTTAGCATTATACTTCAAAACAATGGGTTCCTCATTCAGGAAGTTGGGAGACAAAGTAAATATTTCTGTGGACATGGAACATGGATTTAAAAGAGAGAAACACAGCAATAGAAAATGATTAGTTTTTTTCCCCACTTAGTATTATGGCTCAAACCGGTCAGTAAATCTCAGAGTCTGAACTGTTGACTAAATGAAGGAACTTACAGTGAGTCTCAACAGAACAGAGCAAAGGCATCATGGTGTGTTCAAAGAAATAAAATTTCTGCTTCTCTCAATATCCTTGTATAGGCTATTTCCTTCTGTCTCTTCTTCAGTTCTGTATGTTGAGATCAAAACTACCTCCATAAGCCTTTGTCAATATTTCAGTCTTGGTCTTTAAAGAATACCACTCCAATGACAGGAGTGACAGCAGTCCATTTTACCTTACATTTAAAGAGCTCAGGCATATTGGTATTATGACTTGTACCAGACTCTGTGCAAAGTGAGCCAAGATAACTCTACTTAAACTTCCCTTTTTAGAATAATAAATAATTAATTAGTTGAATCTCAGGATTAAAATATTGCATAATTTTATGTTATATAAAAATATAAACTGTCATGCATGAAATAAGTACATGAGTTCTCTTTCAATGGAGTAGACTTTTTCTTTGATTTTTTTCTCCTTTAGAGATTGTACTAATGAATTTGATTTCCTAAATATTTGAAAGTTCTAAGTTGAAAAGAAAAAATATAGAAAAAAGGTATGGCTATTTTAAGGGAATCTAGGGAATCTGGAAATAAAAAAAATGAAAGAATACAACCCTCTCAAATAGTTCCAATAAAAATATTAAAAAGTAGGAGATACATTTTGTCATTTCTTGCTGAAACATATGTTTTTCATGTTTTTTTATTTACAAGACTCTTTAGTTGATATTGGGGAAAAGAATATACTGAAAACTGAAGGAATTTACACTATGCTAATAAGATCATTCTCTTTGTCAAACACCTTGCATGTAAGTACTCATTTACTGTTGCACTTAATCAAGTCACTGGTCATCACTCCAATCAATTGCATCAGAAGGACATCCCATTTGGCAGCTCTGAAAATGAGCACATAGTAAGTGCTGCATAAATATTTGTTGGAAGCGTAAAGATGGGAGGAATGAGTGGAATTGGTTCAGCAGTGTGTTTACACGTAGAAAGGAATACTGTTTCCAGCCCTAGTGTGCCAGCATAAAGCTGAGCCTGGCAATGGGAGCAATAGCAGCACAATTAGCAAATATCCTCAAGTCTACATCTAGAGTTGTTGAAAACATTTTAGAGAAAATGTGTCATTGTGTCATTTTCAATTTACACTTGATTTCAACTCTTTTTCCTTTCAAGATTCTTTTAACTATTACTAATTATTTAAGAAACTAGATAGGTCTTGTGATCATTTCTGTAGTGTTTGCAATATTAATTTTTTTTCTGCCATAAGAACTATCCAAATAGCATTTATGTAATAAATGGTGCTTACTTGTTAATATAAAGTACAACTCTTTTCTTTCATTGGGTCTTTTGATGTTTCAGTTAAAATGGTGCTCGCTGTCAGAGGAGGTGTACCTTTCAAATGAGTCTGAGCGAAGCCTGGCAGCTCTTTCTGTCACTCTGTGGTGTAGCCCAAAGGCCTTTTGGGTCACACAGAACTGGTTCTCAACTTAACTTTATCACTTCTCAGTAAATGTTTTGGCCAAGTGACTTCCCAGGGCCTCCTTTTATTTATCTGTTGTGATAATGGCATTAGGACCTCCTCAAAGAATTACACTAAGGTTCAAGCACTAATCATAGTTTCAGGCAAATGCTTAGAACTTAAAAAAATCACACTACCAGCTTTTATTACCTCATTATCTGGTTTTATGCATTTTCCATGAAAATATTCTTTTATGTCCATTATTTTTGCATTTTTGCACAGAAATATGAGATAAGTTATGGTATTATTTTAAATAGAGTTATATATTAACTTATATAATTTTAAAAATTATGTAACATCTATAATTTGCACATGCTATACTTCCAGCATGTGCAATATATGTATATATCTTATAATGGATGATTTTTAAAAGAAAGCTTTTATTTATATAATTTTTATTGTTTTGAATTATTTATGTAGTTATGAGTATTTTTTAATATTTAGAAAAATACAGTGAACAAAATATGAACTACTTCTACTCCCAATACATAGGCATATAAATAAGCCATGTATATATATATATATACATGCATATAATATATATTATGCATATAATTATAATATATAATATGCATATATATTATACATAATTAATAGTTTGGTGCCGGTGTTTATAATTTTTTCTAATTTAGATATAGTCAATGTCTATTTTGGCATTAAATGTTATTTTCTTTTAAAATACATAATTAAAACCTCATACTTAGAATGTAAAATTTAGCTTTCCTATTATAAAATTATTATTATTTTTTATTAAGCTAGTGTGCTTTCAACTTCTGTGTTAAATCTGAAGAGCAAAAGTAACTTGTGGAAAAAGGGCTTAATTGGCATTACACATCTAATCTCATGGTCCATTATTAAGCAAAGTCAGTGCAGGAATTCAAGGCAGGGACCTGGAATCAGGAACTGAAGCAGAGACCATGAAAGAGTGCTGCTTAATAACGTGCTTCTTGAGGCTTGCTCAGACTGCTTTCTTTACAACCCAGGACGACCTACTGAGGAATGACACCACCCGGAGTGGTCTGGACCTCACAGCAATCAACTAAGAAGAAAATACTAAAACAGACAAGCCCATAGACAAATCCAATGAAGGCATTTCTCACTTGTCATTTTCTCTCCTCCCATATGGCACTAGTTTTTATTTCTTTTCAAAGTGATAGGTATATTTAATAAACAGTAAATATAACTTGGTTTTGGTGATGATGCCATCGCTATATGTGTATGTTCATACGTATTAAGGTGACACTTTTATCGAAAAAAAGTTCAAAGCAAATTAATACATTCTATTTCTCTGTATATGTTTTCATGTGTGAGTGGGTGTACATCTCTGTGTACATAAAGGTCAGAGGTTGGTATGGGTGCCTTCTGTAATCACTTCACCTATATTGTATAATTATTTTTATTTTACTGAAAATAGTTTTTCCCCATGTAATATATCCTGATTAAGGTTTCCCCTCCAGCTACTGTGTCCAGATTTTCCCCACCTCCCTTTCCAACCATAGCTACCCCATTTCTATCTCTCATTAGAAAACAAGCAGACTTTTAACGGATAAAAGTAAAATAAAATAAACACATAGAACTAGGACAAAATAAACATCAGACTGAAAGAACTCAAGAAAAGGTAGAAGAAACAGATAAACTGAGGTCCACTGGTTTGCATGCTCAGGAATCTCATAAAAACACAAAACTGGAAGCTGTAATATATTAAAAAATGATTTGTAGAATAAAAAAAGAGAATTTTTTTTAAAAAAATCAAAAAAAAAAAATAAAAGAAAAAAATCCCTTGTTGAGACATAGTCTCTAGTTTGTGTCAAGCTGAAAAAAAATCTAACCAGAACACAGATATAATTAAGGTTCCTTTGATCATTTGGAGTTTTGTTTTATTTTATATTTTAAAATTGTATGTGTATGTCCACATGTGAATTCGTGCACATGTGACCCCAGGTGCCCATGGAAAGCAAAAGAGATCATCTGATACCCTGGAGTTGGAGTTTTGGGTGGTTGTGAGCAGCCCAACATGGGCATTAGAAACTGAAATCCAGACCTCTGGAAAAGGAGCAAGTGCCCTTAACCTTGCAACTATAACCCCAGCCCCATATGAGATTGTTCTCTGGAAAAGCAAGTTTCTTAGAAACTGTTTACATAATCTAACCTTCAAAATGGCTATTGTTAAGATACGTAAGTGTTGACTATTCTGTCTTAAGAAGGCCTCACTGATATCTTAGGTAAGTATTTTCAACTTCCTAAGCATATGTCTCTTTCCATTAATGTTTGTGTTTGTATATATTAAAAGTGTTTTTCAGTGAACTCTAACTTTGCTTGATACTAACATGCCCTGAAAGCAAAGTCAGGAATGCCAGTTTTATCTCCCTGAAAGGTCCTGACTAGAATTCCTCAGGCTCCTGCAGGTGGCAAATAAAACTCTGTCTCCCACTGTTGTTGATAGCCTGAAATTGTCATTTCTATCTCTTTATCTCTTGTATCTTCTCTCTCTCTCTCTCTCTCTCTCTCTCTCTCTCTCTCTCTCTCTCTCTCTCTCTCTCTCTCATTCTCTGTCTTTCTCATTTCTTCCATCAACATACTCTCATATATAAATATTCTCCCCAATTTCAGAGCCACATTGTAGAAAAAAATGTTGAGTTGTCTTGACTCTGATCAAAGCAGAAATTTGACAAGTTTGTGTTTGTTGTTTGCTTCTTAACACTTCCCTCTTTAAAGCAAGAAGGTACTATCAAGTTACAATCTAGATAACTTGAGTTCTTGCTTCTCTATTTTCATTGTGGCTCTGGATCTTTACTTTGTCTCAGACTTTCTGATTGACTCTGCTTCTTAATCTTTTTCATCCTCTTCGAGGCCAAAGATACAGAATGAATCATTGTCCTAAACTTACACTCACCAAAAAAGAGCAAATCCTTGCAAGACAGACTTTGTAAACTGGACCACTGTACTTCAAACAAGGGCAATTTCCACACATATGACACAATACTTTGTAATCATCTTCTGAAAACAAGCATGCATCTCAATAAGGACTGTGAGAAACTACCTTGTATGTACAGTAACAATTAATAATGATGGGTGAGACTGTATCTTGACCATAATTTCATAAATTATGCATACCCTCATTACTCTTGCCCTAAATATTCCTTTGATTAAATATGAAGCTCATGAAAGTATTCAAAGATATTCTTGACCATCTCTGAATCTCTTTATATCCTTCTTCTCATGTGGCCACATTGAGCAAATCTTCCTAATCTCTCTCTGCTTCTGATCAAGAGACACTCCCTACAAAATGGGGTTTATTTTGCTCATTTCTTCCTATCTTGTTTCATTTCTCACTATCAGTATCTCATACCTAGACTATTCCAGACTTAGATCTTCATTGGTATGTTTTCCTTTCCTATGTTTATTTTCTTTAAATTTATTTTACCTGCAGAAGCCAGAATACCTTTTTCCAGATATAACAACTCCAAGTGTCAGTGTGTCAATGCAATCACTTCTTCAAGGAAGTGGACATGTTTAAACTCCTTTAAAGGTTTCCTATTCTTTAGAAAAACAGAAACAAAACTAATCATTCACACATGAGACCACCTCAGTCAATCATGTCTCTCCCCTGTTATTCTTATTTCTTACCTAGCAACCCTATATTCTCTGAATCATGGAAATTTGCTTTCTTTTAATTATGTTAACTTGTGCCATGGTTTTTCTTGTGCCAGATCTCCACTCTATCCTCTACTGCACTGTTCAACACAGTACCTCACTCTTATCCTACTTTTTGCGTTATCTTTACTATATGATGCCTCATTAACTTAAAAATATTTGCTAAATTTTAGCGTGCATGTTATTACCACAGAGAAACCTAAATCAGGACCCCTGTCCTCTGTGCTCATGTATAATACATTTTTTTTATTCACAAATGAAACAAGGTGAAGTTTCTTTTCATGAATGTTTTCTTAGTGCCTGACTCTCATTGTAGATTGCCTGATTTTTGAACATGAGGGTAAGACATGGGCTCACCACTGTCTGCAACAGATAGCCTAATGCCAGGCTGCACACAGCCACTTCATAAATGTATTGCTTGAGTGAAAGGACAAATAAGCATCATTCGCACCATGTTACTAATCTCTTCTGAAAAATGCTAATAACTTTAATGCTAATCTGATAGATCTTCAACTTTTATTCCATTCGCTTGCTCAGAAGAATTTGAACCACAACCATATATATGTACAAAACCATGGACAGTGCTTTTAGGAAAAAAAATAGTCCTTCCCTTTACAAGAAAGGGAATGCTTTGAGCACTCATGGTTATTCATTCCTTCCTGTTTACTGGGCTAAATTTGCTTCTTCACTAATTGAATGTGCTAGTCAATGACATTTTCACTTTATCCTTTTTACTACTTACTTACTCTATATTATCTCAAACAACAATTATTTTTTAAATCATTCCTGAAATTGTCATGTTTGTTTAGATGATTCTCAAATGTACATATGCTGTCCAGAACCTTCCCTAAGTTTATGGTATATAGGAGCAAAGGTGTATTGTATAACTTCACATTTATAGTTTGAATGCACCATTAACAAATCAGGTACGTGTAACATTGATTTAGTCACTTTACAAGATAATGCACATATACTTTTCAGTATTTGAGTATTCTCAATATCAGGAAATGACAGCATCATAACCCAGATTTTGAAATTAGAAAACTAATAGTCATTCATGTTTTTTTCTTTTTCCACATCCAAGACATGAAGTCAGTATCCAAACTATTCTAAATTGATTTGTTGAATTACTGGTTGACCTCATTCCTTTTTGTTACATGTTTATCACTACTACACTAGCTAGAACAGTCAATACTCTTTGTAGAGTGCTATATGCTTGTCTGCAATGTTCTGCATGCTTTCAGATTTTTCTTTTTGAATGTATTTTTGTAGTTAAAGGCATTTTTATTTAATTGTGCATTAATCATTCTACCCCTCAATTTGAAGGGGGAAGTGTCTTCATTAGAGTTGGGATAAATCTGTAGTTCCTGTGTGAAATTCTTAAGGATGTTCTTAATTTTAGAGGTGAATATCTTATCTCTGATTGGCTTCTGCTTTTATAATCATTTGTCCTTCTATTGAACCTGCTTACCTGGCACACATTGTCTTACCTCAAGGCCTTGTTCGTGAGTTTCTTTTTGACTTCAGTTCCTTCATCTTACTCTCTGCCTAGTTCACCTACATAGTATTCATATCTATATTCTAGATAGATGTTTCTTGCTCTCATTTGCAGCACAGTCTAAGATATATACTGAATCTTGATACTCTGATGATTGCTGTATTTATCTCTATGGTCACTTGGTATATTATAGTACAGTTTTATATCTTTATTCATCTGTCTTTCATATCATGTTGGAACTTCTGTGATGGCAGAAATTATGCCTCCTGTGTCAGGGACCAGTGACAAAAATATCACTTCCCAGGGTAGGGTCATCGGACTCAGAAATATAAATAAAGAATATGAAGACATGTTTAAAAATAATAAAACAGAGCCCATAGAATAGTACCAGGAGGGAGTTCCAGTGAATTCTGAAATTGCCCACGTTTAATTTTCCATATGCGTTAATATCCAATATAAAAAGGGGAAGAAGGAAACAAAGGACTTCTTTAACATGATTCAAAAAACAACTCAAACAGTTAATTGCTTTAACACTTTGAAATATAAAGTCATTTGCATTTTGTTGCTTAAACAGCGAAGTCACTTTAGATTAAGTATTTGGAAGGCACTATTCCTCAGGTAACCTCATAATTACAAAAGAAGGAGCAGAAATATGCTTGCACATCCTGACCATCTGTGAGGATGGACTGGATCTACCTGCATGAGCCACCTTAATGTCAAAAGAACCAAGTAACCACATCCTTAGTCAGGATGGTTGTCAACAATTTTTAGCAACCTCCAAACTTTGTGACCATCAGACAAAATGAAAATAGGCTCTAATTTTTGGGCTTTCACATTCCTGATAATTCTTTTATCTCTAGCACTCCATTGCAGCCCAAGGAATACTGGGGATGCATTGTGACTAAATGAATGAAATTTTCCAGATTTAATTCGTATTTGTATTTCTTGGAAAGGAATGTTTCAGTTTTGTTTTTTTATCAGAGCTGATACTGAATCCAAGGCCTTGTGCTTACTAGGCAAACACTCCACTGTAGAGATAAATCCCCCACTCAATCAATAGTTTAGCATATGCTACATATTCTATATGCTACATATGTTTCTACTGAGTGACACATTCATCTCACTTACAAATATGTTTAGAGCCATGCTTTTTAAAAATATTCTATCATACTATGTTCAGAGTTTAGATAGCATTTAGTGACCAGATTTTTACAGTTGCTTTATTGTAGAATTATATTCCTACAGATTAACATTATGTTTTCAGGGGCATTACTTCCTAGATCTGAAAGGGGTATCAAGTTGTTAAATTGGGTGATCTCTGAGGTTCCACCTGATGGCTGACTGTATGAAATGACAAGTGTCCTGTTACTTTTCAGAAAGTTATAAGAATAACTGAGGATTTCATGAGGAAAATTTTTGTAGCCAAGGATAACAAGCATTTGATTATGCTAATTAGTGTGCTCTATTTAAAAATTATCCTAAGAGTCTAACGCAAATGCATCCCTAATGACAACAAGACCCTGGTCAAGTGATGATGTGATGATATGAGTCAGACTTCTGCACCATAAACCACAGTTGCTGAGAAGCAACTTTAATAAATAGAATGGAGGAGGACCCAAATTTAGCAACCCTGGAACTAAATAATGCAAGGATAGTTAAATTGGAGAATTATAAATGATAGCAAATTGGTAAGAATCAAAAGACCAGGTATTGCTACACAACTGTGGCTTCTGTTTCAAAGTGGCTGGCTGCTCTCTAAAGCTGTTGATGCATAAAAAGTGTAAAACTTCTCTCACTGAGGCAATATATCAGCTGCCCAAACCTCCCCCTCATGAGTCAAGCTTGTTAGCCTTTGACTCCACACAATCTTTGTGGCATTGTTATCAATGATACTTCAGAAACATTTGCTCCAGAGATGTCCATTAGTGACATGTCAGGCAGCAAACCTAATAGCATCAAAAAAGAAAAAAAAAAAAAGAATGACAGGAGACCCATTAATGTGTGGTGGTTGTATAGAATAGCACAATAACCAACAACAGGGCTAGCTGAATGCATCAGCATTTTAATGTTCAGTAAACTTAGTAGCAAACAATCGGAAAGATTTTAGTGCTCAAGAAACTATTTACAAAAAGGAAGTGAATGAACAACTTAAGTGATCACCTTCTATAAAACATATGATACTTTCTATGACTCAAAGGAAGCTTATGTTGAAGATGATTATAGGACATTTGTGTTTTTATATAGTGTATTTAGAGCTATAGTTTATAGGTAGACATCTTTTTGTTTTAGTTATGTACCATACATTCATTTAGTCATTTAAAAAATATTTGAATCCAACTCTTTTTGGTCTGTAGAGATACCAATGATATTAGCTACATTTGCTGTTTTAGTAAGAAAAGAGCACCCAAAAGTAATCCAAGGAAACGAGGCTTTAGACTGGTTCTTGAGTTCAGATAATGTTGGTCCATAATGATAGGGAAAGCATGGAAACAGGAACAGCTTGTGGCCACAGTTGCAGCATTATGCAGCAATACTCATTATAGCTCTGCTGATCCACAAGCAAAAGTCTCAATCTGGAAGAGGGAATGGGTGTTAATCCTCAGGGCCAACTCCCCAGTGACCTATTTCCCAGAGGTTTTTCAAGCTCCCAAAGCTGAGCACAAGATAGGGACTAGTGGTTTTAGAGGACAGTTTTAGATCTAAAGTGTAGCAGAATGCTCCTGGAGTCTGTAAGTACAGGGCCATCTTAAAATAAGCAAAATGCCTTCAGAACAACTTCAAGAGACTCCTTACTTTAAGTTTAAACACTCACTGTCCGAGAGTTCAAAGCCTCTTCAAAGATTCAAGGCAAACTCTTCCTTAAGAATCTCTGCAAAATAATAAATAGAACATTACATACTTCTATGGTACAATGCCACAGTGTAAACATTCCATTCTAAAAATAAGAGGAATGGAGCACAGCCAGGAAAGATCAAGCACAAACAAGATTGCAAACTAGCAGTGTGAACATCAAGTTCTGCAGGTTCAGTGCATTATCTGGCCTTCCAGAGGATTCACAACCACCTCAAACAGGGCTGTATGAAACAATAGGGGAAATCTCACATTTAGTCTATAATGTTCATGAATAAGACAGGTGAAATTATTGTCTTTATATCCATATCTAGTATTATCAGAAAAATATAAATAAGTAAGATATTTTGTGAGAAGTACCATGAAAAAAGATGAACCAGAAAAAAAAAAAAAAAACTAATGATGGTCCTGGGAGAGAGGTCACAGATTTCTTTAATAATTTGACATTTGACTTGAGAACAAGTGAGCTAAGGAGAAGAGCTGGGGTAAAATCTTCTAAGCCACGAGAAATAGCAACTGAATGGCACTAAGGCCAGCATGTGTCCCCAGATCAAAGAAAGGCCAGGGTGTGACTGAGTCACAGTAAGGAAAAGAAAATGAAACAGGATTTAATGTAACTGTCATAAAATCTCCCTCTTTCTCTACTGAGAGTTCTTTCTAGCTGAGGATGATATTTATAATATAATATTTCTTAAAATAACATTTTAAAATTAATTCTTCCAGATGCTTCCTGGACAAGACATGTGTCCCTGGGTGTTGTTAGGCCAGAACACTGTTAAAAAGGAGAGTTACTGAATCTAGACACAAGTAAAATTTGCCATTGATGAGACTCTGCCTGAGAAAAATTTCAGAGATCATGGCAGCAACTCAATAGAAAGTCTACTTTCTCTTTTGTCTTTTCCTCCAATCTGGGAATGGTGGTATAGAAATCAGTAGCACATTGGCAAGAAAAGAACAATTCTTATAGCAAGGAACTGAATTTTGGTCCCGAAATCCAGGAGAATACTGGAACAGACTTTAGCAGAAGATGGAAGAGTGGGAAGACAAGGTGGAAAAGATAGGTAGTTTACAAAGAGGAGTAAGCTTCTATGGCAATCTGAAGACTAGAAAGATGTGCTATTCCCTTCCTCGTGTGTGCTGATAGAATCCTAAGCCATTCATGTCTTCCCCTGACTCCTTTGCATTTACACCTGCTGAAAACGACAAAACACCTAATCCTAACTCACCTAGTCTTCCTTGCAAGAAAAAAATAAAATAAAACGAACCCTCTAACACATATATAGAAAGAATTACCATTAAGTGAGAACAATAACTAAAAATATCTGTTATTTAAAGTCATATTAGTAAAATTTGTATTCAAGAATTTTAAGGTTAAGATTTCCCATTCAATGCTCACTTTTCATTATGACAGATGCCTTCAGAAGTAAGATTCATTTAGAAAAGCAAACTCAAATCTAACTCACACTAAGTGATATTCTCATCCCTTCAGTATGCCTGCAACCCTCTGGCCCCCACCCCTTCAGATTCTCTTAATACTGTTTCTTGAAAATGGAAGAAACATAACGCCAAGTGCTCATTTTTTTTCTAGAAAGAAAATATATCTTCCTCATTTTAACTGCAAATCGGTTTTTGGCGGCCAGAGGATGCTGCATCAGCAATCAAAGAATCAAGAGTGTTAGAAAAACATTTTGTGAAGTACAGAATCAAGGAAAGTGAACACTCAGCAAGCACGTTCTTGTCTTTGTGTGACACAGTTTGCTGGCTTGTTATGCACAAAAAGTGATTCATGTGACTTTCCTGGCCCGTGTATGTTTGCAGCAGTACTGCTGGCATCTTGAGATAGGTTATGCTACCTATTTTAGGCGCAGAAAAAAACTCCCACATTTACCTATGAAATATGCAATAGAAGAGCTATGTGTTTTACTCCACATCTGTAATATTTATTTTGTTCAACTGTGGATTTTATTTCTATTTGGTGACTATGAGGCTGTTTATTAGGTTCAAAACTATGCATGCAGCCATGGGATATTTATTTCTGGTTTTGATTTATTTTCTTTATAGAATAAGAAGTTATTCACTCCGGGCAAAGTTTTAGAACTTGTGGTCATAGCAACATTTTCCTTTACACAGCTGGTCAAGAGACAAATGAGAAATGGATAACCAAGCAAGTCAGCTGTAGATATGGAAACATTTACTGCAGTGCTTTTGATTTTCTAGTCTGCTAATTTGGTGTGATTGTTTCACATGTTTGATTTATTAAGGCTAGAATCTTGGATAAATAGGAGTGATGTGAGCATATTCTTTAGACAATCATTGAAAAAAATCTAGAAAAAAATAGATAAAAAGTTGTTTGGAAACAAATTGTATGGTGACATAAATTGACACTTGTGTATTAGTGACTAAACTTGCTGGAACAGTTTAATTGTAAGTTAAATGCATTTGTGCACTGGCTACTATGAATAGGCACAGTTGCAGCATGAGGGCCGGGCTCGTTGGGGTTTCTGTCCTGCCCTATCCCCCAGCCGTTTAGTCCCAGAGAAAATCATACAGAGATCTCCCACTGGGCAGGGAACCCTGATAGCTTTATGGGCTGACAAAGGAGGGGAACTTGATTGGGGGAGGGGGAGGGAAATGGGATGAGGTGGCAGAGAAGAGACAGAAATCTTTAATAAATAAATAAACGGAAAAAAAACTGATTGGCCCATTAGCTCAGTATTCTTATTATCTCTTGAAGCTTATATTAACCCATTATGCTTATCTATGTGAGCCACATGGCTCGGTATCTTTCTCAGCAGGAAAGCACACATCTTGCTTTTTCGGTGATCTGGGCAGGACTGGGGAGGAATGACTGGGCTTCTTCCTTCCCAGAATACTCCTGTTCTCATGGCCCTGCTGCTATTGTCTGTCTGGTTGACCAGCCTATACTTCCTGCCTGGCCAATCAGCATTTATTTAAAACACGATTGACAGAATACAGATAATTCTCCCCCACCACACAGTGAATTCTTAGATGTGCATATACAACACTCACATAGCATTTGAATTTAATATAGATCAAATTGAGTCAACCAATACCCTTCTCAAACTTGGTTCTCCTTCAAGGGTTTAAACAGAAGGGTACTAAATGATTTAAACAAGAAACATGTAATCTAACCTTTGTTAGCTTGTTTCATGACACTCTCCAGTAGTACTCCGAATTGCTGCCATGTAGTTTTGAAGGGGTTCCTGTAGGCATCATACAAAGAAGTCAACTCCACAAAGATAAAAATGTAAACACCGTGCAAACTATCTTCGTTAACCAGGATCAGACATCAGGGAGTCTAATAACAGACAGTTAATTGTCAATACATTTAAACTGAGTATCATTAGGAAGAAGTACCCTGGTGTAATACAATCCCTATTGCACAAGGAAACATAATTACATTGAAAGTCAACTCAGCATACATGTTACTTCCTCCGAGAAGATGGGTGCTAAATGCTAGCTGTACTAGCTTTAGGACCTAAGGGTCTGGACTTTCTGGGTAACACAGAAAGCATAAATGTCATTTGGGCTTCTAGCCACCTCTGGTACTACTTGTGGGAATTTGGGGAAGCTTCTACCTATCAGGGTCATTTAGTTAATAGCCACCTCCTATCCTGGTTGTAGGAACCAGATATGGCCTGGCCCAAGGGATAACACAGACAGATTACTTCCAATTCTCAACTTTCTTGATGGAAGAACAGGTTTTTCATCTTCCCCATTGGAAAGACAAATCCTGAATGTTTTGCATTCCTGGGTTCTCTGGAGACCTGTGGGCATGAAAGCCTTCATGGTCGGCTCCCAGTGTAGTTTCTACAAAACATTGTTACTCCTCAGCTCAGGACCTTTCCACATGCTATGTTCTCTGCATAGAATGCTTCCTTCTTTTCCCTCTCTCCCTTCTACCCTTTCTCCTTTTTCCCCTTCATTTCAGATTTTACTCTGCAGAAAAGGCCTTGTTGTATACTCTAAATAACATATAGGCCTTAAGCATAATGGCCAGGCTTGTAAGTAGAATGTTTTTCTCGTGGAAATCTAGGTGATATGGAAGCCAACAACACCTCTCTATTTTATTTTAACTTTTAAAGTTTTATTTTGGGCCTGGAGAGATGGCTTAGCAGTTAAGAACACTTGCTGTTCTCCCAGGGGATCCAAGTTTAGTTCCTAGTACTCATATCAGGTGGCTCGCAACCCCCTGTAACTCCAGCTCTAGGATATCAGAAGACTCTGGTCTCTGAGAACACTTATACTTATGTGTACATGCCCATCTGCAGACACAAACACCTACACATAACTAAAAATGGTTCAAATAATTTATAAAAGATTTTATTTACATGTGTATGTGAGTCTATGTATGTGTGGGGGTGCTCCTGGAGGTCAGAAGTAGGCATGGGATCCCCTGAATCTAAAGCTACAGACATTTTTGACCTAGCCAATTTGAGTACTGTAATCCAAATGCCAGTCCTCTATAAGAGCAGTAAGTGCTTCCTCTTCACTCCTAAGCCGTTTTCTTTCCAGGCCCCAGTTCTTTATTTTGTATTGTCACATCCTATAGAACTTAGCAATATACTAAATGCATCAAGAAACTCGCTTGCTCTGGTATTATACCACAATAAACTCATGATAAATTTAAAATATCAAAAGTTTAAAACTTATTACATATGGCTAACCTACTGAATAGTCACGACATTGCAAAACCTGCTTTACACGTATTCAGAACATTGCATTGGCCTACAATTGCACAAAGTCACCTCACTGAAAGTCTATTTTATGATAAAGTGCCAAAAATGCTACATGGTATGGTATTTTAACATATATGGTATTTAATATATATGGTATATATGGTGTATATATTATAATATATAATATAATATATTACATTATATATATATATGGTATTTTAACACATGCTACATTTTACTTAATTGTAAATTCTCAATCGTTTGGCAGGCTCACGGGATGCAAAAGTTATCTCCCTAGTGCATTTGTGTGAAAGGCTTAAGATGTATCTATTATTAGATATTTTTCAGAATTATTCCTCCATAACATTTGTACTCATGACAGATGGAGTAATTAAATGAGATACTACTTTATTTTTCCTTAACTTTAATATGAAGGATATGTATGCACGAGAGAGCAAAAAACATATGAATGGTATTTTTCAAGGCTTTAGATCAGCCAGATAATATTTTCCATGCATTGAAACACATCAATTAGTACAATCATGCTAAAAATCTAGTTTCCCATGATAAGTTAATGCAGCATCCATATATAAGTGCAAAGCTATATATTTAATATGTTTAAATGTCTAATTATTAGAACTTACATACAAGTGGGAATTTTGTCTTTGCTGATTTCTTCTCCTTTCATCTCAGAAGCATATTTTCTTCACCACTTCATTTTCCATCAATGCAGCAGTGATTATATATATATATATATATATATATATATATATACTTGTTAACTGATTTTTAAGGAGTGACCTCCTCGAACAGAATTTGCCTTTCAAGTAGAAATACTGAATAGACGGACTTTGAGTATTAAGCAGTAAAAGTAACTGTGAATGATCATCATAAAAATCGATGATTTCAAGCTAGGAGCTTAGTCTGATAAAAACATATTTACAAAAACCCTTAAAATTGTAAGAAATGATACAGAAAGTAATGCAACAATTGATGCAAGAACATCAAAACAGACTCCATTTAAGAAATAATCTATCAGTTGTATGCATTTTAAATTCATTTCCTTAGACATTTTTCTCTGCCTTCCAAAAACTTTAAATTGTAATGTTCACTTTAAAGGCTCATTGTTGATATTAATATAGCATTAAAGTGTGTTATACTACTTGGTTTTGTTTAGATTGTCATTATGTATATGGCAAAGAACATACAATTAATTAGAAGTCAATAAACACACACATAAAGAGATAGGAATAAAATTTTAGTAGATGGAATAACTTTCAGTTTGTAACTACTTGAGGGTATAAAGTAATAAATAGAATACTAGCAATAATGAATTTAATAATAACAAAACCAAAATAATTCTTTTTAAATGTATGTTTGGGGAGGAAAATGAGAGTATTTATGGAGTGGCTCTGGAGCATACTGAATGAGCCTGCCAGAAGTACAAAATTGGCATGGTAGTCAAAAGCAACATGTCTATCATAGTGGCCAGGAAATTTCTATAAGTGAGGAAATTCATGGATATTTATATTGAAAGGAGATATCTATTGACCAGGTTATCCCAAAAGTATTCCTTATACACATAGCAGTAAATATTTAACATTTGAACAATTAAAAAGGATTTCAAACCTTCCTATGTAAATTGACAGTCAAGGTTCAAGAACATCCTAATTGTATCATCTATAGACTTCTCTCTTCAGCAATTAGAGATGTTAGACTTCAGTAAAATTATATTTTCTTAGTGCTGAGGAGCAACCATTGTCCACCAATATTATATTCATCAAATTTAGCTCTCAAGAGTGAGAAAAATAAAAATTTATTGCTTATAAAGTTTAACAGAATTGACAATTCACACATCACATTCTTTAAAAAGCCATTCTTGTCTCATGCCACTATGGCTATGGTGGTTATACCTTGCCAAGACAGTCATTATCATAGCTCATAGGGATCGCAGCTGATTGAGAATACTGGTTACTTTTTTGGCCCAATAATGTATGTAGAACCTTTGAAAGCTGTGGAAGCTAGCCAATAGAGATAAAGCATTCTGGTAGGTACTAGAGTGAATTCTCTGGGTCCCATGACTCGAATTTGTGCTATCTTCAGCAACAATATTTTATCAAGTTCTGGAGGGTAACAAAGAGAAACAATTATGTAATGTTTGGGGAGAGGGGTACATGAGACCCTAAGACCAAATACCCTGAAAAGATGTAATCCTGCATAATAATATTATATTATTAGACACACACACACACACACACACACACACACAGAGAGAGAGAGAGAGAGAGACATGTGCACACACACATTAATATCTTCTAATCCATTAACATTGACACAACACTGTTAACAAAATTTAGAGAAATTATTTATACTTAGTTTTTATGTCTACTTTTTAAAAGTGAATTTCTTCGATTTTCCTTCTGCTTGGATTGAGGATTCTGCCAGATGGTGCTACATTATTTGTTTCATGCACCAAATAGAATCCATAAAATTATAAATAAATACCCTACTACAGTTATCTGTATTTTCAAATTTAGTGTTTCTTTAAATTATTTTCAAAGAATAGCTAATGCCAATATTCCTCAAATAACTCTAGAAAATAAAAACAGTAGGAACATTTTCCAAATAATTTTATGAGACTTCAGTTACCCTGATACCCAAACTACACAAAGATTCAACATAGAAAGAGAATTATAGATAAATTTCCCTTATAAATATCCATGTAAAATGCTGAATAAAATACTTGTAATCTGAATATCCAAAAATATATCAAAAGATCATTAACCATTGTCAAGTAGGCTACATCCCAGAGATGCAGGAATTATTCAACATCTGAAAACTAGTAAATGTAAACTGTTATATAAGTATACTGAAAGAAAAAGATACCTGATCATCTCATGATATGAAAGAAAAACTCAAATACAAAAAAAAAAACAACTTTGATAAAATCTGACACTTCATTGTAATAAAAGTTCTGGAGTGATTAGGATTACAAGGTACATACCTCAACATAACTTGTTTATAGTTTACAGAAAGTCAGTTTACAGAAAGTCTATAGCCAACACTAACGTAAATGGGGAGAAACTCAATAAATTCCACTAAAATCAGGAAGAAAACAAGGTTTTCCACTCTCTGAAGATCTATACAATATAGTACTTGAAATTCTAGCTAGAACAATGAAACAACTGAAGGAGATAAAGAGGCTGCAAATGGGAAAGGAAGATGTCAAAGTATTTCTATTTACAAATGATATCATAGCATACTTAAGTAACCCTAAAAAATCAGCCAGTTTATAAACATCAAAGTGGCTAACTAAATATATATATCAGTATCCCTCCTATATACAAATGACAAACATACTTCAAACGAAATCAAGTAAACAGCTACCTTCACAATAGCTTCAAATAATATAAAATATCTTAGCTTAACTCTAACCTCGCAAGTGAAAAACCTGCATGACAAAAACATCAAGTCTTTGAAGAAAGAAACTGAAGAAAATGTTGGAATATGGAAATATATTCTATGCTGATGGATCAGGAGGAATAGCCTAGTCAAAATGATCATCCGACAAAAACCGATCTACAGATTCAATGCAAAGACCATAAAACAATTTCAACACGATTCTTAACAGATCTTGAAATGACAATACTCAATTACATATGGAAACGCATACAAAAACAGGATTATCTAAAACAAATCTGAACAATAAAAGATCCCCTGAAGGTATCAACATTTCTGATTTCAAATTGTACTATAGAGGTATATTAATAGCAATAGCATGGTATTGGCATGAAAACAGACACAATAATCAATGAAATGTTGTTGAAGACTCATAAATCCACACACTTATAGACACCAAAATTTTTGTTAAGAAGTCAAAATACACACTAGAAAAAAGAAAACATTTTCAACAAATCGTGCTGGTCAAAATGGATGTCAGTATGTAGAAGAATGCAAATAGATCTTTATTTATCACCCTGCACAAAACTCAAGTCCAAGTAGATCAAAGACCTCAACATAATGTCAGGTACACTGACAGAAGAGAAACTGGGAGGATACACTTGAATGTATTAGAACAGGAGTCAACTTCCTGAACAGAACACCAATAGTGAAGGCACTAAGCACAACAATTAATAAATGGGACCTCATGAAGCTAAAAACTTCTGTAAGACAAATAAAACAGTCAATAGGACAAAATAGCAGCCTAAGTAATGGGTATAAATCTTTACCAACTCCACATCTTATGCAAGACAAGTATTCAAAATAAATAAAGCACTCAACAAACAAGACACCAAAAAGCCAAATAATCCAGTTAAGAATGTGGTGTAGATCTAATCAGAGAATTCTCAAAAGAGTAATCTTAAATGGCTGAGATACACTTAAAGAAATGTTCAATATTCTTAGTCATCAGGGAAATACAAATAAAAACTACTTTGAGATTCCATCATACACCTGTCAGCACAGCACTGATCAATAACAGAAGTGACAGCTCATGCTAGAGATGATTGGAAGCAAGCAGGAACACTCCCCTATTGCTGGCGGGAATGTAAACTTGTATGGCCACTGTGAGAATTAGTATGCTGGTTCCTCAGAAAATTGGGTATCAGTCTACTCAAGATCCAGCTATACCATTCTTGGGCATATACCCAAAGGGTGCTCTTTCCTACTACATGGACACATCCTCAATTATTTTCATTGCCGCTGTATTCATAATAGATACTAGCCAAATACTGGGAACAATCTAGATGCCCCTCAACTAAAAAAAATAGATAAAGAAAATGTGGTACATTCACACAGTGGAATATTACTTAGTTTTTCTAATGACATCATGAAATTTGCAGGCAAATGGGTGAAATTAGAAAAATTCACCCAGAGGGATATTATAACCCAGATCCAGGAAGACCAACATGGTGCTTATTCACTTATAAATGGATACTAGCTGTTAAGTAAATGGAAATCAAGCTACAATCTACAGAACTGGAGACAACAGGTAAAGAGGAATTCTCCAGCAAGGACACATGGATCTTCCTGGGTGAGGGAAATAGAAGAGATATCATGGGATAGACTGGGTGGGGGATGGGACAGGAGGCAGAGAGATTGCTTTTGGTGAGGGATAGATTGCAGGGAGATATGACTGGAATTGGGGTCATTTGGGTAGTGGTGTTGAAACCTCTTACAGTGGAAACTTTCTAGAATCTATAAGAGTGACCATAGTAAGGACTCCTAATAATGGAGGATATGGGATCTGAACTGGCCATCTTTTATAGCCAGACAAGGCTTTCAGTGTTGGCTTGGGTTGCATTCCATTGATTTTTTTGGTCAAAGCTGTCTCCTGGAGATCCCCAAACAACCAAGGTTTATGTAAGGACAGAAGATTGCTCTCTGAAAAATGACAGTGGGTCCACATTGTGGAGGACAAGATCCATACCATACATTTCATTGTGAACAGAGAGAATTCAAGCTGGTACCTATATGGAGCCTTCACCACTATCTACTTGGTGAAGAAAGGTATTCTGCAGGCTATTGAAACAGAAACCTGGACAACTACCCAGTCACAAAAACTTCAACCTATGATCTGACCTTCCTTCAGGATGTGATGGGCAATGGTGGTTCAGAACTGGGAGTGATCAACCAATGTCTGGTTTAATTTGAGGCCCATGCCATGAGAGGGAACTTCTGCCTGACAGTGCCTGGCCAACCAGAACTAGAGACTGGATAGCTCAGAGACCTTAGAGTAGCACTAAACACAACTGGCCAAAAAAATCATTAAAATGATTCTTAATGGTATTTTACTATACTCATAGATTGGTGGCTTATCCAGTCATAATCAGAAAAACTTCCTCCACTAACAGATGGGAGTGGGTGCAGAGACCCATAGTCAGACATTATGAAAAGAGATTTTAAATTGGAGGTCTCCATTAGATCTGTCTCTCATGAAAGTAGAGGAGGAAACATTACAGAGATCAGAGAGAATATGAGGGACACCAGAAGAGCGTGGCCCACTGAATCAACTAAGTAAGGTTCATATGTGCTCAAAGAGACTGAAGTGGAAAGCATGGGGTCTGCATGGGTCTACTCTAGATTCTCTTCATATTTGTCATGGCTGTTAGCTTGATATATTGGGGGAAACTCCTAACAGTGGGATCAACTGTTTCTCTGAGTCTTTGGCTTGCTATTAGGAATCTTTTCCCCCTATCATGGGCTGTTGCCTTGACCAGCCCCCATGTGAAGGCATTTGCATTGTTTTTTGTCCTGTTTGACTGTTGTCTCTTGGAGGCTTGCTTCTTTCAGAATGGAAAACAGATGGTAATGGATCTGGGTGAGAGGGGAGGTGGGGGGAGATGGGATGTATTCATGGAGGGGAAATTGTGGTCAGGACGTGTTGTATGAGAAAATGATCTATTTTCAATAAAAAAGAATCTGCAGTTGAAAGTATTTTCATAAAATATCTTGAAAATATGGTGTCAATTATTTAAAGCCTTTATGGTTTTCAATATAGACTTATTTAAAGGCATGCCCCCAATAAGTTCTTTTTTCAGGTGTTTTCTACTTTAATTTTAAGATATAGGATTGAGATATATCTTGGCATTTTATCTTTGGATTTTTTGACAAGTTTTACTTAACCTTTTAAAATTGTAAGCTTCTGTCTTTTGTCAAATTTTAGAAAATTTTAGCTCCTATTTCTTTGGACACTTTTTCTTTCATCGTCATTCTTTTTTCCTGTCTCCTCCTTAGGTTCTGATAGCACAAATGTTACCACTTTTGCATTTTTGTACTTAAAAACCTAGACTTCATTCTTTCTTTTTTTCTGTGGTTCATGGTGGATGATGATTCACTGATTCAGTCCTCTGTCATTTTGACTGTACTACTAAAACCATTGACTTTTTCTATTACTTTTATTTTAATTGTTCTGTTTTTTCTGGTTGTGTGACTTTTATTTGACATTGCATGACTTCCTTTTTATTTCAGGAAAATTTGTAATTGCCCATTGAAACATTTCCATGCTGATCATTTTAAGATCTCTTCAGAAATATCTTACTGTATAATTCATTGTGTTTTCTAACACATGCTGTACTTTGCCTGGTTTTCATACCCCAGATGAGTTTTGCTTTCATATGGGGCTATTTTGTCTGCTACATTTGACATCTCTGGCTCCTATTTAATGTTCTCCTGCTTTATTAGCAGTCTTCTGTTGAGATCTTGGCTTGGGCGGAAAAGTGAAGCACAGGCTCCAAATGACCTCTGTTATATGAAGAGGGTGAAACTCCAGCTTTCCCACCTACTCTGATGACATTGTTCCTGAAAAGATGGAACATTGACACCACCTTGTTCCTCTGAGAGGACATGTGTGATCAATTTCTTAGGAGGTCACATTGATAGCAGGGAAAACAGCAGAAGGCTAGCTCACTCCACCTTTGTGCTTTAGGATGTGTAGCAGAATCTCAGATCTCTTTAGGACCCCAAGAATACCAGCCTAGGTGGTTTGATTCCAGATAGATTGAAGTTCCCTGTCGAACTGTGCTGACAGGAAGAGGAGAACAGACAATGTTAGGAAAAATTGACTACTTACTAGCCTCTGCCAATGCCACTCAGCAGTGGAATGGAAGCACACTTCATTTTAACTGGCCTGAGAGAAGTCCCATTAGGCCCCACTGAAACTATAACATGGTTGGGAGATGAAGACTGTAGTATCTATGTTGTATCTATTACTTTTTTATTGAAGTATAGGCCAGTAGATTGAAAAGGGTCTTTTTTTTTTTCTATTGTTGGAACACCATTCTCTGGTACTATATTTAGAGAAAACATGTTTCCCTGTGGCTTTTTTGTTGTGTCTACTCATACTTTCTTGTCATGAACTAATGAAGATGTAAGAAGTACCAGGAGACTTCCTACATGCCCATCTTTATGCTATGGGTTCCTTAACAACCCATCTTCATTATCTCTACCAAAGATTTCATATATTTCTTGGTTATGTAATGCCTGAGGTAATTTTAGTTGTTAAAATGGAAGCTCTAGCACACAGATTTCCACTTCATACCAGTGGCAATCATTTGATTTATGTAGTGAAAAATAAAATTAAATGCATAAGCCCTTATCCCAAATCTACAAATATGTTTAATGCAAAAAATAAGGATATAGCCTGTCATTTAAGGGTGCTTACTGATCAATCATGAGGACAAGATTTTGGAACCAGCACCCATGTACCAAGTCTGGCATCTTCCAAATGCCTTTGACTCCAGCTCCAAGGGATATTTCATCCGTGTGTGTGTGTGTGTGTGTGTGTGTGTGTGTGTGTGTGTGTGTACAGGCACATGTATAGGTTTCTGCAAATGCACACAAATATACAGGCTTTCACACACAAATAATCAGGTAAATAAGTATGTTTAAAGGAAGTAGAATAGTCTTTGATTATGATCATTTAACTTTAAGTTCTTTATTTTGTATATTAAAAACTACTAAATTTGGGTCTGGGACCAGATGGCTTCATGAATAAAGTGCTTACAGTACAAGTATGAGGAACAGAATTCAGAATACCAGTATCCATGCAATAGATGGATGTGGTGATACAGATTTGTAATCCCATTTGTGAGGGCATGGAGACACATGGATCCCTGTGACTCACTGACCAGCCACTCTAGCTGAGAACACCAAACGCAGAATCCACACAGACACCCCAATCTTAAACCTTTTCAGACATCTGTCTATTTACAATGTCTGAGCTTTGTGAGAATTTGAAGCTATTGTCATTTGTTATTGCTATGCCATTCAAAAAGTATTGCTTCCATATGCGTATGTGGATTGAGAAAAGAACATCCTTAAATCACAGAAGAGTGTTAAAAAATGCTCGTCTTTGAATGATGAAATTATGGGTAGTTTTACACTACTCTTTTGTACATTTTCTCATTTTCCAAATTACCTACAATAAGCATGGACTACTTTTAGAGTAATAAAAAGCCACACATCATTTTTTTTCTTTACTTTTTGAAGCTTACATTCCTCTTTGGGAGTTAGGCTCATTGGGTATGCCAGATAGTCACTCAACTAAGTGGAAAGGGTTTTAATTAAATAAATCATTAACTTTGAGAATAAATCTGTGCAGGAAAGTATGATTAAATAATTTGCTAATTTTTAAACTGTTGTGGTCATAACCCGTTTTTGTGTGTGTGTTTGTGTAGGGGGAGGAGGGGTAGGGTGATTCTTATCATAAACTAAGATGCATATCAACATTTTCTTTTATAGCGGTCAAAATTAGGACAAGAAGTGTGAATTAATAAATAAAAGCATTTAATTGACAGTATCTTTTTAAAGAGACCAGGTTTGGTTAGAACCATTTTTGTGTCACCTGGTAGGAGGACCATAAATAAAAATGCAAGAGATGTTTGGGGAACTGGGGCACAAGATCTTAATGCAAAAATCTCCTAAGAATACTTATGGATTTCTGCAACTGGCAGAATTGTTTTTATTAACTGTTTCAGAATTGCACACACACACACACACACACACACACACACACACACACACACACGCCTGTGTGAGCCCAAACACACAAAAACAACAACAAAAAAGTATAAAAAATTCCTGTATCTTTAGAAACCCCCAGGCAATGGGATTCATCTCACCTCTTTCATATCATCTTTTGGACTCTGACACTGTAATTAGTCCTTGCCAAATTTCTGTAGGGTAAATGTAGACTAAACCTTAGTCACAACCGGGAAGGCACTGCATTTGTTGGGCAGTAGTCAGTAACTGTGTGGGCCTGAGGCAATGACTTTGATCTTTGCTCTTCTTCTCCCATATTAGTCAGCTTCAGGCTGCCATGCTAAATGGTCAGCTCTCTAACTTTTGCCTCTTTTTCCATGCTATAATATTGAGTCCTAAGCATTTCTTTTTTATTTGTCTGAGTCATTAAAAGGTAGATAAAGCCAACTCTATTTTTTTTATTTTTTTGTTCTGACACCATCATACAATTTAGCCTATTTAACTTTAAAAAAATGAATAAGGACTTCTTCAATGTAGCTAGAATGGGCAACAAATCTGAGAATATATTAAATATATACTATATAGACAAACGTTTAATAGCTGTTCAGCAAATCCTACCATCTGTCTCATGTTTAAACTTCTAGAGAGTACAATGTCATCCGTGTTAATTATTTTGAATTCAGCAAACATTTATTGAGCATTTCTACTTCCTGCACAGCTTACAGTTTATTCATTATTTTTGTTCAATGAGTAGCTGGTTAGAGATATGCCATTTTGCATTGTGAATGTGAATTATAGCTCATATATGCACCTATCATGCATTAAATGAAACAGTGTGGTACAGGGCAATGAACTCTTAAAGAGATCTTCCTTTTTTATTTTCTATTTGAATGTTGTAAACCAATTATTATTTCCTTTGAAACTCAGTCAGTGAATATATTTTTAAAAGACAATAATGCTAAATTTCCTAATCCAATTTTTATACACAACTTAAAAAGCATTTTAAAAACAAATATAAAATTGTGAAGTGCTGTGCAAAGATGAAATACATATAAATATTCTAGGAGATCATTTTTAAAATAATATTATATCATGAGATCAAAGTTCATTGTAAACACCCTACACAATATTTATATGTTTGATAAGTATAAATGACTACATTTCCATAGACAAAAACCCTTTTAAGAGAAAAGTGGCAGAAAAAAACCAAAGAATCTCTTTCTTCAATCTGGAATTTTTATGTAATAGTCCATTTTTTCTTTTTTCTACCTTAATGAATAATTTGATTAAAATAGTTTGAATCTTATAAATATTGTGAAATAAAACACACATCTTGCTCAGCAGTATAACTAATAGTTCAAAGCTTGACAATGTGACTCGTGATTTAAAATGGGATCAAAGATAGTGGAGTGCGAATCCTGTGCTTTTCAGATGACTAAGTCAAGTCGACATGAAATTAAGGGATAATTTCCATGAACTCCTGTTTATTTGGAGCCACAATACAACATGGCTTGATAATTTTTAAACAATTTAAAACATCAATTGTCAAATTACTAGAGTAATGAAATGATTTTAAAGACTCCTCTGACAGTTATTTTCTTAAGATCCAGTCTGCATCTCACAAAGCTGATGTTTAAAATTAAAGTCAAAAAAAATATCCATGGTTTGGGGGTTATTCTAGCCACAATGCTCTCTTATAGAATTAAATGCCTTGTCTCTTCTATCTGAATTTTTATTCAGTAAACTGCATTTTCTTTTCAGCATATTTTAAAAACTATGTATCATTTAAATAGCCAAATAATTTTATTAAACTAATATATATCAAAGCACCTAGACAAATATGTTATTTAAATAAATTTTAAATATTTTATATTATATTAAATATTTACATATGTATTTCAGTATGTGCTTTGGTTACAATGAATTTCAGTTATGAAACCGATCATACCCCAATTGTCACAGACAGGGAAGACAATGAAAACATGCTTATAGTCATTTCAAACGTTTCCAAATGCCATAAGCCCAATCAGTGAGTGCACTGTTTGCCTCAGTGTATTTCTAAAGATTCTGAGCTTCTTCAAATCTGGCCATGTTCGTTGTCTTTAAGACTGATTAAGAGATTTTGATTCAAATTCAATATCCAAAATACCAAGCTCTACACAATAATCTGAAACATTACCTCTGCATTACTTCTAACTCAATATGCAGAAAACACTTACCCTCTGACATTTCCAAGTAGTAAATCAGTCCCATCTGTCCCTAGGCTCTGTTGTTGCTGCTTCTCCTTACACTGTTCAAGGGCATTCATCATGTTCCTTCCATTAGCATACACCATAAAGATGTGTTGTTCTGACACCTGTATATCAGCCAAGTTACACTTCAGGGATGCCAAAATACCTTATCATATTGTCATGAACATCACCCATTTTTTTTTCCATTGAAAAGCTCTTTGGCATTCTGAGAAAAGATGACTGTACAGAAATTTATCATTATTGATTGTATTTTGTTTGAGAAGAACCCAATGTCAGTTACATTATAGCTGTTCTGAAAGTGGTTTTTAATGTCATTGAGATCAAAATTGTGATAGCACAATTCTTTCTTCAAAGATCAAATACCAAAATTGTAATTTATTTGACACTGTGCTTGTTAGTATTTTGTCAGCTTGACACTAGCTCTCATCATTTTGGAAGAAGGAATCTTAATAGAGAAAATGCCTCCACTAGATTGACCTGTAGAAAAGTTTGTGGGGCAGGTTGTTGCTATGACTGATGTGAGAGGACCACCAGTTCTGTAAAGGTGGTCCTTAGTGGTTTAAAAATACACACTAGACAAAGCATGTGGAGCAAGATATTAGGCACCTTTCCTCCATGATTCTTGCTGCTGCTCCCACTTGAGTTTCTGTTCTCACTTCCCTCAGTGATGAACTGTGATTGTGATATGTAAGCCAAATAAACCCCTTTCTCATCAAGTTGCTTTTGGTCATGATGTTTGCCACACCAATAGAAAACACACTAGAACAAAAAAAAATTTCTGTACATTATATAAATATTACACAGATTAGTTTTGTATTTCATAGGGGGAAATGTATATTATGCCACACACATATGACAATTGTGACCTCACTAACCACAAATAACTTAAAAATCAAATTTCTTGATTCTCTTTCATTTTTTTTTTCATACAGAGTATCACAATATAACCCTGGCTTGCTGGGCTATATTTGAGGCTGACCTTGAACTCACAGAGATCCCTCCCCTGTGCCTCTGTCTCTGCATCTGAAGTGCTAGGATTACAGGCTTATAACATCATATTCAACCTATATGATTTTCATTTTATATTCATACTCATTACTGTTACTTTAACTGAGACTTTTTTATCTTAACATGCACAACCTTATATTTCTCTAATCATTTCTTTGTCTGCTATAATACTTCAGAGGTAAGACAAATGTATTCTTTTGAGAAATTGAAAAGTAAGTAGATTAATGTAAAAGTGATGATACATACAGATTGCAGAACTCCTGAATATAAGAAAGTAACCTATACTACTTCATGGTTGGACGATTAGTAAAAGTTTTATGTAAAGAGAGGTAGAAGTAGGATTTCCTATTAGTTAAGAGCTTTCAGAGTTATAATGTTTTCAAATTTAAATTTACTTTTAAATTATGTGTATGTATCTGTTTAGAGTTACATGGACATGAGTTCAATGCCAGAAGAGATTAAAGAGATGCTGAAGTTACAGGTATTTGAGAACTACCCACTATGGGTACTGGTAACTTAGGTCCTTCAGAAGAGTGGTACCTTAACTGTTGAAACATCTCTCCAATGCCTCAAAGTTGTAATGTGAGAGTCCCCTCTGTATGCTGTGATTACCATTAATGAATAAAGAAACTGCCTTGGCCTGTTGATAGTGCAGAACTTAGTTAGGTGGGGGAGGACTGGGCTGAATGCAGGGAGAAAGATGGACTGAGTCAGGAGGAGGCTACCACCATAGATAGATGTGCTGAAACTTTGCTGGTAGGCCACAACCTTGTGGTGATATACAGCTTAAAAGAAATGGGTTGGGTTAAGATGTAAGAGCTAGCCAATAAGAAGCTAGAGCTAATGGGCCAAGCAGTGATTTAAATAATACAGTTTCTGTGTGATTATTTTGGTTCTGGGCAGCGGGGATGAACAAGTGGTTCCTTGCAACAGCATTGTGTTTTATGACAAGGAATAAACTCAAGAAGTTTGAATAGATGAAGCAATAACTTTTACAAGCCACATATTCTCCACGTGGAGCAGTCAAAAAGGTTATTTATTTTTAAGATACCTAATATTTATGACTGTTTATAATTCTTATTTATTTATGATGTACAGATTTTTAGGGCTCCAGAATTTCTATAAAGTCACTGTATATAGGCATGTATCTTTGTATATATACAAACATGTTGGAGTCAGATTTGAAGGAGATAGGCTTAGTGAGGCTCAAGAACCTTGTTTCCTATCACTGATGCTCCAGTTTTTAAACGTTCATTCAGTATTCTCATGTAGACAGTTTACTAGCCAGAATACTCATTGCCTGGTTTCTAAGTCTCCTGCAGATGAATTTATTGTTTTACAAGTGCTTCCAGTCAAGTCTGGTTATATAGGCCTATAATCCTTTCTACAGAAAAGGTTCAGGGATGGTGTCAGCATTTCTGGCATCACTAGTCAGCCCCAGGGTCCTAAAGCCACAGATGCGTTGTTAGTATTCAGGCAAATTCTTAGTCATCCCAGGGATCTATGGCCATTTATCCCTATGTAATCTATGCCCATGTGCTGTGTAGCTGCCTAAGACCCTGTACTTACATGCTAAGGCCCTTTAAAAGCAAGATCCACTCTTTCCTCTCTCTATCTCCACTACTTTCCTTTCTAAGGCAGGCCTCCATGACCTTATTTTCATTCCCTAGCAATAAACTTTCTAGTGGGTTTGTTCTCACTGCCACTAAACTACAACAGAGGGCAATTGTAGCTGACCCCCACCACACACTCACACGCACAAAGAAAAAATGCAAGAAGGGATAATTTTTACTTTTACAATTTAAATGGAAACCCCATGAGTGACATTAGACTTGAGAGATTGCAATGACATGCTACAGGCTGGGGATGTCAACAGTAAAGCACTTTCCTAGCATGTGCATGGCACTGATTGCATTCTCTACCACTATAAAAAGATGTTTCAGACAGTGTCATCCTGCAGCAGATGGGAACAAATATGAGACCCACAGCTAGACATTAAGTAGAGTGAGAGACCTTAGAATACTCAGCACTAAATGGGATGTCTCCATCAAATCCCTTCCCTCAGAGCTCAGGGAATCACTCCCCTCCCCTCAGAAAAAGGAAAACAATGGCTCTGGCAATGTACTGAGTATGTGGCACTCATATTGCAGATGGCATACTGCAGTTATTTAGTGTATATGATTATCTACAGTGATCATTCAGCATAGGGGTAAATTTTAGTCCTGAGTTTTGATTAAAAAAAAGGTTTTGGAAGGAATATGAATACATAGAAAATGCTGAAATAATATCAAGGTTTGCTTTCATTCGTTGGTTTACATTATTCAGGTAATAATGGATAAATTTATAAATGAGAATTGTGAGTAAAACCACTTTTAAAAGTGCTTTAAATATAATGAATACATGTAAAATTATTTTACGTGTTCTTCAAAAGCTTTATACAAGTATACAGCATAATAGGATCCTATACATTAGCCATTATCTCCCTTTAGCTCATCTCAGAACCCCTGAGTACATTCCCTTTCTCAATTTCATGTCCCCTTCTGATGTGGGATTCCCATCTATATGTGGGATTACCATTAATGAATAAAGGAACTTCTTTGACCCCATAGCAGAACTATAGGGGAACAGAGCTAGGCAGGAAAAATTAAAAGGAATGCTGGGAGAAAGGAGGAGGAGTCCGAGAGAAGCCATGTAGCCCCACCAGAGACACTGGTTGGAATCTTGCCAGTAATCCACAGCCATGTGGTGATACACAGATTACTAGAAATTGGTTAAATTAAGATGTAAGAGTTAGCCAATAAGAAGTTAGAGCTAATAAGCCAAACAGTGATTTAATTAATACAGTAATAATTTTGGTTCTGGGCAGCTGGGAAAAACAAGCAGTCCCCCCTACACCTTTTTTTCTTCAGTAGTTTGCACAATTATTTTCATTTTAGTATGCTTCATTTCTGTAAATACCTAAAACAAAGCTTCATGACTAATTAAAAGTTGGTACTAGAAATCTCTGGCAGATCATCAGTAGGATTTCTACACTACCCACATTTAACTAGGAGTGACATTGAATCTTATCTTTTCTCAATCTATAAAGATGTGAACATTGTCTTCCACAACGTATTCATTTAACTATTACCAAAATAGTCTTTTTCATATTCAATATATTTTTTTGTTGCCAATGAGGAAAACAATTTTCTCTTAGGTCAAAGGGTATTTATAATAATCTTCCATAAAAGTAGAAAAGGAAAATTCTCCAATGTTACAACATAATTTTCCCTATTACATTCTTTCTTTTTAAATTGATCAAAATCACAGCCAAGAAAACATTCTTTCAAGTTTTAGTGGATACATTGAAAAATATTCACATGCATGCAGGTCTTATAACTTATTTTCAGAAATGAAGTTTAACCTTCCAGTATGTGCTATGTGGAATTAGACAATTGCCCATATCACATTTGTGAAATATATTTTTAATGAAAATATATTGTAAGTGTGGGGGCACCATAAAATCTCCAACTATTTTCTCTCCAACCAAATAAAGTGGGGCGTGTTTGTTTTTCAGAGTGCGCTTAGCTTTTCAGTGCTGTTGTCAAAGGAAGCATATTCTCAGGAAGAACACAGGTGTTGACATTTTTGGATTCCATTTTCTCTAAATAGGCTTCCTTTTGAATAAGATTGCATTCAAAGGCTGTCTTTCAGAACAGTTCTGTTTCTCTTTGAAGTGAGAATTTTCTGTTCATACATTTGCACTTTTAAAAGTACTCTCCATGGAAAAGATGCCACCCCATATCAGTAATGCAACACTTACTTAACATGGAAATTGAGGCGACCATAGCACTCTATAATTAATATACTCTCCAACTTGCCTTCAAATCCTGCTCAGAGAAGCATCCTGATCAACATCTCCTTTGAAAGCCTGCAGTCAGAAATAGGAGCAAAATCATTCTTTGGCTGTATGTGAACAGAATTAGAGAAAGTGGAAAATAGTTTTCTAAAATCACTTTTTCTGAAAATAACTGATCAAATAGGCTTGACCTTTTCTTCTTAATGACAAGGAGCATGACATTTGTGGTATCCATTCCATTTCATAACTCTAGCACCAAGTTTTCTTTGAACTTTGCTTGGACAAATGTTTTCAGCGTACTGTTCTGCTTGTGTTTTGTAATGTGCCTATTTCTTTTCTTTCTTTTTTTTTTTGATGACTCTGGAAAATGACCTTATGGATGTATGCACATTTCAAGAGGACATTTGGAACAATTTAAATACTTCCTACAGGAAAAAACAACTGAAAAAAGAAATCCAGTGATGATTTAATCAATATTTTCTTAACATTATTTCTGGTTTCTTACTTTTTGCCTATACAATGATATAAACAGGAAAAAGTTAATAATTATTAATTTAAACCAATAAAGAGAGAATAAATGGGTGGGGGGGAAAATCTCTTCTCTTCATTAGTTTTTTGCATGGTGTTAGAACTGCATTCCAGATAATAATTTTAAGTCAATCCTCCACAAAGTGCCTCTTCCAGGGTCTGGAGGAGAAATAATTTTCACAGTTCATATGCCCAAGCAAAGGAACATGACTGTATGTGCTTATTGTTTTGCTTTCTCGTTCAACTTTGTGTTGTGGGAGCTGCGGGCCTCTTCCCACAGCCCGGTTCCTGGCCGCTTGGCTAGCTTATTCCCTGAAATAACAACACACAAATTTTATTCTTTTAAAAACTGCCTGGCCCATTAGTTTCAGCCTCTTAACCCATTTCTAATAATCTATGTAGCACCACGAGGTGCGCTTACCAGGAAAGATTCAGCATGTCTGACCTGGTGGCTGGCTGCATCGTGTCTGCTCAGGAGGGAGCTGCATGGCATCTGAGCTCACTTCCTCTTCCTCCCAGCATTCTGTTCTGTTTACTCTACCTATCTAAATTTTAACCTATCAGGGCCAAGGCAGTTTCTTTATTTAACCAATGACCTTCCTCCATCAGCTCTGTGGCCATTTTCTTACTCTTTGTGTATGGTCCAATATTTTTAGAAAACTGAGTGCTTTCCTCTCAAGTGATTTGACCAATGAAATGCCTGTGGAAGGGTTAGACATTGTATAGACCACCAACTGCTTAGAGGACAGGATAATCAACCTCATTCTGCCTTTAGAATGTAAAAAGTATCAAGTAAAGTCCATTTAGAGTGTGGCATTATCCATGTTAGCAAGCTATTCCCCCAAGTCAAACTTTAAGTTCTTATAAATGAAGTTGTATTGGAATGCAGTCATCCTTATATTTTCCAGAAAGGCTGTGACTGTTTTCAGTCTTGACAAAGTTGTGTAGCTGCAGCAGAGATAGCATGGAATGTGGATTTAACACTGATATCACTAAAGCCAAGAACAAAGACATGGAGAATCCTTTCTTTTAAACAAATACAAAACAGGCATGGGTCTTCTTCTCTTTTCTATGTAATTATGGATTTGCAAAATTATTAGTAAAATCCTTAGAATTTCCAAGTAAAATAGTTAACTTTGGACAACTTTGCAATCACAGAAAGAATATGAAATATTCTTTAGAGTTTGCATAACACTAAGTTCAGTTTTGAAACTGAGAAAGAATATATGATAGTTAAATTTTTATAATTAGCAAAGGTAATATATATATAAAATAATAATATAATATCAATATATGTTTATATTTAAATGCAAAAGTAGTAAAACAATTCATTTATTGAGGATAGCCCAGTATAGTTACTTATTGAGCATCATCTAATGTAGTTAGAAAACAATAACCAAAATGTTTCAAAATAAAACATAAAAAAGCCTGGTAGACATGAATTTTAAACCATATCTTAAATTAAAAAGGAAAGAGACATTTGAGTTACCTTTTCTGAGAATTCTGTTTAGATTTGTATCCAAATTTTAAATTAGGTGATTTTTTATATCTGGTTTCTTGAGGTCTTTAGATATTTTAGATCTATCAGATATATAGTTGATAGCCTTTTCCCAATCTGTAGCCTATCGCTTCATTAAAACAATGATGTCCTTTGATGTGCAGAAGCTTTTCAGTTTCATGAGGTCTCATTTATTGTTGATCTCAGTACTTGTTATGTTCACGAGGTTGTCTCCTGTGAAAATGTGTTCAAAGCTATTCCCAACATTTTATTCTATCAGTTTTAGTGTAACTGGTTTTATGTTAAGGTCTTTGATCTACTTAGATTTTAATTTTATGCATGATAATAGATATGGAATTTTGAGAGATTTGTCTTCATGCAGATATCCAGTTTCATCAGTGCCATTTGCTAAAGATGCTTTCTTTATTCAAGTACATATTTCTGGCCTCTTCATCAAAAAAATAATCTATTCATGAGTAGCAGTAAGTAGCAGCTTCTCAGGAAGATGTGAATGAATTGATTTACCTCAAAATCTAGTTATGCAACTCTTGGATATAGATACAGATATCAGAGAGACACTTACTCAAAAATGTTTTTTTGCTACAGTATTAATAACAGCTAGAAATTCAAAACCACCTAGATGTCTCACAACAGAAAAATGGATAAAGAAAATATGGTACATTTACATAATAGAGAATTATTCAGCCACTTAAAAGAATGAAATAATGAACTTTGCAAGTCAAAGCATGGGTCCAGAAAAAAAAATTATCCTGAATAACATAAGACACAGGCCCAAAAAGATAGTTAATGATAAACAAGCCACAATCCTTAGAACTGCAGAGGGTAGATATAGAGTAAGGAATTAGGGTGACAGATTTCATTAGGAAGGGGAACTAGCATAAGAAGTTATGGATGGATGTGGAGACTAGAATGGGGGGATCAAGTCTGGAAGGAAAAGAGAATTAGAGGGGAGGAAATTCCGAGAGAGAGAGCGATAGGTAAAATTAAAAACCATTTGAGAGGTAGTATGAAAGCCTATCACAGTAGAAGCTTCCTAAAATGCAAACATGTACAAAGGCAATTTAAATTAGATCATCAAATAATAGGGAAAATAGTGATTTATGTGGACATCCCTTGTCACCAAATGAAGCTTTCAGTATTGGGAATGGTTTACATCTAATTGATTTTAAAAAAGGGATCGCATGGGAACTACCAAACAACTCAGACAGTTGTCAAGACTGTAGGTTGCTCTGTACAAAGTTACAGCAAGGCCCTCTGGTTGAAGATAACACCTACACAACTAACTCAGTGAACATGAAGAAGTTGTGCTAGTACCTACATAGAGCTTTACCCACTATGTGTTACTGTCTTTGGTACAGGAAGGTACTCTTTATGCTATAAAAGAAAAAATATAAACAATAAACAATTTTATCTTCGATAGTGTCCTGCCTGCAAGATAAGCTAGAGTAGGTGGCTTTGATGGCTAACTTTCTGAGATTCCAGCCTCATGGCAGAGGTACCAGCTTTAGCCATGTTTTATTGCCACAACTCTATGGCATTTCAAGGTCCATTCCAGCAAGCAAGCTGTAGCAGTGTACTCACAAATCATACTTAAGTGCTCCATAGTCAGACCACCTGCCTGAAAGAGTCAGAGTTTGCCCTGGCAGGAAGGTCCAGAAAGCCAGCATTTTAAAACAGCATGGTGTTTTTCCTGCTATGGCTGAAAACCGAAAAGCATGTGGTCAGCTTTTCATCAACACCATTTAAGTGTTTTGTGGCAGGACCTCTTAAAAGAGCTTTAAGGTTTCACAACTAAAGCTAAGACAGGAAGCCTCTCTTAAATGAGAGCACTTTGCATCTAGCAAGCAGAGCCCACCTGAGAAAATGCTGCGATCAATCAGTCATGCTTAACTCTATTCTTTCCTGTCTAGAATTACTTCCTGAGCTCTGTCAGGCTTTATGTGGATACAGTCGTCCACACATTGGTGCCATTTGTTTTCTGAGGTTTTCTGTCCTGCCCAGTTCCCGCAGTTGTTGTGTCCCAAAGAAATCACACAGAGGTCTATATTAGTTATAAACTGATTGGTCAGGCTTTATATTAACTCTTACAACTTATATTAGCCCATTCTTATCTTGTTAGGCACATGGCTCAGTACCATTTTTAGTGAGGCAGTCACATCTTGCTTCTTCTGTGGCTGGCCTAGGACTGCAGAGGAATGAGCTTCCTCTTTCTCAGAATTCTCCTGTTCTCCTTGACCTGCCTCTAATTCTTGTCTGGGTGTCCTGCCTATACTTCTTGACTGCCTACTGGCCAATCAGCGTTTATGTAAAATATACTTGACAGAATACATACCGTGGTCACATACCAAGAAAACAAGGCCCTGGAAGACAACAGGATTAATGCACACATGAACTCACAGAGAATGAGGAAGCATTCATAGGATCTGAATAGGTCTGCACCAGATGAGCTACTAAAACTGAACAAAATGGTCCTATGTCCCCATCACTAACTCAGAAGCATACTCCAATTGATAAGCACTTGAAAATGAAAATTTCATTTTCTTCAAGGGGGGTTGCACTGGGAAAACAAACTACTTTTGAGTTAAGGGTAGGCTGCATGCCCAGCAGTAGATGACCAGTAGAAAAAAAATTCAATTCCATATTTGGAGGGCCCTTGTCTCATATTTTTTTCAGTTTTTTTTAAAAATAACGTATTGTGCATACACTTCTTTCTCTCTTTTTACTGTACATGCCTTTGAGTATATATTATAGTCTCCAATTTACTATACATTTCTCTTTTTTACTGTACATGCCTTTGGGTAATATATTATAGTCTCCAATTTACTAGGTTTATAGGATTCCTAAGTATGGGAATGACTGGGACTCTGTGTTTATTTACGTTTCTTTTGCTTTTTCTTGATCTCTTTTTCTTTTGTTCCTTTGGTTTGAACTGTTCAAATGTGTCAATTTTTTTAACATATTATGTTGTATTTTATTTTATTCTTATCTTTAAGGAGCACTGTTTGTTTTCTAATGAGAGGTAGAAAGGGGAATATCCAGAAAGAAAGAAAGGTGTGGAGAAACTAGGAGAAGTAGAGGGAGGGGAAACCATAATCATTATATATTATGTGAAAAAAATCCATTTTTAATGAAAGGAAAAACGGAAACAGAATCTGAATCCAATGGTGCAGATTTATGCATATTCTCACCTGCTATATTGGCTAAAAGAGGTAGATTAAATCTTTAAGAGAAACCCGGGCAACTTAATGAGATTCTGTCTCAAAATAAAATAATACCAAGAAAGTTGGGAATAGAGGTCAGTGGTAGAACACATGCCTAGGGATCAATCTGTACTGCTACACACACACACACACACCCACACACACACACATACAATTGTGTGAATGTATATCTCTATCTGCATAGATATACCCTCATGTATATATAATCTGTTTTTATTATAAAGTTGAATGGTAGCAGTCAATTGGATGTTTGAAAATATAGCAGTGTGGATGTACTTGTAGTTGTTCATAAGTATGACTTATTTTCCTATTCATTTCAGTGTCTTTGATGACAATGACTGTGTTTTACTCATTTGAAAATATCAAGCCCCAGTATATTGACAAATATTTTCATATAAAAAGACATTTAGTAAAAGTATATTAAATTGAATTTTGATTTTTTTCCTGGTTGTATGCAAGTGGGAGAGCTCACAAAGTGTGTCATACCCTTAATTCATAAGACATTATCAGAGTGGATGAGATTGTATGACTTGTGGAGAAAAACATTTAATAAGTTCATATTTACCAATTTTAACTAAGACATTACTTTAACATTATAGCATAACTTTACAATCTTGTATTACTCATAACATAATGTTAGTATTTATTTTCATTAGATATTATAATAATTAATATAATACTAATACTAAGTTAAAATATGGTAAAATTCTTATAACTTTCTCTTATGTTATACACATACTTTATGTTGGGCTACTTGAGACAAAATAATAAAATATTTAATATAATTGAAAAATGCAGTTATTGTCTTTGAATCATCCATGACCAATGCAGATAGAGTAGCAACCATTAATGTATGAAAACTATTCTTTAAATACCCCAGTGGACATGTGAAAGTTTAGACAATACTAATCTCTGTGAATACTATGGTTTTTTCTTATGCACAAAACAACTTGAACAATAAAGTTTAATTGATAAATTAGAGTAAGAGCTTACTACACATAGATAGTCACAAAATAGAAGAGTTACAATATACTATAAAAAAGTTAGTGGATTATGGTGTCTCTATTATACTTTGCTCCTTCTTGTGATGACAAATCAAGGTAAAATTCTTGAATGATGAAAGGTGAGATGAATGATCTTTTATGATAAAGCATGAAAATAGAAAGTATAGCACTGGCTACTGTTGTCCTTTTCTTTTATAAAATTTCATTTATTTTTTTAAAAAAGAAAGCAAACTCTTTTTATTTCATTATACATACCAAACTAAGTTTCCACTTCCTCCCCTCCACCCATTCCCTATGCATACCCTCCCACCCCACCCCATCAAATCCTCAGAGAGGCTAAGGCATACTATTTAGGGGAAGGTTCAAAGCCCTCCCTACTACATCTAGGCTGAGAAAGGTATCCATTCAAAGAGAACAGGTTCCCAGAAAGCCAGTATATGCAGTCGGGATAAATCCTTGTGCCACTCTCAGTGGCCCCTCAGTCTGCCCCAGCCGTGCAACTGTCAACCACAATCAGAGAGACTAGTTTGGTCCTATGCTTGTTCCTTCCCAGTTAGGCTGGAGTTTGTGAGCTCCCATTAGCTCAGGTAGATTGTTTCAGTGGGTGTACCCATCAAGGTCTCAACCTCTTTGCTCATATTCTCATTCCTTCCACTCTTCAACTGGACTTTGAAGGCTCAGTCCAGTGCTTCAATGTGAGCCTCTGTCTCTTCATCAGTTTCTAGATGAAGATTCTATAGTGATATTAAAGATATTCATCAGTCTGACTATAGGGCATGTCAAGATCAGGTCCCCTCTCCTCTATTGCTTAGGGTCTTAGCTGGGGTCATCCTTGTGGATTCCTGGGAATTTTTCTAGAGCCAGTTTTCTTGCTAACCCTGTAATGACTCCCTCAATCAAGATATCTTTTTTCTTGCTCTCATCTCTGTCCTTCCTCCTTCTAAACTATCTCATTCACTCAAGTTCTCCTCACCTCTCCACTTCTCTTCTCTTCCCCTTTCACTTTTTCTTCTCCTCCCACCCCATGCTCCCTATTTTTCAGGCAATCTTGTCTTTTTCTACTTTTCAGGTGTATATATATATATATATATATATATATATATATATATATATATATATTCACCTTATTAGCTTCTCTAGGATCATGAACTATAGACTCAGTATTCTTTGTTTATAGTTAGTATCCACTTATGAATGAGTACATACCATATTCATAACATTGGGTCTGAGTTACCTCACACAGGATAGAGTTTTTTAACTCCATCCATTTGTATGCGAAATTCAAGATGTCATTTTTTATTGCTGAGTAGTAATCTAATGTGTAAATGTGCCACATTTTCTTTATCCATTCTTTGGTTGAGGGGCATCTAGGTTGTATCTAAAACCTAAGTTGTACAGTAAATGCCATGTGTTGCAAGGAGGCCTCTTGTTCATCCCATCCTCCCTGCTAGCTTAGCCCTGAAATAACCACTCAACAACTGTATTACTTAAATCACTGCTTGGAAAATTAGCTCTAGTTTCTTATTGGCTAATTCTTACATCTTAATTTAACCCATTTCTATTAATCTGTGTATTGCCACATGGCAGTGGCTTACCAGGTAAAATTTCTAGCATCTCTCAGGCTTATCCATAGCATCTCTCTGACTCTGCTTTATTCCTCCCAGAATTCAGTTCTGTCTTCTTTGCCTACCTAAGTTCTGCCCTTTTAAGCCAAGGTGGTTTCTTTATTCATTAACCAATACAAGTAACACACAGAGAGGACACCCACATCAGCCATGATTGTAAATATCATTACTGAAATCACTGTTAAACAACATTGTATATATAGAATCTTGAAATATGAGAAATGAAGGTATGATTCACGTCTCAGGCAATATGATAGAGGACATAGTAGAATAGCACAGGATGGGAAGATATTCTGTCTTGCTACTCGGAATGGTGCATTATTTAATATTCTTGAATCAATTACTTCTGGAGTGCCCTATAATATTTTTAGTTTATAGTTGCCAGCAAGTAACTTCAACTATGGAATGCAAACTGTCAGACAAAGGAGACTGCTGTATTAACTATTTGAAGTAACGTGCAAAGGTTGAAATTATTACTGTACTATAGTTCCTCATGGCTAATTTAAAGTTCAATCATATTTAAAAGATCAGTGAATCCTTGACACACAACTGTAATGATTTTTGTCTTTTAAGACATTCTGAATCAAAGAGGAGATTGCATATCAGAATAAACTGCTCCAATGAGCAGAATTCATTCCTTGGTGTATTGTTAATGTTTGTCGGAAATAATTTGACAAGGTGCTTCTTACTGTTAGACTGTCTATCATCTGTGAGGCTCTCAAATGGAGCATTTTTGGACCTCAACAGGAATGATACAAAGAAGAGGAATCATTTTGCTAAATTTCATGTAGTCTTGATTGCTGAATTAAGTTCCCTTCCTTCTAGTTACAATTGCGATATTTGTTTGAAAGTTAAAATAATTTCTACATGTCAGGTACAACTGCAGAGTAGTATGTGTTCTTGGCTCCAATGTTTCTTCTTAAGTTAGTTTCTGCATGTTGGAGAAGACACCAGTATTCACTTCACTCTGCCAACAGGTATAAATACATGGTTGTTAAAACTATCTACTAGACTTTGAGAGATTCTGTTAATGGCAAGTAAACAATAGCCTCACAGTAACCGTGTTCTCAAATAATTTTACCAAAAAAAAATAACAGTGCATTTCCCATATACTTATATAAGTATGCCCATAGCTTTCCAGCCTTGTATTTACATAATGTGTATGCCAAGAAAAATCAGGGCATCTAGCTAGCATTCCTACCTGCCCCCTTCAAAAAGAATATATCTAATAGTGCACTCTCTCTGATTTCCTCTTATTAGCTTTGTTTGAAGCTTGGTTGTGAATAATGCAGAGAGTTGTTAGGCACTGTTCCACTTGCAGTTATGTTTTCTAACAAACATAGAAAGGAACTTTGGACAAAGGAAAAATTGGGGGTAGTTATTTGGTCCTATCAAGAAATTTTTCAGGATGAGGGCATACCACAGGACAGAAAATGAGCTAATGATTCAAAAGTTAATGACAGTTCTGAATATCAAAAAGAAAGTGAACTATCCTCAAACTGTTGCCTCATTTGGATTCTCTCTTCTCCAGTAGAATTACTATTCAAAAATAAACCAGAAGAGGGAAAGCTATTCTTCAATGTGTATCTTGAAGTTTATATTCTTTCTCTCAATTTATGTTGCAATTAAATTTGGTGAAGTATAACTCTACAAATAATCACAGCAGTTTTTTCTTTTTCATTAAAACAGTGTCATCTCCACAGGTAAAGGTAGGCTATTTATATACATGCATGTATCTGGATTTTTAATTCAGAAGCAAGCTTATCAATAATGCATGCATTCTCCTTTTTTCATTGGTTGTTTGCCAAATAAAGGTATACTCTGGTATAGGTGATGAGGGAGAGTTAAGTAGAGAAAGGCTTAGGTAGAGAAATAGAACAGCTAGCACTTTTCAATGCCCTAGATAAGTGTTCCTAAGGTAAGACAGAACAGTTTCATCCCTTGTATATTTTAGTCATAGTAAATATTTAACATGATTTCCTAAATTAAAGTACTATAAGTAATTGTGGGGGTTTTAAAGTTTTCTTTCTATTGTTTTCCAATTATGTGTACATGGTGTGTGTGTGTGTGTGTGTGTGTGTGTGTGTATTATGTGGGTAAAGTGTGTCTGCAAATGCCAGAGTCATTAAATTTTCTGAAAATGGACTTATAGACAACTCTGAGTTACCTGATACAGGTCATAGGAACTGAAGCATGATCTTAATTAACCTTAATAATAAAATCCCCGAGTCAGATACTGAGGTAAAAGCTAAAAGATCAGAGAAATAAAGGCCCAGCCACAATCACCTCTTAACTCTCCAACTGTTTAGACTAAAAACTCAGAGATTCTGTCTTTGCCATGCCTCATCATTTCCTGTCTGCCTGTACATATCTCTAGAACTCTATGGTTAACTAGTGGCCAGCTCCATCCTCCAATCTCTGTACAAGCTTTATTTATCAGTACACAAACAAAATATCACAAAACTTGTCACTTTTATCTAATCAGAAAAGAAAGTTTTAACTTTGACATAGTAAAAGTACATGCAACAAAATAGTTATCAAGCAGGAATTAAAGGTACACTATTTAGTCTATTTGTATTTGAAAAAATTAGAGGAAAGAATTATCTGTTTTTATCTTGGTGAGTCTAAAGTTTTATATCTATTTTTCATCTTAACTAAGGAAAATTATAATTATAGCTATCTAGTCTAATATTTCATCAAATACTCCAGAAAGTTACAATACTATCTGAGTAAACAGGAAGTGCATTGTAAGCAACTTCTAAAGCTATAGAAATAGTAAAGACATATGGCTTCCTGGACATTCACCCAAAGTTATTCTCTAATTTGGGGGCATCCGTCTTCAGCTTACAGTCTTAAAATATCTGGCAGAATTTTCAGTGAAGCTGGAAATTTGAAGAAGTGGCCTACCTCTATTGACAAAATTTGTCAGTAACTTTCCTCTGCAAAATATCTGGCACTTTCTTGTGTAAAGCAGCAACCTCAAGGACTGTTCCACTTTGTTTTGGGAAATTTTAGCAGTCAATTTTCCTGTGTGTCCTGCATGTCTAGTTTATACAACATACTGTCAAGCTGTCCAGGCAAGAGTAGCTTCTTGCTCAAATGACAAGTTTTGCCACATTGAAAGCAATCTCCACAAAGTGCTTCTTTGATGCCCATTATCCTTTTCAAAGCATTGGTGCTGTCAGAAGCAGATGTGTCTCACTGTAGAGAAAAGTCTAAGTTTTTAAACATTTTAAATGCCATATTCTGTAGGCTTTTGAAGTGTTTGAAGATTACCTATCTAATTGAAATATATTTTTGGTACTTAAATATCTAAATATTATGGCTATAAATTTGACTATGACAAATGACTATTAATCTGTAGTTCTAATTATACATTACATTTTAAATGATCTGTAATATGGGGTTCCCCTTTGTATACTGTGAGTAAGTTTTATTACCATTGGTTAATAAAGAAGTTTCTTTAGCCTATGGCAGCAGTAAGAATATATCTAGGTGGAAAAAATAAACTAAATTTAGGGAGAAAGAAGGCAGAGTCAGGGAGACACCATGTAACAGCGGAAGGAGAAAGTTGCTAGAACCATACTGGTAAGCCACAGCCTGGTGACAATACACAGATTAATAGAAATGGGTTAATTTAAAATGTAAGAGCTAGTTAGGAATATGTCTGAACCATTGTCCAAACAGTATTGTAGTTAATAGAGTATTTGTGTGATTATTCAGGTCTGGGTAATCAGAAAATGTAAGTGCAACCTCTGTTTACATAATGGCACCCAAATGTTTGGCAAGAATTTTCTCCTAAAACCTGAGAAAGCTTAAAAGAGGATTCAAGAGAGAATCGAGAACAACTTTTTGGTAACTATCTTTTCTCTGATAGGACTTGTTTCCTAGAGTCAAACAGAGGTGCAGCTCTTTTAAGAGAGGCTCAGCATTAGCACGAAAGAATCTCAGAGCTCTTTTAAGATACTCTGCCACAAAACACTTAAATGGTGTTTATAATCAGCCAGTGATAGACTTCTTGGTGGTGGCATGGACCTAGCCACCCGCACAGAGTTGAGGCAATTATTGTGGTATTGTGGCTCCTGTCAGTACTTTTGCCATGAAGCTAGACTCTCAAAAAGCTAAGGAATAGGGTGGAGTCAACTGCCAAAGCCAATGGGCAACTGCTTTAGTCTCAGAAAAGGCTGATTCAGTAATCACACATTTATCAGAAGTAATGGCCATCATGGGGAGACCTGTACAAATAAAGACAAATAATGGTCCAACATATGTCTCTAAGAAAATAAAGCAGTTTTTATTACAATATTAAGCATATTATAGGTATACCACACAATCCTACAAGTTAGCAAGTTATAGAAAGAACAATTCAAACTATAAAGGATATGTTAAACAAGCAGATGGGAATGGAAAATACCCCTAGAAATAGATTACAGTAGCCCTCCTGTACACAAAAGATAGAGAAGCAGAGAGGGAAATCAGAGAAACTTCACCTTTCATGATAGCCACAAATAGCACAAAGTATCTTGGGGTAACACTAACCAAGAAAGTGAAAGATCTATTTGACAAGAACTTTAAGGCTTTACCTCTGTGGGGTAAGCTTTACTAAAGATGGCCTAGCTCAGGAACAGTGGCCTTGCCCTAGGAACAAGAAAAAGCTGACTTAGCAGAATGGGAGGGAGCCAAAGTCCTTGCAGCCATGCCAAAGCAGCTTTAAAGATTCTTTTTGTAGTTATGCCTTTAAAAGCTTACCCCACAAGGAGATACAACTCCTCTCTATCTCGTTGTAACGGGAATAGAGATGAGTTCCAAACATGATTGTATTATGCTGATTAAACCTTGCTTAATACAGTCTGGGCCTCTCTGGTGGTCTCTCTCTGGGGGTCATAATCTGGGCTCAAAAGAAATGAGTGGGGAAGATTGGATCTTTTTGTTTGAATTTTTTCATGTGAGAATTAGATAGAACATCTTTTCAGGACTTATTATTCAGAGGTAACCATCTTCAAAATGGTGTTTACACTTTAAGTTTTATATATCAGTGCTCCTTTGTCCTGAGATGGTAGTTTGAGTTTATTAAAAAATACTATCAAGTAGACAGCCAAAGCTAATTCCCAAATTTTTTAAACAGTGCCCACCGCTCTCACAACAGTGCTTGAAAGCAATGATTGTTCATATCTAAGTTCAATATCCATGATAAAAATATATAACTCCTAAATATTGCCCTATTTAGACATTTTTGTTGATTCCACATAAGTCAGGGATGTATGAAAAGAGGGTCCCACAACTGAAAAAAAATGTCTTCATAAAATTGTGTTATGGGCAAATCTGTGAGGACATTTTCATTGTTGCTGATTGACATGGGAGAACTCAACTCACCATGGGTAATGTCTTTGTCAGATGGTTCTGGGTTGTATAAGAAGGCAGGATGAGCAAGCCATGATTTAATCAATAAACAATATCCCTCCATTTCTTTTGCTTCAGTTCCTGTCTTTAGGTTTTGACTTTCAGGTTCCTGATTTGACTTCTTGCCCTGACTTCTCTTTATGATGGTCTGTTACCTGGAAGGACAATATGAACCAAATAGTTTCCTTACCATTGTTTTTGGTCATTATGTTTTTGTTTGTTTGTTTGTTTTGTTTTTATCACAGTGATAGAAATCTAAGTAGGAAAGTCACTTAACTGCTTTCTGTTTGATAGAAACAAAAAACAACTAGGTCATTGAGCTCGTAATCCTAACGATGGATGACTAACAGGAGTGAGAGAAATCTATCATTTGTTCACATATTCTCTGCAATGTTCCTTTTCAAGCACACTTCAACACATTTATACAAATTTTAAATACTTCACATTTTTAGGGTCTTTAATTGTTAATTAACCCTTTTCTGTTCCACATTTTTCTACCAACATTGATTGTTGACACATTTACCAGATTCTGTATTAGGTTGTACTGAATTTGCACTTTTAGAATTTCTGTGAAAAAAAAAATTGTTCTTCCCTGTGGTCTATGAACGTCATTCATAGAGGTTAATTCCTCAGTCACTGAAAATTTATTAAGTCTTGATGCCAAAATGGCTGAGCAATGAGAGTGTCTCCGAACATGTGAAAAGCTGAAAAAGACTTAGTGAAGCCTTTTGCTTTTGTCACTGTTGTTGTTTACCTTGGGTTCATTGTTGTTGCTGCATTTGATGTGTTTTGTTTGAGACAGGAGGAGCTCTCTAGGTAGCCAGGGCTCTCCTCCAGCTCTCTAACCTCCTGCCACTGCTTACTTAGCACTGTAATTACAAATGGGTGTTCCCAGGACTGGCAGTTTCCTTTGTTTATGTTTTGTTTTTAATTGACTTCTTTGTGCTACCAGTGTTTTTAACACTTCAAGCAACTGTTCTCAACTGAAAGGCTGAAATGACATAAAATGTACTTTTAGGAAATGCCTTTTCTTTCTTTCAGTAATATGTGAACTGTATACAAACTAGTTTGGCATAGCAAAGCAACCTTCACTTTCCATTTTTTTTTTAAGAAATTCTGCTGTAGCAAACCAATTTCTTCTATCTGCTGCTTCTCTCTGAGTTGGAAACAGTAGAATGAATTCTAATTAGGATAATGCCAGAATATATTGTTTTATTTTTATAGTAGCTACATTGTTTTCACAAAATAAACACAAGGCTTTGCCATATGACTCAATAATACACCCACCATGCCTTTCTGACTTAAGAGAATAATTTTCTGAGCCAACAGTCCACTCCTTGCTTCAACAATATGGATCTTCACTGATTGATAAATAATATAAATTCCATGTATGTATGGTGGCATACTGACTTTCTATTGCAATGCTAAACATCATGAACAAAAGCAACCCAGAGAAGAAAGGGTTTATTTAATCTTATAGGTTACAGTTCATCATAAAGAGATTTTAGAGCAGAAAATAAGGCATGAATTGAGGTAGAGATAATGCAGGAGTACTACCTACTAACTTCGATCCAATAGCATGCCAAGCCCTTTTTTGGATACACTTTAGGACATCTTGGCCAGCAGAAGTAAGTGCTCTCAAGTCAGTCATTAATCAAGAAAATGCCTACAGACTTGCATAAAGGTAAATCTGATGGAGGTATTTTCTCAGCTGAGGACTTTTCTTCCTAGATGACCCTAATTAGTGTCAATTTCTTTTTACTTAGACTGAAAAGCTGTCAGTGTAGACCATGGTAGACTCAGTACACAGTCAGAAAAGCTTTGATAAAACTCAAGTGAGAGATGATGATATTTTAGAACATGATGACAGCAGAGGAGGTAGTGAATAGTGGTGATACGCTACCTATCATTTATTTCTCTATCTATCCATCCATTCTCATATCCAAAAATGTAGGATTCTTGTAAGGGTAAATCCCAGACTGTCACGTACCTAACTTGGTATATAGCCTAGAGGGTCTTCAAAATTGTGATTCTCTTGCCTCAGGCTACCAAGTGCCTAGATAGCCAGTATAAACCATCAGATTAGGTTTTGACAGTTTTGTTTTGTTGTGTTTGCTTGTTTTGTTTTGAATTGTGTTTGTTTGTTTTGTTTGAGACTAAGTATCTCTGAATAGCCCTGGCCTATCTAAACTCACTCCATAGACCAGGCTGGCCTTGAACTCAGATATCTGCTGGGATTAAGGACCCGAGTCACCACCACCACCCATCCCTAAGTGCTGGAATTCACAGAGTTGTGATAGATTTTTTTCAAATAAAGAATGAACATTTTCTCAAGTTTTATACAGCATGTGACTATATAAACACTTTGTTAGGGTCCTTCAAGATTTAGAAAGAGCTCACGCAAATAAAATTTTAGTTAGAGACGCACGGAGGGGAGCAGAGAAAAATGTAGAGCTCAATAAATATCAATAAAAAATGTAAAAAAAAAGTTTAGTTAGTTTAATGATAGATCTGCCTTTGTAAACCACATTCACAGGTGGGCTAGATGAATACGATAAAGAAATTGTCCCAATATTCAAAATTGTAGACTTTATAACTGGAGTTTAAATGGTAGAATCCTGTTTCTATTATTACAATGATAGCATCCTTAGACTTAAGATTATTCTATTTATATGGATATATATATATATATATATATATATATATATATATCTGAAGAGCATATGAGATTGCAGGCAAATAAGATTCTGTTCAAATAGTCATTAACTTCAACATTTAGTGACATATAGGAGTGTATTATTATTAGAGAGTATAGACTTTTTAGCCTTAAAATCACATCTATATGATTCATTCTGTGAACTTCCTCTGAATTCAGAAACTCAGAATTCTGAATAAAAAATATTTGAATATAAAAAGGGTATGGGATTGGGTGATATAAACCACCTTAATTATCATAGGCATTGTGAGCTGGGTCTGTATTCTGCTATTCAAGTCTTCAGCTATGTCTCTTCAGAAGAAATTATTTTGTTAAGCTGGCACCAGAAAAATAGAACCCTGTTCCCAAGAAACCTGTGAGGTCTAGCTTTCTTAGTGACCTATATTTGCTCCAAGACTATCTTCCACCACCTACCATTACTTCTGGGCTTGTCCCTCATGTGTTTGAGTACCATACTTCATCCCCTCCAAGAAAAATTTTCTGAGCTTGCTAAGAGGACAAATAGCTAATCTAATTAACTAAGATGTGCTAATGTTGTCACTGGAGAGAATGAAGCACACTGTTAAAGTTTTTAAGTATGTCTTTTGAAGCAAATTCTACTGCTTATGTTACCTAAGCCTGTTTAGAATACTGAGATTTTTCAAAGCAGGGACTAAAAAAAAAAAAAAAATAAAGAGAAGAATTTCCTGGGTAGGAGAAATATCATTAGTCTAAAATATCATAAATTCAGGAACTTTCCATTTAACTCATAAGATTAGTCTTAAAGAAAGCAGAGAGGAACGGGATGGTTTCTGTATCTAGTGATGGAATAGATGCCAGAAAGAGAGGAGTAAGCTATAGATCTCAGGTAGGATTAGTGGTGACACCACTGAGATTGATAAATCACACTGATTCTTAGAGAATTAAAAAATAGCAAGATTACATCTGCATAAACACCCCTTCATTCATAAGCCAAAAGGGAATGTTGATTGCAAAATCACTAAGAATTGTATTTAGAATTTTGAAATTTTTGACAGTCATCCTCATGGTTTTATAGAGATATTCAAAATAAACTAAAAGTATCCAAATTATACAAGTTGAAATATTTGACTTTGTGTACATATATAAAATCATCACTACAAACAATATAATGAACAAATGACTGAGAGATGATCCAATGGTTTAGAGTATTTCTGTACTTGTAGATTACCTGGGTTTAACCCCGAGCATCCACATGAAGTCTCACAACCATTTTTATCTTCATATTTGGGGAATTTTATGTCTTATTTTGACCTCTTAAGCACCAAACATATGTAGTATGCAGACATTCATATAAATAAAATAATTATACAAATAAAATGAAACAATACATATTTTTAAAAGATAAAGAAAATGCATCATTAATAATCTCTCTTGCCCTCCTCCCATAATCACGGCTCACCACTGATCTCATTTTTCGGTCATTACAGATTAGCAAAAATTCCCTGGATTGCAAAATAAATGGTTTCACAGAGTTATGTCCTCTCCGTTAACTTCTTTTTTTAAAAAAAATTATTTATTTATTTTTTATTAAAAAAAAATCTCCGCCTCCTCCCAGCCTCCCATCCCCCCCACTCCTTTCCCCCTCCCCCCACTCCTCTTACCCTCCCTCTCCAATCCAAAGAGCAGTCAGGGTTCCCTGCCCTGTGGAAAGTCCAAGGTTCTCCCCTCTCCATCCAGGTCTAGGAAGGTGAGCATCCAAATTGGCTAGGCTCCCACAAAGCCAGAACATGAAGTAGGATCAAAACTCAGTGCCATTATCCTTGGCTTCTCATCAGCCCTCCTTGTCTGCCGTGTTCAGAGAGTCCGGTTTTATTCCATGCTTTTTCAGTCCCAGTTCAGCTGGCCTTCGTGAGCTCCCAATAGATCAGCCCCACTGTCTCAGTGGGTGGGTGCACGCCTCGTGGTCCTGACTTCCTTGCTCATGTTCTCCCTCCTTCTGCTCCTCATTTGGATCTTGGGAGCTCATTCCAGTGCTCCAATGTGGGTCTCTATCTCTATCTCCATCCATCGCCAGATGAAGGTTCTATGGTGATATGCAAGATATTCATCAGTATTGCTATAGGATAGGGTCATTTCAGGTTCCCTATCCTCAGCTACCCAAGGAACTAACTGGGGACATCGCCTTGGGCTCCTGGGAGCCACTCTAGGTTCAAGTCTCTTGCCAACCCTAAGATGGCTCCCTTAATTAAGATATATGCTTCCCTGCTCCCATATCCACCCTTCCTTTATCCTAACCATCCCATTTTCCCAAGCTCCCCCCATCCTCCTAATCTAGTTGTAGTCACCTGAGAGGATTCAGAACGATTAACTTCCCTTCTGCTGTTGTTTTAGCTACTAAATTGTGTTCATCTATGTGAATGAATGCTGTTCTTTCACATATTGGAAAACACTTTTTGATAAAATATGAGACTGATATAAGTGTTCACATACAGGTCTTTATTGGGATATATGTTTTTTTTTGTTGTTGTTTTGAGAAGTAACTAGAAGTGGAATGATTGGTTCAATGTTAAGTGTAGTTATAACATTTTCATTTAAAGAGTCTGTGGAATCACGAGAAATGGAGTAATTGTTAGGCTCAAATAAGTTATGTCTACATTTGTTAATATAGCAGTATTTGGAAAAGGATTCTTTATCTGTAATAGTAAGTCAAGATGGGATCTTTTTATTTCATCCAGATAAGCCCTAAAGACAAGTGTCTTTGTGAGAAACAGAAGTGAAGACATTGGAACAGATGAGAAGGCAGTGTGAACACAGAGGCAGAGATTACAGTTGTACTGTCACCAGTCAAGAATGCCTGGAGCCACCAGATACTAGAAGAAACAAGAAAGGATTTTCTCCACTAGATTCTGACTGTAGAGCTGTAGCTACTGACATCTTGATTAAAATGTCTGGCTTTTAAAATTAAGAAATAAATTTCTGTGTTGATTTTTAAAGTGGCTAAGTTTATAATTTTATTTCAGAAAATCTGATAATCTAATAAATATTGTTTTACAAAGTAGTTATAATAACATTTTATGTTACCAGTATAAATGTGTGAGGGGACCAATTATTCTGAATTCTCACCAATATTTGGTATGGCTTAAATTATAAATGTTTTACATTTTAATTATTGTACAGTGGCATCAAGTTGTGGTTTGAATTACATTTTCATAATGACTAAGTAAGCATATTGAGCAGCTCTTGAATACCATTTTATAATGGAAATATTTGGCCTGCACATATTTGTTTTTGGCAAAGTACTGGTTAAAATGTTTTGTGTCAGGCAGTTTTTCTTTTGATTATCAAATTATAAGATATCTATATCTATATAGATATATAGATATAGATATCTTATATCTATATATCTATATAGATATAGATATCTATATATTACACCTGGAAGTCTTTGGTTGGATGTATGCTTTCTAAATATTTTCTGTGAATCTGTGGTTCATGTTTTCATTTATTTAACAGTATTTTTGTTGTTTTCTGAGACAGGATTTCTCTGCCTAACAGTCTTTGCTGTCCTGAAACTCACTATGTAGATCAGGCTGGCCTTGAACTCACAGAGACCCACCTGCCTCTGCCTCCTGTGTTATGGGATTAAAGGCATGTACTACCACCACCCAGTTTTAATAATGTATTTTTTAAGTTTTAAAGAATTTGGTGAAGTTGACTATGCTGTTTTGTAATGTGTTCCTTCTATATGCCTTTTTAAATATAGTCTGTAATTTCAGCATGAGTTTAAAACTGAGGATGGACTTTGAGAATATGATTGCTCCATTGTTTTCTCATTGTTTCTTGAAAAGAGGATGTATTCCACCATTGAATATCTTTGACATTGTGAACAAAAATCAATTTAGTATATTTGTATGGATCTCTTTAGGCACACTAAATTCTATTACACTGATTTACAAATCTATTTATCTTTAAGTTAATACCATACTGCTTTAATTACTGTACATTTGTGTTAGATGAAAAAAACATTAGTTGGTCTTTCAAAATTTTTATTTATTATCCAAATTGGATATTCTGTTCTACCTTCTTCATATTGTCAATAAACATGACAGAGTGATAAGAATTTCAACAATCATTGTGTATAATTTGTAAATAAGTATGAGGAGAAAATACATGTTAGTAAAATTGTCTTGTAACTTATGAAAACAGTATATTTTACAGAAATCACCCTTCCAAAACTTTCAAGTTCTTGCTGTCATCAGCAAGATTTTGCTTTCTTTTTTCAATTTAACCCTAAAAATTTGCAGTTTAGATGATGCAAGAAGTAATATCTTGACTTTTTATTTTCTAAGTCCTCCTGGGTAAAATATAAACTTAAAAATGATTTTTACATTGTTCCTGTATTGTGTTACCTTACTAAATCTGCTCATTAGCTCTTGTATCATTTTTATAGATTTCCTGTTTTCCACATAAGTGATCATGCCATGTGCAAGTAATGACGATTAAACCTTTTCTTTTCTGATTAGGAAGATTTTTTTTTCCTTTCATCAGAACACTGGTGAAGACCTCCAGCAAAATACTATATAAAAATAGTGAAAGACACAATTTTGTCTTGCCACACCTGTCATCCTTGATGGTACATTCTGGACTTTGTTCATCTTGTAAGGTTTTTAAATTTTGTCTTTCATTTTCTGTTTTTAGGGTTTCTACTCTTATCTTCAATTTATTAATATTATCTTTGTATTTAATCATATATAATATCATCAAGTCTCTGTTTAAAATTCAGATCTTAAGTGTTTCGTATCTATAGTTTTATTGTTTATCATTTTAATAAAAAACTTATTCCCCCATCTACTGTGCTTATGTTTCCTCTACCTTCTTGGGTATACCAATATATTAGATATTTTTATGTCTTGTTTACTAGGTATTTAGTTTCCTTTGCTTATTTTGGTTTTCTTTTCCCACTCATTAATTGTTTTTACCATCTAGGGTGATGTTTTTCTTCTTTACATCCTTGGTACTTTTTCACTGGGTGGTTGCTGTTGTGTCTGAGTCATTATCACCAGTATTTAATATTTTTGGTCTTTCTTTAAAGCTTATAACTTTATTTGAGGAAGTAAGTAAATTGCTTTGTGAAACTTTGACGCTTGTATGATATATATATATATATATATATATATATATATATATATATATATATATATGTATCTGTGAAAACCACATTTACACTAGGCATTGGCTTAGGACAAACTTAGTAACACTGCTGGAAAAATCAACAACTTTACAGTTCCCGTATAGCTTCATGGAAGCAAACTTCCATTTTTTTCCTGCAAATTCTCTTCAAATCTTGGTCTTTTTGAATAGCTCTTTGCTCTACAATATTCTATCTAATGAATTCTAGCTACTTTGAATTTTATGAATGCTAAATTTCATTTCAGTTTAAGGACATTATATTATAATCTCTTTATATTTCCACTCTACTGCTCAGCCAAAACTTTTCCAAACAATTTGGGACAATCATAGGACTTATTTAATAAAAGATTCTTTTTACAATTAAATATTCTTTACTCTTTTTTGTAATGCCTATAAACCATTGTGTAAGTCTTTCTTAAGTATTATTTAAGATTTGTTTTATTTATTTATTTATTTATTTATTTATTTATTTAGTTATTTTTTAGTGCAGTAGGTTAGGTTGGTTCCCTTGTAGTCTATAATAGAAGTTCAAAATTTGTTGAATGTACTAACATGTCATAAAAGAAAATAAAGTCCAAAAATTCACTTCAGATTTTATTTAATGCTACCATTTTTTAAAACATATATGTGTAAAGTTAACAAGAAATCCTTGAAGTTTCCAAAATCCTTCAAATTCTATTCAGATTCTTCTGCATTTTTATTGAAGGCAGAATAAATCTTATAAAAATTTTGCTTACTAAAACTCAAAGTGAAATTACTTATTCTTTATTCATAGGGGTGATTGTCCCTCTATTTGTTTCCTTAGTGTTCAGAGTAATCATTTCTTTGGACCTTTCTCAAAATTCTACTTTCTGTAAATGTGACATGGTAAATTTTAGCTACTCTAGTAAATCTTTTTTTATTGATTTGTGTCCCTTCTTACCATTATTGACTAAAATTGAAAGCTTATGCTTTCTTTATCCAAGAACATATATTAAAATTTTGTTTAAATCTGTTTGTACACACACACGCACACACACACACACACACACACACACACACACACACACACACAAAGTCACCCAATTTAAAAAGCAAAAGAAACAGAATGATCTTAGGATAACTGTCTGAAGAATGTAATTTATTTGAATCACCATAATAGTTTAAAATGATTGAGGCAGTTTTCTTAATTAGGGTTTCTGTCACCATAATGAAACATCATTACCAAAAGCAAAATGTGTGTAGGAAATGGTTTCTTTCAATTTACAGTTTGTTTGCCATCATCCAGGAAAGTCAGACCAGGAATGCAAGCCATGAACTTGGATTCAGGAACTGATATATAGGTTATGAAGGAATGTTGTGCATTGGCTAGATAGATAAATTTGTTTATAAATGCTCTAAAATGACTTACTTAATCCTACCCATAATTGACTAGGGCCTTTTATAACAATTATTAATCAAGAAGATGCTACACAGGCTTGGCTTACAGACAAACATTTTCTCCTCTCATGTGACTCTAGTTTATTTCAAGTTCACATAAAAACTAGCTAGAACAATTGACTACTTGTCAATTTATACACAAACACATCACAGTTTAATCACATCCTTTCCTTTCTCATTTGTCCCCAAGATGGCATATCACGATAGTAAAACATTCTAATATTTAAAAGTTCACACTCTAAAAATTTAAATATTTTAAAATTTTATCCATTTTAAAATATCCCTTTTAATGTTCAAAAATTTTTCTAAAATATCTAACATTTCCCTAAAATATCAAAATCCTTCTGTGGATTCCTGTAAAAAAAATAACTACTTTATTATTTCAAGAGGGATGAACTAGGGAAGAGTTACATCCAATGATAGCAAACACCAAATACAACAGTGTAAAGTCTCATCTATGACTCATCTGTGTGCTGACCCTGAGGAAATACTTCTGAAAAGATTTTTCTTCAGGACTGTGTGTCTCTTCTTAATTAGCACTATTTTCTCAGCTTTAGCTAACCAGTATCAATTGTCCCAGGAAAGCAAAGGTTTCATTTTAGTATTTTGTTAGTTACAGCCAATTCCTCAGTAGCCCATAGTTCAAGAGGAAGGGATAGGGTCATGTGATTTCTTTCTGATCTCATAGGGACTGCTGAGAAGTTCAATCTTGCTCACACAGCTGCTGCTATTATGAGAACATGACTTCATTAGCTATGTCATGTCAAAAAGACAGAATTTGATTTCTCTACTTCCTGTCTTCCCATTCTATTTTACCCTCTTGTATGTTGTTCCCTGAACTTGAGATATATCTTTGTATTTTTCAGTGTTCATTGAGAAGAAACGTCCATCTAGTTTAGACAGAGTAGTAGCATTTGTCTTTAAGTATAAATATACATATGTAGAAGGAAATATGGCATTGTGTCCATTTTGGTAAATAACAGAAGCAATTTCTTCCTAGACCATAAAAATTTCTTAGTTATGAGTTTATAGCTGCATTTATATTACAAGGCAGGAATGCTGTCATGTAGAACAGACCTCAAAAACAATCATAAAGTACTTGCTTATCCTCATAACAGTTGCCACTATTGCAAAAAAGAAATTGTTTCCTTTTACCTGGTAGGTTTGCATTGTAATTTCAATGACTCTCAGCGTGGAAAATTATTAATGACTTCTTTCCTACTGCAACCTGCATTGAACCTCCTGGCACTGTGCAATCAGGCCAACAGAGAGAATATTCCCAATCCAGTTCCAAATGAATTTGGTAAGCCAACTCAAAATTTTGGGACTTAGAAGGGTGATAGCATGCATGCCTGAATAATGTTACAGCTACTAGCTAGTGGTTATTATACAAAATTCCCTATGTCAAGTATGGGATACTTCCTCATCAGTTGTTTATCGGGAAAGTGCCAAAGACTCTCAGAATAACAAAGGATCTTTCCATTCATCTTGATTACCTGCCAGAACCAGTTAATATCATATTACTCCTAAAAACACCACAAACCTTGGGTACAGTATATATGGATAGCAAAGCAAAACTGAGATGGAAATGAATTGATATCCTTTCCAGAATTTTACTTTCCTTCTTCTGGACATTCATATCTTCCAGTTTTAGTGTTTGCATAATGATGTTAATTCTGTCTGAACCTATTAGCTACTTTCAACCATTTTGAGCCATTTTGAATCTAGCACTTATCAGAATGATGAAATTATGAATACGGAATGGCATTTAATTAAATGTTGCTTTATATTATCTTTTATTTGTGGATTTATGACAAAGATATCTTATATAGAAAATAATTTCAGTTTCTGCTTTATGTGTTTTCAAATGTTTTATTGAAATACCTTGGCATTTCTGACCTATCATGTTCCCCAAAGGAAAGATTTTTGAAGCTGAGCATAAATTTTGAATGTGGTGGCAGAAACTAGGAGGCAGCTTTCTGTCAACCTGGTCCTAATGCTTCCAGTTTCATAAATGTACAACTCTTTATGTTCAACTGGGGCTCCATGAATGCCACTTTATAGTGACATTTTCCAAAGTCAAAGAGCATGTCCATATCGGGAATGGAATTAAAATATGTACTGGCAAGTAGTGAATCATTCTGATGTTAATGTTCTACATTTCAATGTGTCTTTAAAATAATTTCTTACTCATTTATACTGTTTGATCAGACAATAATATATTAGACATAATTAAATATTTAGCTAAAGTTACTTTCCTTTTTGCATAAAGGACATTTATTTGGTTCTACACAATTGAAATCTAAAATCTGCACATTGAATTTCATGGAAAAAGCCCACACGTTAAATTTACATTAAAGCCATGCCCTATTTTATTAATTGATTTAACGTTCTAAGTAATGTCATTTGCTGTACTAAGAGACAGTAATTTGAATAAGATTTGGACATTTTAATGAAGATTTAAAAGCTTATTCTATTTATTTAAATATAAATACATATTAATGTTGAACTCATTTAGTGAAATTTTCTTGTCAAATGTAAACCCAGACAACACATACTATGTAACAACCATTTTATAAATCATATGTAAACTTGATTGTCTCTCTCATTACTTTCTGCATGGACATTATATCACGTTAGCAGTTTAGAAAAACAAAAATGTTAACAACATAATTCCAGCATCTTGCTAAATCATGGCAGTCACTCTAAATATACTTCTTAGTTTATCTTGAATATTCTAATTTTGAAAACAAACCTCTGAAATGAAATTATTTCTTAATTATAAATAAATCAATATTGGAATCTAAATAATACCTTAAAATTCTAAGATGCTATCAAAAAACAATGTATACACCTGGTTATGGGAAATGCTATTGAATCAATCAAATCAGAAATCATATTATCCTTCAAAGGCATTCTTTCATATACCAAGGGTAACATATAATTATGCTCAATAGACATTAATTGACTAAGGAAAACAATATGTTTTAGGTTTGGACATTTTTAAAAGTTTCTTAAAGTCAGTGTAGAAAGTGAATATACATGAAGGCTAAGAAATAATAATTTTGCCTGGTGGTGGTGGCACACTCCTTTAATCCCAGCACTCAGGAGTCAGAGGCAGGTGGATCTCTGTGAGTATGAAGCCAGACTGGTCTACAATAGCTAGCTCCAGGACCTGCTCCAAAGCTACAGAGAAACAGTCTCAAAACCCCTCCCCCCACAAAAAAAAGAAAAATGAAAGAAAGGAGAAAAAGAAATAATAATTCCACATAACATTTGCTGCTGTTAATACTGTATTACTATATTTAAAAATTAAATAAATGACAGTTCTGTGAACTGAGGGCCTCAGAAATGTCTTCACCAGTAAACAAATTAAAGCTGGATCTAAAATTATGGATGATTTGTGTTTTTCAAGTTAATGGAAATATAGGACTGTATAAAAAGAAATGAAAATGAAAGGAATAAAATCAGAAATAAATGAAGAATGTTTGTTTCTTCAGGGCTTTCAGGGCAGATGAATGCCAGAAGGACTGTAATTTTTTTGTCTCACTTCACCATAATTTTGCACACATGTATTTATAGTGATCAAATAGACAAATACAATAAGGGTGATGAGCCTGTTCTACAAAATACTATAGGTACTATACTGTCACAACAAAATTTTGTGTGTAGGAACGACTGTGACAGCTGATGTTTATAATAAGTTCATCTGTATCACTATAGGGTGACTCAGACCAGAAAGCAACCTGTTGAGAAGACAAAATTTAAGTTTAAAAAATAATAGTCCCAGGTCTGCGGTTGTTAGGCCATGAAATATATTATTATGAGTGAAATTTAAAAGAAAATGAAAGTCATAAAAAGCTGGTATGGCTGGTAAGTCGTTATATCGAAGACAAGGAAAACAGGAAAAAAAATTAGAAATGGAATATATGTGATAGAGTGGGAGAAAACTGCATTGAGAACTGAGACATCTGAATCTTAAAACTGTGTGACTCTTTTTTTTTTGAGAAAAGGAAAAAAAAGTTTCAGCCTCCTCCCAGCCTCCCATTTCCCTCTCCCTCCTCCCACCCTTCTTCCCCTCCACCCACTCCTCTCCCCCCTCCCTCTCCAGTCCCAAAGAGCAGTCAGGGTTCCCTGCCCTGTGGAAAGTCCAAGGTCCTCCCCCCTCAGTCCATGTCTAGGAAGGTGAACATCCAAACTGGCTAGGCTCCCACAAAGCCAGAACATGAAGTAGGATCAAAACCCCGTGCCATTGTCCTTTGCTTCTCATCAGCCCTCATTGCTCGCCATGTTCAGAGAGTCCAGTTTTATCCCATGCTTTTTCAGTCATAGTCCAACTGGCCATGGTGACCTCCCAATTTTGCATGCAAATGGATGGAAATAGAAAACACTATCCTGAGGGAGGTAACCCAGACCCAAAAAAATGAACATGGGAAGTACTCACTCATAATTGGTTTCTAGCCATAAATAAGGGTCACGGAGTCTACAATTGGTGGACCTAAAGAAGCTAAATAAGAAGGTGAACCCAAGGGAAAACATATAGTTATCCTCTTGGCTATGGGAAGTAGACAAAATTGCTGGGGAGAAAATTGGGATCTTGCGGGTGGGGTGGGATGGGGGTAAGGGGAGATGGGGAGAGAAAAGTGAGAAGGGGAGGATGGGGGGAACTTGGGGAAACAGGATGATTGGGATAAAGGAAGGTTGTATAGGGGAGCAGGGAAGCACAATTCTTAGTCAAGGGAGCCACCTTAGGGTTGGCAAGAGACTTGAACCTAGAGTGGCTCCCAGGAGCCCAAGGCGATGTCCTCAGTTAGTTCCTTGGGCAGCTGAGGATAGGGAACCTGAAATGACCCTATCCTATAGCAATACTGACCAATATCTTGCATATCACCATAGAACCTTCATCTGGTGATGGATGGAGATAGAGACAGAGACCCACACTGGAGCACCGGACTGAGCTCCCAAGGTCCCAATGAGGAGCGGAAGGAGGGAGAAGATTAGCAAGGAAGTCGGGACCACGAGGGGTGCACCCACCCACTGAGACAGTGAGACCATGGATGTGTGACTTAACAATTCATTTCACCTTTCATTGTCTCTTTTCCCCTTTTGTTATAACAACAAGATGGTGTCATATTGTAATTCCAGCTTTAATATTCTTTGATATAACAAATAAGAACAACTAAAAAATGTTGTTATATTCAGTAATTGATAGTAAGCGTATCTAAGGATTGGATGAAGAGGAAGTCTAGGAGTATAAATATATTATCAACAATTCACATGCTATTATCAAACAGTGGACAATGCAAAGTTAATATAAGAATGTGCAATGATGTACATTACTTGTGAAGAAAATAATTTTTTAGTATGTCATTTCAAACACTGTATTTTGCAATGCTTTCTCATCTTTAATTCAGAGATAATTATGCTTACTTTAAAAGGATTTATGTAAGAAAACAAGATGCTGAGAATAATTGAAATTATTCAATTAGTAAAGTGTATAAATGGAATATGTTATTTCTTTTGACAATGGATTCTTCCATTGTATTTTCTGATAATTAAATACAAAATATTTAGCAGATTATGTGAAAATTTATGCTCATTTAATTTTTGCACATGGAACTGTGCTTTTGCTTTTATTTTCTACCTGAAAATGTGTAAAATGTCATTACAGATCAACATTAACAGCTAAAGTTTTCTACCAATTTTTGTGCTATAGAATGCTAATTTCGAACTACAATGAAATAAATGTTGTCCTTTTTATTCCAGTAGAGAAAAAAAACTCAAATACACTATTTACACAGACACAAAGACTTATCCAAGCACCTTAATGCTTATAGAGACATCATTTCATGGATATATATATATATATGTATGTATATATATACAATATATATATATATATATATACAATTGTTTTTTTTCTTTAAGGTTCCAGATTCATTTCCTGTTTTCTTTTTTTTCTTTTTTTTTCCTATTTTCTTTTTATGTGCACTGTACTAGTGAGTTCTGTGTTTACGATCACCTGTCTATAATCTCATCTTGTTTCTCTCTCTCTCTCTCTCTCTCTCTCTCTCTCTCTCTCTCTCTCTCTCTCCCACCCACCCACACACACACACACACACACACACACACACACACATACACACTTACACTCCACCTTCCACCTTATGAAAGGGTTATCCGTTTTTGGTGAGGGCTGTTTTATATGGTGGTATTGTTGGGAGTGGAGGTGGTAGAGTTTAAATAAAGAGAAATACTGGGTATGGGACTGTGGTTTTCCTGTCAGATAGTAATAACACATTCACTGCACTGAAGTGTAATGAGCTTAGCCATTCTGGGAGAAACATAAGGGAAGGAAAATTGAAAGCTTACAGCAGAAGGGATGGAACGAGTCAGTAACCAATAAGCCTAGTAGAAGGAACCAGCCTTTTATCTTTTCTGACAGTGTTTCCTTGGATTGCACTGAACTATGGAAATAAATTGTAATCATGGTTATAATGCAGGAGCATACCACATAGTTGAGATCATGGATCAATGAGACAAATCCATCTTTCTTTGACTTCTTATTCAGTACATAAACAAAATCAGCATTCACATCTCTAATAAACATACTATGACATACAATTTTGATAAAATTCAATTATGATTCAAAATAAATTATTGTGATAGCCACACTCACACATTCACTTTCAATGGATTACTTTGTCCTATAGCAGCAGTGTTCAGTATACACACATATATGTGTGTGTATGACATTCCATCATTTCTCAATAATAACATAAACAACATAATGCAATTTTCAGCATCTTGAATATCACATGTATGATGTATTTGTTAGAAATATATGTAAAGATGAAACATACAAAATCTTATCATGGATCAGTATCAACAAATGGATTTTTAATAAATGGTAAAAATAAGGAGCTTTGATCTCTTTGATTACACACAAGCAGTTCCATTCTTATCATTTAATGTAGTGTGGAAATGTTTTCAGTTACATTTAGTTTTTTTTTTCATTACATTTGGAGTATGTTTATTTTCTTTTCAGTGTAAGTGCATTCATAATATTCTGTTTTGCATTTCAGTATATGAAACCTAAAATATGTACTTTCTGGCCTTTTACAGATGACGCATACCATCTTCCTTCACAGAATACTAGAGAAGTTGTTGGAGAAAAGAGTGCAAAAATGTTGAAAGTAGCCTTGTAGCTAGAGAGTCACAAATAGAGAATGAGTGTTTGTTGTAGGTTGCCTTTTTATTGTTTCACTGAAATAAAAAGTAATGTGTTTTATATGTTTTAAATAACAACTCAAGTTTTTTTCTGATTTTTAAACAATGAAAAAATGAGATATGGGATTGAAATATATGTCATTAAAAAGCTGAAACTGATTGTACATAAAGCCTTCAGCAGGAATATCTCAAAAACAATAACAACATAAAAATACAGAGAAACAAAGAAAGCCAAACCAAGTTTAACTTCAACATCTGTATAAAGAAATTTGACTCATTTTTTTTATAATTCTTCAGTGTCTGCCTATGTTGTTATTAGGTGTTAAATTAGATTCTTAAACAGCAATATAGAAATAAAGTGTATAAAAAGAACCTTATCCTTTGAAGTTTGGTAACAAGAAGAGAGGTAGGAGTAAAATAGGCCTATCAAGATGACATATGAGATGACATAGTTTATACTGTCAAATAAGAGACGGATCAGTATCATCTCCATTGGCCACCTATAAATTATAGTTTAGGTATAAAGATAGACTCACCGTTTCACTCATTTCTACTGAACAGTTATGTAACTGGGACTGTCCTGGGCACAAAGGGCAAATGGATGACATGTCCCATGCCATTAATGACCTCGGACTATGATTTAACTACTCAATAATTATTTGTAGAAATATGCTAGCTGACATATAGAAAGTTCTATATGGTTACATTGTATGCTCTTTTCTTCGTGTGGTTGTTAAGAGAAGGAAGGATGGAGGTGAACATACAATTGCTTCTTTCATGTAGGGAAGGACTGAGAAACATTTCTTTTGTTTTCCTTACTATGAGTGAAATGTGGTATTTTTTCCATTAGCATGACAGATATTTTCAGAATAGAAAAATTCAAATGACAAAATAAAGTTACACCTATTGAAAAATCTTCCCTCTATAAATATTTCTCTTTCTAGAAATATCAAACTTTACTGTGTTTCTTTAGATCAGCTATTATTCATGTTAAACATTTAAATATTTTAAACGTCAATCTACTGTCCAATATAGTCTTTTGTTTGGAAACAGTGGTATTTGTTAGGTTTGTGGTCCTATTTAATTAGTTAAGAATGCAAAAGCCCATGCAATTGAATTCAGCTAATTCAAGGAAGAGTTTAATATAAATAGAGATGCTTTTTCCTGAGGACCAAAGTCTTGTTCCTCTGCTGGTGTTAACCACGCCCCTTTGAATAACCTTAGAATCGTTAACTTGTTCTTGGAAGTACTCTAAATGACATACACCATCTGGACAGGGCAAATCTATTTTAATGAAACAAATTTGGAAATGTGTTTCAACTTAGGGGCACTGTTTTCTATGTGAAATTTTCCCATGCTAATGAGACCATCCAGACATTAGCTAAATTCACATATGAATGCCGATTTGTGGATGTCTTTGCCCTAGATTTTGACATCAGAGGAGAGAAAAGCTATTAGACCTTGAGTTCATGACTTTAAATGAATCTAAAAAGACCTTGAGTGTGGAGAGGAAAGTGACACTGACAAAAAGGTCCCGGTAACAGTGGGAGAATTTTACGGCCTCAAGTTATCAAAAAGTTCTATGGAGCCTTTACCATTACAGACAGACAAGAAACTGATGACGTGTTTGTCTCTGTAATCCTGAAGTATCCAGTTAATCTTCTGACAGAAGGCTTTCTGCCAGTTCTAAGAAAGAAAAAAAAAAGTAAATGAAAAAAATTAAAATGTAAGTAGTACCACATCCTGAAATCAAGATCAAAAGCTGACAGTGGATGCAGGCATGAAACAGAAGTATCAGAAAACATTCACAGTGTGTGCCTTATTATGAAAAACAAGTATCATTTATTTATAATGAATTCACTAATTTAGTTAATTTATTATTGCTGAAATCCTAATGAGTATCTAGGTAGGGGACAGCTTCTCCAAATATTCATGTTAAGTTACTAGTTATTTTGTATCTCAATTTTATACAAATTCCTTTCTTTGCAATTAGCCTATTCCCATTAGCATATATATATATATATATATATATATATATATATATATATATATGTGTGTGTGTGTGTGTGTGTGTGTGTGTGTGTGTGTGTGTGTGTGTGTATTCTTTCGGGACAAAGATAAACATTGAATGTTTATAAATTTCCATTTTGTAGACATGGTTTTCCTGTTGAAAGTCTCAAAGACTAATATGTAAAGTCTAGGAGATCTGTGAAATTAACACTATCATCATTAAATAATCCTAAAACAATGGTCTTCCTTATTGTGTTTGACCTTACAATAAGTGTGATAAAAGCAATGAAGGGTAAAATTCTGAAACTCTGAAATGAAGCAAGGCTTTAGGATTAGTTATTGTATTCTTCAGTGCCACACACTTGCGTTTATTTTTAATGAAGAAAATTTCACTTAGGAAACTCCTCTATCAAGCAGTAAAAATAATTATGTTAAAGCTTGACATCTGTATACATGTCCTGTTAACAGTCTCTTTAATGAAATGGAAGGATAGAAAATGCTTTTGCAGAATGAAGTATGATAACTGTCTCAAGGAAAAGCACTTGTGCATTCAGTTGTGCTATGAGCTCAACAGGCCATTTTTTAATGGAACATCATCTTTAGTTGAAAGGATGATTGATGAATAAACTATTATTATTCAGACTTGGATACATGGCATATACTTTCCCCAAAATTAATGGAGTGAGATTGTTACTTCAAGAATAATAACTGACAATCCTTGTTTCCATTAATAATGATATTTGAGATTTCAAGTAAGTAATAGAATTTTCAAATTCTTGTTAATTAATCTATCATGAACATGATGGCTCCCAAATACTTGGAGAATTTTCTAATGTGATTAGTGGTAAGGATAACAAAGACGACTTTTTGATATTACAAATTTAAAAATGTCAATATTTAGGAGATCTATATAACTTAGTAAATGGGTATTTTCAAAATCACCATTATCTGATGGTAGAAAATCATGGTTGATTAAAATTCATTGAAAGCAAAATACATGAAAATATTTTAAATGATACAAAGCACAAACAGTTTTTTATTTAGTTTTAAGATGTCTCATCATCGCTTAAGTATAAGTAATTACTACATATCAAGTTTTGATGGAGCATGGTGCTAGACAATTTTGGTGGGTACTTTTAAGCAGATTATTAAGAAGAAAAAGCAAGAGGGAGGAACTAAACAAAACCCAGTATTGTGGGAAATTCGAATGTAATTGAGAAATTATCGCAGCTGTGTGTTCAAGGATAGACTGAACAGGAAGGAAATGGGGGAGAATGAGATCACTTAAGATCTTGTAAGCAATGATGAAGACTTAGATACTATCATTTGGTTAATTTCTATATTATTTCATAATGGAAATAGATACAATTCTAGAAAGCAACATTGTTGGCTATGGCATGAGTTCAGGTACAAACAAAAATGGAACCTCCTTTCCCTGAAATTGTACTTGGAATAAGACACTTATATTGGGTAGCAAAAAGGTGAAGAATATTAAGGGAGTATTTCATTAGACACTACACATTGGTAATGAGAAAAAAGGAAAAGTTCGGGATGATGCTGTGCTTTCACACTTAGTAACTAAGAGGGGTTATAGAGTCTTTGCCTCCCTAACCATGAACTGCAAAAACTTTTATTCACAAAGCTAATCTTTTAAAATTACTGATCTATACATGGTTTGTGTTTATTTTATTGAGTTGCTTTAGCTTGTTCATTTCAATGTTTACATTTTTCATTTTATATGAATTATAGACATACTTGTCCTAAAGTTGTTCAGTTTGTATTTTTTTTTTATTCTGGGAGTATTCATAGCTTACTCCTGACAATGCTACTTTCAGTGTTCTCTCACATTCCCCTGCCTTTCCTTCACAAACTGTGATTACACCTCTTTTTTTTGTTGCTTAAAGTTATCTCCTACTGTGTCTCTTGCCTCTTTCTTTCTTCATGCTTCTATTTCTTCTCTCATCTCTTTCCTTATGTTATTCCCTCTCCTTTTCCAAGTAATAAGATATATAGGATTGTTTAAAGTTCATGATACACAATAAATCATTTAGTTCTTGATATATCTTCATTTTTGTTGTGATAAAATTGTCCTGAGAGAAAGAAAGTGAGAGAATAAGTTTAATTTGCTAACAAATATTTTGATACAGTCTCTCATTGCAAAAAGTCACAGAGGCAGGAATTTGAGACAGCTCATAATAAAAAATTCACAGTTAATAGTATAGAAAATATAAACATCCTTGCATGTTTGCTCTCTGCAGCTTTCTTCTCCTTTATAATATTAAGTACCATCTGCCTAGAAAATGTACTGCCTACAATGAACTCGGTCTTCCCAAAGCAATTAATAATCAAAACAGTCCCATGTAGATATGTACATAGAACATATCTTGATTTAGAATCTAGATACCTTGATCTAGAATCTAGATGATTCTTCATTTAGACTTTTTCCCCAGGTGATTGTAGGCTGTATCACATTCCAGTCAAACCTGATCAGTTTGACTCTTTTAAAAAAGATTTTAAGTATCGCTGTTATTCCTATTTTACAGAGCATGTGCTAGCTACAAACAAATATACTCAATAAATATAGATGTAAATGTTTTAAACAAACTATAGCAAATCCAACTGTACAAATAAAAGAATGCATAGCATAAGGAGGATGGATTTCCTCTCTGTATATAAAAAGTGGAACATATAAAAAATCATAATGTATTTTCAAGGGAGAAGTAAATTGTATATATTTACAGTATACAACCTGATGTTTTGCATGTACTTTACTTAAAGGCCTCTTGAAAAAAAATCATCAAAATTTGTGTCACATATTATCTTTTACCATCCAATCAGAAAAGAAACTGCTGCAGGTAGAAGAGCAACAGCGAGATACTAGGAAAGGGAGAAGGACTGGGGAGGGGTGGGACATGAAGGACAGTTTGCCTGAAAAATGCCATGATGACATCTGTATCTAATTTTTGTAGGCAAACAAAATTTTAAGAAAGAATTGAAAAGATGAGAAAAAATAACCTAAATTCAATTAAGATAGTAATTCAGTTGTTGAAGTAAATCTACATGATAATCTGGTGAAAATGACATTTTAAAAATGATATTTTCTTATTTCCCTAAAGAGCACACTTCCAAACATTTATGCAAGCATTTTTAATATTTGTCAGAAATCTTTTATTATTTATTATCTTTTTATGGATTCTGTATTTTATGTTTATCCATACATTTGTGAAAACACTGCCTACATTGCTTATACAAGAACTTCAATGATTCTTATATATTGATCTTTTTATACATGTACTTTGTTAAACTAAAATTATTTCTAAAGAGTTTTATTATTATTCTATTATATAACTATAATAAAATACATTAACTATGATATTTTCTTCCCAATTTTTATATTTCACTTATTTGTACTGTATAATTACATTTGCCAGAAATTTTGGATCAATGTTGACAAATAGATCCAATAGCTAGAATTTTTCTGCTATTCTAATAGCAGAAATGTTCCTGATTATACCTGGATTGTCTTCAGTGTTACACAAGAAAATATGTTCTTCTATTTATTTTAGGTAGTTGCCAACGAAGTTGAGAACATCTATTATAAAACACTTCTTGATTTTTTTGAGACAATTCTTCCCTGTGTAACAGTCCTTCCATCTTGGAACTCACTTTGTATACGAGACTTGCCTGGAACTCATAGACATCTTCCTTTCTCTGCCTCCCCAGTGCTGGAATTAGAAGAATGTGTCACTATTGCCAAACCTATCTTCCTCTTATAATATATTTATATGGTACACATGTATATATTCTTTTTGAAATAGGTTGTATTTTACAACACTTCTGCAATCAATTTGATCACATATTTTTTGCTCTATATTATACTACCCACTTTGAAACTATTATTGTGAATTATGATTTGATCTACTTTGTCATAATATAAACAGAAGTTTCTGTCCTGTCTATTCCTGTAGTCATTCAGTCACAAATAAACACACAGAGGTTTATGTTAATTATAAACTGTTTGGCCTACTGCTCAGGTTTATTATTAACTAACTGTTTTGACTTAAATTCACCTAGAATACTTATCTATGTTTAGGGACATGGCTTGTTACCTTTTCTCAGTAAAGCATTCTCATCTTGCTTCCCCTGTGTCTGACTAGTGCCTGACTATCTGCCTTTCATCTTCCCAGAATTTTCCTAGTCTAGTTGTGAGAAATTAGACAAGTTACATAGCTTCTATGACTTTCAACAATTCTATTTTTTTTCTCTAAAGTCTGTAGTAAACCTCAGTTTAGTGGTGAATATAGATTTAACTGCCTTTAAAATTTCCCCACAACATTACTGATCTAGAAGTATTTTCTTCTCTTGAGTGATTTTTAAATTTATAGTTTAATAGAACATGGATATTATCACTAAATTTTATTAACATAATGATAAACCTAGCACATGTCTTGGGAATAATTTCTCTTTGCTATAATTATTAAGTATTTTGTAATTGCTTCTTGGTAAATGGAGACTGTACCTTCATTTCCTGGTCTGCCAGATCCAAATAATAGCTCAAAAACTATATTAATTACAACACTGCTTGGTCAACAGCTTAGGTGCATCCCTATCTACGTAGCTCTTATATCTTAAATCAACCCATTTCTATTAATCTGTGATTTGTCACGAGTCTTTGGCTTACTGGTAAGGTTCTTTCTCCTTTGGTAGCTACATGGCATCTGCATGACTCTGCCTTCTTTCTCTGTGTGTTCGGATTGGTTTTCTCTCCTACTAATATACTGCCCTGCTATAGGACAAAGTACTTTCTTTATTAACCAATGGTAATAAAACATATTCATAGCATATAGAGGGATCTCACATTATTTCTTTATTCTTTTCAAATGTGTATCAATTTTATAGTGATTTCTAAAAGCAAGGTTATATCTTTATCATGTGTTCTAATTTTTCTTATCTTTATAATTTTATGGTCTCATATTAATATGTTTGGTGTTTAATTTTTTATTTCAAGATAAATTTGAATAAACATAATTCAAGTTCTTTTAAATTTATATAGTTAAGACTATGCACATTCCTCTAACATCTATTTTATTTTGAAACCTTAGCCTTTGAGATATAATAATTTAATTGTCTAATACCCAAATTTTATCTATGCCAATTTTAGTTTATCTTAAAACTAGCTAGTTTGTTATAAAACAAAATTTATTTTTTACACTTTATGTCTGTATTTTGATTTATTCTCAGTTACAAAGGTTTTATAGTCCCTGTTTTTTGTATTCCTCTGGGATTTTCTCCATGACTTAGTACATAAGAATTATAGCAGGTGTTCTCTAAACATTTTGTAGAAGTTTTAGTCTATTATGTAACCACAAAATGAAAGTTATTCCTCCAAAATACATGTTGTGGGCTTTGCTAGAGTGTTTTGCTACAGACCTATGTCATTGCTGAAATATAATAGGAAGTCAAACTACTTTGAATGTCTCAAAACACAGTAAAAGATAACCATAATTGGAAGATCCGTAGTAGGAAAATCTGATCCTAAAGAGAAGGAAAGGTAACTAAAATAAGTGTAACCTTTTCATCTGCTGCTTTTCTATGCCATTCCTCAAGCCCTCCCAAATACAGGATATTATTTCTTTTCAATAAGACTTTGAAAGTGTATTAATACAGGTTGATCTTAAATCTTCCTGTTCACTCTTTTGAGTGCTGGCGTTATGGTTATATACTGTCAAGGTCTGAATAAGCATGGCCCAAATAAGTTCCTATATTTGAATGTTTAGTCATCAGTGTTGATATTATTCAAGAAGGACTAGGATGTATGACTTTGTAAGAGGAAATGTGCCACTGAGGTGAGTTTTGAACTTTCAAAAGACCACAAATAGTTCCAGTGTCACACACTTTCTTTCTTCCTGTGAATCAGTATGCAACTTTCAGCTAATGCTCTAATACCATGCCTGCACGATTCCTGCCACAATTGTAATAGACTAATCCTCTGAACTTATAAGGAAGTCCCAAATTAAATGATTTATTTGATAAGAGTTGCTTTTATCATAGTGTCTCTTCACAATAATAGAACACTAAGAGTGGTACCAAAGCACTGAATTTTTTAAATTATTTTAGTCTTCATTCATGGTTTAATATCTGGTCTTCTCTAGAGAAAGTTACAGGTATTGTAGAGAATGTATAGTTTATAGCTTTAAATGGAATGCTCTATAAATGTCTGTTAGGTCAATTTGACCTATAGTTAGTTTTAACTTTTATGTATCTTTAATTGTGTTACTTTGGTCATCTTTCTAATGGTGATAGTATTAAAATACCATACCATTGTTACATTGTATGCTTCATTAACCAACACCTAGCCACAAACCAAGCCCTACACAAAATGCTAGCAGAAAAACTACAACCTAAGGAAGTTAGCTACATCCACAAAAAACACAGACAATTGATATCACAGCAGCAAATACTGAAGAAGGGAAAACACACACAATATCACTACCAACAAACCTAAAATAATAGGATATAGCAATCACTGGTCATTAATAACCTTAATATAAATAGACTCAACTATAAAATTACACAGGTTACAGATTGGACATGAAAACAGAACCCATCCTTCTGCCACATACAAGAAGCACACCTCAACCTCAAAGACAGCCATCACTTCAAAGAAAAGGATTGGAAAAAAGTTTTCCAAATCAAATGGACCTAAGAAACAAGCTGGTATAGCTATTCAAATATTTAATATCTAACAAAATAGATTTCAAACTAATCAAAAGAGACAAAGAAAGACATTTCATATTTGTCACAGGAAAAATTCATCAAGAGGAAATCTCAATACTGAACATTTATGCCCCAAATACAAGGGCACCCTCATATGTAGAAGAAACACTACTAAAGCTTAAATCACACACAAAACATCATACAATAATAGTGGGAGACTTCAACACCCCAATCTCACCACACGGCAGGTCTTTCAGACAGAAACTTAACAGAGAAACAGGGAACTAACAGAAGTTATGACTCAAATAGACTTAATAGACATCTATAGAACATTCCATCCAAACATAAAAGAATATACCTTCTTCACAGAACCTCATGGAACCTTCTGAATAATTCACCACATACTAGGTAACAAAGTAAACCTCAAGAGAAACAAAAATATAGGAATAACCTATGTATCCTATTGGATCACCATGGTTTAAAATTAGAATTCAACAGCGACTCTAATTTCAGAAAGCCCATACACACATGGAAATTAAACAGTGCTCACCTGAATTACCAATGGGTGAAGGAAGAAATAAGGGAAGAAATTAAAGACTCCCCAAAATTCAATGAAAACAACCAGATAACATATCCGAATTTATGGGACACAATGAAAACAGTATTAAGAGGATAGATTATAGCACTAATGCCTACATGAAGAAGCTGGAAAAAATGCCACACTAATGAGTTAACAGAACACTTGAGAACTCTAGAACAAAAAGAAGCAAACTCACTCAGAAGGAAGAGACATCAGAAAATAATCAAATTGATAGCTAAAATCAACAAAACAGAAACAAAGAAAACAATACAAAGAATCAGTAACACAGAGTTGGTTCTTTGAAAAATTCACAAACCATACAATCCTTTATCCAAACTAACCAAAAGTCAGAGAGAAAATATCCAAATTAGCAAAATCAGAAATAAAAACTGAGACATACTTAAAAAATCTGTGCTGCACAAAATTGGAAAACTTAAAGGAATTGGAAAATTTTCTGGATAAACGTCACTTACCAAAATTTAATCAAGACCATTTAAGCAAATTAAATAGATCTATCACTGGTAACGAAATAAAAACATACATCAAAAGTCTCCCAACCAAAAAGAGCCCAGGACCAGATGGCTTCTGCATAGAATTCTGTAAGATTTTCAAAGAACTAATACCAATACTCCTCAAATTGTTCCACACAATAGAAACAGAAGGTTGCTAAATCCTTTTTACAAAGCTACAATTACCCTGATACTCAAAACCACACAAAGACATAACCAAGAAAGAGAATTTTAAACCAGTCTCACTCATGAACATTGATGCGAATTTACTCAATAAAATACTGGCAAACTGAATTCAAGAACACATCAGAAAAGTCATTTACCATGACCAAGTAGGCTTCACTCCAGAGATGCAGAAATGGATCAACATATGAAAAGCTGTCAATGTAAACCAAAATATAAACAAACTGGAAAAAAAAACACATGATCATCTCAATAGATGCTGATAAAGCCTTTGAAAATGCAGCATTCTTTTGGTGTATGTTATTAAAAACCTGCCTTAGCCTACTTGATAGGGCAGAACTCAGGTAGGCTGGGAAGGCAGAAAAGAATTCTGGGAAGAAGGGCAGTGTGGCAGACACCATGAACCTCCTGCCTGAGACTGACACTGGTTAGATTTCCTGGTAAGCCACGACCTCGTGGTGTTACACAGATTGGTAGAAATGGGTTACATTAGGACGTGAGAATTGGGCAGGAAGAGGCTAAATATAATGGGCCACGCAGTAAATTAATTAATACAATTTGTGTGTGGTTATTTCGGGGGTTAAGCTAGCCAGGCGGCGGGAAGCAGCCCACTCTTCCTTACTACATCTCTTCATGATAAAGGTTTTGGAGAGCAGGAATACAAGGAACATACCTAAACATAATAAAAGCAATATACAGCAAGCCAACAGCCAATATAAAACTAAATACAGAGAAATTCAATGTGATTCTGCTGAAATCAGGAAAAAGACAAAGTTGTTGACTCTCTCCATATCTGTTTAATATAGTTCTTGAGGTTCTAGCTAGAGCAATAAGACAACAGAAGAAGATCAAGGGAATAACAATCAGAAAAGAAGTCAAACCCTCACTATTTGCAGGTGATATGATAGTTTACATATATGACCCCAAAAATTCTAACAGGGAACTTATACAACTCATAAACACCTTCAGTAATATAGCAGGATACAAGCTTAATTAAAAATTCAGTAGCCCTCCTTTAAACTGATGATAAATGGGTTAAGAAAGAAATCAGAGAAATATCACCCCTGCTGATAACCACAAAGAACATAAAATATCTTGAAGTTACTCTAACCAAACAAGTAGAAGACCTGTATGACAAGAACTTTAAATCTTTGAAGAAAGAAAATGGAGAAGATACCAGAAAATGGAAAGATCTCCACACTCTTGGGTAGGTAGAATTAACATAGTAAAAATGGCAATCTTACCATAAAGAATCTACAGATTCACTGCAATGTCCAGCAAAATTCTTCACAGACTTTGAAAGAACAATATTCAACTTCATATGGAAAAGCAAAATACCCAGTTAAGCCAAAACAGCCCTGTGCAATAAAAGAACTTCTGGAGGCATCACAATCCCTGACTTCAAATTCTACTACAGAGCTACAGTACTGAAAGCAGTCTGATAATTTGCTTAAAAACAGATAAAAGAACCAATGGAACCAAATTGAAAACCTGAGTATCAATCCACATACCTTTGAGCACCTGATTTTTGACAAAGAAATAAAAAATATAAAAAGGAACAAAGAAAGCATATTCAACAAATGATGCTGGCATAACTGGATATCAACATGTAAAAGATGAAAAAGAATTCCATAGCTATTTCCATGCACAAAACTGAAGTCCAAATGGATCAAAAACCTTAACATAAAACCAACCACACTGAACCTTATAGAAGATAAAGAAAGAAGTATATTTGAGTGAATTGTCACAGGAGACTGTTTCCTAAATATAACCCCAGTGGAACAGACACTGAGAGAAACAATTTTTCAATATTAAATGGGACCCGCTGAAACTGAGAGGATTCTGTAAAACAAAGGACACAGTCAACGAAATAAAACAACAGCCTACAGATCCTCACAGACCCCATATCAGAACAGAAGTCTGATCTCCAAAATATACAAAGAACTCAAGAAATTTGTCATCAAACGAACAAATTAATAATAATAATAATAATAATAATAATAATAATAATAATAATAAATGGGGTACAGATCTAAACAGAAAACTTTCAACAGTTGAATCTAAAGTGACTGAAAGCTAATTAATGAAATGCTCAATATCCTTAGCCATCAGAGAAATGCAAATCAAAACAACTCTGAGATTCCATCTTACACCTGTAAGAATGGCCAAGATAAGAAACACTGATGACAGCTTATGCTGGAGAGGATATGGGGTAAAGGAAGCACTCCTCCATTGCTGGTGGTAGTGCATTTTGGTATGGTAGTACATTTTGGTTCAGCTGCCTTGGATATCAGTATGGTGATTTCTCAGAAAATTAGGAAACAACCTACCTCATGACCCAGTAATGCCACTTTTGGGTATGTATCCAAAGAATGCTCAATCATATCACAAGGACATGTGCTCACCTATGTTCGTAGCAGCATTATTTGTAATGGCTGGAACCTGGAAACAACCTAAATGTCCTTTGACTGAAGAATGGAGAAGGAAAATGTGGTATGTTTACACAATGGATTACTACACAGAGGGAAAAACAATAATGACATCTTGAAATTTGCAGGCAAATGGATGGATCTAGGAAACATCATATTGAGTGCAGTAACCCCAAACCAGAAATGCAAATATAGAATGTACTCACCCATAAGTGGCTTTTAGATATAAATCAAAGGAAAACAAGTCTATAACCACAATCCTAGGGAAACTAGATAACAAAGAGGACCCTGAGAGAGTCATACATAGATCTAATTTACATGGGAAGTAGAAAATGTCAAAATCTCCTGAGTAAATTGGGAGTGTGGGCATCATGGGGGAAGGTTGAAGGGTAGGTGGGAAGAAGGGATAAGAGCAGAGAAAAATATATAGCTCAATAAAACAATTTTAAGAAAAGAAAAAAAAGAAAACCTTAAAAAAAAAAACAAAGAAATCCCCGAAACCAGAACCCAAAAATACTAACAAAAAAAATTAAAAAGAAATGTTTTGACTGAGATTTCTGTCCTGCTCTGTCCTGTAGTCATTCAGTCCCAAAGAAATACACAGAGGATTACATTAATTATAAACTAGTTGGCCTATTAGCTCAGGGTTTTTTTTTTTTTTAACTCTCCTATGTTCTAGTAACTCATAATTCTTGTCTGTGTTAGCCACATGGCTTGGTACCTTTCATTAGTGATGTATTCTCATCTTGCTTCCTCTGCATCTGGGTGACAACTGCAGACTGAGCCTTTCTTCTTTCTAGAATTTCCTGTTCTGGTTTCTGTGCTTCTTCTTCCTCCATGGCTACTGGCTAATAAGCACTTTATTAAAGCAATACAAGTGACAAGTCTTTACTGGGTACAAGACCATTGTCCCACAGCAGAAGTGTGTGTGTGTGTGTGTGTGTGTGTGTGTGTGTGTGTGTGTGTGTGTGTGTGTGTTTGACACATGGAATTCATAAGAGATTAAACATTCAGGGTCCATGAATAAAATTTCATTTAAATATACCCAAGCATTTACAGCAGAAAGAAACAACCACTGACAAAATTTATGCTGAAAATTTTAAATTGTCAACCAAACTCCTATTTTTAATAATGTTACCCTTCAAAAAATGAATGTGAAATAATGAATTTCCAGAATATATAAAACTAAGAGAATTTCTTGAGGGAAAACATGCCAGATATTGAAGAAACAATAGAGAAATCACCATATATTTTCATTTCTGGATAGAAAACAAAGCCAAGATAATGAATAAAAATATAATTTAAGTAATGAGTATACTGGTTTCTCTGTAAACATCTTGTTCTCTTGTGTTAGTTATTTAAATATCTACTCAAGAAAATCTAAATGAGACTAATTTCGTTACAAAGAAGATTTAATTTCAGCAAAGTTATCCTTGTGACATACAATTTCTATAAGAAAAATGATTGCCTGTACATATATAGGTATTTCTGAACTTCTTCTTTCGATTTTTCAGGTGAGAAAAAGCTGGCCTTGAACTCCCTCTCTTTCAATTGTAGAATTTCCTTTAATTTCATAATCTTCCTTTTTTCAATCCAGATGTGTGGGTTTTTTAAAGCCTGTAATACCATACCTTGAGTGGAATTTTAAATAATTTTGAATCATCTTAAGATCTGTAAGCCAACCCTCAAGACTCACTATCACATTCTATATTTCTTTAGGTATCCAACTTGAGTTTTCTGGACCTCTTGGATGTTTATATTACTTATCAAGCTTGGATTCCTTAAGGCCAAGTAGTCTTTGTGGTTATGAAAGAGAGTTTAATTGGCTTTAGAATTTATTGTCAGTTTCTTTTATAAATACATATTTCATTTTATTTTACAGTTATAGGTATTTTGTCTGTCTGTATGTCTATGCAATTTAGGTGTACATAGTGCTCTTGGAAGTTGAAAGAGGGCGTTGTAGTTTGTGTATACTTTGATATACAAATGTAGCAGAGAAAGCAATGATCCAAGGAAGTTTGTTTGAGTTCAGAAACTAATGTAAGTAAATTCCAGTAAGCACATGCTAAATAATTTCTGTGCAGCCCTTTTCCAGAATGTTCTCAGGACAGACCGATTAAACACAATTTCCAGGCATATCCTGTAGATTCTACCTGGGAAACCACAAATGCAAGGCAGAAGGTCATATCCAGATTCAAGATACACTGAGGACAGCATTCAGCACATCCTTTCACTATATTGGGTTCTATAACTTTGTTCTGACATCCAACAAGAATCAACATGTCTTATGAATTGAACATAAATGTTTCAACACAGGAGGCACAAAATCACATTCAAGAACAGTTCAGTGATCAAAATTCACCAAAGGTAAAAGGCTCTCTGCCTTTTTTACTGTAGCCTCTCTCACAGTATCCCAAGGCACTGTTCACCATTAGTCATTCTTTTGACCATGTCTTGACACTGTCCTCTAGAAGTGCATCAAGTAATCTTAGCTGTTGAGCCATCACTAGACCTCTTCTTTCAGTTTCTAAAACTGTCTTGTCATATTTCATTTTATTCACATTCCAAAATATGATAATCTAGTAAAAGCCTTGGCAATGTTATCTCCCCTTTCCACTGTGCCCCCATTAAAAAGAGAATATATTCCCAACAAATGATGTATATAACTACATTTCCATGAAAGTAATACTCCTGGATAGTTCCTGTGTCACAGATATAACACATCTGACTTGTTTATATAAATTAGTAAGCTTATTCTCAAGTTAACACGCAAGTAAAGTAGTCAGAGAATAATGTAATTATTAAAGTACTAGATACTGTAGCACTTGTCTTGGAATAAATAGATAGATGACTGTAATAGAACTGAAAGTCCAGAATTAAGCTGTTATATCCCTAGTCAATTGATTTTCAACAAAAGAAATCAGCTGTTTGCCTTACTGAGATTCATTTTAAAGTACTAAGGCAATTTTCTCTTTATTGTTTTAAAGACTCCTCTCTTTGTCTTTCTGTTTTGCTTTGATATATCTGCTTGTAGATCTATATTTGTTTGCCCTACTTGCCATTTGTTTAGAGCTTTGGATATTATGAAGTTTAATCTTTATTGTTAATCTTTATACTAAACCCAGTACAACTGGGTTTAGAAAAACCTAAAAAGTAAATGTGTGTGTGTGTGTGTGTGTGTGTGTGTGTATGTATGTATGTATATATGGTATTGCAAGTTACTGACTGTTATTTTAGTCACCCAGCCTTCTTCATCCTGCCTCATTGTTCAGTACTCTGATGCAGGATAAATTGTTGTACAAACTAGTCCAATATAATTTTAGCTCCTTTGATGAAAGTAGTATCTGAGGTTAGTGTTTGAGGATTCTGTTGTTGTTCATCTGATTCCATATTACCTTTCATTTTGAATTTTGTTTCAATTTCCCAACAGTCAGTTCTTTGATGAGTGGGAATTAAGGTAGACGATGCCTCTCAGGCTTCCTTTACTGGCTGGAAACCACAGCTCCATGAAATGAAATGTATGAGTGGGACGCCAGCACTCTTGGTGTACTTTGCACAATTCCAGCCTGTGAGCCATGAATGAAAGATGCTTGAAAGACAAGAACTCCTCAACTGTCCTCATTTAGAGATGAGCTCTACTGATGATGAATTGGGAGTATAATAAAATACAGTGGTGTGTTTTCCTTTCCAGAAGAAATGATTTTAGCTGGAAACTGGTAAGAGAATAGCCTCAGTTCTTGCATAGAGCATCTTGGCTACCAAGATCTTATCTTGCTGAGGTGGAATGTAGAAGGGAGAATGATGAGATAGATGGCAAATAGTGTCCTCTTCATTTTTACTTCAGGTCATTTTAGTATGCATGATTAATGGCAATATAAAAACAATAACTAAGGCCCTCCAGAAATAAATTATTTATGTTTTAAGGTGCATACTGCTTGATTGAATATGAATCATCTCTTGATTCAAAATATTGACACTGTATATATTATCCAATTGCTAGCTACTTAGTAGCTATTTAAACTGTCATATCAACTGTCTCATATTATCACATATCCTGTGTTAGACTGATGTTTATGTTATTTAACAGTGACCCACAAAAGGAATGTTACAGTATAGGCTCCACATATACAATCTAAAATGATAGATTAAACATATGATGATATTACAAAGCATATAGATTACATATGGAAAGTTCAAGAATCCACTGGAAGTCTTGAAACATATACCCTGCAAATAAAGAAACCACTTTAGTGGTCTAGAATAAAAGTGACTTTTCATTTTGTTTTCACTGCAGAGCCATTTCCAGAAGCTTTCAATAGTTTGCTCCTACTCTTGAAAGGTTTTCAGTAGTTTTAATGAAGTTAGTATCTTCTATGTGTTATTGGTTAGGAGTATTTCATAACTGCATATTAGGTCCTCTTCATGAAAGGAATAATCTATTTCTGAAGTTCTGCCCAAAACTGTAAAATGAGAATATTCATATGAATGAAACATTTTTCCCTTTAAAAATTTATGTAGCTTACCATTTGAATGCTGTAATGAAATACACAAGGTTAAATATCTCAGCTCAAGTCACAATTCAATGAAAGGAAAAATTGCAGAAATAGCTTTGATTGATCTCAACATAATATAAAATGATTAGCAATTTGGATTTGAAATCACAGAAGACAAAAAATTACCTACTGATTCTTGTAACCATCTTCTTTTGTCATAGGAGGTGTATTCAGATACACATAATCCCATGGTTTCTCAATTCAAGAAAAAAAAACCCACACACTCTTTAGGGCATTTCTGGTGAACTTCATTTGTGGCACACTTATAGTAAGTGAATAGTGTTGCATTTTGCATCCTAGAATATATTGACAATTTTCTTGGACTTTAGCAACCAACAATATTGTTTTTTTTAATCAAGTATAAATTATTTTTTTTTGCTTAAAATATTCTCTTCCTGTTGCTATCAAAAACATGAGCACCATATTTCCCAAGAGGAGTTAATGAGGAACAAACTTACTGATTACAACACATGCCTAAGATAGGATAGTGGTGTTCCCTAAAATAATTCACTGTGTAAAATTGAGTCACATGATAGCACTATAAAAAATTATTGTTTAAATATTACTTTTGGAATGTAAGAACAATAGCTATTTATAATTAGCATTAAACTTATAATAATGGGAATCTTTAAAATAGATAATTTTTCTTACCAGGAAAATAATAAAATCATAAAATTGTATAAAATATTTACTTGACATTGTTAGATAGGAATAGCATTAGATCCCATTGAATGTATTTCTATTGGAACTGAATGTCCATATAGATTATTTAAATATTTTTGTAATTTATATTTATGAAATAAAACATAATTTGAAATTATTCCTAAGGAATATTTTCAGATTTATCTCTCATTTATGAAGAACTTGATTTTTTTTTTTATCCACACAATAATGAAAGCAAGAGAGAAACTATTCTTGTTAACATTGTAGGGCTAAAATGTCGAAATTAGAAGAAATAACTATTTCTAAAATTTCAAAATTAGAAGAAATAGTTATAATAATTCTAATTTTGACATTTTAGCCCTACAATATTTGAGCTCATAGGCTATACCTCATCACACTTGAAGATGAAGGGAAATTATTTTATCCAACTATAATAGAATCATTTGCCAATTATGCTGAGGTCTTTGATCCATTTACACTTAAGTTTTTTGCATGTAGATAGATATGAATCTGTTTGCATTCTTTAACATGTTGACATCCAGCTATGCTGTCACCATTTGTTGAAGATTCTTTCTTTTTTCCATTGTATAATTTTATCTTTTTTTGTCAAAAATCAGATGTACATGTGTATGTAGATCAATATCAGGCTGCTCTATTTGATTCTATTGGGGCCAGTAGAAGAGACAAAGCATGCCTTTTCTGTGTCCATTTATTGCTGCCTTTCAAGCCTTTTCTTTTTTTTTCTGTCAGCCACGATCCATGATGTTCTCTATAAATGTCTCATGAATCCCTCTACAAATGGGTTTCTTGTTTCATTGCAAATATAGGTATGTATATCATAATATGGAATGCTAGTAGTCACAATATCTGAACTAACTTTGGTCTACAGCCAATTATTACCATCAAGATAATCACAAAACACAACCAGTCTCAATTTTCAGATATCAAAAAATTCACACAATCTATCTTAAATACAAACTAATGAAATAAAGTTTTATAACAACTTATACCGACATTTAGGTGTGAGCTGCAAATACCTCAGACCTGGGAGAAGTCGCGTTAAGGAGCAGAGCATTTTGTTCCTCTCTCAGAATGAATGGGAACCAGAAATCGGAGACTTGTAACCAAGAGAGGCAGGATTTCGTCCAGCAGTTCTCCCAGATTGTCAAGGTGCTGACTGAGGACGAGATAGGCCACCCGGAGACAGGCGATGTCATTGCCCTGCTCAAGGAGGTCCTGGAGTACAATGCCATGGGAAGCAAGTACAATCGGGGTTTAACTGTGCTCCAAGCCTTCCAGGAGTTGGTGGAGCCAAGAAAACAGGATGCCGAGAGTCTGCAGCCGGCCCTGACTGTGGGCTGGTGTGTAGAACTGTGTCAGATGACATCATGGATTCTTCTCTCACTTGACGCAGACAGATCTGCTGGTACCAGAAGCCAGGCATAGGCTTAGATGCTGTCAATGATGCTCTGCTTCTGGAAGCCTGCTTCTACCGCCTGCTGAAGTTGTACTGCAGGGAGCAGCCCAACTACCTGAACCTGCTGGAGATCTTTTCGCAGAGCTCCTATCAGACAGAGATTGGGCAGACCCTTGACCTCATAACTGCACCCCAGGGCCATGTGGATCTTGGTAGATACACTGCAAAGAGGTACAAATCTATTGTCAAGTACAAGACGGCTTTCTATTCTTTCTACCTGCCTGTCAAGGCTGCCATGTACATGGCAGGCATTGATGGGGAGAAGGAACATGCCAATGCCAAGAAGATCCTGCTGGAGATGAGCGAGTTCTTTCAGATCCAGGATGACTACCTTGATTTCTTCGGTGACCCCAGTGTGACTGGAAAGGTCGGCACTGACATCCAGGACAACAAATGCAGCTGGCTGGTGGTTCAGTGTCTGCTACGAGCCACTCCGCAACAGCATCAGATCTTAGAGGAGAATTATGGGCAGAAGGACCCAGAGAAGGTGGCACAGGTGAAAGCGCTGTATGAAGCGCTGGATCTGCCAGCTGTGTTCTTAAAGTACGAGGAAGACAGCTACAGCCGCCTCAAGAGCCTCGTGGAGCAGTACTCTGCACCGCTGCCCCCAGCCATCTTCCTTGAACTAGCAAAGAAGATCTACAAGCGGAAATAGTGACCTCGAGCTTGCAAAGGCTTTGAGGGCGGGATCTCAATAAATTATTGTACAGAAAAAAAATAACAACTTATACCAAATTTTATTTGTGAAAATTTAAACAAACACACCATTATGATCAAATCTCTTGACAAACTAGGAATGATGAATGAGGAACATCTATAAAAATTAACATAAAACATTACAAGGGTAAAAAAACTGCATATTTTGTTGTGAGTTTGGAAACATGACAAAAATATCTCCCTAACTAGTGTTAATTACCACCTTATGCAGACATTAAGAGATCAATGCAAGCCCAGACTACTATACCCAGTAAATCTTTCAATCATCATAGACAGAGAAAATAAGATATTTCTTGACAAAACTAAAATTAAACATTACCTATCCACAAATCTAGTATTGCAGAAAGTACTAGAAGGAAAACTAGGAAGCTAACTGGAGCTGCATCCATAGAAACACAGGTGATAAATAATCTCACATCTTACACTAGTAAGCCCTAAAGTAGAGAAACACATAAACACTACCATTGAAAAATAACAGGAATTAAAAATCACTGGTCACTAATATCCCTTAAGATCAACGGATTCAATTTACATATAAAAAGACATAGGATAATAGAATGGATACTGTAACAAGGTACATCCTTCTGTTGCATAACAGAAACACACCTCAGCCTCAAGGAGAAGCTTTACCTCAGAGCAAAGGGCTGGGAAAATATTTTCCAGTCTGAGAGATGTAAGAAACAAACAGGGGTAGCTATCCTAATGTCTAACAAAATAGACTTCAAGTTAAAGTCAATCAAAAGAGGACACTTCATACTCATCACAGGAAAACTCTATCATAACTAAGTCCCAATTCTGGACATCTATGTCTCATATACAAGAACATACACATGTGTAAAAGAAACATTACTAAAGCTTAAATCATACTTCAAACCCCATACACTGATCGTAGGAGACTTCAACACCCTATTCTCTACAATTGATGGGTCTGCTAGACAGAAATTTAACAGAGAAATAAAAGAAAAAAACTAACAGATGTCAAGAATCAAATGGACATGATAGACATCTATAGAACATTTCCCCAAAACCCAAATTAATATACTTTCTTCTTAACACGTCATGGAATCTTTTCTAAAATTGACCACATTCTTGGTCACAAAACAAACCTCAATGTATATAAAAAATTGAAATAACCCCCTGTATCTTATCTGGTGTGGAAGTCCCCTCTGTGTGATGTGCTTACCATTAATGAATAAAGAAACTGCCTTGTCCTGTTGATTAGGCAGAATTTATGTAGGTAGAGAAGATGGAACTGAATGCTGGGAGAAGGAAGGTGGAGAGAAAGAGGGAGACATCATGGAGCCTCCAGAGTCAGACATGCTGAATCTTTGCCAGTAAGTTTGCCATGTGGCAATGCACAAATTAATAGAAATGGGTTAAATTATTATGAGTTAGGCAATAAGAAGCCAGAGATAATGGGCCAAGCAGTATTTTAATTAATACAATTTCTGTGTGATTGTTTCAGTTCTGGGCTGCCAGGACAAACAAGGGCCCTCCTCCTACACTTATCAGATCACCATGGCTTAAAGTTAGTATTCAATAACACTAATTGTGGAAAGCCTACAAACTCATAAAAAATGGAACAATGTTAACTTAATCACCCCAGGGTCAAGTTAGAAATAAATAAGAAATTAACAATTTCCTAGAATTCAATGAAAATAAGTGAAAAACATACCCAATTTTATGGGACACCTCAAATAGTGCTAAGAGCAAAGTTTATACTACTAAGTGCCTACATAAAGAACCTAGAGAAATCTCAGATTGGCGACTTAACAGCACATCTGAAAGCTCTAGAACAAAAAGAAGTAAACATATCCAGAAGTAGATGCCAGGAAACAGTAAAATTGAGGGCTGAAATCAATAAAATAGGAAGAAAGAAAGTAATACATAGAATCAATGGGACAAAAAGTTGGTTCTTTAAGAAAATCAACAAGATAGACAAAACTTATTCAAGATAACCGAAGGCAGAGAGTGAATATGTGAATATGCAAATTAACAAAATCAGAAATGGAAAAGGGGGAACCAACAGACACAAGAGAAATTCAGAGAATGATCAGGTCATACTTCAAAAAATCTGTACCCAATACAATTGTCAAATTTAAAGAAAATGGACAATTTTCTGGATATAAACTACATACCAAAATTAAACCAAGGATTCATAAACAATTTAAATAAGCCTATATTTCCTAAGGAAATAGCAGTAGTTATCAAATTCCTAACCAAAATTAATGCCCAGGGACAAACAGTTCCAGTGTAGAATTCTACCCGAATTTCTGAGAAGGACTAATACCAATACCTCACAAATTATCCCACACAGTAGAAACAGAAGGGATATTCCCAAACTCCTTTCACCTGGTACCCAAACTACACAATGATGCAACTAAGAAAAAGAATTACAGACTAATTTCCCTCATGAACATTGATTAAAAAAAACCTCAATAAAATACAGGCAATATGAATCCAAGAACGTATCAAAGTATCATCTGCAATGATCAAGTTGTCTTCATTCCAGAGATGCAGGGATGGTTCAACATACTAAAATCTATTAATGTAATCTACCATACAAATAAACTGAAAGAAAAAACATACAATCATCCTATGAGATGCTGTAAAAGCATTTAACAAATCCAACACCCCTTCATGATGAAGATCTTAGAGAGATCAGGGAGACAAGGAATTTATCTAAACATAATAAAAGCAATATGCAGCAAGCTAACAGCCAACATCAAATTAAATGTAAAGAAACTCAAAGCAATTCCACTAAAATTAGGAACAGGACAAGACTGTCCACTTTCTCCATACCTATTTAACATGGTACTTGATGTTCTAGGTAGAGCAATAAGACTGCAAAAAGATATCAAAGGGATACAAATTCAAAAGGAAGAAGTCAAACTTTCACTATTTGCAGATACTATGACAGTATACATAAGTGACACCAAAAATTCAATGAGGGAACTCCTGCAGCTGAGAAAGAGTCTCAGTAATGTGGCAGAATATGTGATCAACAAAAAGTCAGTAGCCATCCTATATATAAACGTTCAAGGACTGAGAAAGAAATCAGAGAAAGATCACCACTTAAAATAGCCACAAATAACATAAAATAGCTTGGTATGACACTAACCAAAGAAGGGAAAGACCTGTATGACAAGAACTTTAAGTCTTTGAAGAAAGAAACTGTGGAAAATATCAGAAAATGGAGAGATCTCCCATGTTCATAAATAGGTAGAATTAACATAATAAAAATGTCAATCTTACCAAAAGCAATCTACAGATTCAATGCAATCCCCATCAAAATATCACACAATTATTCACAGAAATTGAAAGAACAATACGCAACTTCATATGTAAAAATAAAAAAAAAATCCCAGAATAGCCAAAACAATTCTCTACACAAAAGGAACTTCTGGAGACATTACCACCCCTGATATCAATCTCTATTATAGAGTGACAGTAATAAAAACAGCTTGTTATTGTCATAAAAACAGACAGGTGGATCAATGGCATCAAATTGAAGACCCTGATAGTGATCCACACATCAAAGAACACCTGAGTTTTAACAAAAAAGCTAAAATTTTACAATGGAAAAAAGAAAGCATGTTCAATAAATGGCACTGGCATATCTGGATGTCAACATGTGAAAGAATGCAAATAGATTCATATCTATCTCCATGCACAAAACTTAAGTCCAAATGGATCAAAGGCCTCAACATAAATCCAGCCACACTGAACCTGATAGAAATGAAAGTGGGAAGTAGCCTTGAACACATGGGCACAGGAGACCACTTCCTAAACGTAACACAAATAGCACAGACACTGAGAACAACAATTAATGAATGGTGCCTCCTGAAACTGAGAAGCCTCTGTAAAGCAAAGGACATGGTTACTAAGACAAAACAGTAGCCTACTAAATAGGAAACTATCTTCACTAATTTCACATTGGACAGAGGACTGATCTCAAAAATATATAAAGAACTCAAGAAACTAGATATCAAATTACAAAATAATCCAATCAAAATGAGATACTGTTGTAGGAGACCACTTGCTTGTTCCTGGCTTCTCAGCCCCAAGATAACCATACAAAACTATATTAATTAAATCACTGCTTGGGCCATTAGCTCTAGCTTCTTATTGGCTAACTCTTACGTCTTAATTTAACCCGTTTCTATTCATCTATGCATCACAACATGGCTGTGACTTACTGGCAAGGCAAGGTTTCAGCACGTCTGTTCCAGTCAGAAGCTACTTAGACTCCACATCCTTTCTTCCAGAATTCAATTTAGTTTTCCCCACCTAGCTCTGTTCTGCCCTGCTATAGGCCAAATGTAGTTTTTTTTTTTTAATTAACCAATGGTATTCACAGCATAAAGAGGGGAATCTAACATAAGGGTACAGACATAAACAGAAAATTCTTAACAGAAGATTTGCAAATGGCCAAAAAACACTTAAGAAATTGCTCAATATCCTTAACCATCAGAGAAATGAAATCAAAATGACTCTGAGATACCATCTTATAACACTCAGAATACTAAGATCGAAAACACCATGATAGCCTATGCTGGATAGGATGTGGGGCAAGGTGAATATTCTTCATTGTTGGTGCTAGTGTAAACATATACAGCCACCTAGGAAATCAGTGTGATGGTTCTCAGAAAATTGGTAATCAATCCACCAAGGACTCTGTAAAACTCTTTTGGGAATATACCCTAAGGATGCACATTCATATTACAATGCCGTTTGCTCAACTGTGTTCATAACAGCATCATTCATAATAGTCAGAACCTGGAAACAACCTAGATGGCCCTCAACTGAAACGTGGTACATTTTCATAATAAACTACTACTCAGCAGTAAAAAAATAAAGTGAAATCTTGAAATTTGCATGCAAATAGATGGAACTAAAAAAACATTCTGAGTGAGGTAACCCTGACCCAAATGACAATCATGGCATGTACTCACTCATAAGTGGATATTAGATGTAAAGCACAGGATAACAGTTTATATCTACAATAGCAGAGAATATAGGTAACAAGGAACCTTTAAGAGAGACATACATTAATCTCTCCCCCTGGGAAAGGGGAAACAGATAAGACCTTCTGATAAAATTATGATCGGGGGAGCAGGGAGAGTGGAAGGGGAGCAGGAGGGTAAAAGGAAGAAGAGAACATGAAGGAATGGGATTCTCAAGAAGGGAAGGACAGTGAGGGAGAGAAAGGAAAGAGATATCTTGATTGAGGGAGCCATTGAAGGGCTAGTGAGAAACATGGCTGGCACTATGGAAATTCCCATCAATCCACAATGATGACCCCAGCTAAGACTCTAAGCAACAGTGAATAAGATACCTAACCTCCCTTCCCCTGAGATCAGATTGATGACTACCTTAATGGTCATCATACAAGCTTCATCCAGAAACTGATGGAAGCAGATACAGAGATCTACAGTGAAGCTCTGGACCAAGATACCAGAGACCAGCCCAAGAGAAGGGGGAGTGATAATATGAACAAAGAGGTCAAGAATATGATGGTGATACCCACAGAAACAGCTGACCTGAGCTAGTGAGAGTTCACTGACTCTGGACTCATAGCAGGCAAACCTGCATAGGACAAAATTAGGACCATTGAATGTGTCAGACAGTTGTGAGGCTTGGGGAGTCTGTGGAGTCACTGGCAGTGGGATCAGGATTTATCCCTAGTCATTGAACTGGCATCTAGGAGAACTTTCTTTTTGGAGGAGTACCTTGTTCAGCCTAGATATAGGGGAGAGGACATTGGTCTTGCCTCAAAGGGAACTGCCAGGCTATGTTGACTCCTCATGGGAAGACTTACCCTTTCTGAGGAGTGGTTGGGAGTGGGATAGAGTGGAAGGAAGGGTGGAGCAAGAGGAGGGGAGGGTGTGGTAACAAGGATAACTATGTAAAATGAGAAAATATTGTGTTAAAAATTCTTCATAAAAAGTAGAAGTCCTAGTTTTTGTCTGGCAATCTTGTCTACTTCCCATAACCAGGAAGATGACTATATGTTTTTCTTTGGGTTCAACTTCTTATTTAGCTTCTCTAGAATCACAAATTATAGGCTCAATGTCCTTTATTTATTGCTAGAAAACAATTATAAGTGAGTACATCCCATGTTCATCTTTTTTGGGTCGGGGTTACCTCACTCAGGATAGTGTTTTCTATTTCCATCCATTTGCATGCAAAATTCAAGATGTCATTGTTTTTTTTTTTTTTTTTTTTTTTTTTTTTTTTTTTTTTTACCACTGAGTAGTACTCTAATATGTATATATTCCACACTTTCTTCATCCATTCTTCCATTGAAGGGCATCTAGGTTGTTTCCAGGTTCTGGCTATTACAAATAATGCTGCTATGAACATAGTTGAACAAATGCTTGGGGGTACGGTGGGATGGGGTAAGGGGAAATAGGGAGAGAAAAGTGAGAAGAGGAGGATGGGGGAACTTGGGAGAATGGGTTGGTTGGGATAACAGAAGGGTGGATATGGGAGCAGGGACGTATATATCCTAATTAAGGGAGCCATCGTAGGGTTGGCAAGAGACTTGACTCTAGAGGGGCTCACGGTTGTCCAGGGAGATGTCCCCAGCTAGTTCCTTGGGCAACTGAGGAGAGGGAACCTGAAATGACCCTATCCGATAGCCATACTGACTATAGAATCTTCATCTGGCGATGGATGGAGATAGAGACGGAGACCCACATTGGAGCACCGGACTGAGCTCCCAAGGTCCAAATGAGGAGCAGAAGAAGGGAGAACATGAGCAAGGAAGTCAGGACCGCGAGGGGTGCACCCACCCGCTGTGACAGTGGGGCTGATCTATTGGGAGCTCACGAAGGCCAGCTGAACTGGGACTGAATAAGCATGGGATACAACCGGACTCTCTGAACATGGCTGACAATGAGGGCTAATGAGAAGCCAAGGACAATGGCACTGGGTTTTGATCCTACTGTATGAACTGGCTTTGTGGGACCCTACCATGTTTGGATTATCACCTTCCTGGACCTGGATGGAGGGGGAGGACCTTGGACTTCCTACAGGGCAGGGAATCCGGACTGCTTTTCAGACTGGAGAGGGAGGGGGAGAGGAGTGGGAGGAGGGGGAGGGAAATGGGAGGCAGGGAGGAGGCAGAAATTTTTTTCAATAAAAAATTAAATAAAAAAAAGAAAAGGAAAAAATAAGAAAAAAACAAATACAAAAATGTAGAAGTCCTAGCTAGTATAGTAAGATAATAAAAGAAGAAATAAATGAATAAGGACTGGAAAATTAGAAATACAACTTTTCATAAATGATGTGTAAAAAGAGTCATAAACAATAATTATTTGAACCTAAGAAGCAAGACTAGAATTTTAAAGTTAATTTATAAGAGTCAACTGTTATTCTACATTCCAGTAATAAAGAATTGGAATTTAATTTTAAGAAAACATGTTTACAATTACAGCCCACCTCACAATGAAATACAAAGAAATTAAACACAATGGGTATAAGCTTTTTACTGAAAATAAGACATTTTTACATTCTTTCAAAATCTAACTATGTAGAAAGGCATTCATATATCAATTACCCAGTATTTGTATATATCAATTACTCCAAATTTTATGAATTAAGTTCCATCGCAATACATATCCCAAGAAGCTATTTTACGGCTATTGACAAACTTATAATAAAGTGTATAGAAATATAATAGCCAATACATCACTGGAAAACAAAGTTAAAGGATACATGCTAACATTTTAAAAGACTTATTAGACTACATTAAGCAAGGTGTAACGACATTTGCAAAGAAATAGCCACATAGATCAATGTAACATGATAAAGGGCCCAGAAGTGGACCATACATAAAGACAGCTAATCTGACAAAAATCAAAGGTAACTATATGAAAAAATTAGAGCCTTTTCAAGACAATTTGATAGAACAAGTTTGCATTTATATGCAAATAAATGTGCATAGTCAAAGACTTCATAAATTTTCCCCAAGATCAGCTTAGAATTTATCATAAAGTTATCTATGAAATAAAAATTATAATCAATTTTTGAGATAGAAATAGGTTAAAATCTATAAATCTATAAATCTCTTCCTATATTATAAAATTCAACACAAATATCACAATTCATGAGTAAAAGGTTGAATGTCATTGCAGTTAAGATCTGCTGTTAAAGTCAGTTGTCAAGAGAGGGAAATATTAATCTAACACTGATCTGATAAAGTATTTATATACCAAACATGCAAAAAAAACTCATAGAAGTAAGATAAGAAATCAACCAACTCAATTTGATAATGGGCAAAAATACAGTTTTATACGGTCTCAGGAAGGATAGAAAGACAAAGAAAATTATAGGACATAAGAAGGGAGAAAGGCCTCATTCAGTAGTCTGAAGTCAGCTGAGAAGCAAGAATTTTAGCACAGCTTACCTTTGCTGTGAAGGTTGTAGATGCAGAGACAATATTCCGTTAGTTACTAATACAATATTATTAATAATATATACTAAGCTTACATGCATTTTATTTTAAAATAGGAATGATCTCGGCATAAGGACTATTTACATATGACCTTGAGTACAACTTCCTCTAGACATTCCCCAGCATCGTGTGATTTGCACATTACTTCATTAGCTGAGATACTGTTAGGTATCCCTTAAAAACCTCCCTGTGATCTCATTGTACTTCTCTGTCACCATTTGAGCATAATAGGTAAAACTCACCAAAATCTTATATATTACTATTGTAAAGAAGGTTGAACCCCTTTCTGTCTTACCCCTAATGATTAAATGTATATTAACATACTTTTTTTAAAAAAAAATTCAATTCTACTTCATACTGACTAGTCCTGAAGTTGTTTCTAAGTCAAAGGCAAGGAATCCCTTTGAGGATGAGTTGAGGTCAGTAAAAGTTTAGGGAAAGTCCTCAGGCTGTTGTGGATGACAGATTGGAATTGTGCATTTTGTCTCTATCTTCTATACTATAGACATCCATATGCTGATAAACCCAACACTCTGAAGACAGAGGCAGGGGTATCTTTTGTTTTAGAGAGCTTGTAGTATATAAAATGTCATGTCTAAAAGCAAACCAAAACAAAACTGAAATAAGAGATTAAAAATATTAAAAAATGCTCAATATTGTTACTCACTAAAGAATTGGAGATAAAAGTATGAACCTACTATTATATATCTGTCAGACTTGCAAAAACCCCAAACACAATCATACCAACTAATGTTAAGGTTTGGTGACAATAGAAACTATTTCCTGGTGATGGAAATATATAGCAACTAGAGAAAACAGTGTGATGGTCATTTACAGAACTATATATAAGCTTCTTAGCTGATCTAGGAGTCACATTCCTTGGTATTTATCAAGTTTTTTTCCAAATTTAAGTTAATAAAATTATGCATACCAATGTGTACAGTAATTTTACCTGCAATCATCCTGATTGAAACCCAAGAAAGCTTTCAATGGCTTAGTGAGCAGTGACGTGCTTCAATACACTTGATTTTATTTTTTTTTCAGCAATTAAAAAATCCCAGTTTCCCACCACAGTATGGATAATAATTCTGATAATATAATACACATATAGTATAATTGGTTAAATAAATTAATGGGTGACGGAACACAGGATTCATGTTTTCAGTGTTAAAGTAGAAATTTGCAGAAAAGCAAGAGAAAGTTCTAAAATATTCCAAGTGACAGTGAATTATAGCTGAAGAATGTACTTTATTAACATGAATGGAGTTATCTGCAAATATTTAAAGATATGTATATGATTTTTAATGTAGTTAATATATACACACATGGGCTTTTTTCTGCAAGGTCAATAAACAGCAATATTCAAATATTAATAAAGGTATACAAACTTTTGTTTACAAACCTCTTCCCTAATAAAATGAACAAGCTTCTTGGACAAATGGCTGATTGTAGGCTTGTGGCAAAGTCTTTAAGATGATCCTGAGATTTTCTGTCTTTCTGGGAAGCACAAAACAATATGAGTAAGAGGTAGAATAAGAAGAGGAAAAGAAGGAGATGAGAGAACAGAAGATGAAGAAAGAAGAGGAGGAAAGGAGGGGAAGGAGAGAGAGAAAAAAGAAATAAGAGAAAAAACTATGGTAATTATGTCAACCAGATATAGAAGATAAATGAAATAATTCATTATAAGTTAAGTTCAAAGATTCTGAAAGAAAATGAAATAAATATTTTTACTATGCATCACAGTATAAATTAAATGTTAATATGAATAAGAATATACTTAATTAATAAATAAATTATTGAAGAAATAAGTACATAATGAGAAGAAGCAAATCTACACTGAAGAATTTCAAATGGTCTGTGTAGCTACTCCACCCTTAAGGACTAAAGTATGGCTATCCACAGTAACTGACTTATACAATATACTATGAAAGATAACAGAAAACCAGGTAACCTTCTAGTGGCAATGTCTGAAGGCATCAGGTGGTGAACTTGTCATCACTAATTGTAGTACACTATACTTGTGAGGGCTTTGTTTATTCTTTGTGTCTTTCACATCATGCATCTTCATCCCATTCATTTCCCCATCCATTTGCACCCACTCTCTGCCCTTGAAACCTTCCCCCCCAAAATAAAATAAAATTTAAGAGAAGAAAGAAAAACAAAGAAGGGGAAAGTCTTGTAATGAAAACTGTAGTGTGACCAGTAAACACTTTTATCCATATATCCTTTCTTGCAAATGTTCATTGCAGAGAGTCATTGTTTGAGGCCTCTGGTTTTTGCTACACTATTGATGCTGTGTCCTCACCGAATTTCTTCTTGGTTATCCTGCTGTTGCCTTGTGTTGTAGAATTCCTGCAGCTTTGGGTCTGCAAGACCAGTCCTTTCACCTTCACGTGCTCCAGTAGATCACAGATTGGGTGGAGGTTTGGGCTGGCCAAAACATAAACCTAATTCTGGGCCTGGGTAGTTGCAGGGTTGGTCAGGCCTCCATATCAAACTTTTCCTCACCTCCAGGGTGAGCTTTCCTGCATTGTTCTTTGCAGTAATAAGCAAGAAGCTGGGCCAGTTCTGTTTTGGTGTCCTCAGGGTAGGCTCTCCTATACCTACATCTTCAGGGTCAGCTATACTGTGTTACCCAGGTGTGGTGTAGGTGCCAATCTCCATATCTCTGAAGTTGATGTAGGGAAAATGCTAGCTCTTCTACTTGCCTCAGGTGTTGGGTAGGGGGAAAAGCATCTCTCCCATGCCCATGCTACCACATGACAGATGAGAAATGGAGACAGCTCTCCCATGCTCACAACTATGGGTCTAGTTCACCCACACCTTCATCAATGGGGTTGGCACTATTGTGTTGCACAGGTGAGATACTAGGTTTGCTCTCCCAAGTGTTGCTGCTAGTGGGAGACTGGGGAGCTCTCATGCCCTTATGACTTCAGGGCCACTACTTCCTCACGCATTTCATCACATGACAAATGAGTAATGGAGGCAGCTCTCCCATGTTCACAATTTGGAGGATGGCTCACCCATACATCCAGCAATAGGATTGGGTCTATTGTGCTGACCAGGTGAGGCACAAGGCCTGCTCTCCCAAGTGTTTATGTTGGCTAGTTTTATGTCAACTTGACATAAGCTAAGATTATTAGAGAGAAGGGAGACTCAATTTAGAAAATGCCTCAATAAAACTGGGTTTCAGGCAAGCCTATATAGGGCACTTTCCTAATCAGTGATTGATGGGAGAGAGCCCAGCCCATTGTGAATGAAGCCATCCCTGTGCTGATGGTTCTGGGTTCTATAAGAAAGCAGGCTGGGCAAGTCATGAGAAGAAAGCCAGTAAGCAACATTCCTCCAGGGGCTCTGCATCAGCTATTATCTCTAGGTTACTTCCCTGTTTGAATTTCTCCATGGTTTCCCTCAATTGACTGTGATATATAAGTCCAATAAACCCTTTCCTCCCCAAGTGATTTGGTTGTGGTGTTTCATCACAGCAGTAAAAATCCTAAATAAGACAGACACATTCTAATATGCATAATACAGCAATCGTGATCATGGTACTTCCTAACAAAACATGTATTACCAGTTTAATTATGTTCTTATTTTTTATTTTTTTTTTACTTTTATTTATGTGGAGTTACAGGTAAGGGGGCATTGTGCATGTGTGTGGGGGTCCCCACAGAGGCCAGAATAGGGCTTCAGATGTCATGGAGATAGAGCTATAGGTGGTTGTAAGAAACATGACATGGGTGCTTGATTCTCTGGAAAAATGCAAATGCACTTAACCACTGAGAAACCTCCAATATCACAATTTTGAAAATTTTGAGAACATTGATTTATTGTGAATATATCTTAAAGAGTAACATGCTAGGAATCTGTAAACATTGAGAACTTACTGTTTATCACTCAATGTGACAATTATAAAATGTATCATTTCTAATGAATAAATATACTTTGTTCTAAAATTAAAAAAGAGAATGACATGATATTAACAGGAAAATGTATGCAATAGTTGACTATTATGTTAAGAGTAATGAACCATATTCAGAAAGGCAATAATAAATAATTAAACAAATGAAGAAATAAATAATTGTCAGAAACAAAGCAAGTAAGTTCTAATGGATCAAGATGCTACAAAATATGTGATTAATAAATGTCAAAACTCAGTCATCAAAATTAAGAAGTATCTCAGACTTTTTCACAGCCAAGAGGAGATAAAGGAGATGTGAGAAATAAATGAAATGTAATGTTCTAAAAGAGATCCTTGAACAGAAAAATATTATTAGTTGAGAACTAAGGAAACATGAGCATAGGGTGGATTTCAGTTAACAAAAATGATCAATATCAGTTCATCAATGATGATCACTGCACAGTAAGATGCAAAAAATTAAGAAATTGCAAGTGTGAGTCATATGGGATTTCCATAATATCTTTGTCATGATTCTAAGACTATCTCCAACAGCTTATTAAAAATTATTCTTAGGACTTGCACATGGAACCTTGGAACCTTTAGGTAAGAGTAATAGCAAAATGTAGAAACTCAAAATGACAACAAACAAGTGAATAAATGAATTTTATCCCGGCTTACCATGGGATTGGAAAGTTGAGATTACATGTCTTCGGACAGGCAGTATCAATCACAGACATAAAGGTGTCAATATTTCCCCAACTCACTAACAACTATTGGCAGGTGCTGAAATAATCTGGCAGCTGCCAACACCAGAAGGTGCCATCTCCCATGAGTAAAAGTAATGAGGCCCTTATTCCCTAACAAATAAAACTAGATCATCCTCATTAAATGACTTGGTAATTCACTTTACTTTGGGAGCAGTAAGTAATACCACATGTAAAGTGATTGTTTTTTTTTCTTTTTCTTCTTATTTTCTTGTTCTGGAACCTCAGTAAATAATGTAAAGCTTCCTGTATAGGGAGCAAGAGAGGGCATTTTGTTATAGCATTATCTTTATAACTATTCTCTTGTTTTATACAGTGTTCCTTGAAAGATTTCTGTCAGGTTTGTGTGGCAAAAAGGCTAATGAATCTGATTCTGTCTGATGAATACTATCTAAAGAGGTTGCAATGTAGGAGTAAATACTCAAGGTCAAGCAAAGATCTGTGAAAATTTACAAGTCAACATTAACTTGTCTACCCTTTTAAATAAATGCTAATAATTATTTGGGGAAGAGTCGGGCTGATAATATTTGATGTTATTCCAATTGTGCAGGTTCATGGTTCATGAAACAGCCTCAAACAGTGGTTTTCCTACTTAGGATGGATTGATACCTTAGTGAATCCAACAAAATTTGAAAATACAATGAAACAGAAATATATTTATTATGCCTAACACACACATGTCTTAGTGTAGCCAGAGTTAAATTCATGCACAAGACTTGCTTATGCTGTAGTTGGGGAAGTAATCTAACACAAAGATGACTTTATGAAGAAGTGTTGAATATTTCATGTCATTTGTGGGACACAGTACACTAAAATTGATCAGTTGTTTTCCGTAGTGATTGCTTAGCTAACTTGGAGCTGTAACTGGCTGCTGCAGCCCAGCATATTGCAGGAATATCATATGGTGAGCACAAGGAAAGATCAAAACCTCAAATTCAGTTTCTACCAAATACAGTTGCTTTTTTTTAACATCATAGAGTTGAAAAATTAAGTGAACTGTAATTGAGTAAAGATGGTGACGTTCAGTGTAATACACAATGTCCTCCACAAAGCACTGGATTTTTTTCTTACTTGTATTTAGAGATTACGTATAGGTCTCTGCCAACCTGTTACTAAATATTATTGTATATTGAAAGTCAATATGCGGCCTTGTCCATATATTTCAAAAGAATAAATTCTCAGCATATCTTCTTTAAAAAAATTCAGCACTATTCATAAATAATCTAACAAGGCATTTTATTATGTTTGTGCTTCTGTGACATAGGGTCTTATTCTGTATTCTAGGCTGTCCTTTATCACATGAAACACCTCCTGTCTCAGTCCCCTGAGTCTGGGACTATAAGCAGGAGCTACTGTGACTGGCTAACATATTTAAAAAATAAGAATTTAACAATTATGTGAAAAATTTATATTGTAAGCAAATATTGATTCTTTATTATCACTCATATTTTATTCATATTTCCATTATGAAGAACCATGGAAATATACAAAGATAATAAGGGCAAAGCAAGTTTTCATCTGATAACTCACCAAATGGAAATTTGACTATTGTCGCTACTTGCTTCAGTAACAATAACTATGGTCAATACCTCACATAAATTTTTAAATAAAATACAATAATGATACTTAAATTACTTGAAACAAAGTTTTGCACTTAACTAGGCACCTTTATTTTATCTTTTAAATAAAATTTTTATCAACTGAACCAAAATAAATGGTTTGCAATATTATAATTTTAAGCATTTACTTTGATCATGTTCATGACCTTATTACACTGTCTTACACCTCTCTCCATACAACGACTCCTCTGTCTAATTTCATGTCTCTTAAAGAATATGAACATATAAATTTTGTATAGGAGAGAAAAATGAAATTATTATTTTTCCGAGACTGGCTTTTTTCACTTAACTTGAAGAGGCCTACAGCCAAGCAGAGAAATCTCAGCTTTATGGAACTATTGAGCATCCTTTGGATATATACCTAAAAATGGTATTGCTGGGTCTTGAAGAAGGTTGTTTCCTAATTTTCTGAGAAATCACCACACTGACATGCAAAGGGGTTGTACCAGCTTGCATTCCCTCCAGCAATGCAAAAGTGTTCCCTTTTCCCCACAAACTCTCCAACATAAGTTGTCATTGAGTGTTTCTGATCTTGGCCATTCTTATAGGTGTAAGATGGAATCTCAGAGTTGTTTTGATTTGCATTTCTCTGATGACTATGAATATTGAACATTTCCTTAAGTGTCTTTCAGCCATTTTAGATTCCTCTGTTGAGAGTTCTCTGTTTAGATCTGTACTCCATGTTCCCAAATATTGTTTATAAGTGTTCTTTTACATTTAAAGAGGGATATGATATAGATATGAATATTTTGCATTGGTATGGATTTTAAGGTCAATTTTGTTATATGTATATGTATTTCTGATCTTGATTAAGGTATTGTGATTGTGTAGTTCATTTTTAAAATGTAATGTATAATTAGGAAATATAGGTTGTTAATAGATAATCATCAATAATAGTAAAGCTTGTAGTCATGTTAGTTAGATTTTCTAGATATATAGAGATATATTTCAATTAGATAGACATTCTTCTTATCTTTAAAAGACTACAAAATATGGCATTTAATGTTTTAATAACATAGGGTTTTTCATGACAATGAGACACGTCTGCTACTGGTAGCACCAATCTACTTTGAGAGGAAGATGGGCATCAAAGAGGATCATTATGGAGTTGGTTAGCCATTTGGGCTAGAAACTGCTCTTGCCTGGACTGTTGCATAAACTGGACACAGAGAACCCGGTGAAAGAGGACTGCTGAACTTGCCTAAAGGTGAGATGGTCTTTCAGAGTTCCTGACTCATGAAAGAGTATGCGAGACAAACTGCAGGACACAGCAGAAAATGACTAAACTGTCTTTAAAATTTCCTGCTTCATTAAAATGTCTGCTGGACATTATGGGCCTGAAGGCCAAAGACCGATGCCCCAACGGAATAAAAGAACTTTGGTTGACTGTCCAGGCAGCGAGATGTCTCTGTCGTTTCTAGAGTTTGGAGTTCTTATTTGCTTAGGTAATATTATATACTTCTGGAGTCTTTGATGGAGTTGAACAATGGATAGTTATAGTTTTCCTTAGTCATGATAAAAGATAAAATAGATATAAATATTGTAACTGTAATTCTTGCTAGATAACTGTTTTGCTATATGTAATTTTACTATGTTAAAATGAAAGCCTTCTTTTTTGTTTAAACAGTAAAAGGGGAAATGATGTGGGAGTGATTTCTTTCCAATCTGTTGCTTTCATTAGTTAATTAATAAAGAAACTGCCTAGGCCCATTTGATAGGCCAACCCTTAGGTGGGTGGAGTAGACAGAGCAGAATGCTGGGAGAAAGAAGCCGAGTCAGGAGTCGCCATGATTCTCCCACCCAACACAGCTGCAGGTTAAGATCTTCCCTGGTAAGCCACCTTGTGGGCTACACAGATTATTAGAAGTGGGTTAGATCAATATGTAAGAGCTAGCCAATAAGAGGCTGGAACTAATGGGCCAGGCAGTGTTTAAAATAATACAGTTTCTGTGTAATTATTTCGGGGCATAAGCTAGCCATGTGGGCGGCTAGGTGCCGGGGATACAGCTCTGCAGCCCCCCCCCCCGCTCCTCTCCTCTCAACAAGATGGAATCTCAAAGTTGTTTTGATTTGCATTTCTCTGATGACTAAGAATGTTGAACATTTCCTTAAGTGTCTTTCAGCCATTTTAGATTCCTCTGTTGAGTTCTCTGTTTAGATCTGTATTCCATTTTTTTTATTGGATTATGTGATCATTTGGTGTCCAGTTTCTTGAGTTCTTTGTATATTTTGGAGATCAGACCTCTGTCTTATGTGGGGATAGTGAAGATCTTAGATTCTGTAGGCTGTCGTTTTTTCTTGTGCTCAACTATTTTCATAGCAGCATTGTTTGTCATAGCCAGAATCTGGAAACAACCTAAATGCCCATTGACCAAACAATAGATAAGGAACATATGATAATTTACACAATGAAGTACTACACAGCAGAAAAAAAATTTGACATCTTGAGTTTTGTAGGAAATGGATGGAGCTAGAAAACATTATTTTGAATGAGGTAACCCAGACACAGAAAGACAATTATCACATGTACTCACTCATAGGTGGTTTCTAAACATAAAGCAAAGAACACTAGCTTACAATCTACAACCCCAGAGGATTTAGACAACAATGAGGACCCTAAGAGAGACCTACGTAGATCTAATCTGTAACATGGACAGGACCAGGCCTGCTTGTTTGTGTTTTCTGTCATTCTGTAACATGAGCCGGCCTACTTGTTGGGGATTTTGTCCCACCCGGTACCCCACAACTGTTTAGCCCCAAAGAAAATCACACATAGGTCTCCATAAATTATAAGCTGATCGGCCCATTAGCTCTAGCCTCTCACTGGCTAACTCTCACATCTTGATTAACCCATTTTTATGATCTATGTTAGCCATGTGGCTCAGTACCTTTTTTCAGTGTGGCAGATCACAGCCTGCTGCTTTGGTGGTCTGGGCAGGAGTGGGAGGAATCAACATCAAACTTCCTCCTTCCCAGAGTTCTCCTGTTCTCATTACATCATTTCTACTTCCTGTCTGGTTTCCTGCCTATATATCCTGCCTGGCCAATCAGCATTTATTTAAAACATGATTGACAGAATATAGACAATTCTCCCGCACCACTAATCTACATGGGTAGTAGAAAAAGACGAGATCTACTGAGTAAATTGAAAGCATGGGGTTCTTGAGGGAGGGTTGAAGGGGGGAGGGGAAAGGTAGGGAGGGGAGCAGAGAAAAATGTAGAGCTCGATAAAAATCAATTAAAAAAAAGAAATTTCAGCTTTAGGCTTCAGATGCTAATAGCATTGATTGTTAGAGAATGGGGTTTTGCTATATTAATACATCCCAAAAAGTTTTTATCTGTTAATCATAGGACATTAGACTTCTTTTTTCTGCTAGTCAAGGGAGGTTTGCTTGACTTGAAGGTGTGGAAAGCATGTCTATTTAGGAAACTAAAGATAACCCAAGAGAAATTGTCATTAGTCTCTGAACCTGAAACATTCCAATCTCTCCAGAGCACTGAAGTTCTATTCAGTAAATCAGCCTTTAAAGGCACAGTTTCTTTCCAGTGCTTGTTTACATGTGTGTATATTTGGATGGATACAATTTATCTAGGTAAAGGGAGTTGGAAGCTCTCTGAGCTTGGCCACCCAAAGAAACAACAGTGCTTACCACAAGTCATAAAAATGTTGCCATAACTTTTGCTTTATATACACGAATTTCTAACACATTTTATGAATAAGTTTGAATGATTTTTTTTTCAGGGAAATTCTATCACCCACCTTGGGAGTCACACTTCTGGAAGGAGTGGAGGTAGAAAAGATGCCCAAAGCATTAAATTGTGGTGTGAATATGTACAAAGTATACATTGCTGAATTGTTTTATGGCTGGTAAACTGATATTGATGCAATTTTCTCTCATTTAATCTGAAACTATTATTCCCTTCCAAGCTCCTCAACATATTCTCATTTACAAAAAGAATGTATCTGTTCTGGTGTCCTATGAGATCTCAGTGTAAGTCTACCTGTTGTCAGACAAGTATGAGTATTTTCATACTTTTATAATAATATACAATTTCCAGAGGTTATAATGCAATTTTCAAAAGAGATCTCCTTTGTGTAAAATGCAAGTACAAAAATTTCTTCACTCAGCTGAGCAATGGTGGTACATGCATTTAATTCCAGCACTCAAGGAGGCAGCAGGAGGTAGATTTCTGAGTTCGAGGGCAGTCTGGTCTACAGTAAGTTCCAGGATAACCAGAAATCCACAGAGAGTCCCTGTCTCAAACAACCAAAAATTTTTTCTACACACATGAATCTATATGCTATTTATAAAGTTCTTGGATCCTGCTTGACATTGGAATATATTTTTCTCTCATTAATGAGGAATTCATCCAATCTCTAATATTGTTGTATTAGAATTTAGATTCTGTTCAGATCCTGGTATTGAAATGTGGTCACTTCTCCAAGTGAACAAAATGGAGAAGTGTTGACTTCATTATTTGTAATCATGAAGAAAAAACAAAACCTAGTTAGCTGATGTCCTTATTTTCAATACATTATTTTAGTATAAAAAATAAATTGATGTTTGGAAGTATTTCATTTGTTATACATATTATTTTGATTTCTGTTGTCATTACACTCCTTATTGTATGGGGGAACCGACAACACTGCTATCAATGTGTTCTTCTCTGAGCCAAAGTACAGACTTTCAGCAAATATAGAATGAGTTTTGTGTATTTTGGAGATCTATTTTCACTTAAGATGTTAAATTAGCAGAGGATACTGACATATGCCTGTTATTTCAGCACTTGGAAGGCTGAGGCAGGAGGATCATCAGTTTGAAAACAGTGGGACCTTATATAAGGAAACCAAAATGAAAATCAAAATGTCAAAGTTAACACAGGAACATCTAAATAATAATAATTTTCAGAACACTTAACCTAAAAACATTAAGTTAATGGAAGCATAGTAAGCATTTTGCCCTAGAATTTGAAGTGAAAATAGAATACCATGATTTTATTGTGGAGAGGAATTTATGCTATCATCAAGTAACTTTATCTTAGAGTAACAGAAAGGCCAATTGGTGTGATGTATGTGAGGTGAGGGCATATAAAAGACAGTGGTAAGTTAGATGTCGAGTGTGTAAGGTCTGATAATTTTTTTTTCAATTGCCTTACAAATCAGTTCTTTTTCTCTTTTATGAATGAGACCCTAACTATTTGCCCATTATTTAACAAAACTTTCTTCCTTTAACATTATCTACTAATATTAACAACTTTCTCTAACATTATCTATTAATATTAACAAGTATCTTCCACATAGAATTGCTGTTAGGATTTAGTAGCAGAAGAGTACCTTGTTGAAATGGTACTAAGGAATACTGTAGAAATCAAAACACACAATGGATCTTACACAAAGAAAGAGATTTATGGGACAAAGTTTCCTCTGAGTGGGGACAAGACAGAGAGATAGAAACAGAGAGAAGGAGAGAGACAAAAAGCAGGCTGTTATGACCAGGACTTTTTAAAGAGTATGTTGCTGCATTTGGTGGCTAGTGATGATGTGGTTCCTCATTCTGAGTCACTGAAGTCAGGTTTGGGGAGCACCTGATTCCTAACAATTACCATCAACAGTTTCTCTTTCTTTTCTTTTTTTTTTATTTTTAACCAGAGAGATGTTATATCATCATAAGACAGGAACATGTTTTAGGGTCTGGGCCACGTACTTTCTCCTTGTGTGCAGAATACATTTAATACAGTATGTGATATAGAAAAGTATAATAAAAATGTATATGCACATAAAAATAAATTTTGTTTTATATTAAAGTCAGGTTAATGGATTTCACAAAAGTAACATTTTTGTCATTCAGGTCCAGTGAGGTTTGGTTTCTTTTATCAGATTGACTAATGATTGTTGGTACTTGCCCTTTTCTTATCATAATAATTTATAATAAATGGAAACACAGGAGACATTCCCATTAGCTGAGAAATAGCAGGTTGACCAGTGGCTTGTATGTGCTTGACCTCTTCTTCCATAACTTATTTAAAAAAAAAATTAAGGGAATCTGAAAAATAATTCTGATCTGCCAAATTTTGATTACTTCCTAATCAAACTTCATTTGACAAACTGTTTACAAAGTATATTATAAATTAGCTTTGGGTATAGGAAATTATTTTATAGAAGATGAGAATACTGGAAGACAGTTTTTTTGCATTATTTATTTATTCTTCTCTCATGTATTACATCCTAGCCTGAGCTTCCCCTCCCTCCACTCTGCCCAGCTTCCCCACTTCTCCTCTCCCCAAGATCCACTCTCCTCTATTTTCCTTCAAAAAAGAACAGGCCTTTCAAGGATATAAACAAAACAAGGCATAACATGATAGAGTAAGACTGGGCACGTACCCTCATATCAAGACTGGACAAGTCAATTCAGTATGAGGAAAATAGTTCCAAGAGAAGGCAAAAGTGTCAGAGACAATCCCCATTCCTACTGTTACTCCAACAATCCTGATATAAACATGAAGTTCTTTGCTCAGACCCATAGATGCTCCCTGATTGTTACTTCAGCTTCAGTCTCTCAGCCCCTATGAGCTCTGAATAGTAGATTCTGTTGGTTGTGTTCCTGTGGTGTTTTTGACCTCTCAGACTCCTATAATCCCTTTCCCCTATCTCCCACAGCCCTGAGATGTAACCAATGTGGCTGTGGGTGACTGCACCTGCTAATATAAGTTGTTGCATGAAGCCTCACTGATGTTGATTATGCTAGGCTCCAGTCTACTAGTATAGCAGAATATAACTAGTAATCATTTTAGTGATTTCTTTTTTTGCCAATTGTGTTTTGATGTAGGTGGGTCTTATTTCTATGTATTGCTTTCATTGGTTAATTAATCAAGAAACTTCTTGGCCTGATAGTTCAGAATATAGGTGGGTGGAGTAGACAGAACAGAATTTTGGGAGGAAGAAAGCAGAGTCAGAGAGACTCTATGGAGCCAGCCACCAGGTCAGACATGCTGAATCATTCCTGGTAAGCCACCACCTCATGGTGCTACACAGATTATTAGAAATGGGTTAATCAAGATGTGAGAGTTAGCCAGTAAGAGGATAGAGCTAATGGGCCAAGTAGTGTTTAAATGAATACAATTTGTGTGTTGTTATTTTGGGTGTAAAGCTAAACATGCGGGAGCCGGGACAAAAAAGCCTGCCCGCAGCTTCACTACAGTGTTTGGTTCTATCCTAGGTCTCTATTCAGCATCTGGTACTTGGTCATTTAGGTAATGTTAGGTGTGGGGTCTCCCTTGTGGCATGGACCTCAATTTGGATCAGTAATTGGTTGGCCACTACTCCAAGTTTTCTACCACCTTTAACCTAGCATTCCTTGTGGCCAAAGGTGTTGTGGCTGGATTAATGTCCTTGTCCCACCACTGAAAACCTTTTCTGGTTACAGAAGATGGTCAGTTCTGGCTCCAAATCCCTCATTACTAGGAGTCTTCAATGGAGTCATGCTTGCAGATACAAGTGAGTGTCCATTGAACGTGGTTTCCACATGACCCCTGAAATTCCCTTCCCTGATTCCAGTTATCTCTCCCAGTACTCTCTCCCTCCATTCCTCCATTTCTCTCCTCACATAATACCTCCTGTTCCCATATCTATCTGCCCCCAATCACCCACAAAATCTATTTTATTTCCCCTTCCCATGGAGATCCATGCATCTCCCTTAAGCCCTCCGTGTTACCTAGCCTCTCTGTGTCTGTAGATTGCAGCATGATTATCCTTTACTTTAGAGCTAATATCTACTTATAAGTGATTACTTGTCATGTTTGTAATTTCGAGTCTGGGTTACCTCACTCAGGATGAATTTTTTCTGGCTCCATCCATTTGCCTGCAAACTTTGTAATGTCATTGTTTTTAATAGCTGAGTAATACTCCAGTGTGTACATATGCCATATTTTCTTCATCCATTCTTCTGTTGTGGGGCATTTAGGCTGTTTCCAATTTTTGACTATTATGAGCAAAACTGATATAAATATAATTGAATGTCCCTGTGGTAGAATGGAACATCTTTTGGGTATATGTCCAGGAGTGGTATAGCTGGGTCTTGATATATATATGTGTGTGTGTGTGTGTGTGTGTGTGTGTGTGTGTGTGTGTGTGCGTATGTGTGTGTGTGTGTGTGTATATATATATATATATATATATATATATATATATATATATATCAATTTCCAACTTCCTGAGGAAACCACAATATTGATTTCCAAAATTGAAGTACTAGTTTGCACTCCGACTCACAATGAAGGAATGTTTCCCTTGTTCCTGATCCTCACCAGGATTTACATTTTCCTGATGACTAAGGATGCTGAACATTTCTTTAAGTGTTTTTCAGCCATTTATGATTCTGCTGATGAAGAATATCACATTTTAATTAGATTATTTGGTTTGTTCATGTCTAGTTCCTTGTGTACTTTATATATTTTGGATGTTAGCCCTCTGTCAGATGTGGAGTTGGTAAAAATCTTTTCCCATTCTTTAGGCTGCCATTTGTCTTTTGTAGGTGTCCTTTATTTTACAGACATTTTCCAGTTTCATGAGGTTGCATTTATTATCAATCTCAGTGCCTGTGCTATTGGTGTTCTTTCAGGAAGTTGTCTTTTGTGCCAATATGTTCAAGGCTATTCCCCATTTTCTCTTTTCTCAGGTCCAGTGTATCTGGTTTTATGACAAGGTCCTTGATCCACTTGGACTTGAGTCTTGTGTAGGGTGAAACATACAGATTTATTTGCATTCTTCTACATGAAGACATTTGATTAGACCAGGACCATTTGTTGAAGATGCTTTCTTTTTGATTCCATCGTATACTTCTGAAATCTTTATAAAAAATCAGGTAACCATAGGTGTGTAGATTTACATGTGGATCTTTCATTCAATTCCATTGATCAGCCTGTATGATATTTGAAAGCCCCAAGAAAGATAAACTTAAGATCACTTAACATCTGTAGTTCTCTTTCTTGGTTGAGTCATTGTGTGGTTTTGGTATTAGGGTAACTGCAGGCTCATAATGGGAGTTTGACAATAACTCTTCTGTTTATATTATGTGGAACACTTTGAGGAGTATAGGTGTTCACTCTTCTTAAAAGTCCTGGTAGAATTCTGGACTAAAACCATCTGGCCCTTGGCTGTTTTTGGTTGGGAGGCTTTTAATGACAGCTTCTATTTCCTCATGGTTTATAGGTCTATTTAAATTGCTTACCTGGACTTGATTTAATTTTAGTAGATGTTATCTCTCTAAAAATTGTCTGTTTCATTTATATTTTCCAATTTTGTGGAGTACATGTTTTTGTAGTAAGACCTAATGATTCTCTGAATTTCCTCAGTGTCTGTTATTATTTCCCCCTTTTTATTTCTGATTTTGTTAATTTGGATAGTCTCTTTCTGCCTTTTGATTAGTTTGGATAAGGGTTTGTCAATCTTGTTGATTTTCTCAAAAAACTAGCTCTTTGTTTCATTGATTCTTTGTATTGTTTTCTGTGTTTTTACTTTGTTGATTTCAGCCCTCTATTTGATTATTTCCTGTATTCTAGTCCTCCTCTGTGGGTCTGCTTCTTCTCCTGTTTTCTAGAGCTTTCAGGTGTACTGTTAAGTCTCAAAAGTAAGCTTTCTCCATTTTCTTTATATATGTGCACTTAGTGCTATGAACTTTCCTCTTAGCCTTGCTTTAAGTGTCCCATAGGTTTGGATATGTTGTGCCTTATTTTTCATAAAGAGAACTACAGACCAATCTTACTCATGAACATTAATGTAAAAATTCTGAATAAAATACTGGCTAACCAAATCCAAGAAGACATCATAAAAATCAGCCATCATAATCAAGTAGGCTTCATCCCAGAGATGCAGGACTGGTTCAACATATAAAAATCTATCAATATATATAAAAAATCTATCATATAAATAAACTGAAGGAAAAAAAATATATGATTATTTCACTAGACGCTGAAAAAGCATTTGACAAAATTCAACACCCCTTCATAATAAAGGTCTTGGAGCTCAAAGATTAGAGATAGAAGGATCATATCTAAATATAATAAATATCTAAATATAATAAAACAATATACAGCATGACAATAGCTAACATGAAATTAAATGGAGAGAAACTCAAAGTGACACCACTAAAATCAGGAACAAGACAAAACTGTCCAATCTCGCCATATCTCTTCAACATAGTTCTTGAAATTTTAGCAATAGCAATAAGATAACATAAGGAGATCAAGGGGACTCAAATGGCAAAGAAAGAAGTCAAACTTTTATTATTTGTAGATGATATGATAGTGTACATAAGTGACTCCAAAAACTCTACCAGAGAACTTCTACAGCTGATAAATACCTTCAGTGATGTGGCAGAATACAAGATCAACTCAAAAAGATCAATAGCCAAGCCTGGCAGTGGTGGTGCATGCCTTTAATCCCAGCACTCGGGAGGCAGAGGCAGGCGGATCTCTGTGAGTTCGAGGCCAGCCTGGACTACAAGAGCTAGTTCCAGGACAGGAACCAAAAAGCTACGGAGAAACCCTGTCTCGAAAAGATAAAAAAAAAAAAAAAAGATCAATAGCCCTCCTATACACAAATAATAAAGAAGCTGAGAGGGAAATCAGAGAAATTTCACCTTTCATAATAGGCACAAATCAAATAAAATATCTTGGGGTAACACTAACAAAGAAAAAGAAAGACCTATTTGATAAGAACGTTATGTCTCTGAAGAAAGAAACTGAAGAAGATACCAGAAAATGGAAAGATCTCCCATGCTCTTAGACAGGAAGGATCAACATCGTAAAAATGGCAATCCTACCAAAGCAATCTATAGATTCAATGCAATCTCTATCAGAATCTCAACACAATTCTTCACAGACTTTGAAAGAACAATAATCAACTTCATATGGAAAAAAAAAACACGATAGCCAAAACAATTCTGTACAATAAAGGATGTTATGGAGGCATTGTCATTCCTGTCATCAAGCTCTATTACAGAGCTACAGTAATCAAAAGAGCTTGGTATTGGCATAAAAACTGAGACGCTGACCAATAGAATCTGATTGAAGACACGGATATTAGGCCACACACCTATGAACACCTGATTTTTGACAAATAAGCACTCTTGAGAATATACCAAAAAGATGCTCAATCATACTACAAAAGTATTTGTTCAACAATGTTCATAGCAGCATTATTTGTCAGAACCTGGAAACAACCTAGATGCCCCTCATCTGAAGAACTGATAAGGAAAGTATGACACATTTACACATTAGAGTACTACTCAGTGGTAAAAAACTATGACATCTTGAATTTTTCGTGGATGGAATTAGAAAACACTATCCTTACTGAGGTAACCGCACCCCACAAAAATGAATATTGTATGTACTCTATCATAGGTGGATACTAGCTATAAGCAAAGGATATTGAGTCTATAGTTCATAATCACAGAGAAGCTAAGTAATAGGTGGAGCCCAAAGAAAAACATACATAGACCCACCTGGAAATTGGAAGCATACAAGATCAACTGATAAAATTAGGAGCATAGAAGTGGGAAGGCAAGAAGGGGAGGGTTGAGGAGAACTGGAGAGAATGGGATAGTCAAGATGGAGGAAGGACAGATATGAGAGCAAGGAAAGAGATATCTTGATTGAGGGAGCCATTATGGGGTTAGCAAGAAACCTGGTTCTAGAAAATTTCCCAGGAATCCACAAGGATGATCCCAGCTTAGACCCTAAGCAATAGAGGAGATGGTGCCTGAACTAGCCTTGCCCTTTAGTCAGACTTATGATTATCTTAAATATCACCATAGAACCTTTGTCCAACATCAGAAGGAAACAGAGGCAGAGACCAACATTGGAGCACTGGACTGATCTCCCAAGGTCCAGTTGAAGAATTCAAAGAGTGAAAGTATGAGCAAGGAGGTCAAGACCATGAGCCATTCACCCACTGCGACAGATTATCTGAGCTAATGGGAGCTCACCAACTCCAACTGGACTGGGAGTGAATGAGCATTGGATCAAACTAGTCCCTCTGAAAATGGTTGACAGTTGAGAAAGACTGAGGGGCCAATGATAATGGCACTGGGATTTGTCTCTACTTCATGTACTGGCTTTTTGGGATCCTATTTTTTTTTGTATGGATACCTTGTTCAGTAGATGTAGTAGGGAGGGCCTTGGACTTTCCACAGGGCAGGGTGCCTTGACCTCTCTTAGGATTGGAGGGGGGTTGGATGGGAGGGTGTGTGGAAGGAGTGGGAGGAGGGGAGAGAATGGGAATTTGGTTTGGTCCTTTTTTAAAGTAATAAAATAAAAAAGATCACCAAACATATCAGTACTGTCATCACCTTACTGTCCAACAACATTTACAGCCTCATATTAGCAAGAGCATTAACTAAAAATCTAATAAATAAAATCGTAATTAAGAAATAATCTCCAAAAGCAGTTAAGAATGAAACTCGAAGTCATATTGCTAGCACCAGATTTTAAAAGGATCCTTCCTAAATAAACAAAAACCCTCCTTTGGAATTATAGGCTAGACAGTTCCAAACTTCATCTCTGATGGAGGAAGGTCATTGGTTAATTAATAAAGAAACTGCTAGGCTCTGATAGGTTAGAACATAGGTGGGTGGAGTAAACAGAACAGAATGCTGGGAGGAAGAGGAAGTGAGCTCAGACGCCATGCTCCCCTCTCCCGGGCAGACGCGATGAAGCTCTGACCCAGGATGGACGTAGGCTAGAATCTTCCCGGTAAGTGCACCTCGGTGCTACACACATAAATAGAAATGGCCCAGGCAGTGTTTAAATGAATACAGTTTGTGTGTTATTATTTTGGGGTATAAGCTAGCCAGGCGGCCAGGAGCCGGGCTGTGGGAAGAGGCCCGCAGCATTTACTACAGAATGGAGCCCAACATGGTATCAGCCATTTTTCGGGTCTGTTCTGCTTGCTAGAGGCAAGCAAGCACTCTCATCTAAGAGAGGCTTCCTGACTCAGCTTTAGCTGCAAAACCCTGCAGCTCTTAAGAGGTCCTGCCACGAAACACTTGAATGGTGTTGATAAAAGCTGACTGAATGCTTGTTTGTTTTCAGCCGTAGCAGGAAAAAAGTTGTGCTGTTTTAAAATGCCGGTTTTCTGGGTTGTCCTGCCAGGGCAAACTCTGACTCAGACTCAAGCAGGTAGTCTGACTGAATGTGGTCTGTGAGCAAAATGCTGCAGTTTGCTTGCTGGAAGGGACCTTAAAACGCCATAGAGTTGTGGCAGTAAACATGGCTACAACTGGTACCTCCACCATGAGGCTGAAAAGCTAAGGAATGGACTGGATCTAGCTGTCAAAGCCACGGCTTTAATCCTACCCATATTGCTCCTTAATTTAAAGCCTCATGTGTTCAGAAAAAGAGAGAGAGATACAGTAAAGAGAGATTCAAAAACAAAGAAAACCTCTAAATGATTTACAGTGTGTTGAAAATATATACAGACTAAAAGTTAAAGTTCTTAAAGTAAAAAGCAAAAAAAGAAAAAAAGGAAGAAAGAGAGTAGTTGGGTGTGGTAGGACACACCTTTAATCCCAACACTTGGAATGCAGGGGGAGATTGACCTCTGTGACTTCTAGGTGTGGTAGCACACACCTTTAATCCCAATGTCTGGGAGGCAGAGAAAGGCAGATCTCTGAGAGTTCAAGGACAGCCTGGTCTAGAGAGTTATTCCAGGACAAAGATATACAGAAAACCTGTCTCAAAAAGTAAAAATAAACAAAATAGAGTTAAAATAAAGCCGTACAAAGATGGAAAATAAACAGAGAATTTTGATACTGTATGCTATTATGCTCTGTTTGAATTGTTTGAATGCTGAGGAAGGAGCAACAGCTGTTAAAAGATATTTGTTTATAAATGCTGCTGAACTAATCCAACAGAGATATTTTGAAAATACCTTGACTTCAGAATTTGGATCTAAGGATATGATACTTTGGAAAAGAGATTCTTCTTTTGTTTTCACAGAAGATGAAACCCTGTGGATTGCTTCTATCTCAATATGATATGATGGACCACACCCTCATGAAAGGTTGCTGTGAACACCCTCAAAAAATTACTTCACTCAATTGATGACTGAGATGAATCTAGCACACAGGTGATACCCTGAAATATCTGATTAACGTGCCCCCATACAGCAGGAAGCAGTTTGGAGAGAAATAACTGTGCCCATATTCCCAAATATTGTTTAAAAATGTTCTTTTACATTTAAAGGGGGATATAATATAGGTATGAATAATTTACATTGATATGGATTTTGCTTTAGTGATTTAAATTTAAGGTCAATTTTGTTATATGTTATATGTGTTTCTGATCTTGATTAAGGTATTTATTTAAAAATGTAATTTATATATGTTGTTAATGGATAATCATTAATAATAGTCAGGTTTGTAGTCATGTTAGTTAGATTTTCTAGATATATAGATATGTATTTCAGTTAGTTCGGCATTCTTCGGATCTTTCAAAGATTATGGAATATGCTATTTAATGTTTTAATAACTTAGGGCTTTTCATTACAATGAGACATGTCTGCTCCTGGCAGCACCAATCTACTTCAAAAAGAAGATGGGCATCGAAGAGTCTCCTTATGGAGTTGGTTAGCCATTTGGGCAAGAAACTGCTCTTGCCTGGACTGATGCATGAACTGGACACAAAGAACCCAGAGAAAGAGGACTGATGAACTTGTCTAAAGGTGAGATGGTCTTTCAGGGTTCCTGATTCATGAAGGAGTCTGCAAGACATTTTGCAGGATACAACAGATAGTGACTAAACTCACTTTGAAATTTCCTGGTTCATGGACATGTCTCTGGATACTATGGGCCTATAGGCCGAAGATGCATGTCCTAATGATACAGAGAAACTTTGGGTGACTGTCAAGGCAGCGAGATTTCTCTCTCATTTCTAGAGTTTGAAAGTTGCTTATTTCTTGTTTGCTTAGGTAATATTGTATCTTTCTGGAGTCTTTGATGGAGTTGAAAAACAGTTAGTTATAGTTATAGTTTTCCTTAGTTATGATAAAGATAAAATAGATGTAAATATTGTAATTTTTACTTGATAACTGTCTTGTTATATGTAATTTTGCTATGTTAAAGTTAAAGCCTTAATTTTTTTTTGTTTAAACAGAAAAAGGGGAAATGATGGAGGAAGGTCATTGGTTACTTAAAACAGAAACTGCTTGGCCCTGATAGGTTAGAACATAGGTGGGTGGAGTAAACAGAACAGAATGCTGGGAGGAAGTGAGCTCAGACGCCATCTCCCCTCTCCCGGGCAGACGCGATGAAGCTCTGACCCAGGATGGACGTAGGCTAGAATCTTCCCAGTAAGCGTACCTTGGTGCTACACACATAAATAGAAATGGCCCAGGCAGTGTTTAAATGAATACAGTTTGTGTGTTATTATTTTGGGGTATAAGCTAGCCAGGCGGCCAGGAGCCGGGCTGTGGGAAGAGGCCCACAGCTCTTACTACACATCTCTCTTTCATGATTTAGTTTTTCTAATGTACCTGAGTTCATGAAACATTTCTTTATGTCTACTAAGATTTTCTATTCTCTTACATTCCTATACCAACATATAAACTCTTTTAGGGTCCTCACTAGTTCACGTTTCTATCCTCCTCAGGTCATCATATACAAGAAGGCTGCATTGATGAAGAATGACCAGATAGGGATGCATTCACAAAATTTAAAACCCACAAGAAGTAGCCTTTAAAATAATGGAACATTTTAGGAGAAACTTTAGGAAATACTACTGAAAACTTAGCAATGTCAATTACAATATTTTTTAAATTATTAAAACATAAAAAATTTACAGTAAGTTTGACATTTTCTGCTCAGCAAATTCTTAGTTGAGTCTTTGCAATAGGTCTCTGTATTGCTTCATCTCTGTTGCTGTGAGCAAATACTCCAATAAAAGCACCTTAAGAAAGAAACGGTTTATTTTGGTTTACAGTTCCAAAAGGATAGAATCTGTCATGACAGGGAAGACATGGTGGCAGATATGAGACGTCATCTCCTTAGATTCCATCAGTTGTCATAGTGGTTCCATATTCTTCAAAAACATCAACACCAACTGTGGATCAAGTGTCCAAAAGTATAAGCTTATGAAGGCACTTACTTTTTAGAAAACAAAAATCATTGTGTTTCTTGCACAAGTAAGAGCACACAGAAAGCTGAGACAAGAGGACCATGAAATTTAGGCTAGCATGAAATACACAGTGATGCCCTGCCATGAGAAACAAACCTTGGATAAGTTACGGTCTCTTTCCTAAAGGAGAATGAATATGCTAATCTAATGAAAATATTGATTCATTTGTTTATCATTTATTTATCAGTTTTGATTGATTGACTGACTGATTGATTGATTGAAAGAGTCTCACTTTGTAGACCTGTCTGGTCAGAGATCTATGATGATTCTGCCTCAGTCTTACAAATTCTGAGATTACAGACATAAACTGCCATGCCTATCTTGAAAACACATTTTTAAAATGAGTTTGAAATCCACAAATGTCTATTAAAAAAAAACAAGGATACTTTTGATTATAGTGTTAATGTGAAAAAAGAAGATCTCTTCTTCAGCTGTGGCTTAACCACAGAGAATTGATATAAGGAGATTAAAGTGAATTCAGCCTGATTTTAATGAACAAGGAAGCTGGAAACTTGATTCTGTTAACCAAGCACAAGTCACATAATCAGCCTTCACATAAAACCAGCATTTGAAGCATATATCTCTGATCCTAACACTGGTAAGTGACAAAGACAGGTGGATCTCTGGAAATCATTGTCTAGACAGCCTAATCAGTCAGTGAAGAAGGATGCTTAAAAGAAATCCCACACTAGGTCAGAATTGAGACAAAGATAGTTATTTATTTAGGGGTCGACTCACAAATCAGAATCCTCTGCTGGAACAGAGATCAGAAACCAAATCCTGCAGCCAGAAAAGAGGCCAGACACATGCTCTACATTGGCATAAATAGTGTAAGAGGCCAAGCCCCAGTGGGCAGGTAACTACTGACTGTAGGATTTCCTACAGCACCTCCCCCTTTCGTTTAAATAAAAGAGTTCTAAGCTTAATACAAAATTATATACAATAAGAACAAATATATTTAATAATTATCCTATCCTAACTGGTTTAAGTCTTGTATAATAAATAACTTGGCCAAATCATTAGAAGAAAGTTACTACAATTATCTAGTCTTCCACCCCATTGAAGATCCAAGAAGGAAAATAATATTACTTAAATAAGCAGGAAGTATAATCAAGCAACTTCCAAAATGTACAACAAGTGACATACTCAATCACTCAAAGTCTCATTTGCAACATTGAAGCAATCAACTTTGACTAAGGTCTAGAATAACTGACAGACCATATTCAGAGGCAGGAAAATTTTCAAAACCATCTTATCCTGTCTTGGCAAGATTTGACAGTCCTGCTTATCCATTACTGGATGCCTTGTACCCTGTCAGTGGTAGAATTGTGGGTAGTTCTTTGACCAAAAGCCAGTTTTGCAAAAAAAAAAAAAAAAAAAAAAAAAAAAAAAAAAAAAATCTCCAAGTGGAGTGTCTTCAGTGCTCAACATTTTCTCAGGAATAAATTGGTACTGCCAGGAGCAATCGTGTCTCACTTCAACAGAACCCTGAGTTATTTAAATGCCATATTCTACAGCTCTTTGAAGTGGTTGAAGATTACCTATCTATGCAGAATACAATTTCTATGTATCTAAAGATCTTGATTAGTCTAACTATAAGTATTATAAACATAGATGACTATTGATCTATAATTTTAAATACCTATAGAAGGTAAAGACTAAGACTTCATAATAGAATATTAAACAATAAACAACTGTGTAACAAATGAGGACAATGTTTGCATGCAAATGGACGGAAATAGAAAACACTATCCTGAGTGAGGTAAGCCAGACCCAAAAAGAGGAACATGGGATGTACTCACTCATATTTGGTTTCTAGCCATAAATAAAGAACATTTAGCCTATAATTAGTGATCCTAGAGAAGCTAAATAAGGAGAACACAAAGAAAAACATATAGGCATCCTCCTGAATATTAACCTTCATCAGGAGATGAAAGGAGATAGAGACAGAGACCCACATTGGAGCAGCAGACAGAAATCTCAAGGTCCAAATCAGGAGCAGAAGGACAGAGAGCAAGAGCAAGGAACTTAGGACCGTGAAGGGTGCACCCACACACTGAGACAAAGGGCATGTTCTATTGGGAACTCACCAAGGCCACCTGGCCTGGGTCTGAAAAAGCCTGGAATAAAACCAGACTCGCTGAATATAGCAGACAATGAGGACCACTGAGAACTCAAGAACAATGGCAATGGGTTTTTGATCCAACTGCACATACTGGCTTTGTGGGAGCCTAGGCAGTTTGGATGCTCACTTTACTAGACCTGGATGGAGGTGGGTGGTCCTTGGACTTCCCACAGGGCAGGGAACCCTGATTGCTCTTTGGGCTGACGAGGGAGGGGGACTTGATTGGGGGAGGGGGAGGGGGAGGGAAATGGGAGGTGGTAGGGGGAAGAGACAGAAATCTTTAATAAATAAATAAATAAATAAATAAATAAATAAATAGATAAAGGTAAACAATATATAAGTGTCTTGATCAGAGCTTGAAATGTACATTGCAATATGATAAATATATACCCCAAAATTGTATCAGTATACAAAATTATTTTAAGCAGAGGTAGAAGCATGCATGCATACAATATGACAAAACAAATCAGTGAGTGTCAGGTTTAGTGTGAGAGGAGCTATCTCAAAATTAATGAGAAAAGTGATAGAGAAAGACATCTGAAGTAAGTCTCTGGCTTCCACACATGCTTTCACAAATGTGCACCCTCATGATGAACAAGCATATACAACCTACACACAACATGTACATGTGTAGAATCACCCACAGTGGGGAAATTCTAGCTATCCAAAACATATTCCTACAGTGCTTTCTCAGATGATTATATTCAGACTTGGTCATTTTTCCTCAAATGCCTACTCTGTCTGAAGGTTTGATTTACATACTGTAAGAATTCAACTTAAGAGTAATGCTATTGTCAAATATTACATACCTTGCTTGTTTAAATTGTCTCAGCCTCAGCAATTATCAAAAAGCTAATGTGACCAATAAAATTTCTACCCACAAAAAGAATCACACAAAATTCATATTGTGCCTTAGCATGAACATGCTGAAAATCCAATCGCTGAAATGATCCTAATCTGAAACTTTCAGAACCCCAACATGATGCCACAAATAGAATATTTGATGGAATTGTGTCCCATAATAATAAAAATATTGTATATGATTCATCTTCAGGCTATATATTTAAGAAGTATTTGAAACCTAGACAAATTTTCTATTTATATTTGAGTTCCATTTCCATAATACCTCCTTCTTTATATGTGAATATTTCAATAAGGTAAAATAATCTGGAATCATAAATACTTTGGATTCAAAGCATTTGAAATAGGAAATATTTAAACTCTATATGTAAGCACATACTATTTTATAAAATCCTTAATTTCTGTGATGTGGTTGTGATCATAAGGTGTTACAAAGATGGGTAAATGTTTAAGGCCATTTGTTGCTCTTGAAAAGGACATAGTGTTCAAGTCCTAGTGTCCAGATGACAGTTCATGGCTGCCTATAACTCTTGTTTCAGGGGATACTATATTCTCTTCAAACATCCACATGATGTAATATATATATGCACATGCAAAAAACACACATACATAAAATAATTTTAAATGATGAGTAGTGCCCATGTATGCCTTAAAAACTTGCTCTTGCATTAAATGCAACTTTTTACATTTGAATTCTTTGGGAGATGAAATTTATTCAGAATATTCAACAGCCAGACATCTGGTGAGTTTATTTTCCTGAGTGAAGAGCTATGGGGAGTTCATAAGAAGAATCCCCACATTACCTTTTCCCTTTCATCACTTGTGAATATTTCATCAACTGGACTACTGAAGATTTTGAAGAGTCTGTCTATTGTTCTTCAAACCAGGCATTAGGTGCCCTTTTGTCTTCCATTTGTCCCCTCACATTTGATGGAACCTCAAATCAAGATGAGTTTAAAAGACTTTTCAACTAACATATATACGTTTAGTAACAGTTTGACAAATGCTAAGAAATGAGAAGGATTTTAGGCAGGGACTCTTCCCTGAGTTGCCAGAGATTATATCTTACAACACTGGAGTCTCCAAATGACTCATGCCATGACACTGTGAGGAGAGTTGTCACTGATAAAAATAACAAGCTATAACAATATCATTTATACAGCTCCTTCATTTCAAATGTTCTGAAAACATCCTATAAAGGTAACATTTCTGAAGTGTAACTGACTGGGGAAAATTTGGAAGAGATTTAACAGCTGGCCATCACTTAGAGACAGGAAGTGAGGAACGTGGTTCTCAGCAGAAACTGCAGAATATACAATGTAATTACCTAATTTAAAATTAGTTGAGGACATTGGAGCTAATTAATGTCCACATCCTTGACGAAGTGGCATAGGATAATTAGAGAGTACAAAATAGTCAGGACTACAATTGCGTATTTTATCTAAAAGACAAAACTGGGGCTCACAGTGACTCCTTGAATGCTGATTCAGTCCTGTCTAAACATTGAGTCACAGGGAGAAGCAATCAAGAAATGGGATAATTTCTTATCTCAGCATTCAAAGGCCATAAACAAACACATACAAAAGACTATAAAGTTCTATAGAGTTTTTCAGCAATTTCGCAAATTCAGTAGTGTATCCTCATACCAAATACTGACCGTGAATTTATTTTGTTTCTTTCCAGCTTCCGGATTCAACAACACAGGTGGGCTCCATTATGCAGGCATTCAGCAACCAGAAGTCTACCATCACCAAAAAGTAGGGAACCAATTCAATATATGCCTCCAGAATCAGCACATGAACAAAAATGTGCCAGGAGACACACTGTTTCCAAGAGCACATACAAAATGAGTTCTCCAGTTGTCTGTACCTTGCCATGGAAACAGCAGGATGTGACCAGCTGCTACTCATATCTCCCACAGCCTGATCTTGGATGTGCCATTAAATCTAGGCTGTGGCAGTGGGGGATGAGAAGCTGCCTGCATGATGCAAACATTTGAAACTAAAGCAAGGTGGAAAGAGCAGGGCTTCCTGCATCCTGTGCCTGAATTGAGTCATGGCTTCAGGCAGGTGGCAGATGTTCTGAGTGAGTAGAATAACTGTACCCCTCTTGTGCTATGATCACCTTGAGGCAGGGATAGAAAAAAAAAGTAAAAAAAAAATTCTCACTCATATCCCTTACATTATCATAAAGATTAATGGAAAAACATAACTTGTCATATACAAATTTGCTTGCCAAGCTAGTTTTTCTCAGTGGTAATTACCACTGAGATCAAGAATTGCCTAAATTGGTGATTTCTTTTGTTAATCAAATATTTAAAAGGAAACAATAATGAACATAAACGCTTAGAAAATATGTGAGGAGAATTAAATATCTCAAACAGTTCAGCTAAAGAATGAACAATCTACACATTTGGTACATAGTCCTCATGTCTTTGGTGTCAGGAATACGTGGATGAAAATATTGGAGCGTGAGAGCATTTCTATCATAGCCTCCATTAGGTTATAATAATTTTAGTATTTGTGATGTCCTTAGCTATAAAGTTAAACCAATTTCATAGAATCAACTAATATTGCTAATTTTTCCATGATAGGCAAAATAATGGCCTAGAGTATATGTAACGTTGAGTCAAGAAGAGGAAAATTTATCTTCATGGAGAAACTGTGGTGATTCCTCATAGAATTTATGACTCTATTGTTGTCATTTTAAAATTGAATTTTCCTTTCACTATGAATAAAATATTCTCTTTACAAAGTTATTTTCATGATCTATACCAATACACACACACACACACACACACACAAACACACACACACACACACACACACACACACACCTAGGAGCTGTAGAAGACAAAAGACATGCATTATTTGTTTTGTGTTTAACTTATCTCACTGAACATTATTCCTAGTTCCATCAAGTTTCCTGCAAATATCATAGTTTAGTTTTTTGTTTTAAATATTTAACTGTATTTGTATTATGTGTGTGCGGGTCAGTGATTGTGCACACCACAGCTTATATGGGAGTCTATCTTGGCTCTGGGGATTAAATGCTGGGTGCTAAACTTATTTAGTAAATTGCTTTACTCATCCATAGTGGTATACACTTTAAATCCCAGCACTGAGAAGTCCGAGGCAGGTAGATCACTGTGAATTCGAGGCCAGCCTGTTCTTTATAGAGAGTTGCAGGCCAGCTAGGATGACATAGTGAGACTGTTTCAAAAAAAAAAAAAAAAAACAGCAAAAAAATGCAAATATAAAATATAAAAGTTCAGTGCTTTACTCAGTGAGCTATTTCTCTGGTCAATTTAGTTTTTTTTTCCTTACAACTGAGAGAAATTATATCATGTACATGTACCACATTTCTTTATCCATTAACTTTTAAACGACAATCTACTCTAGTTTCATTTCTTAGCTCTTGTTAGTATTGCAACAATAAACATCTATGTGCCTCTGTAGTAGGACTTAAAATTCTTTTAGTATGTACCCTGAAGTGGTATAATGGGTCACATGGGTAGTTTAGTTCTAGTTCTTTGATAAACTTCTGTGGTGATTTGAATAAGAATTATCTCAACAGGAAAACACATGTGAATACTTGGTATAGACTGGTGGCATTTTGGGGGAAGTTATGGAAACTTAGGAAGTGGAATTTTGCTGGAAGAAGTGTATTATTGCAGGAGGACTTTGAGAGCTCATCCCACTTCCAGGTTGCTCTCTTTCCTGTGTATAGATAATCCCTAATGAAGGTTCCTGCTCTAAACTCCCTCACCCATGCCTTCCATATCATTATGATTTCTTCCTCTAGAATTGCAAACCAAAATAACCTCTTCCATGAACTATTTTTACTTATGCTGTTTTAACAAAACAACAAAAAGTATACAAACAAACTCTATATTAATTGCAATAGTGATTGTACTAATTTATATACCCTCAAGTAATTAAGGCTATTTCCTTGATATTAACCATTTTGACTGGGTAAGACAGTATCTCAGAGTAGCCTTAATTTGCAATTTAAAGCACATTTTTTATTGAAATATTTGTTGGCTACTGTTTCTTTTTTCTTTTGAAAGCTATTTACAGATCAGAAGATACATTTTTTTGCATGTTTAGGTTTTGGAGCACTTTAGTTTTTATTTTACTTTTTTATTTAACATAATTCCTTTATTGATTCTTTGGGAATTTCAAATCATGCACTCTAATTCCCCTCACCTCCCAGTCCTCCCATATCTTCCACTTACCCTTTCAGTGTCCCCCAAAAGAAAAATTGTTAAAAAAAAATTAAAAAAAAAACAACGCAAGCAAGTACACAAACAAGAATAAAATCTCTTAGATTCTCCATATATCTTGTCTCTCTAATACCTCTTCATTAGTCTGGGTGGCATTGGGCATGGTGTGTAGTGATGAGGCAAGCAGGTGTGCTTTTTGTTCCAACCAGCTCCCGCACAGCTAGCTTAGCCCCGGAAATAACAACACACAAACTGTATTCATTTAAACACTGCCTAGCCCATTACTTCCAGCCTCTTATTGGTTAATTCTCATATCCTGATGAACCCATTTCTAATAATCTGTGTAGCACCACGAAGTGGTGGCTTACTGGGAAAGATTCTAACCTACATGCCTCTCGAGTCGAAGAATCATGACATCTGCTCATTGCCTTCTTCCCAGCATTCTGTTCTGTCTACTCCACACACCTAATTTTTTGCCCTATCAAAAGGCCAAGGCAGTCTCTATATTAACCAATGAAAGTAACACATAGACAGATGACCACCTACATCAGTGGTGTGTCACATAGTATACTCTTTTGTCTAATCAGCTTTACAAGCAAATATTCATTGTAATGAGTCACTGGTCTGGTTCAAGGCCACTGGTTTCTGGTACACCATCATCATCACTGGATCCTCATTGAAACTCCTTTGGGATAACCTCCAGCTGCCCAAGTCATGGAGATCCTGCCAGTAGCCTCCTAAAGGACTAGTCACTTCATGAGCTCCAGTACCCAGTGAGAGCCAGGGCCAGCATTCTCAGCATCAGCGAATGGTGGGGCTTGCTTAGTATGGCCCTCTGATTTCATAATGCATGGTTGCTATGGCCCGTGAAGTGACACAGGTAACAGGCATCAACACAGACCCCAGCACAGCTGGGCCACTGACCCAGACTTGGTAGTCAGCAGCAGCTTGTGCTTGAACACGATCTTTGCTCTGGGTGAAAGCAATGACCACTCAGATCAGGATGGCTCTGGAGAAGCATGGCCACTGGACAGCACAAAGGCCTCAGGTTGCAATCCCAACCCCAGGCTTCAATGTGCCCTTTAGTGGCAACATGGGCCTCGAACTTCAACACAGTTCCGAGGCACGATAGGACCATGGATTAGACGTGGTCCTCAACTGCAGCTTTGGCTTTGGGCCTCTATGTGGGCCCTAGTGGCAATGTGGGCCATGGATGTCAACACAGACCCAAGCTGCAGTGAGACCATGGACCTAAATATGGTCCGCAGCAGCAGCCAAAATCTGGATATCACCATGGCCCAGAAGGCACCAAGAAACACCCAGATTGGCCTGGACTTCGTGAAATTCTTTTTAGGACAAATATTTACTTTCAGATCCAGGTAGTGGTGGCGTATGCCTTTAATCCTAGCACTCAGGAGGGAGAGACAGGCGAATATCTGTGAGTTTAAGGACAACCTGAGCTAGCCCCAGGATAGGCTCCAAGGCTACACAGAGAAACCCTGTCTCAAAAATAAATTAAAATAGACAAAATACATTAATTTTTTCTCTGATGTATAGTTGAGAATTTTTTCTCCCATTCTATAGATTATTTCTTTAGTGTGTTGATTGTTTCTTGTGCTGTGCAGAAGCTTTTGAATTTTATACAGTCCTATTTATCAACATTTAGAGTTATTTTTTGTGCTGTTGAATGTTTTTGCATATAGGTTGTCTTGAAGTTCTTTGCCTGTATTTTGTTCTAATACTTTCCAAAACTGTTTGATGCATTTTAATTGATTGTTGTGAAAAGTGAGAGCTATGTGTCCAATTGATATCTTCTACCCATGGGTTTATATTTTTTCGAGCACCATTTGTTGAAGAGGCTGTCTTCTTATCCAATGTATACCTTGACACCTTTGTCAAAAATTAGGTAGCTGTGTATGGGTAACTTTATTTCAGAGTCCTCTATTTTATTCCACAGATATATTTATCTGATATTACCAAGGGCTATAAAGTGTTTGTTACTATGTTTTAGTAGCATAATTTGAGATCAGGTTTTAAGCTACCTCTGAATTGTTCTTTCAGCTTAAGCCTGTTTTGACTCTGAGTCTTTTATGATTCTATATGAATTTTAGGAATTCTGTGAGGAAGAATGTCATTGAAATCTTGAGGGTGATGATTGGGCTCTGTAGTGACTTTTGAAATATAGCCATTTTCATAAATTATCCATCCATGAGTCAGGAAGGACTTTGATTTTATAGTGTTTTCTTCAATGTTTTACAATTCCCTAGGAGGTCTTTTACCTTTTTTGGTGAAGCTAATGCATATGGATTTTTAATTTTGCTTTTGGAAGACAGGATTTCTATGTGTAACAGCCCCGGCTCTCCTGGAATTCCTTTATAGACCAGGCTGGCTTTGAATTCATAGAGATATGTCTGCATCTTCCTCCCAATTGCTGGCTTTAAGGTGTGCTCTACCTCTGCCTGGCATGTTTCTTTGCTCTGTATTTTGTGTAATCATTTGAGTAATAATAGTATCAACACTTCTTTAAAAGTTTCTTAAAGCCTGCAATTAATTTGTCTGGTCCTGGCTGTTCTATTTGGGAATAGACTTTTGCCAAAATTCTCAGATTGAGACACCACATTCCTCAACTGCAAGGTACAAATTAATAAATGGTTTTCAAGGAACATTCTTTCCAAACAGGGTTTTCTCTATCTGTGGCTCTGATGCTAAAGGAAGCCCTCCATGTTTGTGTTTACCTTAGTTATCCAGTACACTTTTCCCAACTACACTACATTCTGTAACACATGTCTTACAATTCTCTTGCAAACTCATTCCAAAAGCCTATGGACAACATGCACCACTTCCTAGTACTATTTTTAGTATTAGTTATTTTCTCATTACTGTAACAAACTAATAGATAAAAGAATATAATGAATGAAAATCTTATTTTGTCACATAACTTCATGTGGCACCCTCCATCACACCAGGGAAGTCATAGTGGCAGGTGCAACTAACAATGTGTCTACAGAGAGGAAGCATAGAGATGAATGTGGGTGCTGTTCTAATTTTTTATTTTTTTTATGTCTCTCTCTTCTGTTCTTTTTTTTTAAATTTATTCATTTATTTATTTATTAATTAAAGATTTCTGCCTCCTCCCCGCCACCGCCTCCCATTTTCCTGGGTCTGAAAAAGCATGGGATAAAACCGGACCTGCTGAACATAGCGGACAATGAGGACCAATGAGAACTCAAGAACAATGGCAGTGGGTTTTTGATCCTATTGCACGTACTGGCTTTGTGGGAGCCTAGGCAGTTTGGATGCTCACCTTACTATATCTGGATGAAGGTGGGTGGTCCTTGGACCTCCCACATGACAGGGAACCCTGATTGCTCTTTGAGCTGATGTTCTAATTTTTTAAAAGTGGCACTAGAAAGAAAGATGCCACCTAAGCATATTGTCTTTTATTTTATCTTATTTTTAGAACTTCAGACATTTTATGTCTACTACATAAAAGTATATTTCTAACACAAGCTAATATTTTTAAATAGTATCTTTCAAGTGTGTTATGTATCACATATGGTGGATAATATATTTTCTTAATGGGTGCCCTTTCTTCTTTATTTACTTCAGAAGTGCTTTGAGTATTTGTCTAAAGTCTCTAGCTTCCATTTCAATATGATTATAATTTTATTTTTGGATTTCCAAAATGGCTGTTAAACATGCAAGTGGAAGTTCTGTCTTAGGCAAACTGAAATGGGATTATTGGATAATTAGTAAAACTGATTTTAGCCAACAGGAATGTTCTGCTAGAAACTCAGCTCAGAGTTCAATTCTCTAACTCAAGACCCCATTTTTCTTTTGGTGTATAACCTAAGATTACATTACTTTAATTGGCAGCATTATTATGCTCTTATAATATTTTGAGTCATTTTTACTGTAGAACTTTCCTCATCATGTGTGTAATACAGACCCTTATTAAACCATACTTCAACTCTATTATTTTTAAATAAGTATGATTTATCTGCAGCCATCTTCTCATTGGATTTGATTCATTGTCTGCACCAGCAAAAATACCTGCACCTGAAATGATGCATTTAGATTGTTTTAATTTATTTTTTCTAGTTCTTCATCCTGTAGATTTGATCAGCATAGTGTTAAATATGCTGGTCTTGAACACTTATTCTTAAATAAACATTTAGTGACTACCAAGTTTATGTCAAGTATTGAGGATTGTGAATAGAAAATGTTTGGCACCGTTACATTTAGAGGCTGTTGAGGGCATCCATGCATATTAAAACAGAAAGGGAATACATTATAACAATAGTATACCAAATTTTTCTAACTTGACATTTCACACATTAAGTATTCTTGTTAAGCTAGCTACAAACCAACCTTGCTGCCCTAAAATTAGTGGATTTTTTGGGTTAATTTTATTCATGAAGACAATTTGACAACTGTGTATATCCTCTGGGAAAATACACACACTTTACCTTCAGCATTCCTTATGATTTATTAAGTGTTGGAGGCATTGGGGTATGGGAGGAATGGGAAGAAGTTTCACATGAAGCATTATCCATTTTACTGTTGAGTAATAAAAAGGTATGGAATTACTGAATGAATGCCTTGGGAAAGATGAACTCAATGCAGGACAGAGATACTACAGTGTGGAGGATCTATAGAAATATGACTTATATGAGAATAGTATAGTCCTTGCCTCTGAGCATTTTGGCATCTGATTAAATGCTGCCAAATTCAAAATATTTTCTACATGCCTAAACAGGAGTTCCATCTACATGGTGCATTTCATCTTAGATGTATTGAAAAGATACCTACAGATTATTGTCTGCCTTTCAGAAAAGTCTTTTTCTATTTTTCTCATGATTGAGTGAATTGCAGCATCATGTCAAATGCCATTAATCTGAGAGGGAGTCTAGTCTACTTCATAAAACAGAATGATTTTCTTTTGTGCATGCTTTCTTTTCCTATTCATTGAGAAAAGAAACTTTTCATCTTTGTGAGGGGAGTTGAGCAGTTTGATTGAAGTCTGTGTTTAAAACATTAAAAAAATCAATGACTTTTAGGAAAAATAAATGTGTCCCTGTGTGTTCTTACTCAAGATTTACCTGAAGAATATGCAAATAAATAATTTACATTTATCATGTCTTAATGAGCCTCAGGGCATTTAAAACTTGTATTGTGTTGGAAAGATCAATGGTTAGGTGAAGGATGCTTGAATTACAGCCCTGATTTATGTGTGAGTTTTCTGTATATCACAGGCTACTCACATAGATGCTTGATGCAAAGTTTTAGTTCTGAAAACTAAAAGAATTAGGTGAGATATCAGTCTAGAGACACTTTAGCACTCTGATTCTATTCCATGCAAGGTAAGAAAAGCATGTGAAAGCATATAGCAATGGTATTCTCTGTAAGCTAGCAATGGGATTATATAATTATGATCTTATCTTGAAATATCTTAAAAATAAACATTTAGCTAAACCTCCTTGGATTCCATTCAATAACTATTTCAAATACACTGAGTCTCTGAACTTCCAAATCTGATTCATGCCCCCATTGCTCTGTAGGCAACAATTAAAATCTATTGTGATACTAGATAATGAAGAAAGCCAGAGGCAAAGACTGTTAAGCTTGAGTTAAAAGAATAAAAGTCTTAAAACTGTACTGATTCTTTTGGAAAGAAACAGAGTTTCTAGAAAGAATGTTGAAAACAAGCTTTTTGGGCATGTTTAAAAACAAGAAGGGACACAAAATAGCACAGTGTAATGGGGAAAGAAATGCCATGGAAGTCAGCTGAGCTTCAATTTTATCTCTGCAAACACTGAAGTACAACCCTTTACTTTAATCTCTTCATCTGTAGCTCAGAAGGTCATAGGAGATGACTCTCATATTTGGATAATTTCGTGAGGAAATGACAACAAAGAATATAAGATACACCAGGAAATTAGAAATTACACATTCTTCCCCAAAGCATTCTAAGCAAAAATTATTTTAGAACTCCATGCTGACCAAGGAATCAAACAAGACTCTCCTGAATCAGTGTTTTCCACAGAAATAATATTGGCATGTTTCTGTCCTTCTCTATAAGTGCTGGCTCCTCTAGGCTTAGTTTTGGTAAGCAGTCTCTAACATTTGGAGAAGAATTTTTCTTGAGCCCATGGTCTGATCACAAGGTGTAAACTCAGGCAGGAATTTCATGTTATATAACCAAGGTAGATTCCATTTCTCTTTATGAAACTTCAATTTATTTTCTCAGGGTCCTAAACAGACAGATGGACAATCACATATTCTCACATAGAGTTCTAAAGGAAATTATTCCTAAGAAGCCTCTGAGAAGTCATCTTTATTATATGGTGAAGTATTCACCCTTCAAGACTTGATCTAATTATGAAACAATATATTAAGAAAAGTATATTTACATTGACTATGTACTGACCTTTAAATTAACACTGTAATTCCCTAAACAAAGGAGAATCACAACTCTTCATTTAGAATATACACTGCATTATTTATCCTATGTAGTCTAGTGATGATGTGAAGAATAACAGACACTATATTACTTTATATAAGGGATTAGCACATGTGTATACTTAGGATTCTAAAAGGGGGCTTAAAAAGAAATCTAGAGAGAAAGTGATGGAAACTCTACCTATGAATTTTCCCAGTCAATATTTGATAAAATCATTTCTAGAGAAAAATGCTATTTGTAGATAAAATTAATGGACACAAAAACTGTGCACTCAGTCTGATTGCTGTGATAATACTTTGTTTGGACTACTTTTCCAATGCAAAAAAATTGTCAACTTTCAGTCTTTGCAGGGTAATTTTAACCCCCAACTGCACATCCCTCATCAGTGAGCTAGAAGGTGAAATCATTAGGATGGATTGTTGACCATGCTGGCTTCACTTTGTTAGAAATAAAACATAATTTTAAACAGACTTGGAATATGAAGAAGGTTATGGAAACACTGATGTTTAGAATTTGACATCCTTTTTTACAACAGAATTCTTTTGTTTTAAATTGTTTTTATTGAGCTATATATTTTTCTCTGCTCCACACCCTTCATCCCCACTTCCCTTCTTTCTTCTCCCATAATCCCCATGATCCCAATTTACTCAGGAGATCTTGCCTTTTTCTACTTCCCATGTAGATTAGATCCATGTCTCTCTTAGGGTCCTCTTTGTTGTCTAGTTTCTCTGGGATTGTGAATTTTTTTTTTTTTGCTTTATGTCTAAAAGTCACTTATGAGTGAGTACATATTATATTTGTTTTTCTTGGTCTGGGTACCCTCACTCAATATGATGTTTTCTAGATCCATCCATTTGCCTGCAAATTTTAAGATATTATCTTTTTCTGATATGTAGTACTCCATTGTGGAAATGTAGCACATTTTCTTTATCCACTCTTTGGTTGAGGGGCATTTAGGTTGTTTCCAGGTTCTGTCTATGACAAACAATGCTACTATGAACAGAGCTGAACACATGTTCTTCTGGTATAATTGAAAATCCTTTGGCTATATACCCAAAAGCAGTATTGCTGGCTCATGAGGAAGGTTGTTTCCTAATTTTCTGAGAAATCGCCATACTGATTTCCAAAGCCACTGTACCAGTTTGCACTATGATCATTAATGGAGGAGTGTTCTCTTTACCCAACATCCTCTCCAGCATAAGCTGTCATCAGTGGTTTTGATCTTAGCCATTCTTACAGGCATAAAATGGATTCTCAGAGATATTTTGATTTGCATTTCTCTTATGACTAAGGATGTTGAACCTTTCCTTAAGTTTCCATCAGAGTTCTTTCTTTAGGTCTATACTCCATTTTTTTTTTTTGGATTATGTGTTCATTTGATGACATATTTCTTGAGTTCTTTGTATATTTTGGAGATCAGCCCTCTGTGTGATGTGGGGTTGATGAAGATCTTTTCTCATTCTGTAGGAAACCACTTTGTCTGGTTGACCATGTGCTTTGCTGTACAGAAGCTTCTCAGTTTCAGGAGGTCCCATTTATTAATTGTTGCTATCAGAGTCTTTGCTATTGGTCTTATATGAAGTTCAATATGGTTCATTTTATTTGGAGGTCTTTGATCCATTTGGACTTGAGTTTTGTGCATGGCAATAGATATGGAATTCTTTTCCATCTTCTACATGTTGATATCCAGTTATGCCAACCCTTTGTTGAGTACACTTTCTTTTTACCATTTTACATTTCTTACTTCTTTGTCAAAAATCAGGTGTTTGTAGCTATGTGAATTAATATCTGTGTCTTTAATTCAGTTTTATTAGTCCTCCTTTCTATTTTTATGCCAATACCAGGCTGTTTTCAATACTGTGGCTCTGCAGTAGAGTTTGAAGTCAGGAATTGTGATCCCTCCAGACGTTATTTTATTGTACAGGATTGTTTTGGCTATCCTGGGTTTCTTACTTTTCATATGAAGTTGATTATTGTTTTTTCAAGGTCTGTGAAGAATTTTGCTGGGCATTGCACTGAATCTGTAGATCGCTTTTGATAAGATGGTCATTTTTACTATGTTTATTCTAACTACCTAAGAGAATGGGGGATCTTTACATTTTCTGGTGTCTTCAATTTCTTTCCTCAAATATTTAAAGTTCTTGTCATACAGGACTTCCATTTGTTTGGTTAGAGTTACTCCAAGATAATTTATGTTATTTGGGGCTATTGTGAAGGGTGATATTTCTCTGATTTCTTTCTCAGCCAACTCGTCATCTATATAAAGGAGGACTATTGAATTATTGAGTTAATCCCATTATTTAGTGAAGGTGTTTATGAGTTGTAGGAGTTACTTGGTCGAATGTTTGTGATTACTTATGTAAACTGATATATCATCAGCAAATAGTGAGAGTTTGACTTCTTTTCTGATTTGTGTCCCCTTGGTCTCCTCTTGTTGTCTTATTCCTCTAGCTAGAACCTCAAGTACTTAACTGAGTAGATATGGAGTGAAAAACCTGTCTTGCTCCTGATTTTAGTGAAATTACATAAAGTTTCTCTATTTTAATGTTTCCTTTTGGCATTCTGTATATTGCCTTTATTTTGTTTAGGTATTTTCCTTGTATCCCTGCTCTCTCCAAGACCATTATCAGAAAGGGGTGTTGTATTTCGTTGAAGGCTTTTCAGCATCTAATGAGATGATCATGTGTTTTTTTTCTTTCAGTTTGTTTATATGGTGAATTACATTGACAGATTTTCATATGTTGAACTATTCTTGCATCTCAGGCATGAGACCTATTTGGTCATGGTGCATGATTTTTCTGATGTGTTCTTGGATTCGGTTTGCCAGTATTTTATTTAGTATTTTTGCATCAATGTTCATGAGTAAGACTGGTCTATAATTCTCTTTTTTGTGTAGTTAGGGTGTCAGCTAAATGTAGTCCCATAAAGAGTTGGGCAATGTTCCTTCTGTTTTTATTGTGTGGAACAATTTGAGAAGTATTGCTATTAGCTCTTCTTTGAAAATCTTGCAGAATTCTGTGCTGAAACCATCTGGTCCTGAGTTGTTTTTTTTTTTTTTTTTTTTTTTTTTGGATGGGAGACTTTTGATGGCTGTTTCTATTTCTTTAGTGGTTATAGGTATATTTAATTTGCTTATTTGGTCTGGATTTAATCTTGATAAGTGATATTTATCCAGAAAAATTTCCATTTCCTTTAATATTTCCAATTTAGTGTAGTACAGGTTTTTGAAGTATGCCCTGGTGATTCTTTGGATTTTCTCCATGTCTGTTGTTATGTCCCGGTTTTTATTTCTGATTTTGTAAATTTGGGTATTCTTTCTCTGACTTTTGGTTAGTTTGGGTAAAGTTATGTCTATTTTGTTGATTTTCTCCAAGAACCAACTCTTTTTCTCATTGATTCTTTGTATTGTTTTCTTTGTTTCTATTTTGTTTATTTCAGCTCTCAATTTGATTGTTTCCTGCCATCTAGTTCTCATGGGCGAGTTTGCTTCTTTTTGTTCTAGAGTTTTCAGGTGTTCTGTTAACTCTTTAGTATGGGATTTTTTCCATCTTCTCTATTGGGCATTTAGTGCTATGTACTTTCCTTTTAACACTGCTTTCATTTTGTCCCATAAATTTGGTATGTTGTGGGGTCATTTTTGTTGAATTTTAGGAGGTCTTTAACTTCTTTCTTATTTTTTTCTTGACCCATTTGTGATTCAGGTGAGCATTGTTTAATTTCCATATGTGTGTGTGGAATTTCTGAATTTAATGTTGCTATTGAATTCTAACCCCCCCCCCCACATTACATGGGGTTATTCCATTTTTTTTTTTTTTTTGTATTTTTGAGGTTTGCTCTGTTGTCTGTTTAAAAACAAAACTATGTACTCTGGACAAGATGTCACAAACTGTTAACAGATTATTTTATTTCTCTAGGGTTTTGTGTGATTCTTTGAGTTGATCACTTAAAAATAAGCCCGTGGAAGGATAATAGATCAAAATTATCCATGTACCCACCATTTTATGTGTCTGTGCTTAGTTCTTCACTTCCACAGAAGCTCTAGATGTGTTTGTTTTATTTATTATTCCACAAAAGCTCTGTGTGAGTCATGCCTAAATTATGGCCTTCTAGCTTCAACTAGATCATCCATTTTCAGTATAAATATTGTCAATGAATTTTATAAGCCCCATTCACACATGTCTTCTGGAACATGAACCAAACATAAAACAAGGAAAAGAGATTAGGATGAGATTTGGCAATAACCTTTATAATTTGACACATTTCAGGAAGGGATGTGTACTGGATGGTTTGGGGTGTCAACTTGACACAAGGTAGAGCCATCAGAGGAAGGAGCCTCAGTTGAGAAAATGGATTCCTGAGATTTAGCTTTAAGGCATTTTCTCATTTAGTGTTCAATGGTGTAAGGCCTGGCCCATGGTGGGTGGCGCTATCCCTGGGTTACTGGTTCTGTGTTCTATAAGAAGGTAGCCTAAGCAAGCCAGTGGAAGCATTCAGTAAGCAAGACTGCTACATCAGTTCTTGCCTCCGGGATCCTGCCCTTCTTGAGTTCCTGTCCTGACTTCCTTAAGTAATGAACAGCAATGCTGAAATGTAAGACAAAAAACCCTTTCCTTCCCAGCTACCTCTGGATCATGATGTTTCATCGTCACAATAGGAACCCTAGCAAAACAGGATGCAAGTATGAATATAGAAAGAACATCAGTAATAAATGTATCAAGAATTTTATTTAAAAATTAAGTGAAATCACTTTTCAAAAAATCCTTTCTGAGGAATTAACTGCTTTTTAACACAGGCTTCAATATAGAATAGCCTTTTTTACATGGAAAGGAACTGAATTCAACCACATCAAAGTTGATATCTAAATTGTGTAAGCAGGTGGTTTACCAAAAATAATCACACAAACAAAAAGGAAAAAAATGTTCCATGCCTCATATAAAGTGATTTTAGCAGTTTTTAATCACAGCAGGAAAATGCAGTCATATACTATCTGATATGAGTGTGTTGCAGATTTGGGGGAATAGTTATGAATCTTTAACTGGCCTTGCAGTAGACCTGCCATGGTCACACTGGGGGCCCAGAATAAAACAAATTCCATAACCTTCTGCAGAACATTTTAAGCTAGCCTGGACCTTATGCACTGTTTCTCAAAACCCTTTAACATGTGCAGTATCAGATGCCCTGCTCTCTTCTATTAAGCGGCTGCTTAAGGAGCTATTCAGTCTCCTGCTCACATGCTAATCACATTGAAGCTGCCTGTGTCTCTCAACAAGTTTCCCTACTATAAATACTTAACACTAAATCAACACAATTTTGTTTCTATCAGGCCTCAATCCCTATGTGATCCTCCACAGGGTATTATTATGAGAGACATAAAGTAGCTTTTTCTTCGATTATTTAGCATCTATGCAGTTTATGTCATTAACATTTCTTTTACACATACTTTGGTGCTGTTTTTTTCCTTATCAAAGTAACATTATTGACACAAATGCTAGGATTAACATTTATGTCTATTTATCTGGAAAAGTTCTCTTAAGTTAATACTATGCTGAAGTCTTTCCAAGTAGCTGTTTCTCCTTGAAAAGATCAATAAATGGACAAGCACTTAGAGCCTACTCTCTTATTGGTCAGAATTTGTATTTCCATATACCCAAACCAGAAAATGACAAGATGTAGATAATGAACATCAAATACTAGGAGTAAAAAAAAAATCTTAAGAGCTAGATTCTAGATGTTCAGAGAAGTCTTAAGAAACAGATTATATTAATACCTGGCTGAAGGATTAAGATAATGATTTGATTAAAATTCTGTTGGTGGGATGTACCGCTAAGGTTCCAGTAGAAAGCTTTTGCATTGATAACAGTACATAGTTGGGAATACCAATATTTATGACTTGAAATCATAATATATGCAGTGATAAAAAAGAGTATACAATCCTAGGAATAGTATTTTTCTGTATATTGAAATAATTTAAAGATAAACATTAATCATTTTCCTTCTGTGATTCAGTTTATTTGACTTTCTTCCCTTAAGAGCTGTTTAATCTGATGATAAGAGAGTCTGTTCTTTTTTTCTAAATTGCTTTTCTTAATTTCTCTTTGTAAGAATTTAAGAATGAGTAAAGCTCTCAGGGTAAATGTTAGCATGTAGCTATTTTGCTATGAATTGGAATGATTTCATGCTTTACTTATGGCAATAACTTCTGTTGATATTTTAGGTCAAGGAGAAATTAAGGCTTAGTGGAGAAACTTGTAGGAAAAGCCTAGCTGCAAGAGAAATCTGTGCCTTCTAAAATACTTTGAAACACTCTGCTTCACTATAAAAGACATTTAACTCTATAATGAAAATTGCAAAGGAAGAGAACATCTGATTTAATCAGAATTGTTGCAACTAAAATAGATACTGAGACACTAAGCCAGAAAATCTAGAGTATGTCTGTTGACTCAAGATCCTAATTTCCATTCAAATTGACTTTCTTCTTTTTGAGTTTGCCTTATCACCGTGCTTCAGTGAAATGTTTCCTAGACCCATTGTGCAGATGGCTGGACCTACAGCATTGTCAAAATTAACAGTAGTTAGACCATTGTGAAAATAAATCACCTGGAGGGCACTAAAAGAATGTTTTACATTACAGGAAAAATATAAAATTATCTCCTCAGCCAAGAGGTGGTGATGGAGACCTCCAAGTAGGGAGCAGAATCTGGAAACACCAGATGCTGTGGCAAGGAATGCAATCTCAAATCAGTAATCTAAAATGAGTATTTGGGGTTTGTGACTAAGAATTGGTCAACATCTTTATAGTGCAGAAGGGGGATTTGAAGGCTATGACAAAACAGGAGGCTTTTCCTAATAAACAAGAACATAGGGTCAGACTAATGAAACAAGAGGCCTGTAACATCTTTGACTAGTGCAGGCACTATCCAGCAACCAGAATAGTAATGCCACACTGACACCTTATGCATTAGTTGATACATATGAGACTATAATATGTGTTCATTGTATGCACTAATCAAATGGTGTCTTCAAGTGTTTACTAGTATGAACTAATAAAGTATTCTTTCTCACACCTCAAGACATAATGGAAATTAAGTATAAATATAATAAAAAACACTTAGGTAAATACACCTTAAAAGAAACCAAAATCTGTGTATGTTTTTGATTTTGTTTTAGCACATGTTATTTGATTGCTGGCTTCACCAAGGCAGAGATGTGCACACATTGGACTGCATATTCCATGATCCCTGAATGACAGCAGAATCCTTAAAATAAATTAATGTAACATTAAGAAGGTCTTGTCTCCTCTTAGGACTCTGAGTGTTAAAAAAATTGTTTTATGAATTGAATTGCAGCCCTTTCAGTTTATGTTTTAGCAGTTCTAACCTCTAGCATCTCAGAAGGGGACCCTATTAAGAGATTTGTCCATTAAAGAGATAATCAAGTTAAAATGAGGTCATTAGCATGGGCCCTAATCCAATATGAATCGTGTCCTCATTAAAGACAAATCTGAGCAAGATACACACATTGAGCAAGGATGAGATGAAGATATGGGAAGCAGTAGGGAGATGATATCCATATATAATCTAACGAAGGCCTAAACAAAAATTTTTTCCATCACAGCTTACATTAACCAAACAAAACAAACAGAAAAATAAGATAATTCTTGTTTTTTGTACTTCTAGTCATGATAATTATGAGATGACAAATTTCTCCTGTTTAATACACCCATTCTTTGGTACTTCATTACAGTTACAATAGCAACCAATATATTCTGATACTAATATGAAAGCTAGAGGCCAGTGACACAATGAGATATAGACAGTGAATATATACTACCAACACTTGTGTGACATAGACCAAGAAGACTGTCAAAACCCAAGGCTTTGCAAAGCTAAATGTAAAAGACACTTTATAGTAACAATCATGTGCAATTGCGATTTTCAGCATAATAATCACCAAGAAAGTTGAGATCAGTGGATGAAATTAACTACTTAAAGGTGATTTGACCCATAGCAAGGAAGAATCTGAAGATGCATCAAAACAAGCATTAGAAATAGCCAAAGTTTATCTATAAACATTCTAATGCAATTACTCACAACAGAACAACAAGATCAATCTGGATTTAGACACTGGCTTTGATATTTAGCAGAATGAAGATCTCATTGGAAGAATTCATAGGAAAAAGAAACTGACCTCAGGAAGAAATGCAAGGCAAAAGGCATTCAATAATGAATAGTGAAATAGAATAAATAAAAATTATTTGCTGAATAAAACACTGAGACTTAAAATAAGTTGGAAATAAAATACAAGACAAGAGAGATGTGGAAAACTAGTAGTAGGAAAATAAAGTAAAACAGTTGAAAGTACATAAATATAGTAACATTGACTAATAGTATAAATCAAGTACATTTATGAAACAAACAGAAAATATACTAGAAGAGTTGGTAACACAACAGTAGAATACAAAAGGAATCACTAAATGATGAATACAATTCAAAAAAATATAAGTACATGAAGAAAATACTTTGGAAAAAATAAAGCATAATCTAAATCATTAACACCTCTAATTATACTAACTGGAAAATCTAAAATGTTTAACTTACTTGGTAAAGAAATTTTCAGGCTGAAATAAAAGTAATTTCACTCATAATATACACATAGTACAGAAATGTTGTATATTAAACTGTAGAAAATGAAGCAATTCTAATATTGCTACACCAGTGTTCTCTAGTTATTATTTCATTATGAAATAGCATTTGTAGATAATGCTTAATAATTGTCGATCAAAAAACTTAGTACACAGTGTCTCTGCTCCAAACGTAGAAACGATTTTAAAAACATTTCCTCAAACGTTTGATGGTCTATGGAAATTGGCAATAAGGATATACAATACTGAGCATTAACCTAAACAAGCTTCCTTTAGTTAGTAGGTCCATATCTGCATTGAACAATGAACAAGTTTATTTGATCTTTGATTTAAGTTGAACATTTACAAAAAATTGAACACCTGTTAGAGTATAAAGCTTTTTTAATAAATACTAAAGAATAAAGAAACAAACCACTTTTATGTATTTTTATGACCAATATATAAGAAATCAAACTAATAATGGAATGGTGGCAAAACCTCACAAATTTAGATTTTATGTAAGTCATCCATTAATCAAAAAGCAAATTATAATGAAATTAGAAAACATGCAGAGAAAAATGTGTTATGCAGTTAAAGCAAGATATATATAACTCTAAACAAAATTATTTTAAAAGAAGATTAAGACTTAAAATTTTGTTTCTGATAAAAATGTAAATGAAATGTAAGAACAGCTTAAAAACAAATAATACAACATGTTAGTGTAATATAAAAAAAAGAGATGATCAACCTTACGAAAGACTGAATCTATACAAAGATCAATAGTGAAAATGGGCAGATAAAAGTGTGAAGTAACAATTAGAAAATAATGTGGATGGAAATATAATACCACTTCCATTGTAATAGATATGTCAAACTTATAGAGGACAATTATAAATAAATGTGTACCAATAAATATAGACGCCATTTCTACCAAATACAACTTAACAGAGCAGAAAATTTAAATAAGCCTTTTACAATTTTGTTGTCACAGAACAATAACATAAGAAAAAATATCCTTAAAATAACTGAGAATAAAACCACCAAAACAGAGGTATATAGCAAAAAGTTTATAAAATATTTTTAGAAAACAGACCAGCCTTCATTTAAACAAAATCTTTGAAGTATAAATAATCAAGAATTTCTCAACTGAGTTTTGATTCCAATGCCCTTAAAGCTGAACATCACAGTTCTATAGAGGGCAATGTAATCTCATAAAGACAGAAAAATTGTAAATAATAAAATGCTTTGAAACAAACTCAGTAAAGTGTTATAAATTGATCAAATTTGGTTCATATGGGGAATGATAAGAATAGTTTAATATTTGAGAACTTGCCATCATGAAAATGTAAAGAAAAACAAGGCAGCAAGATCTCACTAGTATTAAAATCATTTAATTAATTTGGACATGCTTTCATGATAAAACAGAACTTTGGAGAAGAAGATTTTTTTTAACCTTTTAAACCTCATACATAACCATTACTAAACTGACCACATGTAAAATTATTTAACATTAATAAAACCTTAGAAATAGCCCTTTTAAATTAAGAAACAATATAAAAAGTTTGGATTCCATAGTTTCTTTTTATATTTTTATTGGTTTTGAGATTATGATTTGATTACGTTTCTTTCACCTTTCCTCTTATTCCCTCAAAAACCTTTCATATACCCCTTCCCATTCTTCTTCAAATTCAGACTGTCTCTCTACATTATATATTCATTCCAAACATAACTTGTTCAGTCCATTTAATGCTTAATCTATGTATGTTTTCAGAGGTAAGCTTTGGCACTGGACAACTAATTGGTTTGCTCATCCATAGGACTATTTTAACATAGAAGTTTGATAGTGTATATACTGATACTAGCCAAAAAGGACACCAAAAAGCCTACATAAATACTATTTCTTTTATTCTGAGAGGAAGAAAACACTGTCATTAATTACAGTTCATGTGCTGTTATAGCATTTTCCTTAATAACTCCAGAGAAGCTAAAGCCTATTGGAGCTACTAAGGTAATAAAGACTAATAACAAGATATTCCATCAATATAGAAACAAGTGAATTATAAAATGTAGATGAAATAAGATTTAAATAGCTCCAGTTCATAAGTAATATTAAAAGATTCCCCTTTCTTCATAATAATAAATAAATTTAAGAAAATTCTTTTAAAATATCCTGCAGATAATTTTGTGTGACTTTCTGAATGTTTGTGGAAGACAGAAAAGAGCATAGAATCATCTGGAACTGGAGTTATACACAGTTATCAGCTGCTGTATGTGTGTTTGGAATCAAACCTAGATTTTTTCAGAGGAGATGAAGTCAGTGCTCTTAACTACTTAGCTATCTTTCCAGTACCTACTTGAAAAGTCTTTGCATTGCTAAACAGTCAAGACAGAGTCAAGTAAAACTTCAAAAACCATCAATAATTAGATAGACTGCACTCAATCAATGATGAGGAATTCAAATACAGTCATGCATTTCAGAAACACTTAGAATAATTTGCAAGAATTACATAGAATCATGGTTCTGATATTACATGATCATCATAGAATGCATTTACACAAACCTTTATGATATGGCCTTTGTCAGTTGCCTTCTTTGAGAAGAGTATCCCTGTCAATCTCCATATTCACTCTTCTTTGTATCTCTATTACCAAAAATATTATTATAAATCTTGTTTTCTTAAGCTCCATAATAGTCAAAGACAAACATCTCTTTAGTTTCTGCCATAATAGGTCTAATAGCTACAAATTTACCCATGTCTTAATATCTGATACCTATAAATGTTACCTTATTTGTAAATAGATTTTTTGTAGATGCTATTAGAGGATTTAAAGATAAAATCACCCCCTGAATATGATTATGCATATTGATTTAAAAAATAGATGAGAACACAGAGATAGCCAAAGATGAGGTTTATAGGAAGACAGAAGCAGAGATTAGAGGAATGTATTTATATATCAAAGAATACAGAATAAATGTCAACCACCAGAAGCTAGGAAAGAAGTACAAAATGGTCCATCTCTGGAGCCTGCCAAAGACTCAATTCCACCAATGCCTTGATTCTAGGCATCTGACCCCCAGAAATTGAGAGATTAGATTTTTATTCTCAGATTGTAATAATATTTATGGCATGCTTAGGAACAATTATAGTACTCATCTGTATCCCATGTATGTTTTGAGCTGTTAAATGACTCAACTGAGCCTGTCATTCTCAACTGAAGAATTAATTGATAAAGAAAATGTGATACATGTATACAATGGAATACTCGTCAGCGGTAAAAAAACGATGACATCTTGAAATTTGCATGCAAATAGATGGAACTAGGAAAAACCATCCTGAGTGAGGTAACCGAGACCCAAAAAAAGGAGCATGATATGTACTCTCATTCATAAGTGGATACTATCTGTAAAGCAAAGGATAACAATGTCGACATGACCCTAGAGAAGCTAAGTAGCAAGAAAAACCACAAGAGAAACATATATAGTTGCTCCTGGGATGAGAAAATAGACAAGATCGATCTTCTGAGAAAATTGGAAACATAGAGGTGGGGGTCGAAGGGAGAGCAGAAGATGAGTAGGAAGGGAGAAGGAGATAAGGGAGGAGAACTTGAGGATATGGAATAGTCGAGATGGGGGAAGGAAATAGACTGAGAAAGACCAAGGAAAGAGATATCTTGATTGAGAGTGACATGGGGCTAACAAGAAACCTGGCACTAGATAAATTCCCTGGAATCCACAAGGAGGACCCCAGCTAAGACCCTAGGCACTAGTGAAGAGGGTGCCTGAACTGGTCTTGCTCTGTAGTCAGATTGATGACTATCTTAAATGTCCATGGTAACAGATGTAGAGAACCTCAGCAGAGCACTGGGCTGTACTCCCAACGTCCAGTCAGAGTAGGAGGAATGAGAATAGGAGGAAAAAGGTCAAGATCATGATGGGGACACCCACTGAAACAGCTTACCTGAGCTAATGGGAGCCCATGAACTCTAGCCTGACTGCGAGGGAACAAGCGTAGGACCAAAGTAGGCCCGCTGAATGTAGGTGACATTTGCATGGCTGGGGCAGACTGTAGGTCCAGTGGCAGTGAGGCCAGGATGTAACTCTACTGCTTGTACTGACTTTTTGGAACACATTTTGTTTGAAGGGATACCTTGTTCAGATTAGATATAGCAGGAGGGCTTTGATCCTGCCTCAAAGAAATGTGCTAGACTTTGTTGAGTCCCCATGGGAAGCCTTATCCTCTCTAAGGAGTGAATGGGGGTAGAATGGGGGATACGTGGAAGGAGCAGGAGGAAGGGAGAGAGTAGGAACTGAGATTGTTTTGTGAAATGAGAAAATATAGATTTTTAAATAGATAAATAAATTAAAAAAACTAGACAGCACAAATACTAAGTATGAATTACTCTTCCTACTTATACACGAGTAAATAAAAATTCTTGGATTCTCCTGAAGTCTAAGGCAAGTGAAATGGCTGAATTCCATTATAAAGTCTTCTTGATTTTATCTGTACTTCACCTAAGAAAATGTGGTTAAAAGTCATGAGTCTAGTGCAGCTGAACTTTGCTACTCTGTCTTCCAATATTAATTATGTTTTATTGTATTTTTATCATTGTGTGTCCAGTGAGTGATTCTATCTCTAGTAGTAAACACTAGCTTCTAAGCCATTTCTTCTAGTATCTATTTTAGCTTACTTTTGTCTACTGTCCTCTGTTTAGTGTAGCTTTACCCAATATCTTATATACCTACATTTGCTACCAGATTGGAATAAGTTATTAGAAATAATCCAGTTATTTCTTTTACAAAGAACACTAAAATTTACTTTCTTTTTATTGAGGAGTATATTTTTTTCTAATTTGACTTTTTGAGACAGAGTTTCTTTGTGTAACCATCCTGGTTGTTCTGGAACTTAACTTGTAGACCAGACTGTCTTAAAACACAGAGATTTGTCTGTCTCTGCTTTCTGAGTGTTGAGATTAGAGGTGGGTGACACCACCACCCAGCCATTTTTGTTGATTTTTAAATGTCTTTATTATAAATTAATCTCTTGTATATATTTGATCATAAGACTTAACACAATATATTACTCACATGACAATATATAAATTACGTATGAAATTTACTTTTTGGGAGGCAATGAGAAAGAAATTGACAAAGAGTATAAAAACAGGCAGGAATATATTTCTGAGTCTCTTTTAGAAACTGTTAGAAACAGATGTTTTTAGAACACTGGGACACCCATTCCCCACTCTGTGGAAACTATGAAAGCATCATCCTTTGTTCCAAGGATGGATTTTAGGCACAGGTTCTAGAGGAAGCAGAAGAGATTTTGTGCAGTAATTTTTTTCTCAATTTTTATTAGATTTTTTTTAAAATCCAAATTCCCACTCCCTCCCCTCCCCCCATTCCCTCCACAAACCATAATACCCCACCCCCTCTAATCCTAAGAGAAGGTAAAGCACTTTGCTTTGTGGAAGATCCAAGGCCCTCCCTACTACATCTAAGCTGAGCAAGGTATATATCCAAAGAGAATAGGATCTCAAAAAGCCAATGCATGCAATAGAGACAAATCCCAGTGTCACTGCCAGTGGCTCCTTAGTCTGCCCCAGCCATACAACTGTCAACCACACTCAAAGGGATTAATTTGGTCCCATGCTTGCTCCTTCCCAGTCCAGCAGGAGTAGGTGCTCTCCCATTAGCTCAGGTAAACTGTTTCAGTGGGTGAACCCATCACAGTCTTGACTTCTTTGCTCATATTCTTATTCTTCCTCTATTCAACTGGGCCTTGAGAGCTCAGTCCAGTGCTCATTGTGGGTCTCTGCCTCTGTTTCTATCGCTTGTTGGATGAAGGTTCTATGGTGATACATAAGATAAACTACAGGGCAAGGCCAGTTTGGGGACACTCTCTTCTACTGCCCAGGGCTTTAGCTGGGGTCATCTCTGTGGATACCTGGAAATTTTTCTAGAGCCAGGTTTCTTGTTAACCCTATAATGGCTCCCTCAATCAAGACATCTCTTTCCTTGCTCTCATCTCTGTCCTTCCTCCATCTCGACCATCCCATTCTCTCCAGTTCTCAATCCTCCCCTTCTCCCCTCCTCTTTTCCTTCTCCCCTTCCTTCTACCTCCCACCTTAATGTTCCCAATTTTGTCAGGTGATCTTGTTTGTTTCCAATTTACAGGTGGGTCTATATATGTTTTTCTTTGGGTTCCACTTATTACTTAGCTTCCCTAGGATAATGAACTACAGGCTCAATGTCCTTTGCTTATAGCTAGTATCCACCTATGAGTGAATACATACCATATTCATTTTGGGGGGTCTGGATTACCTCAGTAAGGATAGTGTTCTCCAATTCCATCCATTTGCATGCAAAATTCAAGATGTCATTGTTTTTTACTGCTGAGTAGTACTTTAATGTGTAAATGTGCTACACTCTCTTTATCCACTCCTCAGTTGAGGGGCATCTAAGTTGTTTCCAGATTCTGGCTATTACAAATAATGCTGCTATAAACATAGTTGAACAAATGTCTTTGTAGTATGATTGATTGGGCATCTTTGGGTATTTTCCCAAGAGTGGTATTGCTGGATCCTGTGGTAGTTTGATTACCAATTTTCTGAGAAACCTCCATACTGATTTCAAAAGTGGTTGTACAAGTTTGCATTCCCACCAGCATTGGATGAGTGTTCCCCTTACTCCTCATCCTCTCCAGCATAGGCTCTCATAAGTATTTTTGATCTTAGTCATTCTATCAGGTGGAAGATGGTATATCAGAGTTGTTTTAATTTGCATTTCCCTGATAGCTAAGGAAATTGAGCATGTCCTTAAGTATCTTTTGTCCATTTGAAATTCTACTGTTGAGAATTCTCTGTTTAGTTCAGTGCCCCATTTTAATTTAGAATTTTACTGTCTAGTTTGTGGAGGTTTTTTTTTTATGTATTTTGGAGATCAGAGCTTTGTCTAATGTGGGGTTGATGAATATCTTCTCCCATCTATTAGACTGCCTTTTTGTCTTATTAAATGTGTCCCTTGCTTTACAGAAGCTTCTCAGATTTTTTGGAGGTTTCATTTATTTATTGTTGATCTTAGTGTCTGTGATACTTGGGTTATATTTAGGAAGTGGTCTTCTGTACTATGCATTGAAGACTACTTTCCACTCTCACTTGTATTAGGTTCAGTGCGGTAGGATTTATATTGAGAACTTTAATCCGTTTGCACTTGACTTTCCTGCATGGCAACAGATATGTTTGTATTTTTATTCTTCTACAGGTTGACATCCAATTATTCCAGCACCATTTGTTGAAGACGCTTTCTTTTTTCCATTGTATAATTTTAGCTTCTTTGTCAAAAATCAGGTGTTCATAGGGAACGGATTAATATCCATGTCTTCAATTTGATTATGTTGGTCAACTTCTCTGTTTTTATGTCAATACCAAGCTTTTTTCATTGCTGTAGCTCCGTAATAGAGCTTGATGTCAGGGATGGTACCAATCTTATTCATGAACTTCGACGCAAAAATTCTCAATAAAATACTGGCAAACTGAATCCAAGAACACATTAGGCAAGTTATCCATTATGATCAAGTAGGCTTCATCCCAGAGATGTAGGGCTGGTTCAACATATGAAAATCTATCAATGTAATCCTTCATATAAATAAACTGAAAGAAAAAAACTATACGATCATTTCATTACATACTGTAAAAGCATTTGTTAAAATCCAGCACCCCTTCATGATAAAGGTCTTGGAGGGACCAGAGATATTAGGATCCTATCTAAATATAATAAAAGTAATATATAGCAAGCCAACAGCTTACATCATATTAAGTGGAGAGAAACTCAAAGCGATTCCACTAAAATCAGGAACAAGACAAGGCTGTTCACTCTCTCCATATCTCTTCAGCATAGGTTCTTAAAGTTTTAGCAAAAGAATTAAGACAATATAAGAAGATCAAGGGGACTCAAATTGGAAAGGAAGAAGTCTTTTGTTATTTGCAGATGATATGATAGTATACATAAGTGACCCCAATCTTCTACCAGAGGACTCCTACAGCTGATAAATACCTTCAGTGATGTAGCAAGATACAAGATTAACCTAGAAAGATTAGTAGCCCTCCTATATACAAATGATAAAGATGTTGAGAGGGAAATCAGAGAAATTTCACCTTTGCTAATAGCCACAAATTGCATTAAATATTTTGGGGTAACACCAACCAAGGAAGTAAAAACCTATTTGACAAGAGCACCTCCCATGCTCTTGGATAGGAAGGATCAACATAGTAAAAATGGTAATCCTACCAAAAGCAATCTACAGATTCAATGCAATCCCCATCAGAATCCCAACACAATTTTTCACCGACCTTGAAAGAATAATAATCAACTTCATATGGGAAAACAAACAAACAAACAAAAAAAAACCCCAAGATAGCCAAAACAATTCTGTACAATAAAGGAACTTCTGGAGGCATTGTTAACTAATTAATGTGCAAATCTGTTCTAAAGTAGGTATACTGGTTAAATAATCCTTAAGTAAAATGCTTTGGGAAAATAAATGTTTTAGTTGTTGAACATCTGTTTGGATTCTGAAACATTTGCATATATGGCATAATATATCTTGATCATGAGGATGGCATCATGGTCTAATACTGCCGCATTTAAACACAAATTCACTTATGCATTTTAAACACCTTACATTCTTGATCTGAAGGTAATTTCATATGGTACGCTCAGTGAAGATTTTTTTTTTTTTTTACTGTAAGCCTCAAATGAAGTCAAGTATAGAATTTTCCAGTAGAAGCAACACTGAAATGATTTTCAGCATTAGAAACACTATAGATTTCACATTTGGGGATTAGTAATACTCCTCCTGCACTTAAATGCAGGATAAGGTGATGAACTAGGTATACTTTTGTGAAAGACAACAGAAAAGATTTTAAAAGTAATTATTATTTCTTGCAAATGGATTAAATACTACAATTTAAAAAAAAATAAGAGAATGGATTTAGGCTAGGAATAGTGATGCATATCTGTCAACCCATTACTGGGATGGAGTTTGTGGCTAAACTGGTCTGTGCAGTAAGTTCTAGATCAGCCTAGATCTTATCAGAATATTTATTCAAATAAATAAAGCAAAGCAAAGTAAAACAATGTTTTTCTTCACAAAAGTATGATTTATTTATGTGTTCTCTATTAAAAAATGTACTTGAAAAACAAGTTAAAAGCAGAAGAGTAAAAGGAAATCGACGGAAATATTAACCAAAAGAATACTAGATAGGTATATGATTTTCAGAAAAATACACTGGTTTTAAGCAAAAACAATTTTAAGTCACAAATAATATATATAATGATAAAAGTTCGATATATCAAGAAACATATAAGTATAAATATATGCCTGTAAACTTATAAATTAACCCTGGATATGCATAAAACAAAAGTTGACTATTAAAAAATAAAGCTTTATAGAATACATTTATATTTTAATCCACCATGCCTTTTTTTTTAATATGCTCAGGACTGAATCCAATGCCTTCCCTCTCCTAGGCTCATGCATCATCACGTTAACTTCCTACGTACTTTTAAAATTTATTTTGATACATAGATTCACTATGTAGCTCAAGCTAGACTCAAATTTCAGACATTTTCTACTCATCTTCCCATGTATCTGGGATTGTGGATATTTCTCTACCATACCTCTCTACTTTTTGTAATATTTTTACCATACTTGGCATTTTTAAACAATAAAAATGTATTTATTGTGCTGAAGAGATGTGTCAAGCAGTTAAGAGCACTTGTCACTCTGCTTTTTTAAAGGTCCTGAGTTTAATTCCCAGCAACCATATGGTAGTTTACAACTATCTGTAAAGATATCTGATGCCTTTCTTCTAATGTACATGTAGAGAGAACACTCATTTACACAAAGTATGTAAACAAATTAACCTTGATAAATTTATTTCTTATAATTTGGTGTGTGGGGTATGTCACGATCAATCAAGATACTTCTACATATTCATTGTCTGGTTATGATTTCTTCCTACGTCCAAGAAGGTGCTTTTATTGCTATACATTTGTAAAGAATACACTGTGATATTTCACTAAAGTGTAGTAATCAGACAATACCTAATATACATTCATTTATTGGGGTAGAGGGAGCTTGTATTCCATAACGTGTAGAGGTCAGGAGTCATGTACCTCCTTCCACTATGTGGCTTCCGGAGAAAAAAAAAAACTTTTGCTGTTACCAACTGAGTCACCTCACTGACCCACCAATGAAAAGGAAAAAAGTTTTCCACCTCAATACTTACTTTTTTATTGTTTTATGTGGCATTCAAAATCTCTATTAGCAATTTTGAAATTTGAATTGACTCTTGTTATCTATAGTTATCCTATTGGCCTATAAAGCTGCAGAAGTTGCTCTTTGCATGCAATTGCCCCCTATATCTATCTGTTACATGATTGTTCCATGTACTCTCTAGAGGGGAATGAATGCTTAATTTTCAAATGGAAGAAAAAATGGAAATAAATGAGTAAAGGTAGCCTTCTTGGACCATTTCAGAGGCAGTCATATACACATGAGGTTGCCATCATGCTCTAATCAATATCAGAGGGATTTTTTTATTACTGTTGAATGTAAGGGTAATTTTAACATGATTTTGGAGGACAAGAAAACATTCAAAGCATGAGACCTCCTTTAATATAATGAATAGCATATTTGGGCAGAAAATCAATAAAGAAATAGTGAACTTCAAAAAGATCATAAGCCAATTTCACCTAACAGAATATTTTGTCTAACAACATAAGAGTATACGTTTCCCTCAAGTGCACACAGTGTATTCTTCATATTAGCTTGACTACAAAATGAGTCTTAATCAAGTCTGAAAGACTGACATATTATTCAGAATACCTTACCCAAGGGCAGCAAAATAAAAATTAGAAATCAGCACACAAAAAACCACCTTAAAAATTCTTTTCAAATATCATCAAGTTAAACAATATACCCCTAAATAACCATCAAGTCAAAGAAGAAAACAAAATTGGTTATAAAATGCAATTTAGAATTATTTTATTAGTTTATATTAATTATACTAAGCAATGTGCATAATTATAACAATGTCATTTATTTATGTAATATAATCTTATCATAGTGATAATGATTAGGACAGGAGACAGAAACAGGTTAGGCAGATTTAGGTTCAGAGATCCCAAAAGAGCACAATTCTAATTCTTGTCCTTGTCCGTAAGTTAAAAATGTCTTGGTTTTGTCTTGGCAATAGGCCAGGTATGCCAGAGGGATATCTTATGTCTTATCATCTCTGCTCTTAAATGAACACCTGTGCTTGGAGGCTACTTATGAGGATGTGTCCCAAACTCAAGTCACATACTAAACCATTCTGGTGAACAGCTTTAGAATTAATTACATTTCTATAATTTTATTGTGAGACTAAGTTATATCTATTGCACAATGGTAGCTCATTTCCTAAATCATTTTAGGGTTTCAGTTCTTCCAGAAAGAACACTACAGTAGTCTTGGAGGCCACGAATCATGAATAATTAGGGCTCTATTCATACTTACTGAAGGAAAACTACCTTCTGCTGGTTAAATAATGGAATTTGACTTTACCTCTGACTCTAGGTAGAAACAAGACATTCTGACAGGTTGCAAAGATGAGAATAGCACTTACAACAGTCTTTGAACTTAAGAATTAATCCAGTTAGTTCAGTGCACTCTGCTTTCAGGTATGAACACCCACTCTTCTTGCCACCCGTTTTGTATCACCTGAGGACTGTGTGGATTCCTTGTCCTGCACCTACGTACTCACTCCCCTCTCCTGCTGCCATTTTCCTACTACTGACTGAGGACTATGTGTCTAATACCACCCATTCTCTCTGTGACCCCAGTCCCTGCCACAAAAGGACTAACTGAAGAATAAATGAGCTTTCTTCAGATTTTGAGGACCATCAGTGTCAGTACTTTAACTCTACAGAAGGTTTGCTCCTTCTCTAAAAGTCTGCACCAATCCCTGACTGAGTTGGGCCCACACTTGACACTGCATTTGGAACTCCAAATACCATTCAGATGATTAGTAATCTACAACATTCTGATATCAACAGAGATTGAAACACTCACTCAGCAAAGATAAACCCAGATAACCACGTGACAATATCTATACCAAAGACTCAACTCCAGCTGTCTAGGTCCCATTTCAAAACAATAAAAAACATGGATAACCAAGGGAATACATCTCCAAAATTTAGAATTCTCATAGGAATGGCAAGAAGAGAAGCAACTTAGATGAAACAAAAGTCAATGATTTCAAAACAACAATTATAAGTAAGATCAAGGAACATAAAGAATAGATGAGTAAATGTCAAAAATAAGGATGGTGAAATAAAAGTAGAATAAAGGCAACAATTCAAGGTATGAAAATAGAATAAAGAGATAGAAATTCTGAAGAAAAGAGTAATTGAAATAAAACTTGAAATGAAAAAAATTGAGCCAGTTAAATTTAAAGCTTTATAAAAAAAAACTCTCACTAATAAAATTATTGAGTGATATGAACTTTTCTCTTAGGACTGTCTTCATTGTATGCATAAATTTTAGTAAGATTTTATAATCTTCATTCAATTATAGGAGATTTAACTTTCTTTATTGATTTCATCCTTGACCCAATTATTATGTAGTAGTGTGTGCCTATGTTTTCATGAGTGTGAGTTCTTTCTGTAGTTGTTATTGAAGTTGACATACTTCTTTATTCCATTTTAGCCATATAGAGTGCAAGACGCAGCTACTGCTTTGCGGTATTGTTCAGGTATACCATTAAGTCATTAAAAACTAAAATTAATAAAATTAGAGAGAGGAGGGAGACATTGCAGTAGATATGAGAGAATTTCTAAGAACTGAAAGTACAAATTTTAAAATTTTGTAGTCCATTGGATTGGGAAATCTAAAATGGATATATGTATGTATATAGAAACATATATAATCCTCAAATGTTAAATGAAAATAAAACAAATAATTTAAATAGTTTTATAACAATAACTTAGAATCAGTAATTAAAAATCTTCCAGCTAAAAGAATGCCAGGGCCAGATGGATTCACTGTAGAACTCTGCCAAATCTTCAAAAAACTAACACAAATCATCCTTAAATTATTCAGTAAAATAAAAAAGAAAGAAATGCTTCCAATTTTTTTTAATAAAAACAGCATTTCCCTGATTACAAAATCACATAAGACTAATTATATGCAATCTCTCTGATCAACATAGATGCAAATATTTTAAATAACATACTTGCAAACCAAGTTAAAAAACACATAAAAAGTATTATTCAACATCAAGTTACTTTCATCCTAAATATATATGGATGTTTAGACATATATAAAGCAATAAATATCATTCTATTAGAGAACCTTCTATTGCTGTGTTAAAATATCATGGCAAAGAGAAACTAACTTATAGAATGAAGGGTTTATTTGTGCTTATGATTCCAGGGGGTGAAAGTTAATGATGATGCAGAGAAGAGAGTAGGCAGTAGATATGGTGGCTAGAACAGCTGTGTGCTCACATCTTGAACTACAGGCACCAAACAGAGAGGACTTACTTGGAATGATGTAACAATTTAAAAACTTTGAAATTTTCAAAAATTTGAAAGTTTTCCTCCAGTTGTACATTTATTATAACAAGGCCACACCTCCTTATTCTCCAAAACAGTGCCCCCCAACTGGGGACTAAGCATTTAAATACACAAGTCTATGGAGAACTCCTCATTGGAATCACCACAGTAATATATTACACAGTAGACTCAAGAACAGAAACTACATCATAATGTCATTAAATGTAAAAAAGAACTTTGGCAAAAATCCAAACTCTCTTTACAATAAATATGCAGGCATTCTTTTTTAATTGATGTTTTATTGAGCTCTACAATTTTCTCTGCTCCCCTCCCTGTCTCTCCCTTCCCTTTTAGCCCTCCCCCAAGGTCCCCATGTTCCCAATTTACTCAGGAGATCTTGTCTTTTTCTACTTCATATGTAGATTAGATCTATGTATGTCTTAGTGTCCCCCGTTGTCTAAGTTTTCTGGAATTGTGATTTGTGGGCTGGTTTTGTTTTTGCTTTATGCTTAAAAGCCAGTTATGAGTGAGTACATGTGATAATTGTCTTTCTGTGTCTGGGTTACCTCATTCAAAATGATGTTTTCTAGCTCCATCCATTTTCCTGCAAAACTCAAGATGTTGTGATTTGTTTTCTGCTGTGTAAATATACCACATTTTCCTTATCCATTCTTTGGTCAAGGGGTATTTATGTTGTTTCCAGGTTGTGACTATGACAAACAATGCTGCTATGGACATAGTTGAGCATATGTCCTTGTGGCATGATTGAGCATCCTTTGGATATATACCCAAAAGTGGTATTACTGGGTCTTGAGGAAGGTTGTTTCCTAATTTTCTAAGAAATCACCACACTGACATCCAAAGGGGCTATACAAGCTTGCATTCCCTCAAGCAATGCAGAAGTGTTCCCTTTACCCCACAACCTCTCCAGCTTAAGTTGTCATCAGTGTTTTTGATCTTGGCTATTCTTACAGGTGTAAGATGGAATATCAGAGTTGTTTTGATTTGTATTTCTCTGATGACTAAGGATTTTGAACATTTCCTTAAGTGTCTTTCAGCCATTTTAGATTCCTATGTTGAGGTTTCTTTGTTTAGGTCTGTACTCCAATTTTATTGGACTATTTGTTCTTTTGGTGACAAATTTCTTGAGATCTTTGTATAATTTGGAGATCAGATCTCTGTCTGATGTGGTTTTAGTGAAGCCCCATTCTGTAGGCTGTCGTTTTGTCTTGTTGCCTCTGTCCTTTGCTTTACAGAAGCTTTTCAGTTTCAGCAGGCATTCTTGTTTGCTGGTGAGGTCCTTATATATCTATAAATTTAAAAGGCTTTTGCCATTGATTTTGATTATCTTCCAGAACTTGACAATAAAACCCTATTGATGAAGCAAAATTACAGGGAATAAAACCAATATGTAAATAACAGCTGTGTTTTATAGATTAAGGAAACATAACGTAAGCAGTAAGTGATGAGAATACTTTCACTTACAGTATAATTACAGATAAGAAAAGCAATGAAAAATACCCCTTTCATCTAAATATACAAGGACATATTTAAATTTGAGTGATGTTTAACTATGATTTTTTATTATGTCAAATAAGTCCATTTTGAATCCTTTCATATATCATTGGACAACAATAATGTATCAACTTTGTGAAATTTTTACACTTACAAAAGCTCACATGTCTACATCTTTGCTGCAGTATTACAGGTAAGATTCAGCAGAGAAACAACACATTTGGGTTTGAATGCTAGAAAACATTTAGAATTTACTTGTGTTATATTGTAGTAATTATCCTTATTGTATCATTATTTATAAGATTTTTTAGATGTAGATGTTTTGAAATAGGGAATTTTATAAAGCCAAAATAAATTTTGTGTACAAGATTAACAGTTTGATCAAAATGACAGGATATACATCATAAATCTCTGGTATAGTAATCAAATTTTATTTATCTGGTTTCCCTATCTCTATTACAAATGTCTTGAGGACTAAAAGTACATTTTTTTTTAGTTTTCATTAATATTTATTCATATTTTACTGTTTTCATTGGACTATATATTTTTTTCTCTGCTCCCCCCTCTTTCTCCCATCTCCTCCACTAACCTCCCCCATGATGCTCACACTCCCAACTGACAAGGAGATCTTGTCTTTTTCTACATCCCATATAGATTAGATCCATATATGTCCCTCTTAGGTTGCTCTTTGTTGTCTAGGCTCTGGGGGTTGTGAATTGTAGACTGTTTTTTCTTTGCTTTATGAATAAAAGTCACTTATGAGTGAATACATGTGATATTTGTTTTCCTAGGTCTGGGTTTCCTCACTCAATATGATGTTTTCTAGACCCATTTATCTTCCTGTAATTTTTAATTTATCATTTTTTTCACTCTATAGTATTCCATCAAATGTACCTCATTTTTTTATCCACTCTTTTGTTGATAGACATTTATGCTGTTTGCAGGTCCTGGCTATGACAAATAATGCTGCTATGAACATAGGTGAGCACATGACCTTTTGGTATGATTGAGCATTTTCAGGGTATATACCCAAAAGTGGTATTGCTAGGTCTTAAGATAGGGTGTTTCCTAATTTTCTGAGGAATTGTCATACTGATTTCCAAAGTGGCTGTACCAGTTTGCACTCCCACCAGCAATGGAGGAGTATTTTCTTTACACCACATCCTTTCCAGCATAATCTGTATTCAGTGTTTTTGATGTTGGCCATTCTGGCAGGTGTTAAGATGGATTCTCAGAATTGTTTTGATTTGCATTTCTCTGGTGGCTAAGGATGTTGAGCATTTCTTTAATTTGTCTTTCAGCCATTTTAGATTCATCCATTTGGT